>NW_027590151.1:0-600000 GCF_964213995.1 Mustelus asterias
AGTCATAGTCATAGAGATTTACAGCATGGAAACAGGCCCTTCGGACCAACCTGTCCATGCCAGCCCTTTTTTTAAAAAACCACTAAGCTAGTCCCAATTGCCCGCCTTTGGCCCATATCCCTCTGTACCCATCTTACCCACATAACTGTCTAAATGCTTTTTAAAAGACAAAATTGTACCCGTCTCAACTACTACCTCTGGCAGCTTGTTCCAGACACCCATCACCCTCTGTGAAAAATTTGCCCCTCTGGACCCTTTGTATCTCTCCCCTCTCACCTTAAACCTATGCCCTCTAGTTTTAGACTCCCCTACCTTTGGGAAAATATGTTGACTACCTAGCTGACCTATGCCCCCCATTATTTTATCAACCTCTATAAGATCACCCCTCAGCCTCCTACGCTCCAGAAAAAGAAATTCCCAGTCTATTCAGACTCTCCTTATAACTCAAACCATCAAGTCCCAATAGCATCCTAGTAAATCTTTCCTGCACTCATTCTAGCTTAATAAAGTCCTTTCTATGATAGGGTGGCCAGAACTGTACACAGTGCTCCTTCCTAAAGGTGGCTTTAAGTGAATAATAAACAACTTATTTTATTTAACCAACCGGGAACTTTAACTAAACCAGGAACAATTTTAATTAAAGGATGGTTCGACTGAAATGCTGTTCAAATAAAGATAAGGATCATTTAGTACCAAAACAGTAATAACAGAATCTTAGTCACTCTCAAAAAAACTAGATACAACCAGGTCTGGTGGCTTGGAAAAGATTTGGAGGTTCTTCTGTAGTTGTCCGCTGTCTGTAAGCGCTGTCCGATTGGGTACTTTTCACTGGTTGAATGGTGAGTTCTCTGAAGGCACATCTGAAGCTGGCAGAGTTAAGAACTAACTGTTGATCGAACTGCCTTTAACTGCTTCAGCTGATCTGACCCTGACTCTGGCTCAAGCGATGTTCGATGGACTGGGTTTCAGACACAACCCTTTGTAGTTTATTGCAGTCTTGGTCAGAGCAGGAGCCATATCAAGCTGTCATACATTCACAGAGGATGCTTTCTATGGTGCAGCTGTAAATGTTGGTGAGAGTCATAGCAGACATGCCGAATTTCCTTAGCCTCCTGAGAAAGTAGAGGCGTTGGTGGGCTTTCTTAACTGTAGCGTCAGTTTGGAGGGACCAGGACAGGTTGTTGGTGATCTGGATACTTAAAAACTTGAAGCTTTCATAACTGTTACTTCTGAACAAAATGTTTCAAAATCACCAATGACACCGACCCCCTTTTGGGGTAATCTCTGATTCCTGGACTAAAATCTTAGTTTCCAGCATTCACCGTTGTTTTTCCTGACTCTAAACCCAGTTGTAAAGGAGCTTCTGTTCCATGTCTCGGAGCTCTGAACTGTGGAAGAGAGTGGCTGGAACACATTTCGTACACACCTTAGGATTAACCCATACATTTAGTCCTCAATATAATTAACAGCAGCAAAAGCAGCTGAATCCAACCCCTTCAGACACTCATGAAGTTGCTGGTGTCTCAGCATTTGCTGTAAGTCAGTGGATCCAGTCCTACACTCAGAACAGGTGAACAGTTTCTCCCCTGTATGAACTTGCTGGTGTGTCATTACACCATTGCAGCTTTTAAAATTCTGCTCGTAATCAAAACATATAAAATGTTTTATATCAGAGTGAATTTGCTGATGTTTCAGCAGGTTGTATGACTGAGTGAATCCTTTCCCACACACAGCCGGTGAACGGCCTCTCCCCAGTGTGAACTCGTTGATGCATCATGAGACCATTGCTGCTTTTAAAGCTCTGCTCACAGTCAAAACATTGAAAAGGTTTTATATCGGAGTGAATTTGCTGGTGTTTCAGCAGGTGGTATGACTGAATGAAGCTCTTCCCACACACAGAGCAGCTGTACGGTCTTCTCTCCAGTGTGAATTCGCTGGTGTACAGTGAGTTCAGATGATCGCCTGAAGCCAGTCCCACAGTGAGAGCATCTAAAGGGTCTCTCGTCAGTGTGAACACGTTGATGACAAGTCACTTCACCGGAGGTTTTAAAGCACTTCCCGCAGTCTGGACATTTAAAGGGTCTCTTGTCAGTGTGAACTCGCTGGTGTTTCTGCAGGTTGGATGGAGCAGTGAATCGCTTCCCACACAAGGGGCAGGTGAATGGCTTCTCCTCACTGTGAATGTGTTGGTGCCTCAGCAGATACTTTTTGCTTTTAAATGTTTTCTCACAGTCAGAACATTTGAAAGGTGTCTGATCAGTGTGAACATACTGGTGTGTCAGCAGGCTGGATGACTGACTGAATCCCTTCCCACAGGTGGAGCAGGTGAACGGCCTCTCCCCAGTGTGAGCGCGTCGATGCATTTCCAGTTCAGAAGGGTAACTGTATCGTTTCCCACAATCCCCACATTTCCACGGTTTCTCCATGGTGCCGATGTCCTTGTGTCTCTCCGGGTTGGACAATCAGTTGAAGACCTGTGCACACACAGAACCTGTGTACGGTTTCTCCCCGCTGTGAATGGTGTGATGTTTTTTCAGACTGTGTAACTGGTTAAAGCTCTTTCCACAGTCACTTCAGTGGAACACTGTCACTCGAGTGTGTGTGTGTGTGTGTCTCAGTGCTTTTCCAGTCACACTGATGTTTAAAACCTTTTCCCACAGACAGAAGGCGGACATTTCTCCTTTCACATTCAATGGCCGATGATATTCAGGTTTGAAAGAATGATGGTGTTGAGCTAGTTTCCTGAACAGCTGCAGTCCTGGGGTGTAGGTGCACCAACAGTGCTATTTGGAATGAAATTTCAGGATTTTGTGCCAGTAACAGTGCAGGATGGTCAAAAATATTTCAAAGTCAGGGTGGTGAAGAATTGGAGGTGAACTTCCAGGAGACGGTGTTCTTGGATCAAGGGAAAGCATCACAGATGGTGCTTTCAAACAGGGACTTTACAGCTCTGAAAATCTGCAACACAGCCAAGATATTTAAGAGCCAGCCAGTTATAGAGTTTGTTAAGATCAGCAGGAGCAGACCAAATATTATCAGATTATCAGTATTAAATGTGATTAACAACAGCAAAAATAACAATCCAACTAGTGCAGTTACTTATGAATTCGCTGGTGTGTCAGCAGGTTAGATGGCTGAGTGAATCCTTTCCCACACACAGAGCAGGTGAATGGCCTCTCCCCAGTGTGAGTGCGTTGGTGTATCACTAGGTTAAAGGACTTTATGAATCCTTTCCCACACACGGAGCAGGTGAATGGCCTCTCCCCTGTGTGAGTTCGCTGGTGTATCAGCAGGTTGGATGGGTGAGTGTATTCCTTCCCACACACAGAGCACGTGAACGGTTTCTTCCCCGAATGAACTCTCTGGTGGGCAATGAGATTGGGAGAAGACCTGAACCTCTTTCCACAATTGGTGCAGCTGAATGGCCTCTCCTCGCTGTGGGTTTGCTGGTGTTCCAGCAGATGGGAGGATCGAGTGAATCCCTTCCCACACTCGGAACAGCTGAATGGTCTCTCCCCGGTGTGAACTCGCTGGTGTGCAGTGAGGTTGGATGAAGACTTGAACCTCTTTCCACAGGAAGCGCAGCTGAACGGCCTCTCCTCAGTGTGAGTTTGTTGATGTGACTGGAAACAGGACAACTGAGTGAATCCTTTCCCACACACAAAGCAGGTGAATGGCTTCTCCCTAGTATGAATGCGTCGATGATTTTCCAACAGGGATGAATATTTGAAACCTTTACCACATTCCTCACATTTCCATGGTTTTTCCATGTTGTCGATGTTCTTGTGTCTCTCCAGGTTGGATGATCAGTTGAAACCTTGTCCACACACACAACACGTGTACAGTTTCTCCCAGCTGCAAATAGTGTGATGTTCTTTCAGGCTGTGTAAAGCTCTTTCCACAGTCAGTTCACTGGAACACTCAGATGGGTGTGTGTGTGTGTCTCAGTGCTTTTCCAGTCTAGCACCCTGCAAAAGAAATTCAGGAAAATGATATAGAGTATGGATAGAAACTCTGAACAGACAGTTCTAGTTTCTCTGGAACACTTTTTCCTTTCTTGTTCCCCCAAATCAGTAAATCCCCGTCCCGCACACTCTCCCTCCTCCCTGGGCTGAAATCCAAACCCATCTCACCATCTCTTTCCTCCACTCCCAGTTTTCTCCCTCCCTCTCCTCTGTCTGGGTTCAGTTCTCCAGCTCCTGTCTGCAGACTGACAATAAAACCAATGGGTCTTATTGGGGGTGTTGGGACCTCCAGAGGGTGTTTGTGAATCCTCCCCGCCCACCTCCCAGGGTTTCCTTCCTTCCCAGAGATCAGAGTCCTCATTGATTTGAGGCCAAAGTGTAACCTCTTATTTATTGTCCCCCCTCCCCCATCCTCTGATGTGAACCATCCTCCAGTGGCTGAGCCAGGATGGGGCCGTTAACCTGGGCCTGTTCCCGGGAGGGAGGGAGGGAGAAGCCCCGCAGCTGCAAACCAGGGAGCTGACAATGATTCTGAAGGGTTTGCGGATCCACAAAGTGTTTCCAAATCCTCCCAGCCACCGCCTAACGCTGACTCCGCTTCTCCGGGACAAACAAGCGCCAAGGCCAGCAATGACACTGCGCATGCTCCACATCACAATGCCCGGGCACTGATTGACGGCAGCTCCGGACCAATAGGAAAGAGGGGGGGGCTGGAGGACCGATCGGGAGCGGCTGGTCCTCCAACCAATCGGAGTGAATGAGGGGCGGGGCTGGAGGACCGTGCGGGAGAGGCTGGTCCTCCAACCAATCGGCGTGAATGAGAGGCGGGGCTGAGCCCAGATCTCCCTCATTGGCTGAAACTCTGCAACATTGTGAAAGCTGCTTTGTGTCAAAAGGTGTGGAGATGCCGGCGTTGGACTGGGGTGAACACAGTCAGAAGTTTAACAACACCAGGTTAAAGTCCAACAGGTTTATTTGGTAGCAAAAGCCACACAAGCTTTCGGAGCTCTAAGCCCCTTCTTCAGGTGAGTGGGAATTCTGTTCACAAACAGAGCTTATAAAGACACAGACTCAATTTACATGAATAATGGTTGGAATGCGAATACTTACAACTAATCAAGTCTTTAAGAAACAAAACAATGTGAGTGGAGAGAGCCTGTCTTGATGCTCTCTCCACTCACATTGTTTTGTTTCTTAAAGACTTGATTAGTTGTAAGTATTCGCATTCCAACCATTATTCATGTAAATTGAGTCTGTGTCTTTATATGCTCTGTTTGTGAACAGAATTCCCACTCACCTGAAGAAGGGGCTTAGAGCTCCGAAAGCTTGTGTGGCTTTTCATAGAAAAAAAATCATAGAAACCCTACAGTGCAGAAAGAGGCCATTCGGCCCATCAAGTCTGCACCGACCACAATCCCACCCAGGCCCTACCCCCACATATTTACCCGCTAACCTACACATCCCAGGACTCTAAGGGGCAATTTTTAACCTGGCCAATCAACCTAACCCGCACATCTTTGGACTGTGGGAGGAAACCGGAGCACCCGGAGGAAACCCACACAGACACGAGGAGAATGTGCAAACTCCACACAGACAGTGACCCGAGCCGGGAATCGAACCCGGGACCCTGGAGCTGTGAAGCAGCAGTGCTAACCACTGTGCTACCGTGCCGCCCAAATTTGCTACCAAATAAACCTGTTGGACTTTAACCTGGTGTTGTTAAACTTCTTATTGTGTCAAAAGTTCAGGAGAAAACTGGACCTTTCTGTTTGTGGCTTTAAACAGATGGAGCCCTGTGGGTGCGGAGCAAACAGATGGAGCCCTGTGGGTGCGGAGCAAACAGATGGAGCCCTGTGGTGTGGAGCAAACGGAGCCCTGTGGGTGTGGGGGCAAACAGATGGAGCCCTGTGGCTGTGGAGCCTGGTGTTGTGAGTCTTCTTGCAGTGTGGAGCAAACAGCTCAACATTTGTCTCTGAGATGGGTTCACTCAGCACAGAAAGCAGGGATTAATTCAGGAAATTATACTATATTCTGCACTTTTCCAATACCTTTCACTGTATACCAATACATGTGACAATAATAAATTCAATTCAATGTTTGCACTGACCCAGAGAAAAGTTTTGAAACTACAAAAGGAACAATACAGCTTGGTATGACTGTTGCTCTGTCCAAGACCGCAATAAACTACAAAGGGTTGTGAATGGAGCCCAGTTCATCACGCAAACCTGCCATTGACTCTGTCTACACTTCCCACTGCCTCAGAAAAGCAGCCAGCCTAATCAAGGATCCCACACATTCCGGACATATTCTTTTCCACCTTCTTCCATTGGGAAAAAGATACAAAAGTCTTAGGTCACTTACCAACCGACTCAAGAACAGCTTCTTCCCTGCTGCTGTCAGACTTTGAATGGACCTACCTCGTATTAAGTTGATCTTTCTCTACACCCTAGCTATGACTGTAACACTGCATTCTGCAGCCTCTCCTTCCCTTCTCTATCTACAGTATGCTCTGTCTGTATAGCGCGCAAGAAACAATACCTTTTCACTGTATACGAATACATGTGACAATAATAAATCAAATCAAATAATATTCTTGAGCCTTGAGATGGGGAATGTAGACAGAGGGAGGCCAGACAGGGAACACCTAAATAATTCTAATAACTTTATTCAACTTTTCTCAATAGTAAACACACTTACAATAAATTAAGGATTTGTAAATGAATCAGGTTCTAAGAGATAATATTGAAGATAAGATTAGAACCTGTATACAAACATGAATAGACGAATGATCTGAAAGAATAGACAATGCTTGTTCGCAACTCCAAACCACTGGCTAAAGAACCAAAGACAAAGGCATCACTAATTCTTTCAGAAAGATATGAACCATTCAGGTAGACAGCATGAGAAAAGGAATTGATGATATCACACAGACTCACTATTTACTTTTACAAGATGAATTAATGGTTTTGGTGTTTCAGTTTATAAAAACAGGAAATGTTAGCATGTTACCATCGAGTTATCGAGACCTTATTAAAACCAAAAGGGTTAAATACACAAAAACTTAGGGTTCTTAACCAGGTCTACTTTCGACCAGACTAACCAGATGAGGAATAATTCGCTCAAAACTCTGTCTGATGAATCCTCCTGTGAGTATCCAGTCATCTCATGGTCTTGGTCTGTAATGAGCTATGTAATAGAAATAAAATATTAAATCAAAGTCTCATTGTTTCCTAGTTTCTGAGCTTGTTTAAAGGGATGCAAATAATTCAGTAAAAACTGGGAGTGTGTTTAGCTTTTCGAAACAACACATTACAACAATTTAAAATTAACCCCAGGATTTTTGAAAAGCCCTCTATTCACACAGACATACACACAGAGCTTGTTGATATATTAGAAATTTAAATGAGCAGGTAAATGGCCTCTCTCCGGTGTGAATTCGCTGGTGTTCAGTGAGTTGTTCTGATCCCCTGAACCCGATCCCACAGTGGGAGCACCTGAATGGTCTCTCATCAGTGTGAACCCGCTGATGGCGCACCTTATTTGCAGAAATTTTATAGCCCTTCCCACAGTCTTGACATTTAAATGGTCTCTCATCCGTGTGAATTTGCTGGTGTTGCATCAGCCCTGACGATCGAGTGAATCCCTTCCCACACTGGGAACAAATGAACGGCCTCTCCCCAGTGTGAATTCGCTGGTGTGTTAGCAGCCCTGATGATCGAGTGAATCCCTTTCCACACTCAGGGCAGGTAACTGGCCTCTCCTCAGCGTGACTGCGCTGATGAGTTTCCAGCTCAGATGGGGATCGGAATTCCTCCTCACAGTCCCCACATTTGCACGGTTTCTCTCCAGTGTGAACAGTTCTTTTTCCTTCCATGTTCAAAATTCTCCGATATTCAGGCTGCAATAAATTGGGCGATTCCGTCCGATTTTGATGTGTTTGATTTGTGTTTCATGACTGCAAAGTCTAAAGATTGACATTAAAAAAAGAAAAAAAGGCGTGAGACAGAACTCACAAAAACACAAAGGCAGGTTGTGAAATTGAGCTGAATGAATCTGGTAACTTGTGGGGCCGGAACTAGAAAAAGTGACTATGGACACTGCTGGTTCATTGTTAAAAACCTAACTGGCTCACTGACGTCCTTCAGGGAAGGGAACCTGCTGCCTGGTCTCGTCTACACAAGACTTCGGCCCCTATAAGAACATAAGAAATAGGAGTGAGATTAAACCATGAGGCCCATAAATACATGCATCTTGCTGCCTAACGCCCCCCACAAAGATGGCGACCGTACACGTGCCTTGCTGCCCAAATGCTCCCGACAAAGATGGCTGACTATTGATCCCAATAAAGATGGCGGCTGCGCTGCCCATTGATTTTACAACCAACATCTTTCGAGAACAATCACCCAGGGCCTCGGGCTTCTTATTGGCGGTTTGAGGCCCACACCCGGTTTCTATGAATTTCCCTTTCCTACACAGGATGTTTATGAAGCCTCCTTTCTCACCCGCCGGTTCCATTTAACCTCACTCACCCGCTGTCTCCAATTAATCTCTGCTCTCCCTCTGACTCCCACACCACCCCGTCCGGCCACTGTCAACACCAACACTGCGCATGCTCCAGTCAGAGCGGCTCTGCGTACTGAAGATAGGGCGTATTCTCACTCTCGGTGCATGCTGGGCACCAGCACCACCATTGACCAATGATATTTTCTGCTCCAATTACAACGGAGTCATAGATATCAGGAAATTAAGTCAGCGACACAGCATCCAAACGTGTGGGACCTTCTCCATAGTTCCATTTTGGATTTTATTAAAAGCAAAAAAACATTCTAAATGTCAAGTGTGAAGTTACTGGAATCTCAGCAGGTGGTGTGAACAAGTGTCTTTTTTCTCTCAAAGAGAACATTTTAACAGCTCCTGAGCACAAAGAATGCACTGAGTGAATATCAATTGCTTTGAACTTTTAGAGCTGGAATGATAACAGGTGGAAAAACTAAATGGACCCCTTTGCAGGTGATGTATCTGAATGGTTTCCCCCTGATATGATTGTTGTTATGTCAGTAAATGGGATGATCAAGTTTTCTTTTATTCATTCATGGGACATGGGTGTCGCTGGCACTCCAGCATTTACTGCCCATCCATAGTTGCCCTTGAACTGAGTGCCTTGCTAGGCCATTTCAGTGGACCCTCTGTGGCTCTAGAGGCCAGACCAGATAAGGACGGCAGATTTCCTTCCCAAAGGACATTAGTGAACCAGATGGTTTTTTGCGACAATTGGCAACAGTCTCATGGTCATCAGTCGATTCTTAATTCTAGATATTTTTATTGAATTCCAATTCCACCATCACCATTCCTGACAGAACATTTGATTTGATATGATTTATTATTGTCACATGTATTGGGATACAGTGAAAAATATTGTTTCTTGTGCGCTATACAGACAAAACATACCGTTCATACAGTACTTGGGGAGAAAGAAAGGACAGAGTGTAGAATATAGTGTTACAGTCATAGCTAGGGTGTAGGGAAAGATCAGCTTAATATATGGTAAGTCTATTCAAAAGTCTGATGGCAGCAGGGAAGAAGCTGATCTTGAGTAATTGGTATGTGATCTCAGGCTTTTGTATCTTTTTCCTGACAGAAGAAGGTAGAAGAGAGTATGTCCAGGGTGCATGGGATCCTCGATCATGCTGGCTGCTTTTTCGAGGCAGTGGGAAGTGTAGACAGAGTCAATGGATAGGAGGCTGGTTTGCATGATGGACTTGGCTACATTCACAACCTTTCGTAGTTTCTTGCAATCTTGGTCAGAGCAGGAGGCTAACGAAGCTGTGATACATCCAGAAAGGATCCTTTCAATGATACATCTGTAAAAATTGGTGAGAGTCATAGCAGACATGCCAAATTTTGTTAGCCTCCTGAAAAAGTAGAGGCATTGGTGGGCTTTCTTAACTCTGCAGCGTGGAGGGACCAGGACAGGTTGTTGGTGATCTGGACACTGAGGAACTTGAAGCCCTCATCCATTTCAACTACACCACTGTTGATGTAGACAGGGGCATGTTCTTGACTATGCTTCCTGATGTTGATGACAATCTTCATGGATAATGTTGGTCTGAGGAATCGGGTGATCGCCAATGGGACTGCTTCGAGTCTGTGGACTGGTCAATATTTAAGAACTCAGCAATGAACTGGAATGAGTACGCCATCTCAGTAACTGACATTATTAGTAAGTGCATAGAAGACTGTGTGCCAAAGAAGAAAATCCATGTGTTTCTCAACTGGAAACCATGGATGAACAACGATATCCACTGATGCTGAAGTCCAAGCCTGAAGCATTCAAGTCATGTGACCCTGACCTATATAAGAAATCCAGATACAATCTACAGAGAGCTATCAAAGACGCCAAGAGTCAATACTGGACCAAGCTAGAGTCCCAGGCTAGCCACATGGCCTCCCATCAACTTTGAAAGATGTAACAGGCTACAAAATGAAGGCATATAGAATTGCAGGCACCAATGCACCCCTCCCTAATGAGCTCAATGCATTCCTGCAGAGGGCAGCACAGCAGCAAAGCTGATTGGCTATTGGTGTGAAAATCTGCATCTTTGTTCACGTCAGCCTTTCCAGAAAGGGGTCCTGAACAAGACACCCTCAAATTTTCAAGGGGACACAACTATCCAGCAGAGGAGTGAAGTTGATTGACTGTTGGTGTGGAAATCTGCCTTTTGTTGTGATATCATAATTTGCTAACGATATTTTTACCCTCATTTGAAATGTGTCTAAGTCTGACCATGCTTCATAGGCATCCAGTGGATCATCTATCTTGTCAATGTCATCATTGAACCTGAACAGAAGATCCAAGACTTCATCTGTATTGAACTGATGGACATCCAGATCACAAAATATTTTGTTTATGATTTTCTTTTTGTTAGTAAGTGACAAGGCCAAGACCAGACCTTGTTTCCTCCTTCGTGGGGATGTAACCTGTGTCCACTTCATTCTTCCACTGGTTATATGGTTCAGATTTCGGCAGGTAATCAGACCCTGACAATTCCCACTTGCTTTCAGCCATTTCCCACAAAAGCTCCTGGGATTGTAATCTTCTGTCTGAAATATACTTTCCTTTAGTTTTCAAACTTCACCATGAGACAAACATTCTCTGTTTCCATGTTATAATCCTGACAGTCTTATGGTGAAGGAAGAAACTGGAGCCAATCTGTACTTGGAATAGTTTTATTTACAGAGTGAAGCATTGCAGGTATATAACTCCTAACTCCACTCTATGTCAGCAAGTTAGTTGCACTCAAAATCATCTAATCAATGCCCTCCATCTATATATTTTTAACTTCAAATTATACAGGTAACACCCAGAGTTGGAGCAGATAATAGGTTGAATTGGAGTGATTGCCGTGATGTTTAAACAGGAGTTGGATCACTCGGGGAATCTCCCACAATCAGGGCAGACGAATGATCTTTCTCTGTGTAAATTTGTTGGTGTGTAGGCAGGCAAGATGACTCAGTGAATCCCTTCCCACACTTGGAGCAGGTGAATGGCCTCTCCCCAGTGCGAGCTTCCTGGTGTCAGCAGGTGAGATGACCGAGTGAATCCCTTCCCATACTCGGAGCAAGTGAAATGTCTCCCTCAGTGCAAACCTGCTGGTGGTTGCACAGCTTGGATAATCGACTAAATCCCTTCCCACAGTCAGGGCAGATAAATGGCCTATCTCCCGTATGAAATCTGTGGTGTCTCTGCAGAGTGGATAACTAAGTGAATCCCTTTCCACAGTCAGAGCCGGTGTGTGGCCTCTCTCCAGTGTGAATTTGCTGTTCTTCCTGCAGAATGGAGTTAGTGAACCTCATACCACAGTCAGCACAAGTGAACGGCCTCTCCCCAGTGTGACTGCATTGATGGGTTTCCAGTGCAAATGGATAATTGAATCCCTTCCCACAGTCCCATTTCCACAGTTTCTCCATGGTGCTGGTGTCTTGTGTCTCTCCAAGTTGGATGTTCAGTTGAAGCCTCATCCACCCACACAACACGTGTACAGTTTCTCCCAGCTGTGAATGGTGTGATGTTTTTCAAGCCTGTGTTACTGGTCCACAGAGAATCAAATGGGTTTGAGAAAACGAATGTATTCCTTCAGTGCCGTGATGACTCTGATTGAAAGATACAGCGTCGCTACATTTATTATGATACTAATCTAGTAAATAAGAAATGCACTGAATTAGGAAATGATAAAAAGGTCAAACGGGTAACTGAAATGTCTCCTCACAGTCTCTAGATTTCCACGGTTTCTCCCGAATGTGACTGTAGTTGTGAATGGTGCTGCTTCCTTCCATGTTCAAAGTTTCCTGCTTTTCAATTTACTTTAAATTGTGCAGCTCCATCCAATGCTGATTTGATGTTTTGTGTGAGCTTCCTGACCCCAGATCCTCCCTTTATAAGATCAATTATATTAACATCTATAACAGAGCTGGAGTTTTTTTTCAATTCAGCAGAAACAGGCCCAAATGTACATGGTTCAATCTGAAAATTAACAGGAAAAATCCAACCACAATAGTTACTTGTGAATTCGCTGGTGTCTCAGCAGATTGGCTGGGGTGACAAATCCCTTTCCAGACTGGGAGCAGGTGACGGCTTCTCCCTAGTGTGAATTCACTGGTGCCTTGCTAGGTGGGATGGCGTACTGAATCCCTTCCCACACTGGGAGCAGATGAAAGGTCTCTCCCCAGTGTGAACTCGCTGGTGTGTCAGCAGATGGGATGACTGAGTGAATCCCTTCCCACACTGAGAGCAGGTGAATGGTCTCTCCCCAGTGTGAATTCGCTGGTGTATCAGCAGGTAAGATTGGTTAATGAATCCCTTCCCACACCGAGAGCAAGTGAACGGTCTCTCCCCAGTGTGGATACGCTCGTGTCTCAGTAAATTGGCAGAGTCAGCAAATCCCTTCCCACACTGGGAGCAGGTGAACGGTTTCTCCCCAGAGTGAATTCGCTGGTGCATTGCTAGGCGGGATGGCCTATTGAATCCCTTCCCACACTGAGAGCAGGTGAATGGCTTCTCCCCAGTATGAACACGTTGGTGTGTCAGCAGGTTGGATGACTGAGTGAATCCCTTCCCACACACAGAGCAAGTGAACGGCCTCTCCCCAGTGTGATCTCGCTGGTGTATCAGCAGTTTGGCTGAGCGAGTGAATCCCTTCCCACACTCGGAGCAGGTAAACGGTCTCTCCCCAGTGTGAACCCGTTGGTGTAACAGCAGAGTGGATAACTGAGCGAATCCTTTCCCACACTGGGAACAGATGAAAGGCCTCTCCCCAGTGTGAACTCGCTGGTGTGTCAGCAGATAAGATTGGTTAGTGAATCCCTTCCCGCACTGGGAGCAGGTGAACGGTCTCTCCCCAGTGTGAAGTTGCTCGTGTCTCAGCAGATTGGATGAGTCAGCAAATCCCTTCCCACACTGGGAGCAGGTGAACGGTTTCTCCCCAGTGTGAACTCGCTGGTGCATTGCTAACTGGGATGGTCTATTGAATCCCTTCCCACACTCGGGGCATGTGAATGGTTTCTCCCCAGTGTGAATTTGCTGATGTCTTGCTAGGTGGGATGGCCTATTGAATCCCTTCCCACACTCAGAGCAGGTGAATGGCTTCTCTCCAGTGTGACTGCACCGATGAATCTCCAGTTGGGATGAGAAATCGAATCCTTTCCCACAGTCCCCACATGTCCATGCTAAATCCCTGTTGTGACTGCAATTATGTTCTGAAAGACCAGATGATAAGTTGAAGTCTTGTCCACACACAGAGCACATGTATGGTTTCTCTCCAATGTGAATGGTGCATTTTTCTTCCATGTTCAAAGTGCAATGATATTCAGGTTACAATAAATTGGCCGACTCCATCAGATTCTGATACGATGTTTGGTTTCAGTTTCCAAACTCCAAATCCTTTTCTAAAACCCTGTGAAATTGATATAAAACAGAAAAAAGGGAGTGAGCGAGAACCCACAAAAAGACAAAGGTAGCTTGTGAAATTGAGCTGAAGGAATCTGGGAATTTGTGGGGCCGGCATTGCTGGCTTGTCATAAAAATCCAACTGGTTCCCCAATGTTCTTCAAGGAATGAAACCTGCCACCCAGTCTGGATCTACACAAGACTGTGGACACTGTGGGAGGAGACAAAGAGAAATAGGAGAGAGCGGGGGTGAAGGAGAGGGATTTTATACATCTACAACTCAACAAGAACTTTGACAAAATCTCCCAAACCCTCAACCTCCATGACCAAGGACCAGGGTAGTAGGTTAGAAAGGAACCCCATCAACTCCAAGTTCCCCTACAACTCACACATCATGCTGACTTGTCTGACATCCTGTACTAAAAGAACATGAACTTTTTTTTAATGTAACTACTGGGAAGACTGAACCCATTGTGCTCAGTCCCCACTGCAAATTCCACTCCCTCGCTAGCAACTCTATCCCTCTTCCTGGCAACTGTCTGAGGCAGAACTAGGCTGTTCACAACCAGGATGAAATATTTCACCCCAGGTTGAGCTTCCAACCACATATTCAGATCATCATCAAGGCTGCCTACTTCCAAGGAGACAGAGGTTCAAGGTGAGAGAAGGAAAGTTTCAGGGAGATGTGAATGAGGAAGTTTTTCACGCAGAGAGTGGTGGGTGTCTGGAACGCGCTACCAGAGGAGGTCATCGAGTCATAGAGATTTACAGCATGGAAACAGGCCATTCGGCCCAACTTGTCCATGCCGCCCTTTTTTTAAAACCCCTAAACCAATCCCAATTGCTCATATTTGGCCCATATCCCTCTGCACCATCTTACCCGTGTAAGTAACTGAATGCTTTTTAAAAGATAAAATTGTACCCGCCTCTACTACCTCTGGCAGCTTGTTCCAGACACTCCCAACCCTGTGTGTGAAAAAATTGCCCCTCTGGACACTTTTGTATCTCTCCCCTTAAACCTATGCCCTCTAGTTTTAGACTCCCCTACCTTTGGGAAAAGATATTGACTATCTCGCTGATTTGTGCCCCTCATTATTTTATAGACCTCTATAAGATCACCTCTCAGCCTCCTACACTCCAGAGAAAAAAGTCCCAGTCTATCCAGCCTCTCCTTATAACCCAAACCATCAAGCCCCGGTAGTATCCTCGTAAATCTTTTCTGCATTCTTTCTCATTTAATAATATCCTTTCTATAACAGGATGATCAGAACTGCACACAGTATTCCAAGCGTGGCCTTACCAATGTCTTGTACAACTTCAACAAGACGTCCCAGCTCCTGTATTCAATATTCTGTGGTGGGAACACACACTAGCAACATTTAAGAGGCATCTGGATGGATAATGAATAGGGAGGGAATAGAGAGATACAGACCGAGTAAGGGCGGAAGGTTTTTTTTAAGTTTAGTGAGGCCATCATGGTCAGCACAGGCTTGGAGGGCCGAAGGGCCTGTTCCTGTGCTGTTCTTTGTTCTTCCACCTCAGTGACATCGCCCGACTCCCCCAGTCTCAGCTCATCTGGGACCCTCACCCATTCCATTGTGACGTCTGGAACCTCCCAGCACTCCTTCATTGCGCATGCGCCAGACCGCACACCGTCCCCAGTAAATATGGCGGCTGTTTGCACGGGCCTCTCTCGGAGAAAAGCCTGAGCAGCTTCCGCCGCTCCAAACTCCGCATCGGAGCTTCGGCCCACACGGGATGTTTATGAGGCCTCCAAACCTACCCGCCGGCTCCCTCCCTCATGACCCATCCCACGGTATCTCACCGGCTGATAATTTCCACAACCGCCTCGATCGTGAGTTCTCATCGGCACTGCGCATGTTCTCAGTCACAACAGGAGTGTTCTGGTCTAGACCCGCCCCTCGTTCACTCCGATTGGCTGGAGGACCAGCCTCACTGCTCGGCTATCCAGTCCCGCCCTCTCTTTCTATTGGTCCAGAGCCGCCGTCAATCACTCCCAGGGCATTGTGAGCTGGAGCATGCGCAGTGCCAATGCTAGGCTCAGGCTGCAAAGCCGCAGGGAGCAAAGCCTGAGATTGAAATCAATGGGTTGCTGTAAAGCAGGTCAGGGTTACAGCCAACAACAACTTCTATTTATTTAAAATCCTTAACATCAGAAATCATCCCACTGCATTTCACAGGAACATCCAGATACATCAGGATATATTAGCACAGATGACCAAAAGATTGGATAATCAAAGAAACCCTGCAGTACAGAAAGAGCAAGAAGTTTAACAACACCAGGTTAAAGTCCAACAGGTTTATTTGGTAGCAAAAGCCACACAAGCTTTCGTAGCCTTAAACTCCTTCTTCAGGTGAGTGGGAATTCTGTTCACAAACAGGGCACAGAGACACAAACTCAATTTACAGAATAATGGTTGGAATGCGAATACTTACAGCAAATCAAGTCTTTAAGGTACAAACAATGTGAGTGGAGAGAGCATTAAGACAGGTTAAAGAGATGCGTATTGTCTCCTGTCTGGAGACAATACACATCTGGATTCAATCGATTGATATGGGAAGGCAAAAGTGTAACCAAAACAGGGAAAGTCCGTGTGGACAATGTGGGGATACCGGGAAGGGATTCTATTATCTCTCTGATCGGGAAATTCATCGATGCTGTCACACTGGTGTGAGGCCATTCACCTGCCCCCTGTGTGAAAAGGGATTCACTCAATTTTCAAATATGTTGCGACACCAGCAGGTTCACACCAGGGAGAAACCCTTCACCTGCTCCCAGTGCGGAAAGGGATTCACTCAGTCATCCCACCTGCTGACACATCAGCAAGTTCACACTGGAGAGAGATCGTTCACCTACCCAGTGTGTGAAAAGAGATTCATCGGCCCTGCTGAGACACCAGCGAGTTCACACTGGGAGAGGCCATTCTTCTTCTTTGTGTGTAAAGGAATTTGCTGATAACCACAGCAAGTGGGCTGCAGTTGGAAGAATTTTTATTTATATAGTGCCTTTCACAACCTCAGGGTATCTCTATGCGCAGTAAGCCTCCACAAACAGAAATGTGATGATGATCAGAAATAATCTGTTTTTCGTGAGGTTTATCGAGATTGAAAGACACAATGAATTTAAAATAGAATTTTACAATAAGTTTGAAAACAATGTTACTCAATCTGAAACTAGGGTCTTAAATCTAAACAGAGGTAACCGCAAAGTTATGAGGAGGCAACTTGTTTGTGGTGGATTAGGAAAATACCAAAAAGCTGTGGATCCATTATCAACAAATGTATTCCCATAAACAAAGCTGATAAATGACTGAGTCAATCTCTTCCCCCACACACAACCATCATCATCTGGAAGGACAAGGACAGCAGACACATGAGAACACCACCTGCTGCAAATTCCCCTCCAAGCCACATGCCATTGTGACTTGGAAATATATCGCTGTTCCTTCACTGTCACTGGATCAAAATCCTGCAATTCCCTCCCTAACAGCACTATGGATATACCTACACCACATGGACTGAAGTGGTTCAGGAAGGCAGCTCATCACCACTTTCTCGGTAAATTTATGCAAAAGTCTGAAAACATGTACCAAATGACTCAAGAACAGCTTCTTCCCAAAAGTCATCACACTCTTGAATGGTCCTATTAAGCTGATATTTCTCTTCACCCTACCTGTACCTGCAATACTATATTTTACACCCTATCCTTTCCTTCTCCCCGTGTACTCTATGAAAGGTATGTTTTGTCTGTATAGCGTGCAGGAAATAATACTTTTCACTGTATCCCAATATATTTGACAATAATAAATCAAATCAAAATTTAATGCTCATGTTCTGAAGTGGAAATCATGCAGAGCAGCCACACCAAACAGTGCCAGTGAGTAGAAAAACTCCATCTGCACTGCCCCACCAAACACTCCCAGCCCATAATGAGCTGGGTTCCAGGGGGTTAGTTACCAGGCAATGAAATTATGTCATAAAGCAACACCATTTAATCCAGCTGGTCCTCTCTTTGACCTTTTAAAGATGGAGAACTGGGACATCCTATCTCCAAACACATTCCCCCCCTGTTCACACTGAGAATTCCAGACTGGAGAACTGGGACATCCTGTCTCCAAACACATCCCACCCTGTTCACACCGGGAATCCCAGGGTGGAGATCTGAGACCAGACAGGATAGATGCAGGAAAGATGTTCCTAATGGTGGGGCTGCCCAGAACCAGGGGGTCACAGTCTGACGATGCAGGGTAGACTGTTTTGGGGAGATAAGCAGAAATTTCTTCACCCAGAGAGTGGTCAGCCCATGGAATTCGCCACCATAGGGAATAGTCGAGGCCAAAACTTATGTTTTCAAGAAACAGTTCGATATAGCGCATGAGGTGAAGGGGATCAAAGGATATGGGGAGAAGGTGGGATCAGGCTATTGAACTGGATGATCAGCCATCATCAAATGAATGGTGGAGTGCGTTCGATGGGCCGAATGGCCTCCTCCTGCTCCTATTTTCTATGTTTCAAACATATTCCTCCCTGTTCACACAGACTCTCGGGGTGGGAAGTGTGATGTGTTTGGGACAAATTGCTATTTGTAAAGTGAAGGTAGATCAGCAGCAGGAGTTAGTGAAGAGAGTGATGATAACCAGGCAGACACACTTACCAGGAAAGCTTCTCCAGAGGAGATTCCATGGGATTCACCCAAAACACAATTATTGCCACCCTGACACAATGGAAATGTTCAAGATGTTCAAGGGGTTCAATAATCGAGTAGAGATTTGATGAGAAACCTCTTTACCCAGTGAGTATTTGCCATGAATGGATTAAGGCAGTGGGCGGTTGAGCCGCTTTCACGGTGATGTTCGCAGTCGGGTGTCCCTGGAGTGGAACACATGGTGTCCATCAGCATGACTAAGATCCTCCATGACCAGTGGGCAATGTGGGGGCTGGAGTGCTTCATTTCTCCCCAGAACCACATCCTGTTTTGAAATTTGTAATTTTCCTTTGGGGGTTTTGTTTTTGGTGTTCACAGGAATCTGTCTGAGGCTCTGACATCCAGGAAGCTCACCTATTTTGGACATGTGTTGTAAATAGGGAGGGATGGCACAGTGGTTAGCACTGCTGCCTCACAGCGCCAGGGATCTGGGTTCAATTCCGGCCTCGGGTCACTGCCTGTGTGGAGTTTGCACTTTCTCCCGGTGTCTGTATGAGTTTCCTCCGGGTGCTCCAGTTTCCTCCCACAGTCCAAAGATGTGTGGGTTAGGTTGACTGGCCATGCTAAATTGACCCGAGTGTCAGGGGAATTAGCAGGTAAGTATGTGGGGTTACGGCAATAGGACCTGGGTGGGATTGTGGTCGGTACAGACTCAATGGGCTGAATGGCCTCCTTCTGTACTGTAGGGATTCTATGATTCTCTATGAGTATTTGGAAAAAGAGGGACTGCAAGGCAAAACACCTGGAAAATGTGTGCAAGGAAGGCCCAAGATGGCACGGGTGGATAATATCAGAATGTGGACTAGTCTCTCGATGGGATAGGCAGTGAGGGCAGTTGAGAAATCAGTGGAGAAAGATTGTTCAGAGTGCGGCCAACCCTGAGAACGAGGATGGAAGAAAGACAAGACACCTGTCGTGATAGGAAAGACTATTTACTATCCAGGATAAAATGAATACACCACATCTGCTTCTGTGGATCATTTCAGTGGAAATGTGCTCTCCCAGGCTCGAAGAGCATCAGCCCACTGGAAGACATAAGACTGGCCAGTCCTGCTGAGCAAAACCCTCCGACCCTCCCACTTCACCAACTGTCAGAATGAACATGGTTCAGTCCTGGATGTGATTAACAGCAGCAATAACAGCAGAATCCAACCCCTGTCATCACTTGTGAACTCGCTGGTGTCTCAGCAGGTGGGATGAATCACTGAATCCCTTCCCACACCCGGAGCAGGTGAATGGTTTCTGCCCGGAGTGAACTCGCTGGTGTTTCAGCAGGTTCGAAGATTGAGTGAATCCCTTCCCACAGTCACGGCAGGTGAATGGCCTCTCCCCAGAGTGAACTCGCTGGTGTGTCAGCAGGGTGGATGAGTGAGTAAATCTCTTCTCACACTCTGAGCAGGTGAACGGCCTCTCTCCCGTGTGAACTCTCTGGTGTCTCAGTAGGTGAGATGAATCACGGAATCCCTTCCCGCACTCAAAGCAAGTGAACGGCTTCAGCCCAGAGTGAACCCGCTGGTGTTTCTGCAGATTTGAAGACTGAGCGAATCTCTTCCCACACTGGGAGCATCTGAATGGTCTCTCTCCGCTGTGAACCCGCTGGTGTGTCAGCAGGGTGGATAAATCACTGAATCCCTTCTCACACTCTGAGCAGGTGAACGGCCGCTCCCCAGTGTGAACTCGCCAGTGTGTCAGCAGGGTGGAGGAGTCTTTAAATCCCTTCCCACAGTCAGAGCAAATGAACGGCCTCTCCCCAGTGTGAACTCGCTGGTGTCTCAGCAGAAGGGATGGATTAGTGAATCCCTTCCCACATTGAGAGCAGGTGAATGGCCTCTCTCGACTGTGAACCTGTTGGTGTGTCAGCAGTGTGGACGACTGAGCAAATCCCTTCCCACACTTGGAGCAGATGAATGGTCTCTCCCCAGTGTGACTGCGTCGATGAGTTTCCAGCTCAGACGGGGACCTGAATCCCTTCTCACAGTCCCCACATTTCCACGGTTTCTCCATGGTGCGGGTGTCCTTGTGACTCTCCAGGTTAAACAATCAGTTAAATCTCACATGGAACACGTGTACAGTTTCTCCTCGCTGTGAATGGTGTGATGTATTTTCAGACTGTGTAACTGGTTAAAGCTCTTTCCACACTCAGTGCACTGGAACACTCTCAATCAGGTGTGTGTGTGTCTCGGTGCTTTTCCAGTCACACTGATGTTAGAATGGCCGATGGTTTCACATCCCAGTGAATTGAGTGAATCAGATCTTGATGTTTGTTTTGAGATTTCTGTCTCAAAATTCTCCCCTTCTAATATCCTGTAAAAGGAGTTCTCAAAAATTACCACTATTAGTGTAGGATAAAAATTCAGAACAGACAGTTTTAGTTTCTCTGGAACAATCTGTCCTCTCATTCCCCCAAAGCTGTAAATCTGTCTATTTTTCCTCCATTCTCAGTCTGCTGTCCCTCCAACGCTCCTGAAGATGCTAATTCATGTTGATTGACAGATCAATACATAATGCTTCCTGTCCTCAACACAGAGACCATAACATCATGGAAAGTAGGAGGAATAGACCATTCGGCCCATTGAGCCTGCTGTTCCATTCAATAAGATGATGGTTGATCCGATTGTGCCCTTAACTCCACGTTCCCGCCTGTCGGCCATAACTCTTGTAGATAACAGTCTGCCTAACTCAGCCTGATGCAGCCTCCACTGCTCCCTGGGGAAAAAAATTCCAAAGACCCCCTGAGGGAAGAAATTTCTCATCTCCATTCGAAATGAGAAACCCTTCATATTTGGCATTCTGCCCATGTGGGGAAATAACCTCTCTTCATCTGTCAAGCTACCTTGGGCAGCACGGTGGCAGTGGTTAACACTGCTGCCTCACAGCGCCAGGGATCCGGGTTCAATACCCGGCTTAGGTCACTGTCTGTGCGGATTCTGCACATTCCCCCCGTGTCTGTGTGGGTTTCTTCCAGATGCTCCGGTTTCCTCCCACAGTCTGAAAGACGTGCTGGTTAGGTGCACTGGCCAAACTAAATTCTCCCTCAGTGTACCCAAACAGGCACTGGAGTGTGGCGACTAGGGGATTTTCACAGTCACTTCTTTGCAGTGTTAACGTAAGCCTACTTGTGGCACTAATAAATAAAATTTAAACTTAAAAAGATTACCCCTCATTCTTCTAAACTCCAATGACTACAGGCTCAACCGTTCCCAATAACATAACACCTTCCCAGGTATTAGACTGGTGATCCAGTATAACATGGGAAAATGTGAACTTGTCCACTCAGACAGAAAGAACAGAAAAAGCAGCAGCTTATTTAAATGAATTGCAGAACAAAGAACAATACAGCACAGGAACAGGCCCTTTGGCCCTCCAAGCCTGCACCGATCATGTGTTCCTAACTAGACCATCCGTTTGTATCCCTCTATTCTCAGTCTGTTCATGTGGCTATCTAGATAAGTCTTAAATGATCCTAGCGTGTCTGCCTCAACCACCTTGCTTGGTAGTGCATTCCAGGCCCCCACCACCCTCTGTGTAAAATACGTCCCCCGCATATCTGTATTGAACCTTGCCCCCCTCACCTTGAACTTGTGACCCCTTGTGTTTGTCATTTCTGACCTGGGAAAAAGCTTCCAACTGTTCACCCTATCTATGCCCTTCATAATGTTATAAACTTCTATTAGGTCGCCCCTCAACCTCCGTCTTTCCAGGGAGAACAACCCTAGTTTACTGAATCACACCTCATAGCGAATACCCTTCATACCAGGCAACAACCTTTTCTGCACTCTCTCCAAAGCCTCCACGTCCTTCTGGTAGTGCGGCGACCAGAACTGGACACACTATTCCAAATGTGGCCTAACCAACGTTCGATATAACTGCAACATCATATGCTAACTTTTATACTCTATGCCCCGTCCAATAAAGGCAAGCATGCCATATGCTTTCTTCACCACCTTTTCCACCTGTGCTGCCACCTTTAAGGATCTGTGGACTTGCACACCCAGATCCCTCTGCGTGTCTATACTCCTGATGGTTCTGCCATTTATTGTATAGCTCCCCCCTGCATTAGATCTACCAAAATGCATCACTTCGCATTTATCTGGATTAAATTCCATCTGCCATTTCTCCACCCAATTTTCCAGCCTATCTATATCCGGCTGTATGCTCTGACAATGTTCATCACTATCCGCAACTCCAGCAATCTTTGTGTCGTCTGCAAATTTACTAATCAGACTAGGTACATCTTCTTCCAAATCATTTATATATATCACAAACAGAACTCTGAGGTACAGAGCAATCTGGGTGCCTTGGCAGGGGAATCACAAGTTAGTTTCCAGGTGCAGGGTTAATACTCAGGTCCATGAACTCCACCACCGTGCACCCCACAAACTGTGTCACCCTCATCAGTGATACTATCCTCCTCTCTGACCACAGGCTGAACCAGACCAATTGCAATCTTCCTTTCCTATTTGACCTTGAGTTGAACTATTGGCTACATACTCTCACCGTCTCTAATATTACTGTTTCCACCTCTGTAAGACAATTAGATCCATCCTGCCTCAGTTCATTTGCTGCTGAACTTCTCATCTTGCCTTTGTTACTGTCAGATTTGACTATTCCAACGCTCTTCTGACCGATCCCCCATCTTCCATTCTCCATAAACGTACCCTCCTCCAGAACTCTCTGGATGGTTGGCAGTTTAGTGGGAAAGAGTGAAGAGAACGGAAGATGGGTTTCATGGACAAGATTAGCTCTTGAAGGGATAAGGGGAGATGGAGAGAAACTAAAGAAAGAAGTCAGTTTAAGGCCTGGGCTGGGCAGATCTTCAGAACAATTTTGAACTTCCGGGGTAGTGGAAGGGAGGAAAGCAGCAGAGGCAGCTGATCAGATTGTCTCAATCTTAGTGACAATGGGGCAGCACAGAGGCAGAGTGGTAGCATTGCTGCCTCACAGCGCCAGAGACCCAGGTTCAATTCCAGACCAGGTGGGCAGTTTGCACGTTCTCCTTAAGTCTGTGGGGGTTTCCTCCGGGTGCTCTGCTTCCCTCCCACAGTCCAAAGATGTGCAGGTTAGGTGGCTTGGCCATGCTAAATTGCCCCTTAGTGTCTAAAGATATGTGGGTTGGGTGTATTGGCCATGATGGATGCATGGGGATAGGGCCGAGGTAATATGCTCTGTTGGAGAGTTGGTGTAGACTGAATGGGCCGAATGGCCTCCTTCCACATTGCAGGGATTCTATGATTCCATGAGCTCCTCACACTCGTTGCTTTGGCAAGAATGGAGGAGACTGGGATACCAAGGATGTTTTAAAAAGAGCTAACTTGTGTTAGAGATATTAAAATTATTAACCACACTGGCTGTTCCAACACAAAGCTGATTTATTTGACTTTTATCCAGAATATGATCGGGATCGAGTTTATCAACATCAGCAGAAACAGAGCACAAAGGTATTTTTAAAGACAAATGATAGAAAAATATCAGGAAGGTCAATGCAATAAGAAGATTGGATTAAGTAAAAGCAAATTACTGTGGATGCTTGAAATCTGAAATAAAACAGAAAATTTGGGAAAAACTCAGCAGGTTTGGCAGCATCTGTGGAAAGAGAAACAGAGTTAACGTTTCAAGTCTGTACAGATCAGGTAAGAATGGCAGATTTCCCTCCCTCAAGGACACTAATGAACCAAAGATCCAATTTCTGGACTGTCAAGTTGAGATTAGGGAAGGGGATGAGAGTGAAGGTAAAGATTATGGGTGAAGACTTGAAGAATATGAGTAGCTTCAAGTTCCTGGGGTCAGTGATGGGAGGAGATGGAAATTTGGAAATGAAGAAACAGATTAGCTCTGGCTGCAGTAATTGGAAGATGTGCAGTGGAATATTCGGTGATAGAAAATCATCACTGAACTTGAAAAGAAAGAATCTACAATCACAAAGTAGTTGAGGCCAAAACATTGTGTGATTTCAAGAAGAAATTAGATATAGCTCTTGGGACTAAAGGGATCAGGATATTGAATTCGATGATCAGCCATGATCATAATGAATGGCGCAGCAGGATCGAAGGGCCGAATGGCCTACTCCTGCTTCTAGTTTTTATGTTTCTATGTAGTGGAGAAGAGATTGAAATGGTCTGGACATCTGTTATGGAGAGTGAGGGAGGAAATGTGGTGAGGGGAGTGATGGACATGGGACTGTCAGGAAGAAGGAGAGGAGGAATGTCTAAGACCAGATGGAAAGATGTGGTGGACAGAATCAGAAATACAGTGGGATTGGGAGAGGGATGGTGACTGACAGGAGGAGATGGTGAAGCAGCTTTGTGGTGATTCCAAGTAAAATGGGAAGAGGAGGAAGAAAAACACCCAGATCCCAGTGAACATGGATGTGGTTAACAGCAAAACCAAATTGTGGTAGTTACTCGTGAACTGACTGGTGTCTCAGCAGATTGGATAACTCGATGAATCCTTTCCCGCACTGGGAACAGGTGAATGCCTCTCCCCAGTGTGAATTCGCTGGTGCCTCTGCAGGTTGGCTGACTGAGTGAATCCCTTCCCACATTTAGGGCAGGTGAATGGCCTTTCTCCAGTGTGTGTGCGCTGGTGTTTCAGCAGGGTGGATAAATCAGTGAATCCCTTCCCGCACTCGGAGCAGATGAACGGTCTCTCCTCGGTGTGAATTCGTTGGTGAACAGTCAGGTTTGTTGAACTCCTGAACCCAGTCCCGCAGTGAGTGCACTTGAATGGTCTCTCGTCCGTGTGAACGCGTTGATGGGACATCAGTTGGCTGGAACTTTTATAGCACTTCCCACAGTCTGGGCATTTAAAAGGTCTCTCGTCAGTGTGAACTCGCTGGTGTATCAGCAAGTCAGATGGCCGAGTGAATCCCTTCCCACACTCGGAGCCAGGTGAATGGCTTCTCCCCAGTGTGAGTCAGTTTGTGTAAATGCAGGCTGCTGGACTGAGTGAATCCCTTCCCACACTCGGAGCAGGTGAACGGTCTCTCCCCAGTGTGAACCTGCCGGTGAACCAAGAGGTTGGATAATTGAATGAATCCCTTCCCACACTCAGAGCAGGTAAATGGTCTCTCTCCAGAGTGAACTCGCTGGTGCGTCTGTAGGTGGGATGACCGAGTGAAACTCTTCCTACACACGGAACAGGTGAATGGCTTTTCCCCAGTGTGATCACGTTGGTGTGTCAGCAGGTGGGATAACTGAGTGAATCCCTTCCCACACTGAGAGCAGGGGAATGGCCTCTCCCCAGTGTGAACTCGCCGGTGATTCAGCAAGGTTGCTGACCGAGTGAATCCCTTCCCACACTCGGGGCAGGTGAACGGCCTCTCCCCACTATGAAGTCGCTGGTGATTCTGCAGGGCAGATGAATGACTGAATTCCTTCCCACAGTCCCCACATTTCCACACCTTCTCCCTGGTGTGACTGCGCTTGTGTCTCGACAGGCCAGATGACTGGCTGAAGCCTCGCCCACACACAGAACACACGTACAGTTTCTCTCCACTGTGAACAGTGCTTTTTCCTTCCATGTTCAAAATCCGATGAAATTCAGGTTATGATAAATTAGGTGACCCCGTCAGATTTTGATGTGATGTTTGATTTCTGTTTCCTGACTGCAAATCCTCCCCTTCTAAAACCCTGTGAAATTGATTTAAAACAGAAAAAAGGGCGTGAGAGAGAACCCACAAGAACACAAAGACAGGTTGTGAAATTGAGCTGAATGAATCTGGTAATTTGTGGGGCCGGCACTAGGAAAACGTGACCATGGAAACTGCTGGATTGTCACAAAAATCAGACAGGTTCAGTAATATCCTTCAGGGAAGAGAACCTGCCGCCTGTTCTGTGCCTTCACAAGACTCTGGACACAATGTGAAGAGAGACAGAGAGTGATATATATACACATAATATATACATACACACGAGAGAGATTGCCCCAATACAAACTTCACTCCCTAACCACGCTATCCTTCTCCCGAGCAACTATCTGAAGTGAAATTAATTTCACAACATTACTGCCATCCTTTACCCAAAACTGAGCTTCCGACCCTGTACCTCTAGACTTAACCACCCCATCTCTGAAATCTCCTCCATCACACAACCCTGTGAGATATCTGTACTGATCTAATTGTGGCATCATGAGTGTTCCACATTTCAATCACACCAACACTGTGAAAAAGTGTGTGTAACTGGAAAACACAGATCAACGTCCACAACCAACACCCGCCCCGATACAAGTCATTCTTAATTGGTCAATCTCTGCTTCAAGGCTCGTTTCTGGGACAAACGCCTGCAACAAAATAATAGCAAAATACTGTGGTTGCTGAAAATCTGAAATAAAAAGAGCAAATACTGAAAATACTTAACTTGTTAGCTAGTAACTGTGGCAAGAGAACAGAGTTAAAATATCTGAGTGTGCATAATCAATATGGGTATACAATCAGGATCAAGCGTAGGCCATTCAGCCCCTCAATCCTGCTCCACCATTTAATAAGATCATGGCTAATCTGATAGTAACTTCAAATCTTCAATTCCAGGGAATTATGGTGCAGATTTGATGTTTAATATCAGCCAATGAGCAAAAGAGAAATGATCTCTAGTGCAGGAAAAAGAATTCCTGACCATTGGGAGATAAAGATGGTACATCAGAAGCACATAGCTGAGGGATGGGAAAAGGTGAAAGCTTCATTTAGACACAGTTGCAAGAAAATAACAGTAAAATAGCAAACACGGTTAAAATAAATCTACTACTGGAAAAATAGAGAGTTAAACAATGACAGAGGTAATCAGAGAGGGCAGAGGTGAAACAGAGCAATGGATGGATATGGATTCAGATCCAAAGGAAAGGAGTCAGACCAGCCGGAGAGATAGAACAGAGCACAAATAACAGAGCATGGCACTAAAAGCACTGGATTGTAGATGAATGCTCAATAATACTCACTTCTGGAACTATTTGAAAACTTCCTGCTGCAGCTGGAAAGATATCGCAAGCATTGGAATCAGAGAAATCACAGACTTCAAATCTTCCAACTCCCTGTAAAAGGAGATTACAAGAGTCATGTGTCAACTGTGGTTAGAAAATAAGAGATAAACATTTTTCTTGGTTTGCGATTGCTCCCCTTTTAACCCCCTGTAAAAGGGTGCAGGATTATGTAAAATGGGATATGCTTACATTGGAAGTAATTCAGACAAGGTTCACTGAGCTGATTCCAGGCACAATGTTTTTTTTTAAATGAGGAAACATTGGGCAGGGTGTACCTATACTCATTAGATTTTAGATAAATGTTGAAACTGAAGCATATAAGATTCTGTGGGTGCTTGACAGGATAAGTGCTGCAAGGATGTTTCCCCTCAGAGGGAAATGTGGAACTGCAGAGACAGTTTAAAAGTAAGGGTTGAAGACAGAGATGAGGAGAAATCACTTCGCTCAGAGGTCCAGTAGCCCGTGCAATTCTCTCCTTCAGTGAGCAATGGAAGCTGGCTCATTGGGTATACACAGTAAGCGTTTTAACAACACCAGGTTACACTGTGTTTACCCCAGTCCAACGCTGGCATCTCCACATCATTGGGTATATTCAGGGCTGTGTTATGCACCATTTTTACCGACAAGGGAGTGGTGGGTTGGGGAGGTTGGGGCTGGAGGAACATTGAGTGAAGGCAATGATCAGATGAAGCACTGACTGGCAGAGCAGCCTCGATGGGTGGAATGGCCTGACACATGCGCACTGATTCACATTCCCACCTACAGAAGGGCGGCAGTCAGCCCAGGCCCAACACGACCAGCTGCGGCTCCATTTGGTACAAACGGGGGGGACCGGGATGTTCTTTCCCGGGATTTGAACAACATGTTTCCGAAGCCTCTCCAACCGCCACATTCACCGCGCGCCGCTCTTCACCTCCTATTGACCCGGGATCCGAGTTCAAACCGGCTGTCGCCATTACCCGCACTGCGCATGCCCGAAACTCCGCCCCTCATTCCGTCTGATTGGTTGGAGGACCAGCCACTCCCGTTTGGTCCTCCAGGCCCGCCTCTCATTCACTGATTGGTTGGAGGACCAGCCACTCCCGTTTGGTCCTCCAGCCCCGCCCCTCATTCACTCTGATTGGTCCGGAGCTGCCGTCAATCTGTTCCCGGGCCCAGCGAGCTGGAGCATGCGCAGTGCCGATTCCGGATGGGGTCAGTTTGGTTGGAAACTGGCAGCGGGTCAGATTCAGAAACGAGGTGAGCGGGAAACACTGGACCCGGCGGGTAGTGTGGGAGGCTAAAGAAATACAAGGTGTAGGCCCAGAACCGCCAACGAAAAACCATCGGCCTTCCATTTGCCACACTGGAGCCGTCGTTTTTTTTGTTCCGCGGTTGAAGGCTCGGGTTAGCGCCGCCATCTTTATAGGGGGCAACATTCTGCAATGCGCATGCGCCATCTTGATCATGGCCCATGTACTGCAGTGCGCAGGCGCGGCCATTGTGGCTGGACTCTGGGGAGGATTCCCAGTCTCTGACCTGCTCTTGTTTTAAGAAGTCTCACACCTGGTTAAAGTCCAACAGGTTTATTTGGTAGCAAAAGCCACTCGCTTTCGGAGCTCTGCTCCTTCATCAGGTGAGTGCGAGTTCTGTTCACAAACAGGGCACAAAGACACAAACTCAATTTACAAGATAATGGTTGGAATGCGAGTCTTTTCAGGTAATCAAGTCTTAAAGGTACAGACAATGTGAGTGGAGAGAGGGTTAAGCACAAGTTAAAGAGATGTGTATTGTCTCTTGTCGACACAGGCTCTTGTAGGTACAGTATTCATATGTCGTCCAGTTCAGTTTTTGGTCAATGGTAATCCCCAGGATGTTGATAGTGGGGGAATTCATTGATGGTAATGCCATTTAATATCATGGAGATGAGGGTTAGATTCCCTCTTGTTGGGGATGGCATTGGCTGACATTTGTGTGTCGTGAAGGTTACTTGTCACTTATTAACCCAAACCTGAACATTATCCAGGTCTTGCTGCTTTTGGACATGGACTGCTTCAATATCTGGGGAGTCATGAACATTGCTGAACTTTGTATAATCACCAGTGAACATCCCTTCTCCCCCCCGCCCCTTTTCTGAGCTTATGGCGGAGGGAAGTTATTGAAGAAGTCACTGGAGTTGGTTGGACCAAGGACAGGACTCTGAGGAACTCCTGAAGTGATGCCTTGGGCCTGAAATGATTGATCTCCAACAATCACAACCATCTATACTTGTGATCTGGAGATGCCAGCATTGGACTGGGGTGGGCCCAGTAAGAAGTCTCACAACACCAGGTTAAAGTCCAACAGGTTTATTTAGAATCATGAACTTTCGGAGTGCTTCTCCGTCACCTGATGAAAGCTCGTGATTCCAAATAAACCTGTTGGACTGTAACCTGATCTCTATTTGTGTGAGGTGTGACTGAACTAGTGCAGAGGTTTTGCCCTGATTCCCATTAACCTCAATTTAGATAGGATTCCTCGTGTTGACCTCTTTTATCCATGTTTAGATCAAGGCTGTAGTGAGTTTAGGAGCTGAGTGGCTCTGGTGGAACCCAAACTGAGCTTCAGGGAGCAAATTATTATTTTGTAAGTACCATTTGATTGCACTGTCTAGAATCCTTTCCATCACTTTGCTGATGATCAAAATCCTGTAACTCTCTTCCTAACAGCACTGTGTAGCTGCAGCACATGGACTGCAGCAGTTCAAGAAGGCAGCTCACCACTCCTTTCTTGAGGGCAATTAGCAATAAATGTCGGCTTAATCAGCAACGCCCAGATCCCACAGAGGAACTTTTAAAAATTAGGAAAGGTAAAACAATGTTATGGTTTTGTGAGGGGAATTGAATACATAACAAAAAGAACTGATGTGGCTGCACTTGGCCAGGCTGGATTTGTCCTGCTTTCTGTGGACGGCACAAACCTGCGCAATTTTTGACATTATTAGGTAGGTGTCAATACTCCAACAGCACATCAGCAGCTTGCTGGAAAATCATTAAGGAAGTGAAACCTTGTCCATTTTGGAGTTGTCTGACATCACTCTGGGTCTTTGGATTACTCGTCCAGTGACAAAACCACAATGCCACCATCTCCCCATAAGGTTATTGGTCTCTATGGGGAGATAACAATAGAGATATCTCCAGTGTTGTTTTATATACACATTAGATATAATAATCATGTTTCAGTTATAGAATATATTTATTATTTCCATTCTTGTAATCTAGTACTGTAACTATGTTACATCGTTCCAGTTTGTGACAGTACAGATCAGAAGGAATCTGGTTTAAAATTTGAGTCCCTGTCAACTCTCTGCATTCCAATCCACTCAGTCCCATTCCGTCCTCTTTATCCCCTTACTGTGTATGTCATTTTCCTTTGAGTGTCCACCCAATATCATTTTGAAACTTTATCTTCTCTTTAACCATCCTCAGAGACATTCCAGATTTTGACCACTCGCTGTCAAGATAAAATTATTCCTCCCATTCCCCCTTCCCACCTCTCTCTAATTAAGAAATGCAGTATTTATACCACATATTTTTAGTCCAGTTATATGACCACAGAAACTAGAAATGTCTGTGCTGAATGTTAATCCTGTACTGACAGAGACAACTTTTGTAAATTCCTTTTACAGAATATCAGAAGGTGAGGATTTGCAGACAGAATTCTCAAACCAAATGTCAGGTGAAGAATGGCCAGAATTGCTCGATCGTCAGGACCTGAATATCATTGGCCTTTGAATCGAGAAGGAGAATGTTTCTCTGTTCTGTCTGCTTCAGAAAATTTTAAACGTCAGTGTGACTTGAAAAGCACGAAACACACATGCAAATGAGAGCGTTCCAGTGCACTGACTGAGGAAAGAGCTTTGACCAGTTAGATAATCTAAAGAAACATTACAGGAGAGAAAGACCATATCTGTGCTGAAGCTGTGGGCACCTCAGCTGATCAATAAACCTGGAGAAACACAAGGACGCCCGCACCATGGAGAAACCGTGGAAATGCGGGGACTGTGGGAAAGGATTCAGATCCCCATCCGAGCTGGAAATTCATCGACGCAGTCACACCGGAGAGAGACCGTTCACCTGCTCTAAGTGTGGGAAGGGATTCACTAATTCATCTGATCTGCACACACACCAGCGAGTTCACACAGGAGAGAGGCCCTTCACCTGCTCTGTGTGTGGGAAAGGATTCACTCGCTCATCCAACCTGTTAGAACACCAGAAAATTCACACTGGAAACAAGCCATTCACCTGTTCTGTTTGTGGAAAGGGATTCTCGTGGTCCTCCCACCTCCTGGTACACCAGCGAGTTCACACTGGGGAGAGGCCGTTCACCTGCTCTGTGTGTGGGAAGGGATTCACTCGGTCCTGTAAACTGCAGATGCACCAGCGATTTCATGCTAGTGAGAGGCCGTTCACCTGTTCTGAGTGTGGGAAGGGATTCATTTATTCATCTACCCTGCGGACACACCAGCGAGTTCACACTGGGGAGAGGCCATTCACCTGCTCTGAATGTGGGAAGGGATTCACTCGGTCAGCCCACCTACAGACACACCAGCGAATTCACACTGGGGAGAGGCCATTCCCCTGCTCCGATTGTGGGAAGGGATTTACTCGGTTTTCCATCTTGAAAACTCACCAGCGAGTTCACAGTAGGGAGAAGCTATTCACCTGCTGTCAATGTGGAGAGGAATTCTCTCGGTTATCCATCCTGCAGACACACCAGCGAATTCACACAGGTGAGAAACCGTTCACATGTTCTGACTGTGGGAAGAGATTCTTTCATTCATCCGCCCTGCTGAGACATCAGCGAGTTCACACCAAGGAGAGGCCATTCCCCTGTTCCGAGTGTGGGAAAGCATTCACGCAGTTATCCAATCTGCAAACACACCAACAAATTCACACAGGGGAGAGACCGTTCACCTGCTCTGTGTGTGGAAAGGGGTTCACTCGATTATCCCACCTGCGGACACACCAGCGAATCCACACTGGGGAGAGGCCGTTCCCCTGCTCTGAATGTGGGAAGGGATTCACTCGGTTATCCATCCTTAAGACACATCAGCGAGTTCACAAGTGATTGCAGGGGGTGGATTGTGCTGTTATTGCTGCTGTTAATCACAGTAAGAAGTCTCACAACACCAGGTTAAAGTTTGGACTTTAAGCTGGTGTTGTGAGACTTCTCACTGTGCTTACCCCAGTCCAATGCCGGCATCTCCACATCATGTTAATCATAACCAGGACTCAACCATGTTCATTCTGACAGTTGGTGAAATGGGAGGGTTGGAGGGTTTCTTTCTGCTGGAGCCTCCCAACCTTCCTAAAGAGCAGTAACCTGAGCTGGGCTCAGTGTTCTGTTGTGGCCTCACCAGAGCTTTAGAAACTATCAGAATAACCTCCCTGCTTTTGTTACAATTCCTCAATTTCTGAAGCCCAAGATCCCAGATTTTCCAAACAGGAACATCAAACAGTTTTGCTAGAAAATAAAATGCATTTTAACAACATTCTTAAAATGGCAGAAGAAGATTTTGACCAGTGAAGGAACGAGTTGTTGACACAAACAGAAGCTATTTTGACCTTGCTCTCTCCAAAAGAGAATCCAGAATGTTTGAGTCTGGGAAATGAAATTAAAAATGAAGCTGCAGCTACAACAGAGCAAGAAGAAGACATTTCAATGTGGAATTGAGTGGAATATTCTCTCTGGATTTAAACAATGGAGGAACTGCAAACGTGAAAGAAAATAAATTTCAAAATGTGAACTCTGAACAGACTGTTTTCAAAATAGAACTTGAAAATTCACAAATGAACAGCAATGAAGACTCTCCTTTTGCAGGAGAAACTTTGGATTATAATTATTGGAAGAAGAAAAGTTTCAGAAAAGACTGCAAACCGTAATTTCCATCTTCAGTGGACTGAATTCCTGGACATGGAACCCAGCAGTGTGCTGAGTATAAAGAAACTCTTGGGGTGAGGTAAAAAAATGGAACTAGATTTATATCATAAATCTTTATTGAGTGTAGTATTCAATTTGTAGTGTTAGAACATAGAAAGCCACAGCACAAATAGGCCCTTCGGCCCACAAGTTGCGCTGATCATATCCCTACCTCTAGGCCTATCTATAGCCCTCAATCCCATTAAATCCCATGTACTCATCCAGAAGTCTCTTAAAAGACCCCAACGAGTTTGCCTCCACCACCACCGACGTCAGCCGATTCCACTCACCCACCACCCTCTGAGTGAAAAACTTACCCCTGACATCTCCTCTGTACCTACCCCCCAGCACCTTAAACCTGTGTCCTCTCGTAGCAACCATTTCAGCCCTTGGAAATAGCCTCTGAGAGTCTACCCTATCCAGACCTCTCAACATCTTGTAAACCTCTATCAGGTCACCTCTCATCCTTCGTCTCTCCAGGGAGAAGAGACCAAGCTCCCTCAACCTATCCTCATAAGGCATGCCCCCCAATCCAGGCAACATCCTTGTAAATCTCCTCTGCACCCTTTCAATGGCTTCAACATCTTTCCTGTAATGAGGTGACCAGAAGTGCGCGCAGTACTCCAAGTGGGGTCTAACCAGGGTCCTATAAAGCTGCAGCATTATCTCCCGACTCCTAAACTCAATCCCTCGATTAATGAAGGCTAGTACGCCGTACGCCTTCTTGACCGCATCCTCCACCTGCGAGGCCGATTTAAGAGTCCTATGGACCCGGACCCCAAGGTCCTTCTGATCCTCTACACTGCTAAGAATGGTACCCTTCATATTATACTGCTGCTTCATCCCATTGGATCTGCCAAAATGGATCACTACACACTTATCCGGGTTGAAGTCCATCTGCCACTTCTCCGCCCAGTCTTGCATTCTATCTATGTCTCGCTGCAACTTCTGACATCCCTCCAAACTATCCACAACACCACCTACCTTGGTGTCGTCAGCAAACTTACCAACCCATCCCTCCACTTCCTCATCCAGGTCATTTATGAAAATGACAAACAGCAAGGGTCCCAGAACAGATCCCTGGGGCACTCCACTGGTCACTGACCTCCATGCAGAGGTCTTTTTAAATTTTATTTAAACATACGGTAAAGTTTGTTTTTGTTTAACAATGTGGAATCTTGTGATGTAATTCTTTCAGTTAATCACTGGGTGTTCGAATTTCTCTGCAAACGTTAACAGTCCTGACCAGGATCGCAAACATTCACACAAAGTGTTTCAAAACAAATCAAAGAAAAAGATGGTTTTTCTTCTTCAGTCCAAACGTTACACATGAAGAAACCCTCTTCTGGTATCTCCAATAATTTGTTGCTTCGAGCAATTCTTTTCATGGAACAATCAGATAATTGATGACTGAAAATGGAACTAATTGTATCCCTTTAAAGCAGGAGGGCGATCGCCCGGCACAGAGGGGAATTAGGGATTTCTCCCATAGACCAATTGACAGGGATTCTACCCTCCAACCACCTGAAGTGAATTCTTTACATGAATCATCCGTGCCAGTGCAGTTATCAACTTGCAGTTTGGCTGATCAGAAAATGCTTTGTTGCTGATTTTCCTTGTGTTAGGAAGTGACAGTGCCAAGGCCAGATCTTGTTTCCTCCTTGATCGGGATGTAACCCGTGTCCACATCGCCACTTCATTCTTCCACTGGTTGTATGGTTCAGACTCCGAGAGCATCAGCAGGTAATCAGACCCTGACAATTCCCACTGCCTTTCAGTCATTTCTCACAAAAGCTGCTGGGATTGGAAGCTTCCGTCTGAAATAGACTTTCTTTTAGTTTCCAATCTTCACCATTAGACAAGCATTTTCTGTTACCATGTTATAATCCTGACAGCCTTGGGGCGGAGTCAATCTTTATTTGGTTTAGATTTGTTCACAGAATCAAACATTACAGGTTCAACTCTGACTCCAGGTTATATTAGTGAGTCCCACTTTTTACCTGCTCATTATAACTATCTAATCAGTGCCCTCCATCTGAATAAACTTCACCTCTATTGATATAATTAACAGCCACAGTCAGAGCATCCAAAAGATCACTAATGGGTGTGTCTGCCACGGTGTCTCAGCAGCTTGGGTGAACAAGTGAATCCTTTCCCACACACTGAGCAGGTGAATGGTCTCAGTTTGGAAACTGGGGGAAAATAAAATTTCAGGCAGAAGCTTCCAATCTGGTAGGTTTTATGAGAAATCGCTGAGAGTGAGTGGGAATTATCAGGGTCTCTCCCCAGTGTGAATTCCCTGATGTTTCAGTAGGTCAGATGATGTTCTAAACCTCTTTGCACAGTGAGAGCGCCTGAACGGGGTCTCCTCAGTGTGAATGCGCTGGTCGACCCTCAGGTCGGCTCAGGTTTTAAAGCAGCTCCCACAGTCAGAGCATTGAACAGGTTTCTTATTGGGGGAGGTGCCTCAGTATTCCAGCAGACTGGATGATTGACTGAGTCACTTCCCACACACACATCAGATGAATGGCCTTTCCCCAGTGTGTAATCGTTTGTGTCTCAGCAGACTAGATAATTGAGTGAATCCCTTCCCACACTCGGAGCAGATGAATGGCCTCGGCCCAGTGTGAATGCGTTGGTTTGTCAGCAGGAGGGATGAGTGAGTGAATCCCTTCCACGCTCTGAGCAGGGGAACAGTCCCTCACCCGTGTGAAATCGCTGGTGGTTCTGCAGGGTAGATGACTGAGCGAATCCCTTTCCACACGCACAACAGGTGAATGGTCTCTCCCCATTGTGAACCCGCTGGTGTGTCAGCAGGGCAGACGAATCGCTGAATTTCTTCCCACACTCAGAGCAGGTGAATGGCCTCTCCCTGATGTGAAGTCGCTGGTGATTCCTCAGGGTGGATGAATCACGAAATCCCCTTCCAAACTCAGAGCAGGTGAACAGTGTCTCCACAGTGTGGCTGCATCGAAGGGTTTCCAGCTTCGAGGGACAATTGAATCCCTTCCCACAGTCCCTACATTTCCATGGTCTGAGTGACTTTGTACATCTCCAGGTTCAGATGAAGATTTGACCCCACAGATAACACATACATGGTCTCTCTCCTCACTGTGAATCCTTCAATCTTTTCCAGGCTGTGTAACTGGTTAAAGCTCTTTCCACAGTCAGTTCACTGGAATACTCTCACTCGAGTGTCTGTGTCTCAGTGATTTTCCAGTCACACTGATGTTTAAACAGTTTGAAGGAACAGACAAACATTTTCCATTCTAGTTTCAAATGCCGATGGTATTCAGATCCTGAATAATTGGGTGACTCTGTCAGATCCTAACGTCATGTTTGTTGAGATTTGTGTCTGTAAATTCTCCCCTTCTAATAGCCTGTGAAAGAAATTCACAAAAATCATTGCTGTCAGTACAGGATAAAAACTCAGAACAGACAATTCTAGTTTCTGTGGAACATTCTTTCCTCTCATTCTTGAAAATTTGTAAATCTCCATCTCAAACACTCTCCCTCCATTCTCACTTTGCTAGACCTGAAATAGACATTGTCCTGAGGATGCTGATTCATCCTAATCGACAGATCTGTGCTGACTGTTCCATGTACAGGACACATATTCCTGAAATCTTCACACAGGCTTGTGTCTAAGCATATCAAAAATTTGCATATTTAGTGAAGTAAAAATGTAAGCAATATTCAGAACTCTATTACATGATTAGAGATACAGATGGGTGCGGAAGAACTTGAGTTGGGGAGCAAGCAATCATGTTCTGGAACTCACTGACGATGAGAGTGGTGGAAGTGGAGACGACCAGTGATTTCAAAATAAAATTGGTCGGGCACTTGAAGGAATTAAACGTACTGGGGAACAGGGATATCGAGGAAAAATGGCACTGAGTGGATTCCCCGACAGAGACTTGGCACGGAGTCAAGTTGCTGAATTAATTTATCTTGTGCTCTGATGACTCTTTGACTGGAAAATATACAGAGTAGTTACAATACTATTCTGGAATTAAACAACATCAACTGTAATACAAATCCATAAATAATATACCTAATATGCACCATATAGTAAGTAGTCTCACAACACGAGGTTAAAGTCCAACAGGTTTATTTGGAATCACAAGCTTTCAGAGCGCTGCCCCTTCATCAGGTGAGAAGGAGCAGCGCTCTGAAAGCTCGTGATTCCAAATAAACCTGTTGGACTTTAACCAGGTGTTGTGAGACTTCTTACTGTGCCCACCCCAGTCCAACACCGGCATCTCCACATCATATGCACCATATAACAACACCAGACATATCAATGTTGTTACGATCCTCATGGTCACCTTATAATAAACAAATTCCCACAAATCACAATAGAATAATCTGAAAGACAATGTTTCATTTTTTTAAAAATGTTACTTTAAAAATTAATCTAAAATTAACATCACTTATTTCATGCATTAAGAAACAGTATTTGAATAGACAAGATAAATTACACTTTAAAAAGCTCAGACAATAAAAACAGGTTCCACAAAATCACAAACATTTCCCCCTCAGTATATTTGGCTCTAATTCCAGTTCCAGAGAATTTCTCTGTCTCTGTATTTCCCAGGGGGAGAAAGAAAGTGTTTTCCTCACAGATGTTGTCCAGAGGATGAAGTTTGAGTCTGTGGTGAAGTTTGAGTCTGTGTGTGAAGTTTGAGTCTGTGTGTGAAGTTTGAGTCTGTGGTGAAGTTTGAGTCTGTGTGTGAAGTTGGAGTCTGTGGTGAAGTTTGAGTCTGTGTGTGAAGTTGGAGTCTGTGTGTGAAGTTTGAGTCTGTGTGTGAAGTTTGAGTCTGTGTGTGAAGTTTGAGTCTGTGGTGAAGTTTGAGTCTGTGGTGAAGTTTGAGTCTGTGTGTGAAGTTTGAGTCTGTGGTGAAGTTGGAGTCTGTGGTGAAGTTGGAGTCTGTGTGTGAAGTTTGAGTCTGTGGTGAAGTTTGAGTCTGTGTGTGAAGTTTGAGTCTGTGGTGAAGTTTGAGTCTGTGGTGAAGCTACAAACAGAAGCTGTTCTGTTTCAAATGAAACTGCGGGACTTGGAAGAAAATGATGGGAAGAGATTTTGCAAAGTCCCCTCCCCCACTCCCTCAGCTGGCAGACCAGCGCGCAGGCGCGGAGAGCGCTGCTGAGCCGAGCTGTCCGGAGCAGGCGCAGTGCGGCTGCCGCCAGCGGCCGCTCTCGATCTCTTTTTGGAGCAGCGGCCGGAGAGAGAGGGGGGAGGGGGAGATCACCGAGCGGCTTCTCGCTCTGGCCGGAGCCGCCAGCCGGTTGCCGGGAAACCTTGGCTCGAGGAGATGGCAGGGGGCGGGGGAATCAATGAGAGGGGGCGGGGCTCCCATGTCTGCGCGCCCGGGCCTGCGCACTGGAAATCCAGGACGTCACATCGGTACAGGCTTATTCCTCTTGCCTAATTCAGGCTAGGTTCCATTGTGACGTCACAACGCGGAAGTTGGCCAACGAGGTTCAGAGTGAAACTCCCGCTTCTGGACAACATCTGGGAGGAAATCAATGTTTCCCCCTTTCCATTTCTTTTCTCATTCTGGGAGAAATTGGGGACTTGCAGCAACTGAAAGGAGAGGAAGTGAATCCAGGGAGCTGCAGACTCTGAAAACGTTATAGACGAACATCGGAATTAGGAGCAGGACTAGGCCCAGGTATCTTTTTCTTTCTCTCTCAAAGACATTGACATCCTTTAGCTCCCTCACTTTGACACGTTTATATATCTGGCTAATAGGATGGGCTCTTACCCAATGTTCATAATTCAAGGGGGAGTTTTCTCAGGAGAGGGCTAACATTTTAATGAACAGTAAATTTGTATGGGAGAGAGATATGTTTAATGTAGTTACATGGTATATACTATGTTATTTACGATTCCCTATTTCTTGTCTTAAAATATATAGCAGTATATCAACATTATCTATTTTCAGTGATGGAAACATTACAACATAGAATAGGCAACTCAGATCCATGCCAACTCTCTGTGCAGCAATTCAGTCAGTCCCATTCCCCCTCTGTATCCCCATTCCCCTGTGTTTCACATCACAATGAAATGGATGAGAGTTCCAAAGGAGCTGAGACTGGAGTGGAGTTCATCAATGGCACTGAGGTGGAAATAGGCGGTCTTGATGTGGCTGGAAGCTCAACTTGGGGTGAAATATTTTACCATGGTTGTAAACAGTTTGCTTCAGCCTCAGACAGTTGCCAGGAAGAGGGAGAGAGTTGCTGGCGAGGGAGTGGAGTTTGTAGTGGGGACTGAAGACAATGGGTTCAGTCTTCCCAGTGTTTATATGAAAGAAATTTCTGTTCTTTTAGTACTGGATGTCAGATAAGTCAGGATGGTGTGTGAGTTGGAGAGGAACTTGAATGTGATGGTGTTCCCATCTATTTGCTACCCTGGTCCTTCTAGGTGGGTGGAGGTTGAGGGTTTGGGAAACTTTCTGTCAAAGTTCCAATTGAGTTGTCAATGTACAAAATCCCTCTCCTTCACCCTGACCTCTCCTACTTCTCTCTGTCTTCTCTCTGTGTCCAGAGTCTTGTGTCCAGACCGTGTGGCAGATTTCCTGCCCTGAAGGATATCAGTGAACCCGCTGGGTTTTTATGACAATCCAGCAGTTTTCATGATTACTTTTTCCGAGTGCCAGCCCCACAAATGACCAGATTCATTCAGCTCAATTTCACAACCTGACTTTGTGTTTTTGTGGGTTCTCTCTCACTTCCTTTTTTCTGTTTTAAATCAATTTCACAGGGCTTTAGAAGAGGAGGATTTGCAGTTGGGAAACTGAAACCAAATATTATATCAAAACCTGATGGAGTTAGCCAATTTGTTGTAACCTGAATATCATTGTGTTTTGAACATGGAAGGAAATAGCACCATTCACAGTGAAGAGAAACTGTACACGTGTTCTGTGTGTGGACAAGACTTCAACCAATCATCCAGCCTTTCGGAACATAATTGCAGTCACAACAGTGAGAAGCTGTGGAAATGTGGGGACTGTGGGAAGGGATTCGATTACCCTTCCCAGCTGGAGATTCATCGGCGCAGTCACAGTGGGGAGAGACCATTCACCTGCTCCCAGTGTGGGAGGGGATTCACTCAGTCAAACAGCTTACATATACACCAGAGAACTCACACTGACGAGAGACCATTCAACTGCTCCCAGTGTGGGAAAGGATTCACTGCCTCATCCCATCTGCTGAAACATCGGCAAATCCACACTGGGGAAAGGCCGTTCACCTGCTCTGTGTGTGGGAAGGGATTCACTCAGTCTTCCAACCTCGCATTACACCAGAGAATTCACACTGGGGAGAGGCCATTCACTTGCTCCCAGTGTGGGAAGAGATTTGCTCAGTCAGCCACCCTCTTCACACACCAGCGGATTCACACTGATGAGAGACCTTTTAAATGTCCAGACTGTGGGAAATGCTTTAAAAATTCTGTAAATCTGCACTACCATCAACGTGTTCACACTGATGAGAAACCATTCAGGTGCTCTCACTGTGGGACTGGGTTCAAGCAATCATCTCAACTCACTGTACACCAGCGCACTCACACTGGGGAGAGACCATTCACCTGCTCCCAGTGTGGGAATGGATTTGCTCACTCATCCACTCTGCTGACACACCAGCGAATTCACACTGGGGAGAAGCCGTTCACTTGTTCCAAGTGTGGAAAGGGATTCAGTCAATCCTCCAATCTGCTGAGACACCAGCGAGTTCACAAGTAACTGCTGTGATTGGATTTTGCTGTTTTCGTGTTCAGACTGAATCATGTACCTTTGGGTCTGTTTCTGCTGAATTGAAAAGTGACTCCAGCTCTGTTATAGGTGTTGATATAATTGGTCTTAGAAGGGGAGGATTTGGGGTCAGGAAACTTGCACAAAACATCAGATCAGGATTGGATGGAATTGCACAATGTATCGTAACCTGAACAGCAGAGAATTTTGAACATGGAAGGAAATAGCACCATTTTAATGATCTAAAAGTCATGAGATTTGAGGAAGATTCCAGTCGATTGCAAAATAGCAAATGTAACTCCTTTATTCAAAAAAAGGAGGGAGGCAAAAAGGAAACTAAAGGCCAATTAATCTAAAACCTGATGTCGGGAAAATATTAAAGCTTTATTAAAGATATCATGAGAATGAGAAAAATTCAGACAACCAGAGAGAGTCAGCACGGTTTGAGAAAGGGAAATCATATTCAACCTATTTATTGGAGTTCTTTGAAGGAGTCACATATACTTTGGATAAAGGGGGTCGGTTCGCTCAGTTGGCCGGGTGGCTGGTTTGTGATGCACAGCGACACCAACAGCACAGTTTCAATTCTCGTGCCAACCAAGGTTATTCATGAAGGTGCCGTCTCCTCAATCTTGCCACTCACCTGAGGTGTGGTGATCCAAGATGATGAAAGGTGTGGATAAAGCAGACGTGGAACGGATGCTTCCTTTTCTGGGGCATTCTAAGACGAGAGGTCATAGCCTTAGGATAAGGGGCAGCAAAGTTAAAACAGAGTTGAGGAGAAACTGCTTCTCCCAAAGGGTTGTGAATCTGTGGAATTCGCTGTCCCAAAGGGTGGTGGATGCTGGGACAGTGAGTAAATTTGAGGAGGAGTTGGACAGATTTTTAATTGGTAATGGGTTGAAGGGTTATGGGGAGAAGGCAGGAAAATGGGGATGAGGAGGTTATCAGCCATGATCGAATGGCGGAACAGACTCAAATGGTCTAATTCTGCTCCTATATCTTATGAATTTATGATCCTCAGGTTAAGTGACCACCAGTCAGCTCTCCCTCTCAAGGGGACATCTGGGAGATGGTGACTTTATATATTGGATAATAGGGCAGCAAAGGTGAATGTACTGTACTTAGATTTCCAAAATGCATTTGATAAGCTGCCACATCAAAGCTTAATGTGAAAAATAGAATCTCTCAGTGTGGGGGTAATATGGCATGGAAAGAAGATTAGCGAGCTAACGGGAAACAGTTGGCACACATGGATCTTTATCTGGTTGACAGGATGTGACGAGTGATGTGCCAAAGCGATCAGAACTGGGACCTCTACTTTTAACAATTTATATAAATGACTTGGATGCAAGCATGGTCGCTAAATTTGCTGAGGACACAAAGGTAGAAAAGTAAGTGTGAAGAGGATGTAAGGAGGCCACAAAGGGATGTAGATAAGTTCAGCTAGTGGGCAAAGATTTGGCAAATGGAGTATAACGTGGGCAAATGTGGAATTATCAATTTTGGCAGAAATTCCTGCCAAATTTAAAAAACACATTAAATATTGAGAGATTGCAGAGCTCTGAGATTCAGAGGTGTCCTAATACATGAATCACAAAAGGCTGGAATGCAGTTACAGCAAGTAATGAGGAAAGTTAATAGAATGTCATTGTTTATTGTGAGGAAATTGGTTACAAAAGGAGTGAGTTTATGTTTCAGTCATACAGGACACTGGTGAGACCACATCTGGAGTGTTGTTAAAGTATGGAACTCCTTATTTAAGGAAAATGTAAATGCATTGGAAGCAGTTCAGAGAATGTCTACCAGACTAATACCAGAAATTGGCAGGTTGTCTTATGAGGAAAGATTGGAGAATCTGGGCTTGTTCACTGGAGTTTAGAAGAGTAAGAGGGGCCTTGATTGAAGCCTTTTAAGTTTCTGAGGGTTATTGACTGGGTTGATGTGGAAAGGATGTTTTTTTTCTTGCAGGAGAATTTTGAACAAGGAGACACTGTTTAAAAATGTGTTTAAGACAGAGGTGGGGAGAAGTGTTTTCTTTCAGAGGATCATGGATCTTTGGAACTCTCTTTCTCAAAAGGCAGAGGAAGCAGAATCTTGGAATATTTTGAAGAAGAGCAAGATGGTCTCCTGATTAACAAGGAGATGGAAGATTATTGGTGAGAGTAGTGGGCAGGAGTGTGGGGTTGAGTTCACAATCAGATCAGCCATGATCTTATTGAATGGTGGAACAGCTCGAGGGGCCGAGTGGCCTCCTTCTGTTCCTAATTATTATGTTCGAATGGGTCTGTTTCCATTGCTGTTAATAAACAACAGTCCACTTATAGATGTTAATATTGTGGATAATAGTCAAATAAATTGACTTAGTGTTAAACACACGGCCTTTTTAATATCTTCAACACAGGTTCGTCCAATGATGTGCGGGTTAGGTTGATTGGCCGTGGTAAAATTGACCTTAGTGTCAGTGGTAATAGCAGGGTCATTAAATGGGGTTACGGGAATAGGGCCTGGGTGGGATTGTGCTTGGTGCAGACTGGATGGGCTGAATGGCCTCCTTCTGCACTGTAGGGATTCTATGATTCTAGTCTTGTAATAGAACATTGTAACTATGTTAATATATTTCCAGGCATCGTTATTCCAATAGAGAAGGAGTCCATGTCAACTCCTTATAGAGCAATCCAGTCAGACCCATTGCCCCTCCATCTACCCATTCTCCTGCAAGATTATTTCCTTCAAGTGCGCATCCAGTTTCATTTTGAAATCTTTAATTGCTTTCACTGCCACCAGATCCATGGGCACCCAGTTCCAGATCATGATCACTTGCTGCACCCACCACATCTCCAACCAAGTAATGAGTGCTGCATATTACACACATTTGAACAGGAAGTGATGAGCATGGATTGGTTAACCAACATGAATTGGCACCTTTAGGAGAATTGGGAGGGTGTATAGTGGGATATAGCAGGGTAAGAATAGTGGGAAAAAGTAAAGAATTTTCTCTAAAAACTGGAATTGTCTTTTCTGAATTTCTAAGTTGCACTGACAGTGATGAATTTTGGAAATTCGTTTTACAGGATATCAGAAGAGGATTTCCAGACAGAACATAGAACATAGAACAGTACAGCACAGAACAGGCCCTTTGGCCCACGATGTTGTGCCGAGCTTTATCTGAAGAATCTCAGAAATCTCAAAACAAACACTCATGGTGATCTGACAGATTAACTCCATTCATCGGGACCTGGACAACATCAGCCTTTGGAATCTACAAAGAGAAATATTTGTCTGTTCTTCTGCTTCAAGAGATTTCAACCATAAATGTGATTGGAAAAGCATGGACGCACATAGATCGGAGTGAGAGCGTTCCAGTGAACTGACTGTGGAAAAAAACTCCAACACAGCTTGAAAAGACAGCACCAGTCACATTGGGGTGAGACCGTTCGGGTGTTTTGTTGTGGATGAGGCTTCAGCTGACTGTCAAACTGGGAGAGACACATGGACACCAGCACCATGGAGAAGCCGTGGAAATGTGGAGACTGTGGTAAAGGATTCAATTTCTCACACCAACTGGAAACTCATCGATGTAATCACACTGGGGAGAGGCCATTCACTTGTTTGGAGTGTGGGAAGGGATTTGCTCATTCATCCTCCCTGCAGACACACAAATGAGTTCACACAGGGGAGTGGCCATTCACCTGCCCCGAGTGCGGGAAAGGATTCACAAGTTCATCCCACCTGCAGACACACAAGCGAGTTCACAGCGGGGAGAAGCCATTCACCTGCTCCGATTGTGGGAAGGGATTCAGTGAATCATCCAACTTGCTGATGCACCAGCGAGGTCACACCGGGGAGAAATGGTTCACGTGTTCAGAGTGTGGGAAGGGATTCACTCAGTTATCCCACCTGCAGACACACGAGCGAGTTCACACCGGGGAGAGGCCATTCATCTGCCCTGAGTGTGGGAAAGGATTCAGTAATTCATCCAACCTGCAGAGGCACCAGCGAATTCACACCAGGGAGAGACCGTTCAGCTGCTCCGAGTGTGGGAAGGGATTCACTGATTCATCCTATCTGCTGATACATCAGCGAGTTCACACTGGGGAGAGGCCGTTCATCTGCCCTGAGTGTGGGAAAGGATTCAGTAATTCATCCAACCTGCAGAGGCACCAGCGAATTCACACCAGGGAGAGACCGTTCAGCTGCTCCGAGTGTGGGAAGGGATTCACTGATTCATCCTATCTGCTGATACATCAGCGAGTTCACACTGGGGAGAGGCCGTTCACCTGCTCCGAGTGTGGGAAGCGTTTCCCTTATGCATCAAATCTGCAGAAACATCGACGATTGCACACTGGGGAGAGACCATTCACCTGCCCAAATTGTGGGAAAACATTCACTCAGTCATCCCACCTGCAGACACACCAGCGAGTTCACACCGGAGAGAGACCATTCACCTGCTCTCAGTGTGAGAAAGAATTCAGTAATTCATCCAACCTGCGGGCACACCAGCGAGTTCACACTGGGGAGAGACTGTTTACCTGCTCTGACTGTGGGAAAGGACTCACTCAGTCATCAAAGCTGCTGAGACACCGGCGAGTTCACAAGTGATGACAGGGGTTGGATTCTGCTGTTCTTGCTGCTGTTAATCACACCCAGGACTGAACCATGTTCATTCTGACAGTTGGTGAAGTGGGAGGGTCGGAGGGTTTCTTTCTGCTGGACTGGACAGTCTCACAACTTTACCTCCAGTGGGCTGATGCTCTTTGAGCGAGGGCACATTTCCACTGAAATGATCCACAAAAGCTGATGAAGGACATTTATTTTATCCTGGATAGTAAATAGTGTTTTTCCTCCCACTACAGGTAGATCTAAAATAAATACATTTGTCTCTGTTCCAGTGAGTCTACAGCACAGGGCCAGGCCAGTCGGCTCAATTGGTCTGTGTCAGTATTTATGCTCCACATGAGCCTCCACCCACCCCCCTCCATCTCCCCCCATCAGCATATCCTTCTATTCCTCTCTCCCTCATGTATGTATCCAGCTTCCCCTTCAATGTATCCATGCTGTTCACCTCAACCACTCGCTGTGGTGGTGAGTTCCACATTCTCACCACTCGCTGGGTAAAGAGGTTTCTCACTGAAATCACCATTGGATTATTGAACCCCTTCATAATCTTAAAGATTTCCATCAGGTCACCCTTCAGTCTTCTCTTTTCTAGAGAAAAGCCGCCCATCATTCAAAATGTGTCAAATTTAGACTCAACCTTTAACAATGATTTTGATGCAGGGACTGAGTGTAATATATACAATATTGTGGAGAACAAGAAAAAATTGCATTTCTATAGCACCTCTCACAACCACCGGGTGTCAGATGAACATGTGAATCAGGAGCCTGTTCTGCCATTCAACATAATCATGGCTGATCTAATTGAAACCTCAACTCCACATTCCCACCTCCCCCTGATAACCTTTCACCACCTTGTTTATCTGGAATCTATCGAACTCTGCCTTTGTCCTGAAGCCTTATACAGTGAATGAAGTTCTGTGAATTGTAGTGACTGTGCTAATGGAGGAAACTGCAGGCCTGGGTAATCAAATTTAGTTTTAAAATTCAATCATTTTCATACCATGTTCATTGCTATAAGTAACAAGGTCAAGGAAACCATTTTAAACTCAAAACATGTGGCTTCTAACAGTCTGTTCACCTTCTGTCAGTTGTCTTTATTCGCTACAAATTGATTTTATATTAAAACCCAGTCATGAAACAGATTCAGTAATGAACCTTGATTAAGATATCGTTCGTGACTCAGTGTAATAGACAATTACATCATAAAGGCTAGATCTTTATTTTAAAATATTAACACTGAATCACCTGAAATGTTTCCAGAAACCGCAGAGCCGGCAGAAATTGTTTAAAGGAAGAAATTATTCTCTAATTTTGATAAGCTACAGGATATCATATTCTTCCAAAGTCCAGCTGAAGAATAAGGTTCAGTCTGGTCAGGATTAGTAAGGAAGAAAGCTGTTGTCTTTCTACAAACTGTCTTTTTGAACTAGTCTATCTTGTAGTAGCCAAGTATATTAATTAAAGATTACTGTATTAATTAGCTAGCGGTCAGCAATAGATGATTGGAGAAGTCGTGAGATTTAATTGAGTTACAATTAATAAATCAATCAAGAATCAGTCACTGTTTTTAAATTTATCTATTAGTGTCACATGTCGGCTTATCGTAAAAGCTGAGTTTTATTTGCTGTAAAAATTATAATCTGAATTGCTGTGTATGTAAAGAATGTGCAATGATGATAAATGTACTTTCAAGAGAGACCTTCAAGCTCTGATTCGTCTCAAAATTTCAAATTGTCTGAACAGCTGATTGTGTAGAATCAGATAAAGGGTTAGTATGAAACTGTGCAATTGTATTCCTGTCTAAGATAATGAGAGAAGGTGGTGTCAGTAATTGGGGATCCGGTTAAATTAATCTGGTAACCAAATTGACCAAGTGTCATGTCACAATCAGCCCAACTCTGATGTCAGGTAATGGTCACTTTGGGGATAAAAGGGGCAGATGGGGTACTTGGGTTGGCATCTCATCCTAAAGGCAGCAGCTCTAATAATGCAGCACTCCCTCAGTGCTGGCATTTTGAATGTTGGGCTCAGGTCAATGGACTGGGATTGGAAAGAACAATCTTCAGATTCAGAATGAAGATTTGATTTATTATCGTCACATGTATTAACATACAGTGAAAAGTATTGTTTCTTGCACGCTATACAAAGCATACCGTTTATAGAGAAGGAAACGAGAGAGTGCAGAATGTAGTGTTACAGTCATAGCTAGGATGTGGAGAAAGATTAACTTAATGCAGGGTAAGTCCATTCAAAAGTCTGATGGCAGCAGGGAAGAAGCTGTTCTTGAGTCAGTTGGTATGTGTCCTCAGACTTTTGTATCTTTTTCCCAACAGAAGAAGGTGGAAGAGCAAATGTCCAGGTTGTGTGGGGTCCTTAATTATGCTGGTTGCTTTTCCAAGGCAGCGGGAAGTGTAGACAGAGTCAATGGATGGGAGGCTGGATTGTGTGATGGACTGGGCTTTGTTCATGACCCTTGGTAGTTTCTTGTGGAAGAGTGTGATCCACTGTGCCGTGGCTGATACAATAGACAATACAAAGTTAGAAAGGGAAAGGTATTCTTCACCTCCAGTGCTTCAATGTAAAAATAACAACCTCATACAAAAACAGGTATTGAATGCACAAATGTTGAAGAGTTTGTTGAAAGCTACAAGTTTCAGGTTCCCACTTGAGCCTGGGGCACCTTTCTGTCTCTATTGCTTGTGTCAATGCCAGCCAGGCAACGGAGCTAAGAGCTGAATTTAGCTGAGAATAATGGGGCTTGTGCCCCAGTTGGGAAACTGCCCTGGGCGTCGCACTAATAGAGAGACAGGAAGGTGCTGGAGGACTGACTGGGAAATGGGCCTCCAGCCAATCGGGGCAGGAGACGGGGCGATTGGGGCAGATGGTGACGGAACCCCTGGGGTTCAGTCCATGTGCCCAAAGTGTGGAGTCACAGTAACAGGTGCAGAGGAGCTGGAGAGAAACCATTTGGGCCCAGAGCATTGTGAACATCCTTTTAATCTATAGAATTGGGATTCGGGGTGTCCATTAACCCTTTATTCTCTTTTCCTAAACTCTGAAATGATTCCCAGTGATAACCCTTATTGGTGACAGTGGTTAGATTTTATTCAGTATCAATAAGAGCTGACACAGTCTGATGTCTGAGCAGTCGTATCAAAGTGCAGCAGCATTACTATTACACTCTGGGTAGAAGCAGCATCTCCATGTAAATACTCCCTGGTTGCCTCCCACAGTGCAAAGATGTACAGGTTAGGCAGATTGACCAATGCTAAATTGCCCCGTAAATGTCCCAGGATGTTATGGTTAGGGGGATTAGTGGGGTAAATGCGTGGGGTTATGGGGCTAGGGCGGGGAGGGGTGTGTCTGGGGAAGATGCTCTGACAGAGAGTCGGTGCAGACTCGATGGGCCAAATGGCCTCCTTTTGCATAGTAGGGATTCTATGATTACCATAATTACCACAATCAGTTCCAGACAGGAAACTTAAACCTGCTGTTTCACTCTCAGTCAGGAACAGATCCCAGTTTTACACCAATCTCTGATTTGACAGTATGTTTCCAGCATTCAGTGTTGTTCTTACTGACTCTAAACACAGTTGTAAAGGAGCCTCTGTTCCGTGCCGAGGAGCTCTGAACCATGGAAGAGAACAGCTGGGACACATTTCTTACACACCTCAGGTTTAACCCACACATTTAGTCCTCAATGTGATCAACAGCAGCAATAACAGAGAACTCCAACCTCTGCACTCACTTGTGAATTTGCTGGTGTGTCAGCAGGTTAGAAGATTGAGTGAATCCCTTCCCACACATGGAGCAGGTGAATGGTCTCTCCACAGTGTGAGTGCGCTGGTGTTTCAATAGATGAGATGAACAAGTAAATCTTTTCTCACACTCGGAGCAGGTGAATGGCCTCTCTCCGCTGTGAACTCGCCGGTGTGTCAGCAGTGCGGCTGATCGAGTGAATCCTTTCTCACACTCGGAGCAGGTGAACAGCCTCTCTCCAGTGTGAGTGCGTCGATGTCTCAGCAGATTATCACTGTTTTTAAAGCTCTCCTCACAGTCAGGACATTTAAAAGCTCTTGCATCAGAGTGAGTGCGCTGGTGTCTCAACAGGTTGGATGAATTAATGAACCCCTTCCCACCCATGGAGCAGGTGAACGGCCTCTCCCCAGTGTGAGTGCGCTGGTGTACAGTGAAGTCAGATGATTTCCTGAACCCAGTCCCGCAGTGAGAGCACCTGAATGGCCTCTGGTCAGTGTGAACACGTTGATGGGACATCAGGTCCCCAGAACTTTTATAGCCCTTCCCGCAGTCTGGGCATTTAAAAGGTAAGAAGTTTAACAACACCAGGTTAAAGTCCAACAGGTTTATTTGGTAGCAAAAGCCACACAAGCTTTCGAGGCTCTGAGCCCCTTCTTCAGGGCTCAGAGCCTCGAAAGCTTGTGTGGCTTTTGCTACCAAATAAACCTGTTGGACTTTAACCTGGTGTTGTTAAACTTCTTACTGTGTTTACCCCAGTCCAACGCCGGCATCTCCACATCATTTAAAAGGTCTCAGGTCAGTGTGAACTCGCTGGTGTTGCAGCAGGTTGGATGACTCTCTGAATCCCTTGCCACACATGGAGCAGGTGAATGGCCTCTCCCCAGTGTGAGTGCGCTGATGGATTTCCAGCTGGGACAGCCATTTGAATCCCTTCCCACAATCCTCACATTTCCACGGTTTCTCCATGGTGCCGATGTGCCTCTCCAGGTTGATGATCAGTTGAAAGCTCATCCACACACAGACAACACGTGTACAGTTTCTCCCCAATGTGAATGGTGTGATGTTTTTTTCAGGCTGTGTAACTGGTTAAAGGTCTTTCCAGTCAGTTCACTGGAACACCTTCACTCGGGTGTGTGTGTCTCGGTGCTTTCCCAATCACACTGATGTTTGAAATCTTTTCCCACAGACAGAACAGAAATCCTTTCTCCTTCCACATTCATATCCCGATTCCTCAAATAGCTCCGTCAGATCTTGACGTGATGTTAGGTTTGAGTTTCCTCTCCTTCCAATATCCTGGAAAAGGAGTTTACAAATGTCATCACGGTAAATCCAGGATAGAAATTCAGAACAGACAATTCCATTTTCTGTGGAACATTTTTGTTCCCCATCCCACACAATCTCCCTGTGCAGAATCCGGTGAAGTGTCTTTCCTTCACTCCCAGTTTTCCCTCCCCCATTTCTCTGGCTGTGTTCAGATCTCCAGCTGCTGTTTGCAGAATAAGAATAAAATCAATCATTTTCTCTCCTGGTCACTGCTCCCTGATGCCCCGCCAACCCAATGCCCCTTCACTAACACGGCCACACATGTACCCTGTTGGTTGGACAAGACTCGCCAGCTTCCTCCCTCAAGTGGCACCTGGTCACCTGAGTACCTTGGGCATGACACCAAAAGAGCCCCACCTTCCCGATCTGCCCTGACTTCCTATTTCATTGGTAGTCTCTTGGGTTTGAGGATGACTTGCCTGATCTGTTTGTTAAATCCATCCATCTCCCTTGATTCCATAATCCTTAACACTCTCATCTCACAACCTTCTCACAATCTCAGTTTTTAAATTCTCTGTTGACTGAATCTGACCAGAATTCCAGATTTCTATTTTCCGTAAAGTGATTCCTGACATTGCTCCTGAACAGCCCAGTCTCAGTTAAGCAAATAAATATCACTGATTTGTATATTTAAATGGTGACAATTATTTTACTCTGAACTTTAAAAAAACGGCACAGTGGCAACACGGCAGCACAGTGGTTAGCACTGCTGCCTCATGTGGAGTTTGTCCGTTCTCCCCTTGTTGGTGTCGTGCGCCAGTTTCCTCCCACAGTCTGAAAGACGTGCTGGTTAGGTGCATTGACCCGAACAGGTGCCGGAGTGTGGCGACTCGGGGGATTTCACAGTAACTTCATTGCAGTGTTAATGTAAGCCTTACTTGTGATTAATAAATAAATTTTAACTTTAAAAACAAAATAACAGCAGTGATTAGCACTGCTGCCTCACAGCGCCAGGGACCCGGATTCAATTCCCAGCTTGGGTCACTGTTTGTGCAGAGTCTGCACATTCTTCACATGGTCCCACAGTCCAAAGATGTGCAGGCTAGGTGGATTGGCCATGCTAAATTGACCTACTTAGTACCCTCAGGGGGATTAACAGGGTAAATAGGTGAGGTTGCGGTGATAGGGCCTGCGTGGGATTGTTGTTCGGTGCAGGCTCGATGGGCCAAATGGCCTCCTCTGCACTGTAGGAATTCTATAATAATCGCAGTGAAAAACTGGAGAAGCTGGAAATGGGAACCAAAAACAGAAAGTTCTGGAAATGGGAACTGAAAACAGGAAGTTGTGGAAATCCTCAGCAGGTTTTGGCAGCTTCTGTGGAGAGAAACAGAGTTAACATTTGCAATGCCAGAGGCTTGTTGTTGATGAGCTGAGTGTTTGCAGCATTGTGGTGAGCTTTGAGAAACATACTGAATGTGAGTTTCTAGTTCTCACACAGATCTGGCTGTCAATCTGATTTCACACCTTCCTCTGAACACTTTCCAAACTCAGCTCCAGCTCATTGTCCATCCCTTCACTAAACACCCGGATGGACAATCACCACCTCAAGATGGCGGCGCCCGCCGGTTGCCCGGGTAACCCGGGCCCAAGCAACAGGGAGCAGCCCCGCCCACTCCCCCTTCCCTTACCAAGATGGCCGTCCCCACGCTCCGCTCCCTGAACAAAAGACACGCCTTCCTCTCCTAAGATGGTGGCCGGTTGCCCGGGTCAATCCGGGACCCGGATGATCCTCTTCCTATTGGTCCGGAGCTGCCCGTCAATCACTCCCCGGCCCATTGTGAGCTGGAGCATGCGCGGTGTGGCTGTGAATCTGGACTCAGGCGGATGAGTGCAGGAGGTTCCAAACCTCCCAGTAAGACCCATTGGTTTTATTGTCAGTCTGCAGACAGGAGCTGGAGAACTGAACCCAGTAAGAAGTTTAACAACACCAGGTTAAAGTCCAACAGGTTTATTTGGTAGCAAAAGCCACACAAGCTTTCGGAGCTCCAAGCCCCTTCTTCAGGTGAGTGGGAATTCTGTTCACAAACAGGGCAACTGAAACCAGACAGAGAAGGAGAGAGAAAACTGGGAGTGGAGGAAAGAAATAGTGGAGAAGGGTTTGGATTTCAGCCCAAGGAGGAGGGAGAGTGTGTGGGAAGGGGATTTACAGATTTAGGAGAACAAAGAACAATGCAGCACAGCAACAGGCCCTTTGGCCCACCGAGCCTGTGCTGATTCCTAATTTACACCCACTACTTATTGTCCCTAAACAGATTCTATCCCTCTGTTTGTCTCCCGTTTGTGTGTCTATCAAGATACGCCTTGAACGTTGCTAATGTGCCTGCTTCCACAACCTCCATTGGCAGCATGGTCCAGGCACCCACAACCCTCTGTGTGAAAAACTTTCCCCACCTCACCTTGAACCTGTGCCCTCTCATAGTCAACCCTTCCGCCCTGGGAAAAAGCCTCTGACTATCCACCCTATCTATGCATCCCATAATTTTGTAGATCTCTATCAGGTCACCCCTCAGTCTCCGTCTTTCTAGTGAAAACAATCCAGGTTTATCCAACCTCTTCATACCTTAAACCCTCTAGACTGGGCAACATCTGGTAAACCTTCTTTATAGTGTCTCCAAAGCATCCACATCCTTCTAGCACAGTGGTTAGCACTGCTGCTTCACAGCTCCAGGGTCCCGGGTTCGATTCCCGGCTCGGGTCACTGTCTGTGTGGAGTTTGCACATTCTCCTCGTGTCTGCGTGGGTTTCCTCCGGGTGCTCTGGTTTCCTCCCACAGTCCAAAGATGTGCGGGTGAGGTTGATTGGCCAGGTTAAAAAAATTGCCCCTTAGAGTCCTGGGATGCGTAGGTTAGAGGGATTAGCGGGTAAAATATGTGGGGGTAGGGCCTGGGTGGGATTGTGGTCGGTGCAGACTCGATGGGCCGAATGGCCTCCTTCTGCACTGTAGGGTTTCTATGATTCTATGATCGTGTGGGAACCAGAACTGCATGTAATACTCCAAATGTGGCCTAATAAAAGTTTTATACAGCTGTAACACATCTTGCCAACTTTTATACTTGATGCCCCGGCCAATGAAGGCAAGCAAGAGAGGAAAAAATGTTCCAGAGAAACTAAAATTGTTCAAAATTTCTATCCTGGACTAACTGATGACTTTTGTAAACTGTTTTACAGAATATTGGAAAGGAGGAATTACAGACAGAAACAGAAATCACATTGAGATCTGACAGAGTCACTCGATTCATCAGGGTCTGAATATCATTGGCCTTTGAATGTGGAAGGAGAAATGTTTGTTCTGTCTGTGGGAAAAGATTTCAAACATCAGTGTGACTGGAAAAGCACCGAGACACACACAAATACCTGAGAGAGTATTTCTGTGAACTGACTATGGAAAGAGCTTTAACCAGTTACACAGCCTGAAAAAATATCACACCATTCACAGCGAGGAGAAACCGTTCACATGTTCTGTGTGTGGATGAGGATTCAACTAAGTGTCCAACCTGGAGAGACACAAGGACACCAGCACCATGGAGAAACCATGGAAATGTAGGGATTGTGGGAAAGGATACAGTTACCCTTCTGAACTGGAAATGCATCAACGCGCTCACACTGGGGAGAGGCCGTTCACCTGCTCCACCTGTGGGAAGGGATTCACTCAGTCATCCAGCCTGCTGACACACCAGTATGTTCACACTGATCAGACACCTTTCAAATGTTCTGACTGTGAGAAAACATTTAAAAGCAAAAAGTATCTGCTGAGGCACCAACACATTCACAGTGAGGAGAAGCCGTTCACCTGCCCCTTGTGTGGGAAGCGATTCACTGCTACATCCAACCTGCAGAAACACCAGCGAGTTCACACTGACAAGAGACCCTTTAAATGTCCAGACTGCGGGAAGTGCTTCAAAACCTCCGGTGAAGTGACGTGTCATCAACGTGTTCACACTGACGAGAGACCATTTAGATGTTCTCACTGTGGGACTGGGTTCAGACGATCATCTGAACTCACTGTACACCAGCGAATTCACACTGGGGAGAGGCCATTCACCTGCTCTGTGTGTGGGAAGAACTTCATTCAATCATACCACCTGCTGAAACACCAACAAATTCACATCGATGTAAAACCTTTTCAATGTTTTGACTGTGAGCAGAGCTTTAAAAGCAGCAAAAGTCTCGTGATGCACCAGCGAGTTCACACTGGGGAGAGACCGTTCACCTGCTCTGTGTGTGGGAAGGGATTCACTCAGTCATACAACCTGTTGAAACATCAGCGGATTCACTCTGATATAAAACATTATAAATATTTTGATTATGAGCAGAACATTAAAAGTAGCAATGATCTAATGATACACCAGCAAGTTCACACTGGAGAGAGACTGTTCACCTGTTCCGAGTGTGGGAATGTATTCACTGACTTACAGCAAATGCTCAGACACCAGCAATTTCATGAGTGTCTGCAGGGGTTGGATTCAACTGCTTTTGCTGCTGGTAATCACATTGAAGACTGAGCATGTGGGTTAATCCTGAGGTGTGTAAGAAATGTGTTCAGCCGCTCTCTTCCATGGATCAGAGCTCCTTATCTGGGGAGAGAAAACAGGTGCATTCTGGGTTTGTCACCCAGCAAGCTGCTGTGGAAGCTTTCTTCATAAGAGGGAGAGAGGGAGGGACAGAGAGTGCTGTTCTGTTAATTTTCAAGGAACCTTTTTACATTTTATGAAGATTATTAGACAGTGATTGTTTACAAAGCATGCTCTGAAATCAGATTGATATAAAACTGCGAGCTGTTCCTGACCACAAGTGACTATTCCAGTCTGAAAATGTCTCTGATCTGAAGTTTCCAAATGTTTTTGTGGCATTCCTGAGTTTTCAGATGAAAAGCGGTGACAACAATTGGTATTTACCCAGTAACAGGTTAAAATGTACCGAGACCCTTCACAGACGGTAAGAAGCTGGGTTGAAAAGGTAAGGAGCAGGTTTAGTGAGGGATTTCCATCCTTTAGGACCTCAGCAGGTGAAAGTACAGGTGGAGTGAAGCCGGTTGGGGGAGCTGAAGAGGGTCAGAACATTTTATTTTATTGTCTCCTGGGATGTGGGCATCACTGGAAAGGCCAGAACTTGTTACCCATCCCTTATTGTCCCTGAACTGAGTGGCTTGCTCGGCCCTAGACTCAACCACATTGCTGTGAGTCCAGAGTCACACGTAGGCCAGACCAGATAAGGATGGCAGATTTCCTTCCCTAAAGGACATTGGTGAAGTTTTACAACAATCGATGATAACTAACATGGACATCATTACTGAGACTAGCTTTAGAATTCCAGATTCGTTAATTGAATTGGGGATTTGAGCCCATGTCCCCAGAGCATTGGGCTGGACTTCTGGATGTCTGTTCCAGAAGTGGAAATGGTTGAGAGCTTCATGATTTGAGGTGTCCAGATCACCAACAACCTGTCCTGGTCCCTCCACGCCAACACTATAGTTAAGAAAGCCACCAACACCTCTGCTTTCTCAGGAGGCTAAGAAAATTTGGCATGTCTGCTACGACTCTCATTAGCTTTTACAGATGCACCATAGAAAGCATTCAAGTCTGAGATCACCGACCAACCAACTCAAGAACACCTTCTTCTCTGCTGCTATCAGACTCTTGAATCGACCTACCTTTCATTAAGCTTTTCTCTTCACCCTAGCTATAACTTTAACACTATTTTCTGCACTGTCTCCTTTCCTTCTCCCTGATGTACTTTATGAACAGTATGTGTTTTGTCTGTATGTTGTGCAAGAAACAATACTTTTCACAGTATCCCAATACAGATGACAGTAATAAATCCAATCAACGACATTACCACTGTGTCACCTTCTTCCCTAATTGGAGGAGGGCAGGGAGCTCGGAGGGTTGTGGGGCTGGTGGAGGTTCCAGAGACTGTCTATCATGGAGAAAGTGGCTGCCTCCATGGAGCTTCAAGCACGGCTCTGACTTGCCTCCAAGCAGGTCATGACCATAAACTGTAAACTTCCAGCCCTTGTCCATTGTTACATCCCGAGGACCAGCTCCCCCTCTCTCTGGCTTTGTGCTGATTGTCGATCCGGCTGGGAGCCACTGGGTGGATGAGTGGGTGAAAGAATGTTCAGTGAACATGAAGGGGATTGTGTGTGTTTCCCCATTTCTGTTCTGTTCAATTTCCAATATTTATTTATTTTCATTTTTAACCAAAAGATATTCAAGTTGTAACATTGAGATCCAGAGGAGTTTAAACCTGTTAAAATCAATCCCCATCCAGTCCACAGGAGGACTGGACTGGTCCCAACTTTTTATGGTATCAATAAACACAGATCTTACAAGATGTTGATCGGCGGAATTGTCTTTCTGTGAGACCAGGGACGGTCAAACACTGTCCCAAAGTTCAGATTAGAGCCTTGAGCCTGGGCTATGGGGCCACACACATGGAGCCCCGTTCCCAGATGTCCTTTCCCAGTTGTCCTTCACCCCTGATTTAAATCACCCCACCATTGGTGGCCGTGCCTTCAGCTGCCTGGACCCTAAGCACTGGAATTTCCTCCCTAAACCTCTCCACCTTTCCACTTCCCTTTCCTCCCTAAAGACTCTCCTTATAACCAATCTCTTTGAATCATCTGACGCAACATGTCCTTTTGTTCCTATGAAACTGCTTCGGACATTTTATTAAGTGAAAAGTTCTACATTAATATAAGTTGTTGTTGTAGTTCAGTGAAATCTGATCACTTACTGAGTGAGTGAGTTTGTATAAATGTAACTCAGATGGACACAGTTTGTTAGAACAGACCTGGGGAGAAGGAAGTTTTGAACTAACCACTGGACCTTTTGTTCCAACTTGCTTTTACACCCTGAAGCTAAATGTTTTCCAGACACACTGGCTGCCTACAGAATAAATCTGAAATTTTAAACACCCCCCCCCCCCACCTTAAATAAGAAAAAAACCCAATATAAATACATTGATATCAAGTGCATGGCTCTCATTGCAACATTTTTAAATTCATTTGTGGAACATGGTCATCGTTGGCTGGACAGCATTTATTGCCCACCCCTAGCTGCCCTTGGTGAACATTGCTGTGGCTTTGGTGTCACATGTAGGCCAGACCAGGTAAGGACGGCAGATTTCCTTCCCTAAAGGACATTAGTGAACATACATGCAGATATATGAATTAGGAGGAGTCGGCCACTCAGCCACTTGAGTCTGGTCTACCATTCAATAAGATCATGTCTGATCTGATTGTAACCTCAATTCCATAGACCCACCTACCCTGATAACTTTTCACCCCGTTATTGTTACAATCTTTGTCCAGATCCTGGGATGTGAGGGGAGATCCAGTTAGGGACAATAAACACTTTGATTAAACTAAAGGTTGCGATTGAAGATACTTAATAAGTGGTACAGTGGTTAGCACTGCTGCATCACAATAGCTAAAGTAAATGTTGGTCCTTTAGAGGACAATACTGATGATGGGGAACGCAGAGATGGCAGAGACACTAAAGCAATATTTTGCCTCTGTCTTCACGGTAGAGAATAATGAAGATTTTCTAAAAACTGTTGTTAATGCGCCAGGGGCCCGGGTTTGATTCCCAGCTTAGGTCACTATCTGTGTGGAGTTTGCACGTTCTCCCCGTGTCTGGGTGGTTTCCTCCCACAGCCCAAAGATGTGCGGGTTAGATGGATTGGACATGCTAAATTGCCCCTTAGTGTCAGGGGACTAGCGAAGGTAAATGCATGGGGTTATAGGGATAGGGCCTGGGTAAGATTGTGGTCAGTGCAGACTCGATGGGCCAAGTGGCCTCCTTCTGCGCTGTAGGATTCTATGATTCTAACAAGTGAATAAAGACACAAGATTCCAGAGTCTGGAGCAGGACTGGAGGGGCACTCTGCTCCCGCTCGGTCCTCCGGCCCGGCCCCTCATTCACTCTGATTGGTTGGAGGACCAGCCGCTCCCGGTCCTCCAGCCCCGCCGTTCATTCACTCCGATTGGCTGCAGGACCAGTTGCTCTTTCTTGGTCCTCCAGCTGCTCCCTCTCGGTCCTCCAGCCACCCAGCGGAGCCTCTCTTTTCATTGTTGTGGAATCACAAACTGGAGCAAAGGCACAACTGAGAAAAGGTGATTATTCCCGGATATTTAAAATCAATAATAAAGTCATTAAAGTTGATTTGTTGTTGTGAGCTGTATAATTTGTTGGGATGAGAGTGAAGGAATGGACCCACAGCCTGAGTCACCAGTTTAAGGATAGGAGGAGAGAGAATCAGACTGAATCTGGAGCAATGAGCAGAGAGGGAGAGGAGTGTATGGGACACAGTTACAGATCTGGGGAAGTATATATGGGGGAACTATAAGTATATAAAGAGGAAGAGAATAGCTGAAATAAATGTTGGTCCTTTAGAGGACAATACTGATGAGGTATTAATGGGGAACGCAGCGATGGCAGAACCACTAATCCAATATTTTGCCTCTGTCTTCACAATACAGAATAATGAAGATTTTCTAAAAACTGTTTATTATTTATTTTTTAAAATTTGATTTATTATTGTCACATGTACTAACATACAGTGAAAAGTATTGTTTCTTGCGCGCTATACAGACAAAACATACCATTCATAGAGAAGGAAACGAGAGAGTGCAGAATGTAGTGTTACAGTCACTTGGTACAATAACCATCACGAGGGAGACAATATTGAATAAACTAAAAGGATTAAAGGCAGATAAGTCTCTGGGACCTGATGGCCTGCACCCTCGGGTATTAAAGGAGGTGGCAGCAGAGATAGTGGATGCATTAGTTGTGAGTTTTCAAAATTCCTTGGATTCTGGTAAGGTCTCGGTGGATTGGAAACACGTTAATTTGACGCCGTTGTTCAAAAAGGGAGAGAGGCAAAAAATAGGAAACCAAAGGCCAGTTTGCTTGACCTGTGTAGTGAGGAAGCTGCTAGAATCAATCATTAAGGAGGAGATGAATGAGCATTTGGAACGTCAAAGCTCAATCCATTATTGTCAGCATGGTTTTATGCAGGGTAAGTCATGTTTAACAAACTTGCTTGAAATCTTTGAGGACATAACCAGCAAGGTGGATAGTGGGGAACCTGTGGATGTGGTATATATAGACTTTCAGAAGTCATTTGACAAGGTGCCACATAAAAGATTGATTCAGAAAGTGTGATCACAGGGGATTGGGGGTATAGTACTAGATTGGATTGAGGATTGGCTAACTGACAGAAAGCAGAGGGTCGGGATAAATGAGTCCTTCTCTGGCTGGCGAAACGTAACTAATGGGGTGCTGCAGGGATCAGTCCTCGGACCTCAACTTTTTACAATCTATATAAATGATCTGCAAGCAGGGACAGAGTGTAACATAGCAAAATTTGCGGGTGATACTAAAATAGGTGGGAAAGCAGGCAGTGAAGAGGATATAAAGGCTCTTCAGATGGATATAGATAGGCTCAGAGAATGGGCCAAAATTTGGCAGATGGAATTTAATGTGGGTAAGTGTGAGGTTATCCATTTTGGCAGAAAAAATGAAAAGGCAAATTATTACCTAAATGAAGCAGATCCAAAATGTGTCCAGGCAGAGGGATCTGGGTGTCTATGTTCATAAATCACAGAAAGTCGGTCTGCAGGTGCAGCATGTAATAAAAAAGGCAAATGGGATGTTGGTATTTATTGTAAAGAATCTGGAGTATAAACAGGTGGGGAGGTGGATTTGAGACCAGGGAGAGATCAGCCATGATCTGATTGAATGGCGGAGCAGGCTCGAAGAGCTGAATTTGTCTCCTTCTGCTCCTAATTCCTATGAAATGTTCCATAGAAACTAGAATTGTCTGCTCTGAATTTCTGTCCTCTATTTACACTGATAACTTCTGTAAACTCCTTTTACAGGGGGTGAGAGGGAGAGGAGTTCCAGACAGGAAAGTCAGAACAAACATCATGTCAAAATCTGAGAGTCACTCGATTCATCAGCTGAATATCATTGGTCTTTGAATGTGGAAGGAAAAATGTTTATCTGTTCTGTCTGTGGGAAAAGATTTCATAAATCAATGGGATTGGAAAATCACCGAGACACACACACACCCGAGTGAGAATGTTCCAGTGCACTGAGTGTGGAAAGAGCTTTAAACAGTTACACAGCCTGAAACTACATCACATCATTCACAGAGGGGAGAGACTGTACATGTGTTGTGTGTGTGGACGAGGCTTCAACTGATCATCAACATGGAGAGACATGATGACACCGACACCACGGAGAAACCGTGGATATGTGGGGACTGTGGGAAAGCATTCACTTGCCCATCCAAACTGGAAACATATCGACGCACCCACACTGGGGAGAGACCTTTCAACTGCTCCATGTGTGGGAAGGATTTCACTCAGTCATCCAACCTAGCATTACATCAGCGTGTTCACACTGGAGGGGCCATTCAGCTGCTCTGTGTGTGGGAAAAGATTTACTCAGTAGTACAATCTAGCGTTACACCGGCGGGTTCACACTGGGGAGAGGCCGTTCACCTGCTCCGTGTGTGGGAAGGGATTCATTAATTCCTCTAACCTAGTGGCATACCAGCGAGTTCACTCCGGGGAGAAACCATTCAGCTGCACTGACTGTGGAATGAGCTTTAGGCTTTCATCCACCCTGCTGAAACACCAGCGAGTTCACACTGGGGAGAGGCCATTCAGCTGCACTGACTGTGGAAAGAGTTTCAGACACTCAGGCAGTCTCACTGTACACCAGCGAGCTCACACTGGGGAGAGGCCATTCACCTGCTCCGAGTGTGGGAAGGGATTCATTGATTCATCTCAGCTGCTGAAACACCAGCGAGTTCACAAGTGAGGGCAGAGATTGGATTCTGCTGTTATTGCTGCTGTTAATGACAACCAGGCCCTTTCATTCTGACAGCTGGAGTTTGTTTCTGCTGATGTTAATACAGCCGGTAACTGGGCTGGAGTTTAATATTCTGGATCTGGAGCTGATTGCGTTCTCTGGGCTGCAGTGTCCCTTTAAGAACCTCTGTCTGCGACCTTTCCCCATAATTCAGCAACTCGCATCAGAAATTAATTTACAACAGGATTCTGAACTTCTTACTTCAATCCCAAATTGATCTTCAGTACAAACTTTACAATTCAGTGTCTGAGAGGTTCCACTGATTAACATCTCCAATTAAAATGCTGATTAATCCTTGCTGACGTGCACATTACACAAAGTGACACCTCCATTATCCACCAGAAAGAAGAGGAATGAAAATTGGTGGAGAATCGAGAGATCCCAAATCTTACCCCTCCACTCTGGTACAGAATTCTCTCTCCCCCCCCCCTCCCTCCCCCTCAACCCGGGAGTGGAGACAAGTTCAATCCAAGTAACAGACTGTAAGAAATTGCTGTCTAATAACTTTATAACATTTTCAGAATATTCTGGATTATAGAAGCAGCTCACTCTCTGTCTTGTGAAGAAAGCTTCCATCGCAGCTCTGATGAAGGGTCATCCAGACTCGAAATGTCAGCTCTATTCTCTCCCTCCAGATGCTGTCAGACCAGCTGAGATTTTCCAGCATTTTCTGTTTTTGAAACACAGGACAGGCTTGCTATCTCTGCCAAGGACAATGTCACTAGTACAGACCCTGAAACAAGAGATTTATAATCCTGATACGATCGGATCTCAAGACCCGTACATAAACCAGCTGCCTGTGTGAAGTTTAAAGCAGGCTCTTGAGAGCAAAGAGATTTTGAAGTGATCTGTACTGACTTCAGCCCAACACCCGCACTCTGGCTCACACCAGTAAACCATTCAGAGGAGAGTGCAGCCACCAGCTACAGAGACCAGCACTCACTCTGTGTCATCTGTCTGTTTGTCCTCTGGGACTGGTAAATCATTTTCACCTGCCAGTTTGTGGGTTTCTCCTGTTTATTTGGCTTCTGTATCATATTCAAACTGTTGCTTCTCAATGAAATACTTCAAATCACTTCTGAGCTCAACACTCTTTTTGGGTAATCTGTGATTTGCCGAGCTAAATCTTACAAGTTCGGAGTGGGATCAGTCTTCGTTAAACATGAATGAAGAAGTTCCTAAGTGAAGCCAGGACTATACAATGGCACTGCCTCATTACAGGGAATGACTGACAGTCTGACAGAGAAAACAGGCAGGCCAGGGCTGAGAGATATCCTGGGGATTGGAGAAGGTGGTGATGGGGATTACGAGTAAATCCTATATAATAGAATTTCTAAACCAGTTCAGAAAGGAGAAATTAAGTTGAAGAGGGTCCAGTATTGGTTAGAAAATATCCACAAGGTGGATGCAGATGAACAGGGAGCTGGAGAATATTTAAAGTCCGTGCATGAAGTTTTGTTTGAACCAGATGTATTGACAACATGTCAATAATTTAAAGTTGTGTGAGATGACCTGCACGGTGGGGAGGATGAATCAAAGTTGATCGTTATCACATTTACTGGAAAAGGTTTTATAGTTATTCTTAATGGCAGCTGAAGGGTTTGTGTTGCCGATTCTGATCATTCAAGTAGGTTTACTATGTTATCCTTGGGATGTCATCAAAAAATGAGGAAAACAAGCTCATAGTTTAGAAATAGTGAGGTTAGTAAGAAATTAGTGAGAATTCAGTAAGATATTCCTTTTCAAAAATAGAAAATGGGAAAATCTCAATAAGTCTGACAGCATCTGTGGAGCGAGGATATAGCCGACGTTTTGAGGCAGGGAGTCAGTCAGACTCGAAACATTGGCTCTATTCTCTCTCCGCAGATGCTGTCAGAAGTGTTGGAATTTTCCAGCATTTTCTGTTTTTGTTTCAGATTCCAGCATCTGCAATATTTTGCTTTTATTCCCTTCTCAGGGTGCGGAGATCTGTAAGGAATCACTGTGATAATATATTTAGCAATGTATTGAATATTAAAAGAATATCTCTCTCTTTCTTATCAGGAAAGCTTCCTGGGGTGACAAACACAGGACAGTGTAGGCCTGTTATATCTGCCAAGGACATGTCACTGACACAGAATCGGAAACAAGAGAAACTTGATAGGGTTGAGGGGTTCTCAAAACCCACATGTAAACCAACTGTCTGAGTAAAGATTAAACAGGATGTCCGAGCAAGTGATGAGCCACAAAATGACTTAATGGACAATGGAAATAGCAGGGATTACCTTGAATATCTGCCCCTGACTGATGGACAATTGAGTGAGTGACAAAAAACTCTCAGAAATTTGGTTTATATATGGCCATTTGAGAGGGAAAAATCACAGACAGCAGAGAGCTTCTCAAAGTGATTCATCCATTCACATTTGTTCCTCTTCATTGGAAGTGTGAGAAAGAGGTTTGTAGATGTGGCCTAATATACAAAACAATGAATGATGACACTTCAAAATGGAAAGTTCCACTCAACCCCCCCTGAACCAACAAATGGAGTGTTTGTTGCCATGGCAGCACACTGCCCTGGAAGCGGCTGCGGGGGTGATGAGACGGTCGCACACCTCCTTGTGGAATGTGCCTTTGCAAAGAAGGTCTGGAGTGAGATGCAGTGGTACTTGTCGAGGTTCGTCCCGAGCAGCTCGGTGACGCAGGACTCTGTGCTCTACGGGCTGTTTCCGGGGACGCACACCGAGACAAATATCAACTGCTGCTGGAGAGCCATCAACTCGGTGAAGGATGCACTTTGGTCCGCCCGAAACTTACTGATCTTCCAGCTGAAAGAATTGTCCTCGACCGAGTGTTGCAGACTGGCACATTCCAAGGTCCAGGACTACGTGCTCAGGGTGCGCTCAAGCTTGGGGCAGCCGCCGCCAAGGCACAATGGGGAAAAGCCACCGTGTAAAGCCTTTCAACCGAGGCAGACCGAGGGCCTGGTAACTGCAGAATACCCTCAGCCTGCGTAACTGTGTGTCAACCTGAAAAATAACGGCACACAGTAAACTCTGATGTATGTACATAGTTTTAAGTAATGAAATGTAATGAATGTAATGTTTTGTCAATAAGCACTGTATTGTACTGTAAAAATGATTCTTTTTTGCACTGTTTGTAACTTTTGGATCTGTCATTTTGCAATGTTTTATTTGAGAGTTTTTTTTATGAATAAAGTATATTTTTGAAATAAAAAAAAAAGTTTGTTGCCATGGCAGCATTCTGCGTTTCTATATCTCCATCCTGGATTTTTTGCTGATTATTTTCAAGTTGTGTTCTGCAGTTACCAACCATCCTGCCAATGGATACAGCTTCTCCCTGTGCAGATGAAAACTCCTCAGAAGTGTCCACATCTCTATCAAATCATTCCTTAACTTTCTCAGCTCGAAAGAGAACTTCAGTCTCTCCACAGAACTGAAATCCCACATCCCTGATACTATTCTGGGAAATTTTCCCTGCACCCTCTCAAAGGCCTTGACATCTTTCCCAAAGTGAAATTTAGAACTCAGAATTTAACACTATTTCAGCTGAGGATTAATCCTTGATTTATAAAGATTCACAATAACTGCCTTGCTTTTGTAATCCATGTCTCCATTAATAAACCGAGGACTCCATTAGTTTTATATTTAAACAGCTTGATCAACTTGTCCTGTCGCAGTCAAGCATTTGTGTACATCCACTCCCAGGTCACAGTGTTCCTGCATTCTGTTTAAAGTTGTCCCATTTAGTTTATTCTGCCTCTCCACATTCTTCCTTCCAAAATTCACCATTGAATATGAATCACTTTGGGATGTTCTGAAAGGTTCTAAATGAACACAAGAAATTTATTTCTCTTTCACAGCTGATTTAAGGTTGTAGATTTTGCTTCAAAGAGTAAATAGAGATTGATTTCAGAGTTAATTATTTGACTGATCAGGAACAATTTCAGCTGGGAGTCAGTGAATTGAGAGGAAAGATCCCAGACAGCGGCTCTTCAAGGTCCACAACAGGCCCAACAGTTCAATCAGCTCTAGTCTCAGCTCAAGAGAGCTCAACAACTCCACACATTGTCCACAGGGGAGTTCCCCTGCTGTATAGAATCGTAGAATCCCTACAGTGCAGAAGGAGGCCATTCAGCCTATTGAGTCTGTACCGACCACAATCCCACCCAGGCCCTATCCCCATAACCCCTCTCTGCAAATCCCCTGACACTAGGGTCAATTTACCATGGCCAATCAACCTAACCAGCACATCTATGGACTGTGGGAGGAAACTGGAGCGTCCGGTGGAAACCCACACAGACACGGGGAGAATGTGCAAACTCCACATAGACAGCGACCTGAGGCCGGAATTGAACCCGGGACCCTGGCACTGCGAGGCAGCAGTGCTAACCACTGTGCCACCGTGCAGTGGGACCAACATTCGTGTTTTAACTAACATCACCATGGATTGATCAGTTGAACTGATTGCTGTTTGTGGAATCTTACTGTGTACGAACTGACTGCTGGGATCAGTAACAACTTGTATTTATAGAACACGTTTAATGTAATAAAACATCCCAAGGTGCTTCAGAGGAATTTTGTAACAAAATACTGAGTCACACTGGGTGATATGTGAACAGCTGGTCAAAGCTTGATAGGAGTGGGAGATTTTAATGAGAATCTTTAATCAGGAGGGAGGGAATGGAGGGACAGAGAGGTTTAAAAAGAACATCGAACAGTACAGCACAGAACAGGCCCTTCGGCCCACGATGTTGTGCCGAGCTTTGTCTGAAACCCAAATCAAGCTATTTCCTCCCTATCATCTCGAAATACTCCATGTGCCTATCCAATAGCTTCTTAAATGTTCCTAAAGTTTCTGACTCCACTATCCCTGCAGGCAGTCCATTCCACACCCCAACCACTCTCCGAGTAAAAAACCTACCTCGGACATCCTTCCTATATCTCCCACCATGAATCCTATAGTTATGCTCCCTAGTTACCACTCCATTCACCCGAGGAAATAGTCTTTGAACATTCACTCTATCTATCCCCCTCATCATCTTATAAACCTCTATCAAGTCTCCTCTCAACCTCCTCCGCTCCAAAGAGAAAAGCCCAAGTTCCCTCAACCTTTCCTCATAAGACCTGCCCTCCAAACCAGGCAGCATCCTGGTAAATCTCCTCTGCACTCTTTCCTTCTTATAGTGAGGTGACCAGAACTGCACACAATATTCCAAATGTGGTCTCACCAAGGTCCTGTACAGTTGCAGCATAACCCCACGGCTCTTAAACTCAAACCCCCTGTTAATGAACGCAACACACTATAAGGCCTTCTTCACGGCTCTATCCACTTGAGTGGCAACCTTCAGAGATCTATGGATGTGAACCATATTTAAACCATGTTTAGGGAGGGAATTTCAGAACGACACACCAGGACAGACATTAATGATGGAGTAATTAAAATCAGAGATGTTCAAGAGGCCAGAATGAGAAGAGCACAGATATCTCAGAGGGTGTGTTATTGGAGATTAGAGATTGGGAAGGACAGGCCGTGGAGAGATTTGAAAACAAGGATGTAAATGTTAAAATCAATGCATTACCTGATGTGGACCCGATGTAGTTCAGTGAGCACAGGATGTGGTGGGTGAACAGCACAGGGGCAGCAGGGTTTTGGATAATCACAAATGTGGGGAGGTGATGGGCTAGTGGTATTGTTGCTAGACTATTGTCAATGTTCTGGGGACCCCGGTTCGAATCCTGCCACTGCAGCTGGGGGAATTTGAATTCAATAAAAAATATCTGGAATTAAGAATCTACTGATGATCATGAAATTATTGTCGATTGTTATAAAAACCCATCTCGTTCACTCACGTCCTTTAGGGAAGGAAATCTGCTGTCCTCACCTGGTCTGGCCTACATGTGACTCCAGACCCACAGCAATGTGGTTGACACTCACCTGCCCTCCAGGGCCAATTAGGGATGGAGAATTATTGCTGGGCAGCCAGCGATGCCCACGGTCCACAAATGAATAAAAAAGACATGTTTAATGTGGGGGTGGGGTGAGTGAGAGAGGCTGGTCAGGAATGGATTGGAATCATCCAGTTTAAGGGTAACACGGGTATGGATGAGGGTTTCAGCAGCAGGTGGGGTGGAGACAGGCGACATTATGGAGATTGAAATATCTGGGATCAGTGATGGGTGGAAATGTGGTCAGAAACTCATCCTGACATCAAATGTGGCACGGAGATTGTGAAGAATGTGGTTCAGCCTCAGACAGTTCCCAGAGAGAGGGATGGACTCAGTAGTTAGGGAATTTGTCGTGGTGACTGATCTTCCCAATTTTTAACTGGAAGGAATTTCTGCTCATCCAGTAGTGTACGTGGGATAAGCAGTTTGTTAATTTAGTAACAGTGGAGGAATGGAGGGGGATGGGGGTGAGGTCGAGCTGGGTGGTGTCAGTGTACAGGTGAAAACCAACACGGTGCTTTTGGATGATGTCACCTAGTGGCAGCTTGGAGATGGGAAATAGGAGGGGCCAAGGATAGATCCTCGGGGGACACCAAGTTCAGGGGCTTTGGAGAGGAAAAGGAGGTTGGAGAGGAAGTCAAAGATTGTTTTTTCAGAGTGTGTGGTGACAATGGATTTAAAGGTGAGAAGGCTCGGACTAGAAGAGAATGAGAACTGTAAAGAGTATTGATTAATATGGAGGAGGTGAATGGTCAACAGCTTCGTAGGAATAAGGTCAATGGAACATAGTGAGGGGGGAATGTCATGGACAAGCTGAGTCCGACAGGACATAAGGGAGAGATGGGAGGGAAACTGGAAAAAGATGCGAGTTCCAGACTTAGTGGAGGACAGTTTGGCCGAGTGTGAGAGGGAAGCAGCAGAGGCAGCTGATCAGATTGCCTCAATCTTAGTGACAAAAAGCTCTTTGAGCTCCTCACACTTGTTGTTGGAGGTGAGGATGGAGGAGACGGGGAGGGGGTGAGAATTTTAACAGGAACTAACTTGTAACAGCTATTAAAAAGATTCAGCACAGTGTACTTTACAAAAACTATTTTTTCAAAGCAAAAATATTAGCCCCTGTCACTGGGCTGGAGTTTAGAAATAGGAGCAGAAACAGACCCCAATGAACACGGTTCAGTCCTGGATGTGATTAACAGCAAAATCCAGTCACTGTAGTTACACATGAAGTTGCTGGTGTCTCAGCAGGTAGGATGACCGAGTGAATCCCTTTCCACATTCGGAGCAGGTGAATGGTCTTTTCTTGGTGTGAGTGCGCTGGTGTACAGTGAGTTCAGATGACTGCCTGAACCCAGTCCCACAGCTGGAGCACCTGAACAGTCTCTCGTCAGAGTGAACTCGCTGATGGCACATCAGATCCTCAGAGCCTTTAAAGCCCTTCCCACATTCCTGACATTTAAATGGTCTCTTGTCTGCGTGAACTCGCTGATGTCTCAACATGTTGGATGAATCAGTGAATCCTTTCCCACACTTGGGGCATGTGAATGGTTTCTCCAAAGCGTGAATTCGCTGGTGCTTCAACTGGTTGGATAAATCATTGAATCCTTTCCCACACACAGTACAGCTGAATGGCCTCTCCCCAGTGTGAACTCGCCGGTGTCTCAGCAGGCTGGATAAATCACTGAATCCCTTCCCACACTCGGAGCAAGTGAAAGGTTTCTCAGCGTTAGTGTGTTGATGGATTTCCAGCTCAGATGGGGAACAAAATGACTCCTTCCAAGTGTGAACACATTTATGTTGCGACAAGCCTGAGGATCGACTGAAGCCTCGTCCACACACAGAACAGGTGTATGGTTTCTCCCCACTCTGAACGGTGCTTTTTCCTTCCATGTTCAATACTCGATGATATTCAGTTACAATAACTTGGGCAACTTTGTCGGATCCTGATGTGATGTTTGGTTTCCCGTCTCCCAAATACAAACCTTCCCCTTTGAAGACCCTATAAAACTGATTTAAAACAGAAAAGAGTGAGTGAGAGAGAACCCACAAAAACAGGTTGTGAAATGGAGCTGAATGAATGCAGTAATTTGTGGGGCCGGCACTGGGAAAGAGTGACCATAAAAACTGCTGGATTGTCATATAAAACACAACTGACTCACTGATGTTCTTCAGGGAAGGGAAGCTGCCACACGGTCTGGGTCTTCACAAGACTCTGTCCTCTTTGAGGGGAGGAAAGTGAGAGAGGATTTGGGAGCAGAACAGAGGAGAGGGATTTTATATTTGTACAAATAAATCAGGATTTTAACAGATTCTCCTAAGACCAGGATATCCACACTAACTCCCTGTTGCACCTTGATTGTCGTCATTGTCAACAGTCCCTCGATTTGAGGATGATATTTATCATCATCGAATCCCTACAGTGCAGGAGGAGGCCATTCGACCCATTGAGTCGACACTGACTCTCTGACAGAGTACTTTACCCAGGCCCTCTTGCCCACCCAAGACATTGGTAAGGCCCACACTTGGAATACTGTGTACAGTTCTGGTCACCCTATTATAGAAAGGATATTATTAAACTAGGAAGAATGCAGAAGAGATTTACTCGGATGCTAACAGGACTTGGTGGTTTGAGTTATAAGGAGAGGCTGGATAGACTGGGATTTTTTTCTCTGGAGTGTGGGAAGCTGAAGAGTGATCTCATAGAGGTCTATAAAATAATGAGGGGCACAGGTCAGCTAGATAGTCAATATCTTTTCCCAAAGGTCGGGGAGTCTAAAACTAGAGGGCACAGGTTTAAGGTGAGAGGGGAGAGATACACAAGGGTCCAGAGGGGCAATTTTTTCACGCTGAGGTTGGTGAGTGTCTGGAACAAGCTGCCAGAGGCAGTAGTAGAGGCTGGTACAATTTTCTCTTTAAAAAAGCGTTTAAACAGTTATATGGGTAAGATGGATATAGAGGGATATGGGCCAAATGCAGGCAATTGGGACCAGCTTAGGGGTTAAAAAAAAAAGGGCGGCATGGACAAATTGGGCCGAAGGGCCTGTTTCCATGCTGTAAACCTCTATAACCTATCCCCGTAGCCTCACAGATTTATCTTAGCCAAGTCCCCTTATCTCCACAGCTTGGGAAACTAAGGGGAAATTTATCATGGTCAATCCACCCAACCTGCACATCTTTGGACTGTGGGGGGGAAACTGGAGCACCCGGAAGAAACCCACGCAGATGCAAGGAAAACATATAAACTCCACAGAATTTCACAGTAACTTAATTGCAGTGTTAAAGTAAGCTTACTTGTGACACTAATAAATAAATTAATTTAAGTCACCCAAGCCAGGAACTGAAACTGGATCCCTGGCACTGTGAGGCAGAAGTGCTAACCATTGTGCCACCGTGTTGCTCGTGTCTACTCAGGGTCGTGAGTTTCACCATGGTTCTTCATGTGACTGAACAAACCCACAGATCTATAAATACTTTGCCAAAAAGATGTCTAGGTTAGCTGGATTCGCCATCCTAAATTGCCCCTCAGCGTCCAAAGATGTGGAGGTTAGGGGGATTGGTGCGGTTACGGGGATAGAGCGGGCGTAAAATGCTCTGTTGGAGAGAGAGTGGCACAGTTGGTTAGCACTGCTGGCTCACAGTGCCAGGGACCCGGGTTCGATTCCCAGCTTGGGTCACCTGAGTGGAGTTTGTACATTCTCCCGGTGTCTGTGTGGGTTTCCTCCAGGCGCTCCGGTTTCTTCCTACAATCCAAAGATGTGTGGATTAGGTGGATTAGCTATGCTAAATTGCCCCTTACTGTCAGGGGGACTAGCTGGGGTAAATGTATAGGGTTATGGGGATAGGTCCTTGATGGGATTGTAGTTGGTGCAGACTCGATGGCCAAATGGCCTCCTTCTGCTCTGTAGGAATTCTATGATGCCAGGACGTTCCATGAGGGAGTGGGATTCGGAGAGCAGGATTTGCTTCCTTTTCTTTCCTGCTCTGCCACCGCTCTGTCTGATCAATAAGACAGTGGGACTCAGAGAACAAAGAACAAAGAAAAATACTGCACAGGAACAGGCCCTTTGGCCCTCCAAGCCTGCACTGACCATGCTGCCCAACTGAACTAAAACCCCCTACCCTTCCAGGGACCATATCCCTCTATTCCCATCCTATTCATGTATTTGTCAAGATGCCCCTTAAAATTCACTGTTGTATCTGCTTCCATTACCTCCCCCGGCAGCGAGTTCCAGGCACCCACCACCCTCTGTGTAAAAAACTTGCCTCGTACATCTCCTTTAAACCTTGCCCCTCACACCTTAAACCTATGCCCTCTAGTAATTGACTCTTCCATCCTGGGAAAAAGCTTCTGACTATCCACTCTGTCCATGCCTCGCATAATCTTGTAGACTTCTATCAGGTCTCCCTTCAACCTCTGTCGTTCCAGTGAAAACAAACCAAGTTTCTCCAACCTCTCCACATAGCTAATGCCCTCCATGCCAGGTAACATCCTGGTAAATCTTTTCTGTACCCTCTCCAAAGCCTCCACATCCTTCTGGTAGTGTGGTGACCAGAATAAAACACTAGATTCCAAGTGCGGCCTAACTAAGGTTCTATAAAGCTGCAACATGACTCACCAATTTTTAAACTTAGTGCCCCGGCTGATGAAGGCAAGCATGCCGTATGCCTTCTTGATTACCTTCTCCACGTGTGTTGCCACTTTCAGTGACCTGTGTACCTGTACACCCAGATCCCTCTGCCTATCAATACTCTTAAGGGTTCTGCCATTTACTGTACATTTCCTATCTTTATTAAACTTCCCAAAATGCATTACCACATTTGTCCGGATTCAACGCCATCTGCAATCTCTCCGCCCAAGTCTCCAACCGATCTATATTCTGCTGTATCCTCTGATAGTCCTCATCGCTGTCCACAAATCCACCAACCTTTGTGTCATCCGCAAACTTACTGATCAAACCAGTTACATTTTCTTCAAAATCATTTATATATATTACGAACAGCAAAGGTCCCAGCACTGATCCCTGAGGAACGCCACTTGTCCCAGCTCTCCATTCAGAAAAGCACCGTTCCACTGCTACCCTCTGTCTTCTATGACCGAGCCAGTTCTGTATCCCTTGCCAGTTCACCTCTGATCCCATGCGACTTCATCTTCTGCACCAGTCTGCCACGAGGGACCTTGTCAAAGGCCTTACTGAAGTCGATGTAGACAACATCCACTGCCCTACCCTCATCAATCATCTTCATCACTTCCTCGAAAAACTCGATCAAGTTAGAGACATGAACTCCCCTTCACAAAACCAGGTTGCCTCTTGCTAATACATCCACTCATTTCCAAGTGGGAGTAAATCCTGTCTCGAAGAATCCTCTCCAATAATTTCCCTACCATTGACGTAAGGCTCACCGGCCTGTAATTACCTGGATTAATCTTGCTACCCTTCTTAAACAAAGGAACAACATTGGCTATTCTCCAATCCTCTGGGACCTCCCCTGTAGCCAGTGAGGATACAAAGATTTCTCTCAAGGTCCCAGCAATTTCCTCCCTTGCCTCTCTCAGTATTTTGGGGTATATCCCATCAGGCCCTGGGGACTTGTCAACCTTAATGTTTCTCAAGAACCCCAATACCTCCTCCTTTTTGATCTGAACATGACTCAAACTATCTACACATCCTTTCCCAGACTCATCATCCACCACCAAGTCCTTCTCTTTGGTGAATACTGACGCAAAGTACTCATTTAATACCTCGCCCATTTCCTCTGGTTCCATGCATAGATTCCCTCCCCTGTCCTTGAGTGGGCCAACCCTCTCCCTGGCTACCCTCTTGCTCTTTATATATGTATAAAAAGCCTTGGAATTTTCCTTAATCCTGCTGGCCAATGATTTTTCATGACCCCTTTTATCCCTCCTTACTCCTTGCTTAAGTTTCTTTCTAATTTCCTTGTATTCCACACTTGCTTCGTGTGTTCCCAGCCTCCTAGCCTTGACAAATGCTTCCTTTTTCTCTTTGACTAGGCTCACAATATCGCTCGTTATCCAAGGGTCCCAAAACTTGCCATACTTATTCTTCATCCTTACAGGGTTTATGCAGTTTGACGGACAAGTTGTCTCCATTCTGAACAATGGGGAACAAGCTCCTCTCACCGAAGCTCAGGAGCAGCAGTGCGTACTATCGACAAGATGCACTGCAAGAATTCACCAAAAGTCCTCAGACAGCACCTTCCAAACACACAACCACTTCCATCTAAAAGGACAAAGACAACAGAAGCATGGGAACACCACCAGCTGCAAGCTCCCCTCCAAGTCACTCACCATCCTGACTTGGAATATATCGCCATTCCTTCGCAGTCGTGGGACAAAATGCTGGAATTCCCTCCCTACCAGCAGGGTGGATGTACCTACACCACATGGACTGCAGTGGGTTCAGGTCCCATACATCACTCCTGCACCCTGCTGCCCCCAACAAACATGGCGATCGCGCTGCTGCACATTGCCCTCACAAAGTCGCTCTTGCGCCCTGCTGCCCCCCAACTTTTTCTTTTTTTTATAAAGAGAAGCTGCATGGAGGTATGGCAGAGCAGCAAATGTCACTGCCGGAGCTCCCCTCGCTGAAACACATCAATGAAGCAACAACTTGATTGCTACTAACCTGGGCCAAAGCCTGACTCTGGTGGGACTCGAACCCATAACCTTTGAATAGCGAACGTGCCATTTAGTTAGACGTCCAACGCGCGATCCATTGCGCTCCAGAGCTGCGTCTGCTGCCCCCAACAAACATGGCGATCGCGCTGCGACACTTCGCCCCTTACAAAGATGCCGGCCGCACATGCGCACTGATAGACATTGCCACCGACACATTGGCAGCCGTCAGCCCAGGCCCAACACGACAAATTGCGCCCCCAATTTGGTACCAACTGGACGCCCGGGAAGATATTTTCCCGGGTTTGGATTTGAACAACATGTTTCCGAAGCCTCTCCACCCACCCGCCACATTCATCGCTCTCTGCGCGCCGCCCTCTACCTTGAACTGATTTCGGATCTGAGTTAAAACCGTCCGTCCGCCGCCATTACCCACACTGCGCATGCTTCAGACCCCTCCTCTATTCACTCTGGTTGGAGGACCAGCTGCTCCTGCTCGGTCCTCCAGCCCCGCCCCCTTTTCCTATTGGTCCAGAGCTGCCGTCAATCAATCCCTGGGCATTGCGACGTTGGGCATGCGCAGTGCGGCTCATGTCCAGGGACAGACGCTTGTTTGTCTGATCTTCAGGCGGGAAGGAGGCGGATAAGCGGAGGCAGTGTTAGGGGCAGTGGGTGGGAGGGGAGGCTCCACACACCCAGTGGAGGCTTTAACACCCCCAATAAGGAACTAGCGGCACCGCCTCAACACCCAACACAACGGCAGCTGCAGCGCTTTCTCCCGGGGCCAGGCCCCAGTGGACAAATGTGGCTTCAGGAAGGAAATGCAGCAATGGGTTTGATTTGATTTATTATTGTCACATGTATTGGGATACAGTGAAAAGTATTGTTTCTTGCGCGGTATACAGACAAATCATACTGTTCATAGAGTACACAGCGGAGTAGGAGAGAGTGCAGAATATAGTGTTACAGTTACAGAAAGGGTGAAGAGAAAGATCAGCTTAATATGAGGTAGGTCCATTCAAAAGGAGGAGCTTTGGAGAGGGTACAGAAAAGATTTACCAGGATGTTGCCTGGCATGGAGGGCATTAGCTATGAAGAGAGGTTGGAGAAACTTGGTTTGTTCTCACTGGAACAACGGAGGTTGAGGGGCGACCTGATAGAAGTCTACAAGATTATGAGGGGCATGGACAGAGTGGATCGTCAGAAGCTTTTTCCCAGGGTTGAAGAGTCAATTACTAGGGGGCACAGGTTTAAGGTGTGAGGGGCAAGGTTTAAAGGAGATGTACGAGGCAAGTTTTTTATACAGAGAGTAGTGGGTGCCTGGAACTCGCTGCCAGGGAAGGTAGTGGAAGCAGATATGACAGTGACTTTTAAGAGGCATCTTGACAAATACATGAATAGGATGGGAATGGAGGGATATGGTTCCCGGAAGGGTAGGGGGTTTTAGTTCAGTCAGGCAGCATAGTCGGTGCAGGCTTGAAAGGTCGAAGGGCCTGTTCCTGTGCTGTAATTTTCTTTGTTCTTTGTTTGTAAAAGTCTGACAGCAGCAGCAGGGAAGAAGCTGGCCTTGAGTCGGTTGGTTTGTGACCTCAGACTTTTGTATCTTTTTCCCGACAGAAGAAGATAGAAAAGAGAATGTCCAGGATAAGTGGGGTCCTTGATTATGCTAGCTGCTTTTCTGAGGCAATAGGAAATGTAGACAGTGTCAATGGATAAGAGGCTGATTTGCGTGATGGACTGGGCTACATTCACACCCCTTGTAGTGTCCCTGTAAAAATTGGTGAGAGTCATAGTTGACATGGCGAATTTCCTTAGCCTCCTGAGAAAGTAGCGTCGTTGGTGGGCTTTCTTAACTAAAGCAGCAATTTCGAGGGACCAGGACAGGTTGTTGTGATCTGAGCACCTAGAAACTTGAGCTCTCAACCATTTCCACTTTGTCACCGTTGATGTAGACAGGGCATGTCTTCCACTACATTGCCTGAAATTTTGTATATATTCCAGTGATAGTTGGAAGAAGTCCATGCTGACTCTCTGTACATCAATCCACTCAGTCCCATTTCCCCTCCATAACTCTGTTCCTTTTTTAATTCCTTCACACCTATCTGATTTATTTTTCAAACCATTGATCATTTCTGATTCCATCATGCACAGAAGCAGTGAGGTCAGGTCGTGACCACTCGTGAATAAAATTGTTCCTCACATCTCCTTTCTAGTAATGTGGACATTGGCTAGCAGCCTGTATGAAGATTTTCAGGTCTCTTTGTACTGGACAGGAGCATGGATCTGTCAATCAGCCTGAATCAGCACCTTCAGGAGAATTGGGAGGGTGTGTATTAGGTACAGCAGTATGACAATGGGGGGGAGAGTGTGTGGGATGGAGATTCACAACTTTCGGGAATGAGAGAGCAAAGAATATTCCATGGAAAGTAGAATTGTCTGTTTTGAATTTCAGTCCGATACTTACACTGATAACTTCTATAAACAGGATATTAGAAGGAGAGAATGTACAGACTGAAATCTCACCAAACGTCACAACAAGATGTTACAAAGTCACTGGATTCATCAGGACCTGAATATAATTGCTGTTTGAATGTATGAGAAGAAATGTTTGTTCTGTCTGTGGGAAAAGATTTCAAACATCAGTGTGACTGGACAAGAATGGAGACCCCACACACCTGAGTGAGAGTGTTCCAGTGAACTGACTGTGGAAAGAGCTTCAACCAGTAACACAGCCTGAAAAACATCACCCCATTCACAGCGAGGAGAAACTGTACATGTGTTCTGTACTTGGATGTGGAATCAACTGATTATCAAAAGGACACTGGCACCATGGAGAGTAAGAAGTTTAACAACACCAGGTTAAAGTCCAACCTGAGTTGGACCTGGTGTTGTTAAACTTCTTACTGTGTTTACCCCAGTCCAACGCCGGCATCTCCACACCATGGAGAGACCATGGAAGTGTGGGGACTGTGGGAAGGGATTCCAGTGCCCATCTGCACTGGACACACATCGACGAGTTCATACTGGGGAGAGGCCGTTCACCTGCTCCGTGTGTGGGAAGGGATTCAGTATATCAACCACCCTGCTGAGACACCAGCGAGTTCACTCTGGGGAGAGGCCGTTCACCTGCTCCGTGTGTGGGAAGGGATTCAGTCAGTTATCCAGCCTGCTGACACACCAGCGAGTTCACACCGGGGAGAGGCCTTTCGCCTGCTCAGACTGTGGTAAAGGATTCAGTGATCGTTCCACCCTGTGGAGGCACCGGCGAGTTCACTCTGGAGAGAGGCCGTTCACCTGCTGTGTGTGTGGGAAGGGATTCAGCCATTCATCCACCCTGCAGACACACCGTGTCACTCACACGAATGAGAGACTGTTTAAATGCTCAGACTGTGGGCGCAGCTTCAAAAGCTCTCAGACCCTGATGGGCCACCAGCGCATTCACACTGAGGACAGACCGTTCAGCTGCTCTTACTGCGTGAAGAGATTTAGAACATCATCCCAACTGCTAATACACCAGCGAGTTCACACTGGGGAGACACCCTTCACCTGCTCTGTGTGCGGGAAGGGTTTCAGTCATTCATCCACCCTGTTGGCACACCAGCGAGTTCACACTGGGGAGAGGCCATTCACTTGCTCTGACTGTGGGAAGGGATTCACTCAGATCTCCAATCTGCTCACACACCAGCGAGTTCACACTGGGGAGAGGCCGTTCAGCTGCTCTGAGTGTGGGAATAGATTTAAACGGTCGTCTCACCTGCTAAGACACCAGCGAATTCACAAGTGATTACAGGAGTTGGATTCTGCTGTTCTTGCTGCTGTTAATCACATCCAGGACTAAACCATGTTCATTCTGACAGTTGCTGAAGTGAGAGGGTTGGAGGGTTTCTTTCTGCTGGACTGACCAACCTCACGGCTTTGCTGCAAGTGGGTCGATGCTCTTTGAATTTGAGAGTGCTCATTTTACTGAGATGATCCACAAACACGAGGTTGATCTAAAATAAATACATTTGTCTCTGTTCCATTGAGTTTACAGCACAGGGCCGGGCCAGTCGGCTCAATTGGTCTGTGTCAGTATTTATGCTCCACATGAGCCTCCACCCACCCCTCTTCATCTCCCCCCATCAGCATATCCTTCTATTCCTCTCTCCCTCATGTATGTATCTAGCTTCCCCTTCAATGTATTCATGCTGTTCACCTCAACCACTCACTGGTAGCAAGTTCCACATTCGCATCATCTTCCTCATCTCTGGAACCATTCTGGTAAATCTCCTCTCGACTCTCTCAAGGACCCTCACATCCTTCCTAAAGTGTGGTGACCAGAACTGGGCTCAGTGTTCTGTTGTGGCCTCACCAGAGCTTTAGAAACTATCAGAATAACTTCCCTGCTTTTGTTCTCAATTCCCCGATTTCTGAAACCCAAGATCCAAAATGCTCCAAACAAGAATATCAGACCTTTTTGCTTAACATAAAAAGCATTTTAACAACATTCTTAAAATGGCTAAATAAGATTTTGTCCAATGAAGGAACGAGTTGTTGGCACAGAAAGAAGCCATTTTGAACTTGCTCTCTCCAAAAGAGAATCCAGAATGTTTGATTCTTGGAAATGAAATTAAAAATGAAGTTCCAGCTACAACAGAGCAAGAAGAAGACATTTCAATGTGGAATTAACTGGAATATTCTCTCTGGATTTAAACAATGGAGGAACTACAAACATGGAAGAAAGTAAAGTTCAAAAGGTGAATTCTGAACAGACTGTTTTCAGAATTGGAAATCCACAACTGAACAGCAATGAGGACTGTCCTCTTGCAGAAGAAACTATAATTAGTAAAAATTACTATAATTATTGAAAGAAGAAAACTTTCAGAAAACACTACAAGGAGTAATATTTTCCATCTTCAGTGGACTGAATTCCTGGACATGGAACCCAGCAGTGTGCTGTCACCAAGCTGGACTTGTGAATGTGAAGTGGACAATGGAGGGATTATTATGTCTGTTGCAGGTTATAAGATAGATCAACACAGGAAAACAGTGGATTTAGGAACAGGAGGAGGCCATTTGGCCCTTCGAGCCTGCTCCACCATTCAATAAGATCATGGCTGTTGTTAAGATATACAGCATGTTGTACATTGTAATATTCTAAATGGGATATTATAGAGTGATACATTTTCATGTCATCCAGGGAATATGTTGTGAAGATTTAGTTTAATAAGTCATGTGTTTTAGAAATATTAATTTTGGATTTTAAAAAAAATGTAACAACTGGAAAACCTGGTTTGAGAATCTGATAAAAACACCCTGAGGGAATTCGCAGTCACAAGGTGTGGCCCATGTCGGTTTAAGAAGTCAAAGCTAGAAGGATAACACGGCAGCTGGGCTCTTTTAGCTGGAGACATTGGGTCTGACAATTTTTTTCCTGTCTTTGTTAGAGAGGGGAATTCTTCACGCAGACCTCAAGAAAAAAGGTTTGGTTCTGAAACTAAAAGTTAATTAATTTAAACATCTTTTGGACATCTCAACTGATCTCTTACCATGAGGATAAGTGATTCAGGGTGGTCTTGGTTGGAATTCTGGGTGTTTTTCACAGAAAGCAGGCAGTCTGCAGTTAGCTTGGGAGCTGTGGGACCAGGAGCTGTGGACCAGCTGTGGGACCGGGAGCTGTGAACCAGCTGTGGGACCGGGAGCTGTGAACCAGCTGTGGGAGCGGGAGCTGTGAACCAGCTGTGGGAGCGGGAGCTGTGACCCAGCTGTGGGACCGGGAGCTGTGAACCAGCTGTGGGACCGGGAGCTGTGAACCAGCTGTGGGAGTGGGAGCTGTGAACCAGCTGTGGGACCGGGAGCTGTGAACCAGCTGTGGGACCAGGAGCTGTGAACCAGCTGTGGGACCGGGAGCTGTGAACCAGCTGTGGGAGCGGGAGCTGTGACCCAGCTGTGGGAGCGGGAGCTGTGAACCAGCTGTGGGACCGGGAGCTGTGAACCAGCTGTGGGAGCGGGAGCTGTGAACCAGCTGTGGGACCGGGAGCTGTGAACCAGCTGTGGGACCGGGAGTTGTGAACCAGCTGTGGGACCGGGAGCTGTGAACCAGCTGTGGGACCGGGAGCTGTGAACCAGCTGTGGGACCAGGAGCTGTGAACCAGCTGTGGGAGCGGGAGCTGTGAACCAGCTGTGGGACCGGGAGCTGTGAACCAGCTGTGGGTCCGGGAGCCGAGGAGGTCATTAGGAACCATGGATGTTCCCAATGTTTAAATCCCCCAACAAGAAGGCAGTGAAGCCCATGCTTGAATTGAGGAGTCCATGTTTTGAGTCAATTTTGAAATCTCAAAGGAAAGTTGGAGAGTTGTTTAGCCGAAAGCTAATAGAAGGATCCTCATGAAATCTTGGAGTCTGGAGAATAGCTGGATTACTGAGGCGAATTAAAGTGAATTCTGGGAGCTTTGACATACCTTTGGGATTGTCCCAGGAACAGAAGTGAATGAACATTCAAGATATTAAGTATAAGGGCACTCTTGTCGAGGAGTAAGGGTTAAAAAGTACAAAAACTGAAAAATGCTGCAAAACGTCAGCAGGTCTGGCAGCATCTGTAGAGAGTGAAAACAGAGTTCATGTTTTGAGTCAGAACTGAGTTTACAGAATAAATCTTTACAAAATATAATTCATCGAGCTGGTTTTTAATATTCTGTTTATATTCAGTGAAGTTTGATTTTGTTTAAAAACCTGGAATCTTGTGATGGGTGTTTGGATTTCTCACTGAACGTTAATGTTCTCGACCCGAATTATAACACACAATATTTCAAAACTATTTGAAAAATAAAACCATGATGGTCTTTATTTTGTACAAAGTATTACACTATAAGACACCCCTCATCGAGGATCTACAATAATTTCTTAGCTCGAGCACCAGTGAAACAATCAGATAATAAATGAATAAAAATTGGACTAATTGTCGTCCCTTCTGAATCAGGAGGGTTATCCCCAGCACAGAGGGTCATTTGGAATTTTTCCCACAGACCAATTGACAGGGATTATACTCTCCAACCATCTGAAGTGAATTCTTTACATGAATCGTCCAGGCCGGTGCAGTTATCAACTTGCAGTTTGGCTGATCAGCTAAGATTTTCTGCAGCATTTCAGCGATCACCGTGTGATTCCTTTCACAGAGTCCATCACTGAAAGGAATTTCAGCTGCCGTGTTCCTGACCAGAATGTTCATGTTTTCACACATGTCTCAAAACTCATCATTCAGAAACTGAGCTGGTGCCACAGCTCCAGCCCCAAGGGCCAAGGGAAGGTTCACTGTTGGGATGTGATGGCATCCTCCAATAATTTTTATACATTGTACACTTTGCACTAGTCTCTTGTATGAGTCTCGTGTATTCTTCATCAACTGCTCCTGCATCTTGAAGCAGGATTTTTAATCTTTGGCAAGTAGTGTGAACAAATTGTCTGTGTAGTTTTAAGATAATTTGCATCTTTCTCTTCTGATTTTTATCAAAGCTTTCATTATTCCTTCTCAAACATTCAGATTGGAAACATCAGGTATTTTTAAGCATTCTCTGTTACCACGTTATAATCCTGACCACCTTCTGGTGAAGGAGGAAACTGGTTCCAATCTTTACTTGGTATAGATTTATTCACAGAGTGAAACATTACAGGTATATAACTCCTAATACCATTCCATGCTCTGTCAGTAAGTGTCTATATGTGCTCATGTAAACATCTAATCAATGTCCACTGCTTGTATATATTTAACCCCAAATTATACAATTAACACCCACAGGCAGAGTATTTAAAAGGTCTCTAATCGGTGTGACTGCCATAATGTCTCAGCAGGTTGGATGACTCAGTGAATCCTTTCCTACACTCAGAGCAGGTGAACAGCCTCTCTCCTCCGTGTGAACTTGCTTGTGTTTCCGCAGGCTGGAAGGATCAGCAAATCCCTTCCCACATTCAGAGCAGGTGAAAGGCTTCTCCCCGGTGTGAACTCGACGGTGTGCACGCAGACTGGACGACTCAGAATCCTTTCCCACACACACAGCAGATGAATGGCCTCTCCCCGGTGTGAACTCGCCGGTGTTTCCAGAGGCTGGAGGAATCAGTGAATCCTTTCCCACACTCAGTGCAGGTGAACAGGCTCTCCAGAGTGAATTCGCTGGTGTGTCAGCAGACTAGTGGACCTAGTAAATCCCTTCCCACACACAGAGCAGGGGAATGGCCTCTCTCCAGTGTGAACTGCCTGGTGTCGCAGCAAGGTTGATAACTGAGTGAATCCTTTCCCACACACGGAGCAGGTGAATGACCTCTCCCCAGTGTGAACTGCCTGGTGGTTCTGCAGGGTAGATGATGCACTGAATCCCTTCCCACAAACAGTGCAGGTGAACGGCCTCTCCCCGGTGTGGACTCGTTGATGCATCAGCAGGTGGGATGACCGAGTGAATCCTTTCCCACAGACTGAGCAGGTGAATGGTCTCTCCCCAGTGTGAACTCGCTCGTGCTTCCGCAGGGTGGATGAATCACTGAATCTCTTCCCACACACAGAGCAGGAGAAAGGCCTCTTCCCGGTGTGAACTTGCTTGTGCTTCCGCAGGCTGGATGAATCACTGAATCTCTTCCCACACACAGAGCAGGAGAATGGCCTCTCCCCAGTGTGAACCCGCTTGTGTGTCAGAAAGTTGGATGAATGAGTGAATCCCTTCCCACACTCGGAGCAGGTGAATGGCCTCTCTCCAGTGTGAATCCGCCAATGAATCTCCAGCACTGATAAGGATTTGAATCCCTTCCCACAGTCAGAACAGGTGAATGGCCTCTCCTCAGTGTGAACCCGTTTGTGTTTCAATAAGTTGGATGAATTACTGAATCCCCTCCCACATTTGAAACAGATGAATGGTTTCTCCCCTGTGTGACTGCGTTGATGAATCTCCAGCTCTGATGGGTATCTGAATTTCTTCCCACAGTCCCCACATTTCCACAGTTTCTCCATGACGCAGATGTTCTTGTGTCTCTCCAGGTTCGATGATCAGTTGAAGCCTCGTTCACACACACAACACGTGTACTGTTTCTCCTCACTGTGAATGGTGTGATATTCTTTCAGGCTGTGTAACTGGTTAAAGCTCTTTCCAGAGTCAGTTCACTGAAGCAGTCACTCGGCTGTGTGTGTGTGTCTCTCGGTGCTTTTCCAGTTACGCCATTGCTTAATGTCTTTTGGGATTTATGTCTGCAAATCGCCTCCTAATATTCTGGAAAAGAAGTTCATGAAAGTTGTCACTTGGTGCAGAATAGAAATTCAAAACCAAAAATTCTCGTTTGTATGGAATCTTCTTTCCTCTATAATTCCTCAAAAATCCACTCAGACACATTGGCCAAAATTTTACTGGCACGTCTGCCTCGGAATTGGGGCAGGTGAGGTTTGCAGAATGGCATTCTCCGACGGGATCCTACGAGCCTCGGGCTGGCGTGCTGGTAAAATTCCAGCAATTTTCACCATTTTCATTCTGTTGTCCCAAATATCAGCCAACAAATTATAAGAACTTAAGAACTAGGAGCAGGAGTAGGCCACTGAACCTCTCGAGCTGCTCTGCCATTTAATAAGATCATGTCTGATCTTTTCATGGACTTAGCTCCACTTACCCACCCGCTCACCATAACCCTTAATTCATTTACTGTTTTAAAAAAATGATAGTGAAGGAATGATTCATTCTAATCGACAGCTTCAAATATACGTGAAACTCCTAACACGCAGTCTGCTGAAATATATATTATATCTCATGTGAATATATATAACTGGGTTAAAGTCCAACAGCTTTGTTTGGTATCATGAACTTTTGGAGCACTGCTTCTTCATCAGGTGAGACACATGATGAAGGAGCAGCGCTCCGAAAACTGGTGATTCCAAATGAACCTGTTGGATTTTAATCTGGTGTGGTGAGACTTCTTACTGTGCCTACCCCAGTCCAACACCAGCATCTTCACATCATGTATATAACTGGATGAAAAATGTGTGCTCTACCATACTCTATTTTTTAATTAGCAATACAGCAGCAGGGGACATTATTTAGAAAGCGAGTGGACATAATCTGCCTCTCTGCCTAAGACGATCGTGGAAGCAGTGGTAACTTATTTCAAGACAAAACAGGTGGGTATTTGAAGCAAATAAACTTCCACAAGTACAGTTATTTAGGGAGGAATGGAGCTGACTAGATTGCTCGATGAAGCATTGAGAAGGACTGGAATTGCTGAATCTTTTTGCAAGGGCCCTAAAGATATCAGTACTATATTAAAATGTAGAAATAACAGTAAACATTTTTACAGAACCATAAATAATATGTCTAATATGTACCACAACAACACCAGGTATATCTGTGTGCTATATTAATTTACTGTCCCCTTAAATGTCAGCCATCCACTGGGGAAACCACCCCTTTAATTGTGAACATTAGAAAAGAGACCATCCTTTTAGCCAGACAAATAAATGTGTCAAGCTGAAGGAGCAAAGGATGTCAATGTCTTTAAGAGAGAGAGAGACCTGGGCCAACCTTTCCAGAGTCTGCAGCCTCCCTGGATTCACTTCCTTTCCCTTCAGTTGCTGCAAGTCCCCAATTTCCCCCAGAATGAGAAAAGAAATGGAAAGTGTTTTACTCACAGATGTTGGACAGGGGAGAAATTTGTAATGTGTGAAGCTCAATCTTCAGACAGAGGGAAGCAGCCGCTTGACCAGCTCCACGTTCAGACAATCAGGATGACCCGCGCAGCCATTGGCACAAAACCCGCCCCTGATTGGCTGGATGATCAGAGTCCTGCCGGTCCTCCAGCTCTTCCCATTGGTCAATGAAGACAATAGGCAGCTAAACCCGAGCCCACGTGGGGCCGGAGACACTTTGACCTCCGAACGCGTGGAGCTGTTGTCCAATCCGCAATGTTGTCTTTTTCCTCCAATGGGAGACTGAGCGTTGGGAACGTCCACGCTAGAATCAGCCAATAGGAATCAGTCTGCTCTGCCATGACGTCGTGGGGTTCCAGTGCGCAGGCCCAGGCGCGCGGACACGCCCCCTCCCATTGTTCCCCCTCCCATTGTTTCCCCTCCCCCTGTGCCTCCTCGAGCCAAGGTTTCCAGGCAACCGGCTGGCGGCTCCGGCCAGAGCGAGAAGCCGCTCGGTGATCTCCCCCCCCCCCCTCTCTCTACGGCGGCTGCTTCAAAAAGAGATCGAGAGCGACCGCTGGCGGCAGCCGCACTGCGCCTGCTCCGGACAGCTCGGCTCAGCAGCGCTCTCTGCGCCTGCGTGCTGGGCTGCCAGCTGAGGGAGTGGGGGAGGGGACTTTGCAAAATCTCTTCCCATCATTTTCTTCCAAGTCCCGCAGTTTGATTTGAAACAGAACAGCTTCTGTTTGTAGCTTCATCACAGACTCAAACTTCACACACAGACTCCAACTTCACACACAGACTCAAACTTCACCACGGACTCCAACTTCACCACAGACTCAAACTTCACCACAGACTCAAACTTCACCACAGACTCAAACTTCACCACAGACTCAAACTTCACCACAGACTCAAACTTCACCACAGACTCAAACTTCACCACAGACTCAAACTTCACCACAGACTCAAACTTCACACACAGACTCAAACTTCACCACAGACTCAAACTTCACACACAGACTCAAACTTCACACACAGACTCAAACTTCACCACAGACTCAAACTTCACCACAGACTCAAACTTCACACACAGACTCAAACTTCACCACAGACTCAAACTTCACCACAGACTCAAACTTCACCACAGACTCAAACTTCACCACAGACTCCAACTTCACACACAGACTCAAACTTCACACACAGACTCAAACTTCACACACAGACTCAAACTTCACACACAGACTCAAACTTCACCACAGACTCAAACTTCACCACAGACTCAAACTTCACACACAGACTCAAACTTCACCACAGACTCAAACTTCACACACAGACTCAAACTTCACACACAGACTCAAACTTCACCACAGACTCAAACTTCACCACAGATTCAAACCTCCTCCTCTGGGCAACATCTGTGAGGAAAACACTTTCTTTCTCCCCCTGGGAAATACAGAGAGTTGTGGGACTCTGGAACTGGAATTAGAGCCAAATATGGTGAGTGGGGAATGTTTGTGATTTTGTGGAACCTGTTTTATTGTCTGAGATATTTAAAGACAAATTTATCCTGTCTATTCAAATACTGTTTGTCTGTTAATGCATGATTCATTGATGTTGATTTTAATTTGATTATTGCAAGATTTATTAGAAGGTGAAATCTTTCTCTTTGCTTTATTCCACTGGGTTTGTCTGGGAATGTTAATTTTAAGGTTATTGTACTCATAAGGATCATAACAACATTGATACATCTGGAGTTATTATAAAAACATAAGAACTAGGAGCAGGAGTGGGCCATCTGGCCCCTCGAGCCTGCTCCGCCATTCAATAAGATCGTGGCTGATTTTTTTTGTGGACTCAGCTCCACTTACCCGCCCGCTCCCCATAACCCTTAATTCCTTTACCGTTCAAAAATGTATCTATCCTTGCCTTAAAAACATTCAATGAGGTAGCCTCAACTGCTTCACTGGGCAGGGAATTACACAGATTCACAACCCTTTGTGTGAAGAAGTTCCTCCTCAACTCAGTTGAGTGATAGAAGATCAGCCCTCATTCTTCGAAACTTTGAGAGAATAGAGGCCCAGTCTCCTCCTAGGAAACTCCCATCCTTCCAGGGATTTGTCAAATGAACCCTTGCTCCACTCCCTCTATTGCAAGTGTACTCGTTGGAATTTAGAAGGCTGAGGGGGGATCTTATAGAGACCTATAAGATAATGAAGGGGCTGGATAGGGTAGAGGTGGAGAGATTCTTTCCACTTAGAAAGGAAGCTAGAACTAGAGGGCACAGCCTCAAAATAAAGGGGGGGTCAGTTCAGGACAGAGTTGAGGAGGAACTTCTTCTCTCAAAGGGTGGTGAATCTCTGGAATTCTCTGCCCACTGAAATGGTGGAGGCTACCTCGTTGACTATGTTTAAATCACGGATAGATGGATTCCTGATCGGTAAGGGAATTAGGGGTTATGGGGATCAGGCGGGTAAGTGGAACTGATCCACTTCAGATCAGCCATGATCTTATTGAATGGCGGGGCAGGCTCGAGGGGCTAGATGGCCTACTCCTGCTCCTATTTCTTATGTTCTTATGTATCCTTCCTTTAGTAAGGAGACAAAAGCTCCACACAATACTCCAGGTAATGCAGGGAGAGTGTGGGACAGTTATTTACAGCTTTCGGGGAACAAGATAGAAAATAATGCTTCATAGAAATTAACAACTGCCAATTGTAGATTCTATCCTTAACTGACAGTGATGAAATTTATAACCTCTTTTACAGGATCTTCAAAGGGGGAGGATTTGCAGACACAAAATTCAAATCAAGCATCAAGTGAAGAATTGACAGAGTCACTCGATTATCGGGATCTGAATATCATTAGCCTTTGAATCTGGAAGGAGAAATGTCTTTCTGTTCTGTTTGCTTCAGAAAGTTTTAAACATCAGTGTGACTGGAAAAGCAGCAAGACACAAACATCTGGGTGAGACTGTTCCAGTGACAGTTACATAGTTTGAAAGACCATCACCATTTACACCAGGAAGAGATTGTACAGACGCTTTGTGTGGCCACCTCAGCTGAACAACAAACCTGGAGACAGGGACACCCGCACCATGGAGAAACCGTGGAAATGTGGGGATTGTGGGAAGGGATTCAAATCCCCGTCTCAGCTGGAAATTCATCGACGCAGTCACACTGGGGAGAGACCGTTCACCTGCTGTGATTGTGGTAAGGGATTCACTCATTCATCCCACCTGCTGAGACACCAGCGGGTTCACACCAAGGAGAGGCCGTTCACCTGCTCCGAGTGTGGGAAGACCTTCACTACTTCATCTGATCTGCTGACACACCAGCGAATTCACACTGGGGAAAGGCCATTCACTTGCTCTGAGTGTGAGATGGGTTTCAGTCGGTTATCTCACTTGCAGGCACACCAGCGAGTTCACACCGGGGAGAAGCCGTTCACCTGCTCTGATTGTGGAAAGGGATTCTCTCACTCTTCCAACCTGCGGATACACCAACGCACTCACACTGGGGAGAGGCCATTCACCTGTACTGAGTGTGGGAAGGCATTCATTGATTCATCAAGCCTGCGGATACACCAACGAGTTCACACCAAAGAGAGGCCGTTTACCTGCTCCGAGTGTGGAAAGGGATTCAGTCGGTCATCCTTCCTGAAGGCACACCAGCGGATTCACACTGGGGAGTGGCCACCCACCTGCTCTGAGTGTGGGAAAGCATTCATTGATTCATCCAGCCTGCAGATACACCAGCGTCTTCACACTGCGGAGAGGACATTCACTTGCTCTGAGTGTGGGAAGAGATTCAGTCGGTCAATCTACCTGCGCAACCACCAGCGAGTTCACAAGTGATGACAGGGATTGGATTCTGCTGTTATTGCTGCTGTTAATCACACCCAGGACTGAACCATGTTCATTCTGACAGTTGGTGAAGTGGGAGGATCAGAAGATCCTGGATCAGAAGGTCCAGCTCTGCTGGATTGGTCTTTCTCACGACTTTGCTTCCAGTGGGCTGGGAGAGCACATTTCCACAAATGAACCACACAAGCTGATGAAGGACATTTATTTTATACTGGATAGTAATTCCTACTTCTCCTTCAAGTAGCTCTAAATTAAATACGTTTGTCTCTGTCCCATTGAGTCTACAGCACAGGGCCGGGCCAGTCGGCTCAATTGGTCTATGTCAGTATTTATGCTCCACATGAGCCTCCACCCACCCCTCTTCATCTCCCCCCATCAGCAGATCCTTCTATTCCTCTCTCCCTCATGTATGTATCTAGCTTCCCCTTCAATGTATTCATGCTGTTCACCTCAACCACTCGCTGTGGTGGTGAGTTCCACATTCTCACCACTCGCTGGTAAAGGTGTTTCTCATTAAATCCGTACTGGATTATTGAACCCCTTCATAATCTTGAAGACTTCCGTCAGTCTTCAGTTTTCCAGAGAAAAGTAACACCGGCGTTTTCAGAGGGTTAAATGCTCTCAGTTCCAGGATTATTCTCATGGGGTAAACCGGTCAGTCCCATTTCCCCGTTCTATCCCTTTATCCTTTCAGTTCTATTTCCTGCAAGTGTCGGTCCATTTTCCTTGTTAAATCGTTCATTGTCTCTGCTTCCACCACCCTCACAGGCAGTGAGTTCCAGCTCATTCCCCCTCATTGCATAAAACATCCCTTTCTCACATCCCCCTGCATCTCTCGCTAAGAATATATAAATCTGTGCATCTCATCCTTGCACCATCAGCTAATGGGAACAGCTTTACCTTCTCACATTATTTAATCCTATTTTAATTTTGTACATCTCGAGCAAATCTCCCCTCCATCTCCTTTTCTCCAAGGAGAACAACCCCAGCTTCTCCAGCCTAGCTTTGTGGATAAAATTCCTCATTCCTGGAACCATTTCGGTAAATCTCCTCTGCACCCTCTCAAGTACCCTCACGTCCTTCCAATAGTGTGGTGACCAGAACTGGGCTCAGTGTTCTGTTGTGGCCTCACCCAGAACTTTAGAAACTATCAGTGTAACCTCCCTGCTTTTGTTCTCAATTCCTCAGTTTTTGAAGCCCGAGATCACATAGTCTCCAGATGGGAATGGTCAACATTTTTGCTTGAACATAAAATGCATTTTAACAACATTTTTTAAATGGCCGAAGAAGATTTTGACCAATGAAGGAAAGAGTTGTTGACACAAAAAGAAGCTATTTTGACCTTGCTCTCTCCAAAAGAGAATCCAGAATGTTTGAGTCTGGGAAATGAAATTAAAAATGAAACTGCAGCTACAACAGAGCAAGAAGAAGACAGTTTAATGTGGAATTGAGTGGAATATTCTCTCTGGATTTAAACAATGGAGGAGCTACAAACGTGGAAGAAAGTAAAGTTCAAAACGTGCATTCTGAACAGACTGTTTTCAAAACTGAAGTTGAAAATTCACAAATGAACAGCAATGAAGACTCTCCTTTTGCAGGAGGAACTTTGGACTATAATTATTGTAAGAAGAAAACTTTCAGAAAAGACTGCAAGCAGTAATTTCCATCTTCAGTGGACTGAATTCCTGGACATGGAACCCAGCAGTGTGCTGTTACCAAGCTGGACTTGTGAATGTGAAGTGGACAATGGGGGGATTATTGTGTCTGTTGCAGGTTATAGGGTAATTAAACATTAGACTTTGGAACAGGAGTTGGCCATTTGGCTCTTTGAGCCTGCTTCACCATTTGATAAGATCACAACTATTTAAGTATACAACATGTTGTACGTTGTTGAAAGCAAAATACTGCGGATGCTGGAATCTGAAACAAAAACAGGAAATGCTGGAAAATCTCAGCAGGTCTGACAGCATCTATCGGGAGAGAGAAGAGCCAATCTTTTGAGTCTACGTTGTAATCTTTCAAATGGAATAAAAGAGGATGATACATTTTCATTTCTTCATGGGGAAGGTGTTGCAAAGATCTAATTTCATAATTCCTATGTTTTAGAAGTATGAGTTAGTTCAACAATTGCTTATTTAAAAAATTTAAGGTAAATGGAAAACCTGCACTGAGAATCTGACAGAAACACCCGAAGGGGATTCACATTCACAAGGCGTGGCCCATGTTGGTTTAAGATGTCAAAACTCGAAGGGTAAGAAGTGTAAAAGGGCAGCTGGGCTCTTTTAGCTGGAGACCTGGAGACTTCGGGTCTGACAATTATTGCTCTGTCTTTGTTACAGATCGGAATTCTTCATGCAGACCTCAGGAAAAAAAGGTTTAGTTTTGAAACTAAATATATATTAGACATCCCAACAGATGTTTTAGCATGGGGATAAGTGAGCCCTGGTTGGAATTCTGGGTGTTTCTCACAGAAAGCAAGCAGTCTGCAGTTAGCTTGGAGGCAGGCAGCTATGGAACCAGGAGCTGTGAACCAGAAGCCACTGGGTCATTAGGAACCAGGGGTGCTACCAATGTTTAAATCCCTCAGCAAGAAGGCAGTGAAGCCCACGGTTGGACTGAGGAGTCCAGAGTTTTGAGGTCTCAAAGGAAAGTTGGAGAATTGTTTAGCCAAAAGCTAATGGAAAGACCCTCCTTAAAGTCTTGGAGCCTGGAGAATAGCTGGAAAAGTGAGGAAAATTAAAGTGAATTCTGCAGAGCTTTGACATACCTTTGAGAGTCCCAGGAACAGAATTGAACTTTCAAGATATCATTAAGTATAAAGAAACTTTTGGGGTGAGGTTAAAAAACAGGTTTATACCATAAGTCTTTATTGATTACAGTATTCAGTTTGTAGTGCTGTATTCTTACATTTTATTTTGTTTTATATATACAGTAAAGTTTGTTTTTGTTTAAAAATGTTAAATCTTTTCATGTAATTCTTTTAGTTAATCACTGGGTGTTCACAATTTTCTTTAAACGTTAATTGTCCTGACCGGGATCACAAAACATTCACACAAACAATGTTTCAGAGCAAATCAAAGAAGAAAAAATGTGACTTTCCTCCTTTTGTACAAAGCATTACACATAAAGACACCCCTCTCCTCAGAACCACAATAAGTTAATATTCTCTTCATGAAATAATCTGATAATTGAAAGACTTATGCTATGTTCATAGTGCTGGCTTTTAATATTTTGTTTTATAAATTTTGTTCTTGTGAACCCACTATCAGATCAGCCATGATCTTATTGAATGGCGGAGCAGGCTTGAGGGGCCAGATGGCCGACTCCTGCTCCTAGTTCTTATGTTTAAAAATGTGGAATCTTGTGGTGCAATTCTTTGTTAATCACTGGGTATTTGAGTTTCTCTTTAAACATTAACAATCCTGATTAGGATCATAACAATACACAGCAACATATTTCACAATGAATCAAAGAAACAAAATGTACAAAGTATTACATTATAAGACACCGCTGTTCTCGGATCCACAATAATTTCTGAGCTCGAGCACTTACTTTAGTGAAACAATCTGATAATATGAATAAAATTTATACTAATTGTCGTCCCTTCTAAAGCAGGAGGGCGATCGCCCGGCACAGAGGATAATTTGGGATTTCTCCCATAGACCAATTGGCAGGGATTCTACCCTCCAACCACCTGAAGTGAATTATTTACATGAATCGTACATGCAGTTATCAACTTGCAGTTTGGCTGATCAGCTAAGATTTTCTGCAGCATTTCATCAATCACCGTGTGATTCCTTTCACAGAGTCCATCACTGAAAGGACTTTCAGCTGCCGTGTTCATGACCAGAATGTTCATGTTTTCACACACGTCTCAAAACTCATCATTAACAAATTCCCCTCCACTATCAGGCAGAAACTTAGCTGGTGCCCCAGGTCCAGTCCCTGTCAACTTCTCAATGACTTGGTCTAGAATCACCCTTTTGTCCTTGCCATGTATTATTGGAGAAAGACTAAATTGGGTCACCATGTCGATCATGTGTAGAATGGAAATATTTCTGTCTTTGTCTCATACCTTTAGATCCACGGAAATACCTTGTTAAAGTCATGTGCCAAGGGCAGCTTTACAATCGGATGTGACAGCATCCTTCAATACTTTTCACACATTGCACACTTTGCATTAGTCTGTTCGATGAGCCTCAGATACTCTTCATCAACTCCCCTGCATCTTTTTGCGCGATTTTAAATCTTTAACAAAGATAAGAAAATTGTTTGCGTAGCTTTAAGACTGGTTGCTGTCTTTATCTCTGGGACGGAAGGGGAGCACACTGGTTAGCACTGTTGCCTCACAGCGCCAGGGACCCGGGTTCGATTACTGGCTTGGGTCACTGTCTCTGTGGAATTTGCATGTTCTCCCCATGTCTGCGTGGGTTTCCTCCGGGTGCTCCGGTTTCCTCCCACGTTCTGATAGACGTGCTGGTTCGGTGCATTGACCCGAACAGGCGCCGGACTGTGACGACCAGGGGAATTCCATGATAATTGTTTCCCCGTCATTCCTGAGATTCATTCACCTATTAGTGCTTTTCCAGACCTATCTTTTTTGTGATATCCAGATCTGCTAAATATACTTACACCCTCATTCAAAACTTGACAAAGTCTGACTATGCTTCATAGGCACCCATCAGATCATCTTTCTTGTAAATCTCATCAATGAAACCGAGTAAAAGATCCAAGCCTTGATCAGTATACGACCAGTGGATTTCCAGCTCAGAAAATGTTTTGCTGCCAATTTTCCTTTCGTTAGACAGTGGCAATGCCAAACCAGACCTTGTTTTCTCATTGTTAGGGATGTAACCCGTGTCCACATCTCCACTTCATTCTTCCACTGGTCGTATGGTTCAGGCTCAGAGAACATCGGCGGGTAATCAGACCCTGACAATTCCTACTGGCTTTCATCTCACACAAAAGCTGCTGGGACTGTAAACTTCTGTCTGAAATATACTTTCCTCCAATTTCCAAACTTCACCATTGGACAAACATTCTCTGTGACCATGTTATAATCCTGACAGCCTTATGGTGAAGGAAGAAACTGGAACCAATCTTTACTTGGAATACATTTATCTCCCAACTCTTCATACATACTTTCTTCAGACACACTCATATAATTATTTGATCAAAGCCCTCCGTCTGTACATTCTTAAACTCAATTGATTCAATTAACACCCATAGTCAGGGCAGGAATCCGGGTTCAATTCCAGCCTCGGGTGACTGTGTGGAGTTTGCATGTTCTCCTCGTGTCTGTGTGGGTTTCCTCCAGGTGCTCCGATTTCCTCCCATCTTCTAAAGATGTGCGGGTTAGGTTGATTGGCCGTGGTAAATTGCCCCTTAGCGTCAGGGGGATTAGCAGGGTAAATGTGTAGGTTTACTGGAGTGGGGCCTGGTTGGGATTGTGGTCGGTGCAGACTCAATGGGCCGAGTCACCTCCTTCTGCACTGTAGGAATTCTGTGATTAAAAAGAAAAGGTCTCTAATCGGTGTGAACTTGTTGGTGTGTCAGCAAGTTGGATGACTGATGACGTTCCCTAAACTCAGAGCAGGGGAATGGCCTCCCCTCAATGTGGACTTGCTAGTGTCTCAGCAGGTTGGATGAATCAGTGAATCTCTTCTCATGCACAAAACACATCAAAGGTCTTTCCCCAGTGCGACCACATTGGTGTTTTAGCAGACTGGATGACTCAATGAATCCTTCTCTTGGAGCAGGTGAATGGGTTCTTCCTGCTGTGAACTCGCTGATGTGTCAGCAGGTTGGATGACTGAGTGAATCCCTTCCCACATACGGAGCAAGTGAATGGCCTCTCCCCAGTGTGAACTCGCTGGTGTGTCAGCAGATGAGGTGACCGTGTGAATCCCTTCCCACACTCAGCGCAGGTGAACAGCCTCTTCCTGGTGTGACTGCGTTGATGTGTCAGCAGACAGGATGACTCAGTGAATGCTTTCCCACACTCAGAGCAGATGAATGGTCTCTCTCCAGTGTGGATTCGCTGGTGTGTCAGCATGTTGGATAACTGAGTGAATCCTTTCCCACACTCAGCACAGGTGAATGGTCTCTCCCTGGTGTGAACTCGCTGATGTGTCCGCAGGGTAGATGAATCCTTGAATCCCTTCCCACACTCAATGCAGGTGAATGGCCTCTCCCCACTATGAACTCGCTTGTGTGTCTGCAGGTGCGATGACTGAGTGAATCTCTTCCCACACTCAAAGCAGGTAAAAGGTCTTTTCCCAGTGTGGATGTGTCGGTGAATTTCCAGTTGAGATGGGGCTTTGAATCCCTTCCCACAATCTCCACATTTCCACGGTTTCTCCATGGTGCGGGTGTCCTTGTGTCTCTCCAGGTTTGATGATCAATTGAAGCCTTGTCCACACACACAAAACGAGTCTGGTTTCTCCTCGCTGTGAATGGTGTGATATCTCTTTCAGGGTGTGTAATTGGTTAATGGTCTTTCCACAGTCAGTTTGCTGGTACACTCTCACTCATATGTGTGTCTCGATGCTTTTCCAGTCACATATTTAAACCTTTTGACGCAGACAGAACACCATTTCTTTATACACGCTTTTTTCATACACACTCATATAATGATCCAATCAACACCCTCCATCTGTACATACTTCAACTCAATTCGAGACTGAAAGAGCGATGATATTCAGGTCCTTTTGAATCGAGTGAATGTGTCAGGTCTCGGTGTGACATTTGGTTTCAGATTTCTATCGCAAATCTTCTCCTTCTCAAAACCTGTAAAAGGAATTTAGAAAAGTCAGCACTGTCAGTACAGCAGAGAAATTCAGAACACACGATTCTAGTTTCAGTTGAACATTCATTCCTATTTTGTTCACCAAAAGTTGTAAACCTCAATCTCACATATTCCCTCTGCTCTCACTCGGCTGTATCTAATATACACCCTCACAATTCTCCTGAAGGTGCTGATTGATGCTGAGTGGCAGACCCCTACTCACTGCTTCCTGACCTGGAGACCTGAAAACCTTGATGCAGACTGCTAGACTCAATACAAACACAACCCATAGGTACAGATTCTGGAGGAAAACATGTGTTGAATAAACACTGCTGTATTACTTGCTCAGAGATTCATGACCATGTCAGTAAGAACTTCATTGAGGTGCTGAGTGTTCACAAACACAAACTCGCTGCTTATGAGAATGCTGGAATTAGAGATGATCCAAGATTTCAAACTCAACTGGATGGACAACTGAAGGAAATAATCTTGCAGAGATACAAGGGTACAGCGGGAGAATGGGACTGGCTGGATTGCTCGACAGAGAGTCAGCACAGACTCGAATGAACATCTTCTGTGCTGTAATTAATCAATGACTGGAAATGTATGTCACCACAGTGCCATATTACAAATTTGAAATAACAATAAATGAAATTTATCACAGAACCATAAATAATATATCTAATATGTACCTAACAACAAAACTAGACATAACACTGACCTATATAAAATTACTGTCCCACAAAGAATCATAAATTTACACCAGATTACACCAAACATATCCAAACATGCCAAACCTTACTATATTCCACTTAAATGTCAACTATCTCCTGAAGAAACCAGCCCTTTAATTGTGAACATTAGGAACGAGACCATCCTTTTAGCCAGACAAATAAATGTGTCAAGTTGAGGGAGCAAAGGATGTCAATGTCTTTAAGAGAGAGAGAGACCTGGGCCAACCTTTCCAGAGTCTGCACCCTCCCTGGATTCACTTCCTTTCCCTTCAGTTGCTGCAAGTCCCCAATTTCCCCCAGAATGAGAAAAGAAATGGAAAGGGGAGAAAGGAAAGTGTTTTACTCACAGATCTTGGCCTCTTTGGAGGAAGTTTGAGTCCGTCTGAAGCTCAACCTGCATTGTCACAAAGACCGCGCTCTGATTGGCTGGAGGACCAGAGTCCTTCCGGTCTTCCAAAGATTTCCATTGGTGAACATCTCAGCAGGGTTCAGAAACATTTCCGCACATGCGCAGATTCCCCTTTCCCTTGGACATGCGCAGATCCGAGCCCGGGCTATTGAGCGATTTCTCCAACGCGAGGCATTGTGGGGGATGCGGCCGCCATTACTCCTCTGGAGCCCAGTCTCCAAACTCCTGGGACTGGGATGAAAGGTGGAGGTGGGAGTGACTGCACCCAGAAACAAAGCACATGTGGGTAGTCACTAGATTATATATTGATGCCCCATTAGCAAAACAGTTCGCCTTCAGGCATAAAGATTGAAATTTTGGGTTGAGACACTAGGGAGGGCAAGAGGTAGTCTGAAATTGAAACCGAGAGTTAGCACATAAAGTGGAGAAGTATTGATTTGATTTATTATCGTCGGAACTGTCAATCGTTGAGTCGAGCGCCATATCCTGTTCTTATGAACAGGATTATGTAAATTATGTAAATTATTTTGTAAATTGAGTTTGTGTCTTTATATGCCCTGTTTGTGAACAGAACTCCCACTTACCTGATGAAGGAGCAGCACTCCAAAAGCTAGTAGCTTGTGCCACCAAATAAACCTGTTGGACTTTAACCTGGTGTTGTGAGGCTTCTTACATTATTTTAGTGCCCAGCAGATGATTTGGACTGAAATTGGTCTCAGTCTGTCTCTGTGTTGTGAGTGTGTGTGTATTTGTGGAAGTCAGAGTGTTTTTCTGTCTGCATGTCTGTGTGTGCGAGTTTGCCTGTGTCTGTCTGAGAGTGCATTTCTGTGAATGTGTTTGTCTTCGAGTTCGCCTGTTGCTATTTCTGAGGTTGGTTTCAATTCTCTAAATGGATTCGTCTGCGTTAATATAAAAAAAAGGAACAAGAAAAATACAGCAGCACAATCCTCCTACGTTTCTATGTTTGAAAATAACCCTTCAGTAGCCTGAGGGTTCAGTGATCTCCCAGGCAGAGGCCATTTACCTCACTTCGCCACTAGAGGGAGCTCCCTCACTGTGATTGTGTGGAATGAAGGAGTCTTGTGTTACTGTCAGTATTTTCATGTTTAAAAGATGTTTTTGTTAAAAGCTCATTGTCCGTCCAGTGACTCTGTTCATCCACATTTCTAAAACAAAAAGGCAAAAGTTACGGTCAATTGAGCCAGGGTTTTATTCTGGGACCTTCCTGCCCAGAAGTAACATCAGCTGGGATTGTAACTGAGCAGCAGAAACCCATCTTCTGTTCTATTCCCCCAATTCCCACAAAATAGTTTTTAGATTTGGGTGAGTTTGTATAAAATTGACAAAGGTGGAGATTCAAGATACTTAACAAGTGACGGCATGGTAGCACAGTGGTTAGCACTGCTGCTTCACAGCTCCAGGGTCCCGGGTTCGATTCCCGGCTCGGGTCACTGTCTGTGTGGAGTTTGCACATTCTCCTCGTGTCTGCGTGGGTTTCCTCCGGGTGCTCTGGTTTCCTCCCACAGTCCAAAGATGTGCGGGTTAGGTTGATTAGCCAGGTTAAAAATTGCCCCTTAGAGTCCTGGGATGTGTAGGTTAGAGGGATTAGCAGGTAAATATGTGGGGGTAGGGCCTGGGTGGGATTGTGGTTGGTGCAGACTCGATGGGCCGAATGGCCTTCTTCTGCACTGTAGGGTTTCTATGATTTCTATAAAGGCAAAAGATTCTGCACAAACAAAATAAACTTTACTATACACAATGATAAAGGGAAAACAAGTTACAATATGTGGAAGGTAAAACATTCAAGGACTTTAGAGAGGAAAGGGAGATGGGATGGTAGTTTACAAGGGCATGTGTCAAAGATATTTTATTGAGAAGTGGGTGATGATATCGGATTTGAAGGAGAGGAAGATATTGACAATATCAGCTGATATGGAGAAGTTGTGTTGTCAGTAGCTCAGTGGGAATAGGATTGAGGGATCAAGAGATGGGTCTCATGGGCAAGATGAGCTCTAAGAGGACATGAGGGGAGGCAGGAGAGAAACTGCAGAAAGATGAGAGTTCAGAGCTCAGACAAAGGGCAGCGTTAGCGGAGGTTTGTTCCAGTGGGTTAGGGGAAGGAGGGAAGCAGTAGAGGCAGCTGATTGGATTGTCTCAAACTTAGTGACAAAGAAGATTGTGAGTTTTATTCCCAATGAGCACTTGTGGGGAGGTGAAGGTGGGAGAGGGACAATGGGAGAGCAACTCAAAAGGAATTCAGTTGTGCTGATGATATTAAAAAGATTCACAGTACTGAACACAAAGATAATTTATTTGACTTTTATTCAGAATATTAAACAGTACAACTGGCTGGAGTTCATTAACATCAACAAAAACAAACGCAATGAACATATTACAGTCCTGGATAGGATTAACAGCAGATTCCAATCACCGTGGTTACTAGTGAATTCTTTGGTGTCTAAGCAGGTAGGATGACTGAGTGAATCTCTTCCCACTTTCAGAGCAGGTGAATGGCCTTTCCCCAGTGTGGGTGCGCTGGTGTAGAATGAGGTCATATGATCGCCTGAACCCAGCCTCACAGTGAGAGCACCTGAACGGTCTCTCATCAGTGTGAACACGTTGATGGGAAGGCAGTTCACCAGAACTTTTATAGCACTTCTCGCAGTCAGAGCATTTAAAAGGTCTCTCCCCAGTGTGAATACGCTGGTGTGTCAATAGGTGGGATGACCGAGTGAATCCCTTCCCACAGTAGGAGCAGCTGAATGGCCTTTCCCCAGTGTGAACTCGCTGGTGTTGCAGCAGGCGGGATGACCGAGTGAATCCCTTTCCACACTTGGAGCAGGTGAATGGCCTTTCCCCAGTGTGGGTGCGCTGGTGTGGAATGAGGTCATATGATCGCTTGAACCCAGCCCCGCAGTGAGAGCATCTGAACGGTCTCTCATCAGTGTGAACACGTTGATGGGACATCAGTTCATCAGAACTTTTATAGCACTTCCCACAGTCAGAGCATTTAAAAGGTCTCTCCCCAGTGTGAACTCGCTGGTGTGTCAATAGTTGGGATGACCGAGTGAATCCTTTTCCACACTCGGAGCAGGTGAATGGTCTCTCCCCAGTGTGAATTCGCTGGTGTACAGTAAGGTTATGTGAATGCTGGAACCCAATCCCACAGTGGGAGCACCTGAATGGTCTCTCATCAGTGTGAACACGTTGATGGGACATCAGTTCCCAAGAACTTTTGAAGCACTTCCCACAGTCTGAGCATTTAAAAGGTCTCTCAGACGTGTGAACTCGCTGATGAGTAAGTAGGTGGGATGACTGAGTGAATCCCTTCCCACACTCAGAGCAGGTGAACGGCCTCTCCCCAGTGTGACTGCGCCGATGAGTTTCCAGCTGGGATGGGGAATTAAATTCCTTCCCACAGTCCACACATTTCCACAGTTCTTCCAATGAGTGACTGCACTTAAGTTTTGACAGGCCAGAGGATCGGCTGAAGCCTCGTCCACACACAGAACCCGTGTACGGATTCTCCCCACTGGGAATAGTGCTTTTTCCTTCCATGTTCAAAATCCACTGATATTCAGTTATGATAAATTAGACGACTCTGGCAGTTCCTGATATGATATTTACTTTCAGTTTCCTGACTGCAAATCGTCCCCTTCTAGTCCCTGTGAAACTGATTCAAAACAGAAAAAAGGGGATTGAGAGAAAACCCATAGAGACAGGTGATGAATAGAATCCAGACCGAAGCAACAATAAAAAAAAACACGCAGGAGGCCAGGAACTGAGGATCATCGAGATATTCAGCAGACTAGGCAGCCTGTGAGAGTTACAAACATTATTGAGGGCTCAGGTTGCTGACTTGCCCTCAGTCTATAATGAAACATCTAGAGTCACGCACTGACTAATGGCGGTCACATTTCCCACAATGCTCTGCACCCCAGAAACCCCTCTATTCAAAAGTTGCTCACCGCAATTCACTAATCATCGAATCCTTACAGTGCAGAAAGAGGCCATTTTACCCATCGAGTCTCGACTGACTCTGAGAGCATCTTTCCCAGGCTCACCTCCTGTCCCAGTAACCCCACGCACTTACTCTGCTAATCCCCATCCTGAACTTTTTCTTCACCCTGCCTGCAACCACAACAATATATTCTGTACCCGACTCTTTTCCTTCCCCCCTCTGTACTTTACCAAGTTATGATTTTTTTTTCTGTATAACACGCAAGAAATAATTTTCACTGTATCCCATAACACGCAACAATAATAAATCAAATTAGACCCGACACATCTTGGGACGCTAAGGGACAAATTTAACATGGTCAATTCACCTAACCTGCACATCTTTGGGCAGTGAGAGGAAACCAGAGCACCCAGAGGAAATGCACACAGACAGGGGGAGATTGTGCAAACTCCACACCTGAGGTGAAGATGTTGGACTGGGGTGGGCACAGTAAGAAGTCTCACAACACCAGGTTATTTGGAACCACGAGCTTTTGGAGAGCTGATGAAGGAGCAGCTTTGACAAACGGTCATCTGGACTCAAAATGTCAGTTCTTTTCTCTCCTCACAGATGCTGCCAGACCTGCTGAGATTTTCCAGCATTTTCTCTTTTGGTTTCAGATTCCAGAATCCGCAGTAATTTGCATTGATTCCAAATAACTTATTGGACTTTAACCTGATATTGTGAGACTTCTTACTGTGCAAACTCCACACAGACAGTCACACACCCATGGCTGGAGTCGAATCCTGGCGCTGTGAGGCAGCAGTGCTAACCACTGTGCCACAGTGAAGGAAGTTTGCCGCAAATTTCGGGTGATAACAATGGGCTGGGTGTTGCTCAGAATGTGGAGCACTGCAGCAAAGTACAGAGAGACAGAGACAAAGCAGCAAACTGGACTGAGAAATGGAGTCTGCAGACTGGAACTGGCAGCATGAGGAGAGGCTATTTAGTCTAACACACACAGCAATCTACAACCCACCCCCATTACCGAGACAGTGAGACAGAGATTACAAACACTCACCAACACAGCTCCAGTGAAACGTCCCAGGAAAAAGGGGGAATCTGTGGCTGTTCCTGTCCTGATATAGCCCCAGGACTGTCACTCAAACCCCCAACCCGGCCCAGTTCACAGCTCAGCCTCTCAGCTTGCAGCTTCCTGCACCTCGAGCCAACCCTGTCCAGGTGTGGGAGGGATGTGGAACCACAGAGTGTGGGGAGGGGTGACCTCCTGCTGTGCCCAAATAGTTTCTCCTTCCCCTCCCCCATGGCGCTCTAAGCTCTCAATGTGGACGGGTTGCTGGACTTTGCAGAGCCTCACTGAGCAGCGCTTGTCCCTTATCCTGGGTCACCCCTTCCCCCTGGGTTCAGTGTGTTCAGTTCGCTGCTTCTTTCCCTGCTGAACCTTCAGTTAATCAAAAACAGGAAGTGCTGGAAAACCTCAGCAGGTCTGGCAGCATCTGTGATCATCCAGACTGGAAGTATTAACTCTATTCTCTCTCCACAGATGCCGAGATTTCTAGCATTTTCTGTTTCTGTTTCAGATTCCAGCACCCGCAGTATTTTCAGCACTCTGCGTCCAGGGCAGGAAGCAGTGAGCATGGATCTGTCAATCACACATGAGGACGGCCTCAACCGGGATCTTGGGTTCATATCACACTATCTGTAACCCCCACAACTTGCCTGGGCTTGCAAAATCTCACTAACTGTCCTTCATCTGACGAAGGAGCAGCGCTCCGAAAGCTCGTGGCGTTTGCTACCAAATATACCTGTTGGACTTTAACCTGGTGTTGTTCGACTACTTACTGTGTTTACCTCAATCCAACGCTTGCATCTCCACATGCTTGCAAAACACACCTCTTTAATCTGTGCTTAATCCTCTCTCCACTCACATTGTCTGTACCTTTAAGACTTGATTACCTGTAAAGACTCACATTCCAACCATTATCTTGTAAATTGAGTTTGTGTCTTTATATGCCCTGTTTGAGAACACGACTGCCACTCACCTGATGAAGGGGCAGAGCTCCAAAAGCTTGTGGCTTGTGCTCCCAAATAAACCTGTTGGACTTTAACCTGGTGTTGTGAGACTTCTTACTGTGCTTACCCCAGTCCAACGCCGGCATCTCCACACTCTGAGTGGAAACAGAGAGAAGTAGGAGAGGCCGGAGGTGAGGAGAGAGATTTTATACATCTACAACTCAACAGGAACTTTGACAGAATTTCCAAACCCTGTGAACACCATCAGCTCCAAGTTCCTCTCCAACCCACACACCATCCTGACTTGTCTGACATCCAGTACTGAAAGAACAGAAATTTATTTCATATAAATACTGGGAAGACTGAACCCATTGTGTTCAGTCCCCACTACAAACTCCACTCCCTCACCAACAACTTTATCTCTCCTCCGGGCAACTGTCTGAGGCTGAACCAGGCTGTTCACAACCAGGGTGAAATAGTTCATCTCAAGATGAGCTTCCAGCCACATGTCCACATCATCATCAAGACCACCTTCATTCATAGAAGCATTAATAGTAATTAATTAACAATAATGAATAATAAAATACAGTGTAGAAGGAGGCCATTCAGCCCATCGAGCCTGCACTGACAAAAATCCCATCCAGGCCCTATCCACATATTTACCTGTTAATCCCCCTGATACCAAGTGGCAATTTATCATGGCCAATCCGTCTAACCAGCACATCTTTGGACTGTGGAAGGAAACCGGAACACCCGGAGGAAACCCACACAGACACGGGGAGAATGTAGAAACTCTGCACAGACAGCGACCCGAGGCTGGAATTGAACCCAGGTCCCTGGCGCTGTTAGGCAGCTGCACTAACCACTGTGCCACCGGGCCACATGTCCGTGCCATCGCCCGACTCCAGCCCAGTCTCAGCTCATCTGGAACCGTCACCCATTCCATAGTGACATCACACCCTCACCCATTCCATTGTGACGTCACACCCTCACCCATTCCATTGTGACCTCACACTCTCACCCATTCCATTGTGATGTCACACCCTCACCCATTCCATTGTGACGTCACACTCTCACCCATTCCATTGTGACGTCACACTCTCACCCATTCCATTGTGACGTCAGGGCTTCACTCTCCGATCACAATCCCTGCCGACCTCCCACATGCAGCCTCAATGGCGGCAGTCAGCCCGGGTCTAACACTACAAGCTGCCGCTCCATTTGGTACAAAGGGGGGGACCGGGAAGTTCATTTCCGGGGTTTGGGTTTGAACAACATGTTTACAAAGCCTCTCCACCCACCCGCCACATTTATCATTCCCCGCGCGCCGCCCTCTACCTCGTATTGATCTCGCTTCCAAGTTATAACCGTCCGTCCGTCGCCATTACCCGCACTGCGCATGCTTCAGGTCCCGCCCCTCATTCACTCCGATTGGTTGGAGGACCAGCCCCTCTCGCTCGGTCCTCCAGTCCCGCCCCCTCTTCCTATTGGTCCGGAGCTGCCGTCAATCAGTCCCCGGGCATTGTGATGTGGAGCATGCGCAGTGTCATTGCTGTCCTTGGCGCTTGTTTGTCCCGGAGAAGCGGAGTCAGCGTCAGGCGGTGGCTGGGAGGATTTGGAAACACTTTGTGGATCCGCAAACCCTTCAGAATCATTGTCAGCTCCCTGGTTTGAAGCTGCGGGGCTTCTCCCTCCCTCCCTCCCTCCCTCCCTCCCTCCCGGGAACAGGCCCAGGTTAACGGCCCCATCCTGGCTCAGCCACTGGAGGATGGTTCACATCAGAGGATGGGGGAGGGGGACAATAAATAAGAGGTTACACTTTGGCCTCAAATCAATGAGGATTCTGATCTCTGGGAAGGAAGGAAACCCTGGGAGGTGGGCGGGGAGGATTCACAAACACCCGCTGGAGGCCCCAACACCGCCAATAAGACCCATTGGTTTTATTGTCAGTCTGCAGACAGGAGCTGGAGAACTGAACCCAGTAAGAGTTTTAACAACACCAGGTTAAAGTCCAACAGGTTTATTTGGTAGCAAATACCATTAGCTTTCGGAGCGCTGCTCCTTCGTCAGATGGAGTGGAAATGTGCTCTCAAACAGGGCACAGAGACACAAAATCAAGTTACAGAATACTGATTAGAATGCGAATCCCTACAGCCAACCAGGTCTTAAAGATACAGACAATGTGGGTGGAAGGAGCATTAAGCACAGGTTAAAGAGATGTGGCTGTCCTGTCTGGAGACAATACACATCTCTACCCACAGACACATCATGTCTGTGCTAGCTTATTTTCAAACAGTTGTACAATTAGTCCTAATATCATTCCCCTTCATAAAAACATGCATTATTTCTCCTTTCAAATGATTGCTCAATTCTCTTTATGAAAAATCTGAGTTAACAAAAAACAACATCGGAAGAGTTGCAGAAGCCTCTGCAGTATTCATGGTCATTTTTAAAATTAACAAAGTTTCTTTGACTCAATACCATGAAGAGTCAGGTGGGAATTCTCATACAGTTTTGGAAATAAAACTATTTGCAGTCATGCAGTCGATTTTGTACCTTTTCAAGGAACAAAAATCCTACAGTGCAGAAGAAGGCCATTCAGCCCATCGAGTCTGGACCGACCACAATCCCACCCACGCCCTATCCCCATAACCCCATGCATTAACCCTAGCTAGTCCCCTTGACAATTTTTAGCATGGCCAATCCACTTAACTTTGGACTGTGGGAGGAAACCAGAGCACCCAGAGGAAACCCACGCAGACACAGGGAGAACGTGCAAACTCCACACAGATCGTGACCCAAGCTGGGAATAGAACCCAGGTCCCTGGTGCTGTGAGACAGCAGTGCTAACCACTGTAGCACCTCTCAATATTGGTCTTGGAAACAGGGCAGAATGTCAGTCCTGGAATGTAAGTGGTCAGTTATCCTATTGACAGCAGCACAGCCACACCAGAAAGAGACCATTCAGATATGTTATGTGTGCAAATGGATTTATTCAATTTCCCGTTCTGTTAACATATTTAAAAGTTCAAAGGATTTGATCAATCATGAGTTCATTCTTATTGTCAAGTCCGTGTGTGCGTGTGTGTGTGTGGAGAGAGGGTGGATGGTAAATCAATCAGTTCGTTACACCAGCTGACACTCCAAGGAGTTCATCTTCAGGTGTAGATGTTAGTTCTGCTATCAATTAAACTCAGATGTGGAGATGCCGGCGTTGGACTGGGGTAAGCACCGTAAGAAGTCTCACATCACCAGGTTAAAGTCCAACAGGTTTATTTACTACCAAATAAACCTGTTGGACTTTAACCTGGTGTTGTGAGACTTCTTACATTAATTAAACTCAGGACGGAGCTAGCTGCTATATTAGTTATTTTCATTATAGAAATCATAGAAACCCCACAGTGCAGAAGGAGGCCATTCGGCCCATCGAGTCTGCACTGACCACAATCCCACCCAGGCCCTACCCCCACATATTTACCCACTAATCCCTCCAACCTACGCATCCCAGGATTCTAAGGGGCAATTTTTAACCTGGCCAATCAACCTAACCGGCACATCTTTGGACTGTGGGAGGAAACCGGAGCACCCGGAGGAAACTCACGCAGATACGAGGAGAATGTGCAAACTCCACACAGACAGTGACCCAAGCCGGGAATCGAACCCGGGACCCTGGAGCTGTGAAGCAGCAGTGCTAACCACTGCACCATTTTATACCTTGGTGCTTTGGCTTCAGTCGTAAGTGAATCACAAAACATGATTTTTAAAAATGCAATAACATACTTCAATGGTGGCTATCTTACCCAGCATTCACAGTGATTCAGAATATGATCCAGCCGCTCAACAGATTTTGCGCATGCGCAATGTATGTTGCTGCTGCAGGAGCAGCAAGGGGGTTATATCGGCTCCGGGTTTCCAGGGAAACGGCTTACTCTGGAGGGTAATGGAGGCGGCGGGGTGGGTGGAGAGGCTTCATAAGCACCCAGAGGAGACAGGAAAACCCGAATAATAACTGCTCGGTGTCGCGTTCGTACAATTCGGGGCCGCGACCGCAGATGCCTGATTTGGAGGCCCCGAGTTAACGGAGGCCATCTTTCCCGGGGCGATGGGCAATAGCGCGCATGCGCGCTGCTCCCTGTCAGCAGGAGGAGAGAAAGTTGTGAATTTCTCTCCGGGACTGACAGGGATGGACTTTGGAAACTCCTTTTACAGGGAGTGAGAAGGGGAGGATTTACACACAGAAAACTCAACCCAAGAGAAATGTTTCTCGCTTAATTTCTATTCTTGACTGACAGTGATGATCTTTTTTTACAGGAAATTTGATGACAAAATTTGAAGGGAAACTCAAACCAGACATCAGATCAAAACCTGACAGAGTCACTCCATTCATCAGAACCTGATTGTAAGTGTGTCTGTAGAAAAAGATTCAAACATCTGTGTGGCTGGAAACAGGGAACGATAATGTCATGGAAGGATTTGCAAAAAAAGATGCAATGTTTTAAATTGAGTTGTTTAACCAGGAGCCTGTGTGGGTCAGTGTATTCTTTCCTCTCATTCTCCAAAAGCTGTGAATCTCCATCCCACACACTCTCCCTCCATTCTCACTCTGCTGTATCTAATATTCACCCTCCCAATTCTCCTGAAGGTGCTGATTGAGGCTGATTGACAGATCCATGCTCACTGCTTCCTGTCCACCACACACACATCATAAGAAACAGGAGCTGCAGTTGGCCATTCAGCCCATCGAACTGCTGCAACCATTCATTGAGAATTGGCTGATCTACCGCAGCATCATTTCCCACGCTATCCCCCAGATAGAGAGAGAATAGAGCCAATGTTTCGAGTCTGGAGAGAGGAAAGAATGTTCCACAGAAACTAGAATTGCGTGTTCTGAATTTCCATCCTGCACTGACACTGATGATCTCTGTAAACTTGTTTTACAGGATACTGAAAGAGGAATCACAGGCCGAAATCTCAAACGTCACATCTAGATCTGACAGAGTCACATTCCTTGGGACCTGAATATCATCGGCCTTTGAATCGAGGAGAAATGGTTGTCCGGCCTGATGACTTGAAAAGATTTCAAACATCAGTGTGACTGGAAAAGTGCCAACACACTGCCACACTGGAGTGAGTGTGTTCCAGTGCACTGAGCTTGAACCAGTTACACAGCCTGAATAAATATCACACCATTCACAGTGGGGGGAGACTGTTCTGTGTGTGGACGAGTCTTCAACTGAAGAGAGGAAAGGACACCTGCACCATGGAGAAACCGTGGAAATGTGCGGACTGTGGGAAGGGATACAGAGCCCCATCAGAGCTGGAAGCTCATCGGCGCAGCCACACTGGGGAGAGACCATTCATGTGCTCTCAGTGTGGGGAGGGATTCAGTCATTTATCCAGCCTGCAGACACACCAGCGAGTACACACTGGGGAGAGACCATTTACTTGCTCTCAGTGTGGGGAGGGATTCACTCGATTATCCCAACTGCAGACACACCAGCGAGTTCACACTGGGGAGAGGCCCTTTAGCTGCTCTCAGTGTGGGAAGGGATTCACTCAGTTATCCGTCCTGCAGACACACCAGCGAATTCATACTGGGGAGAAACCGTTCACCTGCTCTCAGTGTGAGAAGGGATTCTGTCAGTTATCCAGCCTGCAGGCACATCAGCGAGTTCACACTGGGGAGAGGCCGTTCACATGCTCTCAGTGTGAGAAGGGGTTCAGTCAATTATCTAACCTGCAGACGCACCAGCGTGTTCACACTGGGGAGAGACCATTCACCTGCTCTCAGTGTGGGAAGGGATTCACTCGGTTATCCACCCTGCAGACACACCAGCGAGTTCACACTGGGGAGAGGCCATTCACCTGCCCTCAGTGTGGGAAGGGGTTCAGTCGATTATCTGACCTGCAGATGCACCTGCGTGTTCACACTGGGGAGAGACCGTTCACCTGCTCTCAGTGTGGGAAGGGATTCACTGATTCATCCACCCTGCGGAGACACCAGCGAGTTCACACTGGGGAGAGGCCGTTCACCTGCTCTCAGTGTGGGAAGGGATTCACTCATTTATCCACCCTGCGGAGACACCAGCGAGTTCACACTGGGGAGAGACCGTTCACCTGCTCTCCGTGTGGGAAGGGATTCAGTCAGTTATCTGACCTGCAGATACACCAGCACATTCACACTGGGGAGAGACCATTCACCTGCTCTCAGTGTGGGAAGGGATTCAGTCAATTATCTAATCTGCTGAGACACCAAAAAGTTCATGAGTGATTCCAGGGGGTGGGATTCTGCTGTTATTGTTTCTGCTCTCAGTTACATCCAGGACTGCATTTTGTTCATTCTCACAGTTAGTCAATGGGGAGGGTCGGAGGGTTTCTTTCTGCTGGAGTGGCCGGTCTCACAACTGCCTCCAGTGGGCTGATGCTCTTTGAGTCTTGTTGCGAATACCTTGTTTTAAATTTCACAAGGATCACAGAGTGACAGGGTGTGAGGAAGTTCAGAGATATTTAGTCAGTATTTCTGTTTGAAACTTCCCAATGCCCATCCAATTTCCTTTGTTCTTGTTTATTGTCTCCACTTCCTCCACCCTCGTAGGCAGCGAGTTCCAGGTCATTACCATTCACTACATCAAAATATTCTTCCTCACATCTGCGCCCCCCTGCCCCCTGCATCTCTGACCCAAAACCATAAATCTGTGTCCCCCCTCGTCCTTCTCCCATCAGCTAATGGGAACAGCTTTTCTTTGTCCACCTTATCTCAACCTGTCAGAATCTCGTCCACCTTTATCAAATCTCCCCTCAACCTCCTTTGCTCCAAGGGGAACAACCCCAGCCTAACATCGACAATAAAGAACAAACCAACAGAATATGTTAATACCTGAAATCAAATGGGAATGTTTAATTTCTGTTTTGAAGAAATCATGAATATATTGTCACGTACAATAAAGGGATTTGAATAACTCAGCTTGGGTGCAGTTGAATGAAATGTATCAATCTCACATCCACCCACAGTCTAGAGGAAGTGTGGAATGTGTAGCTGGAAATCCCTCCCTAACAGCACTGTGGATGTACTTCCACCTTCGGCATTGTAGCAGTTCAAGAAGGCAGTGTTGGTGCTGATCGTGGCCGAGGCAGCTACAGACAGCCACATATTCTGTTATAACTGAAGGACTGCAGATTAAATGTGAGGCATTATGGGATTGGACTATCTTGACCACGTTCCTGTGACTGCTCAGTTTCTGCAATCATGAACCATTAAAGCTGCTTAGCAGGGCTCCGAAAGAGGACCTGGTGAGAATATTTACTCAGAATGAGTTAGAATTAAACTTATTCCAGGACCGGCTGGTGTTCAGTGGCTGAGATTCCTGAATGTGTAAAAAGGGGGTCTGATCAATCAACAAACAGTGGTCGGTAGTTCGGTAAGAAGCGTTCTCATGCATTATTTGAATTATTTTATCATAAATTTGTGATCAGAACTGTGAGGGACTTGTAACCCAATAGTTGTTGAATTGACGGTAAACTCCTAGTAGCACTGGACTGAAAAGGGGGTCTGACCAAGAAGTGAAGTGATCTCAGGCATTGTTTAAATTACATCATCATTGGCCAACTTCCCCTTTGTGATGTCACAATGGAGTCCTGCCTGAATCAGCCAATAGGAATCTCTCTGCTCCGCGGTGACGCCCCAGGTTCCAGTGAGCAAGCCCGGGCGCGCGGACCCGGGAGCCCCGCCCCCACCCATTGTTCCCCTCCCCCTGCACCACATCGAGCCAAGGTTTCCAGGCAACCGGCTGATGGCTCCGGCCAGAGCGAGAAGCCGCTCGGTGATCTCCCCCTCCCCCCGGCCCAGGACTGCGCATGTCCAAGGGAGGGGGAAGCTGTGAATTGCAGGGCAGATCCCACCCCCTGACCTTCTGAGGTGTTGATTAATAGGAAGAGTTGAAGGACCGGTAGGACTCTGGTCCTCCAGCTGATCAGAGCGCGGGCTTTGTGTGAATGAAGATTGAGCTTCAGACAGATTGAAACTTCCTCCTGTCTCCAACATCAGAGAGGTTGTTTCTGTAGTGAAGTGGTTGTCACATTTGCCTGACACGCGAAAGGTCCCTGGGTCAGAACCGGGCAGAAATGTTAATTTGGTCATTCCAGCATCTGAAAGTGGGAAGGGGGAGGAAGGTGAGCTGTTGCCTGCCTGCCTGCTGTCATCTGGCCTGCCTGCCTGTCGTCTGGCCTGCCTGCCTGCCGTCTGGCCTGCCTGCCTGCCTGTTTTCTGGCCGGCCTGCCTGCCGTCTGGCCTGCCTGCCTGCCGTCTGGCCTACCTGCCTGCCGTCCGTCCATCCACTGGAGGGTGCTCTCTCCTTGGAGGGAGAGAGGACACGGAGTGACTTTCTTTCTTTTTTCTTTCCATCTATGGGAGGGAGGACTGCATGTTTCAACATCTAGGGACTGAGTGGTTGGGCTGGTGCCCTCATCATCAGAAGGTCGGTGCCTGAAAGGGATGGGGGGGTGAAGTAAATTCAGACTGTTTTTTCCATCTGCAGTGGGGGGGGGGGGGGGGGGGGAGGGGGGGGGGGAGGGGAGGGGGGGGGGGAAGGGGAGGGGGGGGTGAAGACACCCCGGACTTGAATTGTTTGCGCCCGAAAGGGCTGGAGGAGTAAAGTCCCCCACCCACTGCTGCTGCCCCCAACACCGGCACCCCCTCCCCTCTTTCCCCCTGACTGGGGCACCGGCCCCCCTCCGTGCCTTGTCCCTCGTCCTCCCTCCTGCTCCTCCGACCTCCTCTCTCCTCTCCGGGGAGAGAGCACCTAGACCCCCATCCACCTACCCTACCCTCCCTTATTTTTCCCTCCCCTTATACACCCTGCCGTGCTTCTGGGCAGTCTCGGGGTGGGCATAGCACTCCCTTGATTACAATGGAGGCATCGCCAGCGTCGTCGATGGCAGAGCCTTCTCGGCCCACCTATGCGGGCGTGGCGGCTACCAGAACCCCCGCCGCTCCTTTTTCGTTGCTCACGCGGCAGCTCGGGGTTAAGTGCTACGCCCACCCCGACATGTCCATCGAGGCCTGTGTCAAGGCAATGGCTGGGGTTGTCGGCCCCTGAGCCATTGTCGCGGCCTCTAAGATGTACGGCCGGGCCGTATTCTTTTTGAAGGCCGAGCGGGCGGTCCACCTCGCCCTGGAGAGGGGGGTCATGGTGGGTGGGGCGTTCCTGGCGGTGGATACATTGGAGGCCACCGCCCATAAGATCATCATCTCGAACGTCCCGCCCTTTCTACCCGGTGAGCTCCTCCTCCCCCACCTCCATCCACTGGGGGAGGTCAGGTCCGGGGTGGTGCCGATCCCGCTTGACCTTTGGGACCCCTCCCTCCGCCATGTCTACTCCTTTTTGTCCATTTCTCCATTTGTCTGCCTGACCCGGGAGGAGGTCCTGGAGGGAGGGTTTAGTATCCGTTCCACCCGGCCGATTACAACCCGGAGTTCTTTTTCAGTATGTCGGGGGACTGGGGCGACACCCCAATGTTCGTGTCCCCGTGCGGCGGTGGCGAGGAAATGGTCCACTCGTCCTCTCCGTCCCGACCTTGGACGCTGGACATCCCCGACCTTAATCCGGAGGTTGTACCGGACCTGGGGGGTGTCCAAGTGTCTGGGGCGGAGCGGGGGACTGAGTCGCCGCTGCACGCGGGCCTGCAAACCGGGGAAGCTGAGCCCGGGGGAACCCCTCCTCCGCCGATCCTGGGGGTGGGATCGGGGAGGGGTTGGGACGAGTTGGCGGCTCCGTGCCGCCCGCCGTACGTCCTGCGGCGGGGTACTCGGAGTCGAGGGGTGACTGCGCTGAGGAGGTCAGCGGCTCGGTGGTGGGCACGGGGGCACTTTTGGAGTCTGCCCAGAGCGAGGCGGGGGACTCCCTCGTGCCTCCCACCGAGTCGTCCCTCGTGCGGATTCACTGTCTGGAACATGGTCGCCTCACGACGCTGCTCCCCAACCCCCACCCCACCCTCACCCCCCCCAACCCCATCCCCCGCACCCCCCAATCCCCCAACCCCCCCCAACCCCATCCCACCCCCACCCCTCCCCACGCTCCCACCCCCCCCACCCACCCCAAACCCCTCCCACCTTCTTCACCACTGTCCATCTTGTGACCTCACTTTCAAGGAGCTCTGAACATGTACCTCTCGACCTCTTTGTTCTGTAACTCTCCTCAACGCCCTACCATTAACTGAGTAAGTGCTGCCCTGATTCATAGAACATAGAACATTACAGCGCAGTACAGGCCCTTCAGCCCTCGATGTTGCGCCGACCAGTGAAACCAATCTAAAGCCCATCTAACCTACACTATTCCAATATCATCCATATGTTTATCCAATGACCATTTAAATACCCTTAATGTTGGCAAGTCCACTCCTGCTGCAGGCAGGGAATTCCACGCCCTTACTACTCTCTGAGTGAAGAATCTACCTCTGACATCTGTCCTATATCTATCACCCCTCAATTTAAAGCTATGTCCCCTCGTGCTAGCTATCACCATCTGAGGAAAAATGCTCTCACTATCCACCCTATCTCATCCTCTGATCATCTTGTACGCCTCTATTAAGTCACCTCTTAACCTTCTTCTCTCTAACGAAAACAACCTCAAGTCTCTCAGCCTTTCCTCATAAAACCTTCCCACCATACCAGGCAACATCCTAGTAAATCTCCTCTGCACCCTTTCCAATGCTTCCACATCCTTCCTATAATGCAACATAGACGGGGAAACAAAACGATCAATGATTCTCTCTACCCCAGTTCCACAGTGAGTGGGACAGGGACAAGCAGCAGGACCTTACCACGCACTCTCCAATCACCCATCCGCTGCCAGCAGAAAGTGGCAACTGCAGCTTCAATCAGCGGCTTACTGCCCATCCCTGGGACACAGGATACTCCAAACGGTGTGAAACATAACAATGCACCGACCAAACACTCATCAAAAAGTTGATCGATTATAGTGCCCTCACTGAATATTCAAACAGCATTTACACAATACCCGAGTAAGTCACAAACAATATTTTTACCAACTTTCCAAAACTTTTCAGTCATAAATTCGTTCATTTGACTGAAAAGCTGAGTGTTGTGAATCTGGAAATGAGCAGTGTGGGATTTCTGTTACCCAGTGAATTGGTTTCCATTGTTTGTCCGTCAGATTTGCAATTCCATTTGTGTTGTACATTGAAGAGAATCTCATTTCAAAATGATGAGAAAACCAGGAAAATATTAAATACTGGAAGAAATCCTGAGGGAAATGGGTCACAATGTTGGGAAGGCGGTGCAGCTGTGAATGATGTTATTTGTGATTGAGTGGAAAGTATTATATCCTGCGGGATTCTGCGGGATCAACATAACCAAAGAGACTTATATAGAATTGTAAACGCTGCGGTCATGCTGTAGTTCTGGAACAGGTTTTGCAGAAATAGAATTTGGGTCATTGGCACCCTGGTTTAGAATATCTTTAGCAGCTGTTTTGCCAGTCTCTGTGGCGCAATTAGTCAGCGCGTTCAGCTGTTAACTGAAAAGTTGGTAGTTTAAGACCACAGCAAGAGTTTGAACAACACCAGGTTAAAGTCCAACAGGTTTATTTGGTAGCAAATACCATTAGCTTTCGGAGTGCTGCTCCTTCGTCAGATGGAGTGGAAATGTGCTCTCAAGCTAATGGTATTTGCTACCAAATAAACCTGTTGGACTTTAACCTGGTGTTGTTAAAACTCTTGCTGTGTTCACCCCAGTCCAACGCCGGCATCTCCACATCAGTTTAAGACCACCCAGAGACGTAGTTTTCACTGTTTTGACCCCATCAGCATTCATAGGCAAACAGTTGTGGGTTGGCAATGGGCCCTGAGGTGTCATTAAATATATAAGAACAAAAGACCAAAGAAAATTACAGCTCAGGAACAGGCCCTTCGGCCCTCCAAGCCTGCATCGACCATGCTGCCCAACTGAACTAAAACCCCTTACCCTTCCGGGGACCACATCCCCCTATTCCCATCCTATTCATGTATTTGTCCAGACGCCCCTTAAAACTCACCATCGTATCTGCTTCCACTGCATCTCCCGATGAGTTCCAGGCACCCACCACTGTCTGTGTAAAAAACGTGTCGCGTACATCTATATATCCATCAAGTGTTACCGGATGGAATGTTATCCGGTGTTATCAACATTCTTTAATGCATATTGATTTCAAACAAATTACACGTAATTTAAATTTGCTTCCATTATCCCATTAAACTTAACAATTAGAATCAAAACATTATTTAAGTTTATTCATTTATTATTCATTATTAGTTTCACAAGTAGCCTTACATTAACACTGCAATGAAGTTACTGCGAAAGTCTTAGATTCCACAGCCAGGGAAAATAATGTCTTCCCCTATCAAATTCATAGAATGATAGATTCCCTGCAGCACAGAAGGAGGCCATTCGGTACACCGAGCCTGCACCGACAACAATCTTACATTCCCTGCCCCTGCTTTCCAGGTAGAGCTCGGGCTCACTACTTGTCTCTGTCTGCATTAAGCAGCTAATTGACCCTGGGAGCTGGACGGTCAGAGGAAGCTGGAGAACAGAAACAGGAAGAGAAGCGACATGATAGTGTTTCGTAAATGACTTGTATCACTTGCTGTCCGTGATGAATGCCTGCCGTGTGTTACCCTGTAAGTTTCACAGGAGCCACAGTGATGGAGTTGGTGGGTTTTGGAAATTGAAAGTGTCACATGGCACCTTGCGGGACTATTTCACCTCACTGTCGATTTCATGTTCCAACTAACAGAATTCGCTGTTTTCATTGGCTGAAGCAGTCACTTGTGTTCGATCTAAACATTAAACTTTGAAGGACAAACATGCTCTGGTGAATAAAATGTCCAACATAAAATAAAAGGCAGGTGGTCCATGTATAAATTACTGCTTTAAAGACTTCGCATTAACTTCCCTGATGGTCTAGTGGTTCGGATTCTGCGCTTTCGCCGCCGCCGCCCGGGTACGATTCCCGGTTAGGGAATATTGATTTATTGCTAAACTCTGTACAACAATCCCGCGTTACTTCCGGGTCAGCACCAGTTCTGTCGCAGTCAGTATAAGGGAGATTTCCTCTTTTGTGTCTGAATTGGAAATGTCACATGTCAAGAATTTTTAAAAACCGATGGACTGGAAAGCGCTGACGATAGAGATGGTGATGCGGGGTAAAATTTGGCTGATAATGGGGTGGATTTCATTGTTTCCACTGACACAAAGATCTTGCAGATCAGGGTCCAAATCTCGGGCTCAGTGACAAGAAAACCTTTAATTGAATTCAACAGCAAACTTTCTGACCTCCAGTGAAATGGAGGCAGTTTTCACTCAGGAACCAGTATCGGTGAGATTAACAGCGCGGGATGGAGAAGGACTCAGTTTCAATGGTGAGACTGCGGGTGGAATGGCGAGCTGGAGTTCAACCAGAAATGCAGCAAAGTTTAAAAACAATCGCGCTCAACGTGGGGCTGGAACCCACGGTCCATTAACGGTGATAAATTCATGTTGTTCAGCAGAATTACCACAACATGATTTAATCACAGGTTGATACTAACACTGCCCTTTGAACGCAGCGAGCTGCAGTAAAATTGAATGCAGTAGAAAGGACGACACGGTGGGACAGTTGTTAGAACTGATGCCTCACAGCGCCAGTGACTAAGGTTCAATTTCTCGGGTTACTGTATATGCGGAGTTTTCACGTTCTCCCCCTGTCTGCGTGCGTTTCCTCCTGGTGATCCGCTTTCCTTTTCAAAGATGTGTGGGTTAGGCTGATTGTCATGATGTGGAGATGCCGGCGTTGGACTGGGGTAAACACAGTAATGAGTTTAACAACACCAGGTTAAAGTCCAACAGGTTTATTTGGTAGCAAAGGCCACAAGATTTCGGAGCCTTAAGCTCCTTCTTCAGGTGAGTGGGAATTCTGTGAGTGGAGAGAGCATTAAGACAGGTTAAAGAGATGTCCAGATAGGACAGCCAGTGAAATTCTGCAAGTCCAGGCAAGCTGTGGGGATTACAGATAGTGTGACATGAACCCAATATCCCGGTTGAGGCCGTCCTCATGTGTGCGGAACTTGGCTATCAGTAAAGAGATTAAAAGGGAAGGTCTGTGATAGAGAGCATAACAGGATGGATTAACTGACACAAGGAATGATGGACAAGGGCAACATTGGGTGGTTCTCATTATTTTTAAACTTTGCTGCTTTCCTGGGTGAACTCCAGCTCTCCATTCCTCCGGCAGCGTCACCAATCAAACTGAGTCTTTCTCTATCCCACTTTGTTAATCTCACAGTTACTGCTTTCTGAATGAAGACTGCTTGGAATCAGTCTAAGTCAAATAGATTACTGCTAAATTCAGTGAGAAGTTTCTTGTCATTCAGCACGATATTTTTATCCAGAAATGAGTGATATTTCTGTCAGTGCAAATGGTTAACTCTGACACATTACCACACAGATTTTACCTTGTATCAACATCTCCATCGTCAGCGCTTTGCAGACTATCACTGTCTTTCACTATCAGTATTTGTTCTCCACCTGACCCTGTTGCCCATATGACATTTCCAACTCGGAAGCAAAAACACAAATCTCACTCCACTGTTTCTGGCAGAGCTGCTTTCGAGCAGAAAGTATTGCAGGTTTGTTTATCAAAGCATTTAAACCTTTATATATCGAAGCCAGTCTGCGACCCTGAAAGGGCTGAACCCTAACCACTGGATCACCAGGATCTCATCTCCCAAATACTTACGACAGGAATGTGCACGGTGCCAATTATCGACATTCATACACTCCTCCCTGTCTCTTAAGACATTAAATTGTTCATATTTTCACACTGGTTTCCAGTGTGACGAAAGCAGAGCTGTGATATGCTGATGTTCGAACATAGAACATAGAACAGTACAGCACAGAACAGGCCCTTCGGCCCACGATGTTGTGCCGAGCTTTGTCTGAAACCCAGAATCCAGCTATTTCCTCCCTATCATCCCGAAGTACTCCATGTGCCTATCCAATAGCTTCTTAAATGTTCCTAAAGTTTCTGACTCCACTATCCCTGCAGGCAGTCTATTCCACACCCCAACCACTCTCTGAGTAAAAAACCTACCTCGGACATCCTTCCTATATCTCCCACCATGAACCCTATAGTTATGCCCCCTAGTTACCACTCCATTCACCCGAGGAAATAGTCTTTGAACGTTCACTCTATCTATCCCCCTCATCATCTTATAAACCTCTATCAAGTCTCCTCTCAACCTCCTCCGCTCCTAAGAGAAAAGCCCAAGTTCCCTCAACCTTTCCTCATAAGACCTACCCTCCAAACCAGGCAGCATCCTGGTAAATCTCCTCTGCACTCTTTCCAGTGTCTCCACATCCTTCTTAGAGTGAGGTGACCATGTTGTTCAGCATTTTTAACACAACAGGTTTATAAAAGTTCGATGCTAACATTGCTCTTTAAACGTGGTGAGCTACAGTGAAATATAATGCAGTTGAAGGTAGCTTACTCATTTTTGCGGAAGGAATCAGCAAGGGCAATGAAAATATGAATTGCTGTGGGTAATTGACGGAATTGTGCAATGGGACTGATATTTCGCCCTGCTGTTCAAATTGGCACAGGTACTGAGCGACCATTTTCAGATTGCTCCCGTGTGCTGGGTTCCGTGGTGTAATGGTGAGCACTCTGGACTCTGAATCCAGCGATCCGAGTTCAAATCTCGGCGGAACCTTGCTTTAATTTGCAGATGATGGATATACTAAAGGGCGTTTAATTTTCTCACCAAGTCCAAATCGAGAGGACAATTTGTCAGCCACTTCAGCTGCGGTTCCAATGCACATTGCTGAACCTCTGGCGCCAGATGCCTGCAACATCAGTGCTTTTCATCTTTTCGCTACTCTTTACCTCCTCTGTTGAAAGATAGAAGCAGTTGGTGTCACACAATAACAATTCGATTGGAGCCTGGCAATTATTGAGCAAAATGTGTGTGTGTGTGAGTGCGTGAGAGAGAGAAAGAGAGTCGGTGCGTGCGTGTGTTCTGGAGAAAAGACTGCTGTCGATTCCATGGTGAAATGGTTCGCACTCTGGCCTCTCGCCTCCGAATTCTGGTTTAAATTGGGATGAATGAGTGAATGAGTGACACATGTAGGTGGACCCCCTGCCCACTGTGGTGACTCTGCTTCTCAGCCCTTTGTGTTCTTGAGCAATCGTTCTCTGGAGCTGATGCAATGACGCCGGGAGAGTCATTCGCTGCATCGTCTGCAATGTGATTGCGGTGGAATTTGCTGAAATTTCCTCAGTGTTTAGTTTTCCACTTTCTGAGAATTAAAAATGAAATGCGCTTCAGCAAACTCATCATCGTCTTCAGCAAATAAAAACAATCTTTCACCGAGTTCTGAACTCCGCTTACAGCATTCGGAGTCCAGAGTGCCCACCGTCACACCACAGAAACAGGAACAGAGCCACCTGATGCAAATGGTTACTCAAAGCATGTGACCTTTTTCATTCAATGTGGCAGCAACAGCAAGTGGGTCAAATGCTTTGAGTGACCATTTGCAGCCGGCTGCTATGTTGTAGGTCCTCTGGTCTAATGGTGACCACTCTGAATCCAGCGAACCGAGTTTAAATTTCGGTGGACCCTTGCTCTTCTTTGACATTGTTGAGGATTGATTTGTCGATGGATCTTTTATTTCAGTTCCTCATAAAGCAGGAATCGGGCGGACAATTTGTCAGCCAGTTCAACTTCCATTACACTGCACAATGCTGAGCCTCCGGCGATAGATGCCGACATCAGCAATGTTTTTTTTCATCTTTCGCTACTCTTTAAATCATCTGCTGAAAGAAAGAAGCAGCTGGTGTCACACAACAGCAACCATTCGACTGGAGACTGGCAATTATTGAGCAAGTGTGTATGTGTGCGTGTGTGTTTTGGGAGCAAGGTCTGGTGTCATAGGTCAGAGTGCTGTCGTTTCCTTGGTGTAACGCTGAGCAATCTGGACTCTCGCCGTCCGACTTCTTGTTTAAATTGGGACAGATGAGTGAGTGAATGGCACCCGGAGGTGGATCCCCTGCAAAAGATATTTTGAATTAGTAACATCTTTTGGAATGATTGATCCTCATTTTGTTTCATTTTATGTCAAATAGGGTGACACATTCTTGTATCTTATTTTTTAATACCTCGGCCCTTTAACGATTTAAACAGGGAACATTCAGTCCAAGAAAACTAATCCACATTGAACTAGAAAAAGAAACACTGAAGTTACTGAAAATCCCATTTCAAAACAGAAAATATTGGAAACACTCAGCAGGTCAAACGTCGTCTTTGGAGAGGGAAACAGAGTGAATGTTTCGGGTCACTGACGTTATATCCAAAATGGAAGAAGTTAGAGATTTAATGGTTTACAAGCAACTACAGAGTGAAGGAAAAAAAGAGGACAAGAACTCTTTTTATGACCTTGTGACAGGATGTAAGGTTGGAGTGACTGAATGGCAATTGGGATGATTATTGTTTCCACTGACACAATCTCCCAGATCTTGGTTCCAATCTCGCGCAAAATGAGAAGAAAACTTCTAGCTGAATTAAGCACTAAATTCTTCGACTGCCAGGGAAGCAGAGATCGCTTTAACTCATGAAAGCGGTAATTGTGAAATTCATAGAGCGGCACGGTGGGACAGTGCTCAGCACCGCTGTCTTTCAGCGCCAGGGACCGGGGTTCGATTCTCAGCTTGGGTCACTATCTGTGTGTGGTCTGCACATTCTCCCCGTGTCTGCGAGTGTTTCATCCCACAGTAGGAAAGATGTGCTGGTTAGGTGCATTGACCCGAAGAGGCGACGAGGAGAATTTCACAGTAACTTCATTCATGCAAGCCTTCCTTGTGACTACTAAATAAACTTTAAAAGAAAACGGGATGGGAAAAGGTTCAGTTTGAGCGGCGACACTGCTGGAACTTAACCCAGTAAAAACAGAGCCCAACGTGGGACTCAAATGCACGACCCTGAGCTAGACGGACACATATCAGAACTGGCACTCCATATACTCAAATGCATGGAGACAAATATGGCTTTTCCATCTAGTATCTCAGCTTATTCCAATTAGAAAGTTGGCGATTAATCAACCGACAGAATCTTTGAGGTTAGAATGCATTCCTCTCAATGATCGACAACTTCATTCGCATCTTGCACTTTTGAGGTGCATCTCCTTCCAAACATTGCAAACTCCTCTTACATCTTTCGCCTTAATATTTTTGATCTAACTACTCAAACCAGGTGGGGAAACAGCGTCTCAGTATGCCCGGAGTCAAACTATCGCCCCATTTTCAGACTTTTCCATCTGACCACCTCTCATCCTAAAACCATCCAACTGAGTCTCTCCTCCCCGCACAACCGCCTCATCACAGGATCAAATCCAGTGAACGTTGGTTAAACATAGACAGCGGGAATAGAGGGAGTAAAGAGCAAAAGAGGGAACAGTGATCGATGCATAGACAGAGAGACTGAAAAGTGAAAGAGTCAGAGACAGGTCTCCAGCGACAAAAAGGGACAGATAGGGAAAGAGAGTGAAGCAATCACCCGCAACTCAATATACAGAAAACAACTCTCGGAACCCACAGCATGAGGTCCTCTGAATGGGTGAATAAGTATTAAATGAATGTCTACAAGCATTGTCACCTTTTGAAAATGTCTGGATCCTCAGTGAGTCTGTTGTGCGAACAGAATTTGATTTGATTTATTGTCACATGTATTAACATACAGTGAAAAGTATTGTTTCTTGCGCGCTATGCAGACAAAACATACAATTCATGCAGCAGGAAACGAGAGAGTGCAGAACGTAGTGTTACAGTCATAGCTAGGGTGTAGATAAAGATCACCTTAATGCAAGGTAAGTCCATTCAAAAGTCTGACATCAGCAGGGAAGAAGCTGTTCTTGAGTCGGTTCGTACGTGACCTCAGACTTTTTGTATCCTTTCCGGATGGAAGAAGGTGGAAGAGAGAATATCCGGGGTGCGTGGGGTCCTTAATTACGCTGGCTGCTTTCCCGAGACAGCGGGAAGTGTAGACAGACAATGGGAAGCCTTTCAGTGCGTTTTCAGGTTCTCAAATCATGTCCCATGTGAACCAATTCCGCCATGTCACGGGAAATAAACTAACAAAATCCACGACATGTCCATTACAAAGGAAGGGCTTGTCCGGAATTTAAACCAGGGACCTCTCGCAAGCCTGCGGATTTTAACACCCAAAGCGAGAATCATACCCATCGACCAACAGGCCAGCGTTAAAAAAGCATGTCAACTAAATATATTTTCATTGCCATCTAACAGCGGATCAGAAATTTGCAACGAAACGTGATAATGTTGGAAAAACTCAGGAAGTCAGACAGCGTCTGTGCATAGGGAAACAAAAGATAAACTTTCACCTCCATGACCTTTCGTTAACATTGGGAATGTTTAGAAATGTAGGAATTTTAAAAGAAGTGAAATCCAGCAGGGAGGAAACATAACAACATCTGATATGGTGGAAGCCAGGGGAAAATAAATGAGGGAAACAGAGAATGACAGAATGATTACAGCACAGAATGAGACGATTACAAATTTACTTGCAGGACTCACATGCGTTGTGGGTGAAGGGGAACCAGAGGGCGTACTGTACATATATTTCAACAAAACCGTCGTGATGAGGTTAGTGGGCTTGAAAATTGAACGCTATACATAGAAACATAGGAACATAGGAATTGGGAGCAGGTGTCGGCAAATTCAGCCCTGTGATCCTGCTCTGCCATTCAATCAGATCATGGTTGACCTCTCCTTGATCTGAAATCCACCTCCCCACCTGTTCTCCATATCCCTTTAATGTGTTTTCTTCATCAGAAATATTTCTATCCCTTCTTGAAATCATTCAACGATTCAGATTCCAACGCGCTATGGGGCAGCGAGTTCCACCAATTCACCACCCTTTCCGAGAAGTAGTTTCTCCTCACCTCAGTTTTAAATCCACGGGCTCTCAAACTATACACGTGAGTTCTTGTACTTGATTTCCCCATAAGAAGAAACTTTTGATCTACCTTTTCTTTATCAATCCATTTAGAATTTTATATACATCTATCAGATCCCCTCCTCATCCTTCTAAACTTTAGCATTTTGTGGGACCATTTCACCTCACTATCAATTCCATGACCCAGCGAACTCAATCCGTGTTGTCATTGGCTGAAGGAGGCAATTATGTTCCATCCAAACAGGACATTTTGAAGGAGAAACGTGTCACAAGTGAAAAAGATCTGAGAGGAAAATAATGAGCAAAGGGACATGTGTGAAGTCAGTTTGAAAAACACAGTTCACCGGTTTCCGTGGTAGTCCAGTGGCTTGTGTTCAACACTCTCCTTGTGATGTCTGGTTTCAATTCCCGCTTTGGAAAAGAGGACTATTTGCTCTCAGTAAACCATTAATAATGACCTGATTTACTCTCTGATCGAAAGCAGATCTACTAGAATCAGCCGAGTGAGGTTTGCAAGTTTATATCAGAGCTGGAAATTTCACATGTGCAACAGTTCAAGAACAAACACAGAAAGAGAAGGACAGCGATAGGGTGCATAGTACGAACGATTGAGCCGTTGTTGCAAGGTCAAATCTGTCTGGTAATTAGTCAGATTTTACCGTTTACATTGGCACTGAATAATGAAACTTTTTCCCGCACTCTGCATTGAAAAGCATTTGGAAATGTTTCTGTCCGGTTTCGAACCGTTAAAAGCGAAAGCGATAATTGCACTGGAGTGTTTGTTATATGTTGTGATTGGCTGAACACATCACTGGCGTTGAAACAGAAGGTGCCATTTTGCAGGAGAAAGCTGTTTGTGGCGAAAGTGGCGTGAAAATTAAAGTAACAAAAGCAGCGTGGATAAATTAAATTCTAAAACACACTGTAAGCTGCTGGTCTGGTGATTAGAGTTTGACTCTTTCGCTGCTGTTCAGATTACTCGTCTGGAATTGAAGATGTATTGCTCTCATCCAAACTGTGAAAACAAATGTGAGTTATTGCCTTGACGAAGATACAAAACATAATTTCGCCTCGTGTCCTTCAGTGCAGACCCTGAGCAAATTCAACAGGAGGTTCCCTTGTCATTTCTGGCAGGAAATTGGAAATAGATGAGCTTAAGGACAGTTTAAATGATGCCGACCCTTCACTGCAGCTCATTGTGTTTCTGGCGTGAGATGATTTCTGTTTGTTACGCAGTTCAGACTTACCTGATTCAGTGAAGGAGCAGGCTCATGCCTCCTGATGGCCTTTCCAAGCTCCATTGCTTGTCATGAATTTCAGTAACATTATCATTAAATAATATGATCGCGATGTGTTCCAACGTGGTAGCGTGGCCGAGCGATCTAAGGCGCTGGATTAAGGCTCCAGTCTCTGCGGAGGCGTGGGTTCGAATCCCACCGCTGCCAAAGTGGATTTAAGTTTTGGTCTAACAGCTCGGATTGAGTGCAGGAGTGTGTGCTGTGTCGTTTTCGTCAGGAGCAACGAGCAGAGACCTGACCAACTTAAAACGTTGTTGGGGTAAAGCAGCGTGTGTTCAAGTGGTTCCTTTCGAGAGCACACACAGGCTGAATTTCTGACTGCCTATTTGAACAACCTGATGAAGGAGCAGTTCTCCTGAAAGCTCGCAATTCCAAATAAGCCTGTTGGACTTTAATCTGGTGTTGTGAGAATTCTTACTGTACCCACTCCAGTCCAACGCCGGCATCTTTGCATCATGATATAAATAACAGGATTACAAACAGTGAGACTGTATTCCCGGCCCAGGAATTAAGGTGATGGACTTGAACTTTCGAAGTGAAGTTCAAATCCTATCACGTACACTTCCCATCATTCCTTATTCTCACCAGATATTTTCAGAATTAACCTGGCTCTTATGATAACCACCGAACTACAGAAACACGGTGATGATCTCGGGGCAAGCAGATCCGGTTTACTGAAGAAACAACCACACTGGCTCCAGAAGCCCATCTTTTGCCCACAGCAATTGATATTACATTGTCTCTGCTGATTTTTCCTGTCAAAATGAATAATGATACTTCCTACTGCATTAAAGTTTCGTAATAACATGTTCGAGAAAAAGTATTCATGACGTGTAAAGCAAATCAACTGAACACCTGAAATTTGCGGCATTTGATCATTTTCCCCCACAAATGCTGCTGCCTCGAATTCAATGCCTCAGAACACTCACCAACCCTTTTAACAGAGGTGATCCCGATCAGATCTGGTGCTGCAGGGAACGGAATTGATGGAGTAGGATTGGCTCACATGTCCCATGGAGTCTCCTCCGGAATTTAAGGAGATTATGACGACTCCCAGGAATCAACATCAATTTCCAAACGTATCCTGATGGCCCTTAATCCCCTTAGATCCCAAAAATATCTCCCCCTGAAACTTCAATATTCTCATTAACTGAGGATCTACAGACCTCTGGTGAAGGGTCATCCAGACTCGAAACGTTGGCTCTGTTCTCTCTCCATAGATGCTGCCAGACCTGCTGAGATGTTCCAGCATTGTCTGTTTTTGTTTCAGATTCCAGCATCCGCAGTATTTTGCTTTTACCGCCACCATTTACATTCCTTTTGATTTTTTTTTCCATCACAACTTTGTCAACTCTTCCCCACGGCTCCCACCCTCACACAACATCTCCCACACTTAAAGTATCAATCTTGTCCTCTTTTCCTGTCTTCAACTTTGATGACTGACCATACAGATTTGAAATGTTGGCTCTATTCTCTCTCCAGAGATGCCGCCATGCCTGTTGAGATTTTCCAGCATTTTAAGTTTTTCTTTTAAGTTCCAGAATCTGCAGTAATTTGCTGTTGACTGAAGGAGTCATTCATGTTCGATCTAAACATGAGGTTTTTTTTTCCCCCAAACCTTTCTCGAATATTTGAAAAACGCTGCAATGTATCGGTCAGATTAAAATGTTTGCTTGCATCTTCCCTGGTGGTCTAGTGGTTAGGATTTGGCGCTTTCACCGCCGCGGCCCGGGTTCGATTCCCGGTTAGGGAATGTTGATTTTACAGCTGCCGACCAGCACATGATTTAGGAGGGGCTGAAATTACCTCCTGATCGAAAACATTCATTGTGCCAGTTTGAACTACCTGGAGAAACAAAATAAACCCACTTGCACAATCCCGTCAATTGTCCCCGGCAACTTTTCATTACATTCCCCTTGCCGCTTCCTCCTGTCAAAATGAATAATAATTCATTCTGCTCCTCTAAATTTCACTGTAGCTCACCACATTCAAAGATTATTCGTAACCTCTGCGTCTTCTGTAGCTTCTTGTGGGAAATCTGCTGAACAACATCAGAGATTTGTATCTCATTGATCATCATTACTGTCTCCATTGCTTCATTCCCGGTCACTGTCGCTACAGACATCGTCACACAGTCATTCTACCTTCTGCAGCAAATTATATTCTCTTCCTTTGCTTTCAGATACTTTCACCTCCAGAAACTGATTAGACGCTCAGTAAAATGTTTTGTTTAGTTGACAGTTTATCATCAATCCCGGGCCTTGGCGGTGAAAGCATTGACTCTGAACGACTTGACCACCCGGCCTCCACCATCACCAGCTAAATGTTGCCTTATCCATCACTCCTTGTTTCATTTAATCACCCTCCCTTGCTTTATATCACAGAACATCCGTTTTGTTCTTTTCACAGGTTGATTCATGGCGTTACCATCAGAAAATGTTGGAAATAATCGGCAGGTCAGTTAATGTTTCGTGGCAAATGCGTGATTATTTCTGAAAGCTGAATTACTCTGAAATTGAAAACATTTGGAAATGTTTCAGTAAAGGTGAAATACTGCTGATGCTGGAACCTGAAAAACACAAAAAAATACTTGAAAATCTCAGCAGGTCTGGCAGCATCTGTGAAGAGAGAACAGAGCCAGTGTGTCGAATCAGGAAATCTGATGAAGGGTCATCCAGATTTGAAACGTTTGTTTCCTCACAGAGGCTGTCAATCCTGCTGAGATTTTCCAACATTTTCTATTCCCGTTTAATAAGTTTCTGCTCAGGATTGAACCAGGAAACTTGCATGTGTACGGCGACCGTGATAAGTACCACACTACAGAAACGCTGCGATGCAATGATGTAAGGAAACTGGCTCCACAAAAACGTCAATTACCTACAGCAATTTATATTTGCATTGTGTCTGCTGGTAACTCCTGTTAAAATGTTTAATGATACATCCTACTACGTAGAATTCCGGTGCAGTCACCACCCCGGGTCTTATCTTTGAGAATAGACTCGGTCGAGGGGACATCGAATGTGAATTGCCAAAGTGGCTTGGCGATCAACGCTGAAACTGGAAATTACAATGAACATTTTGCTGTCTCTCTCTCTCTCTCTCTCTCTCCCCCCCCACTCTCTCATTTACAGCATTAGATTGAGTCAAAAGCGTCTAGACTTTCGATGTTGACAGTGGAGAAATTGTCAGAAGGGAATGAATAAACGAGAAGGAGTTATGAGAGCCGAGAGACAGGTTGAATGTTTGGTGGATGTGCTGGGAAGTGTGTGCGCGATATGAGTAGTGTGGAGGAGGTGAATAGGTTCGCGCTCTCTTGTGGCCGTGGCTGACATGATTGTGCAAGTTGAAGATTTTAAAAGTTCAGTTCCTGCCGTGAGCAGCAGGGGGCGGTAAATGTGAGGTGGATATTGAGGAGGCAAAGAATGGGGAGAGTGAGGAAAGTGGGAATTGCAGAATGGTGCGTGTGAGCGTGCAGGGCAGGTGGAGAGTTGGTTGGTCAAAAGTGTGTGTTCATGTTTTTAGTTTACTTGCGTAGTTTGCTGTGGTGATAGCATTGGATGTGAGAGTGAATGAAAGGGGCAGCAGAGGGAGTGAGTGTGGAGGCAGGCAGAGAGGCATCGGGTTTGTCTGCATTGATGGGAATGGCAAAATATTTTGTTGGCTGCGTTTGAAGAAAAGGTTGCGTCTCGCTGCATTGGTCAGGCGGCACTACTGTTTCTATTCACAGGTGCTATCCCACTACTGAAGAGCACAGGGGATTTGATCGCCTCCGTTCCCGACCTGGGCCGGTTCACCCCTCCTTAGCACACCTGGTGCTCCCAGAGTCCTCTTGGAACACCATGCGGATACTGATCTTAGTGTGGACACCCGATCGGCACAGAGAACAACAGCCCAGAACTCCCGACCTCAAGCAATCCAGCAGCCTCAGCCTCCCAGCAGCGGGATTACAGGTGCGCGCCACAACACCCGGCAAACACAAGCCTTGATTCAGCCGCCTTCAGTTCAAACAGCAGCAAGAGCTCGAATGCAGACATCACTGCAAATATAATAGGCTGCTTCACTGACTCAACTGGTAATAATTTGAGGAAGCTTCAACTTTGAATGCTCAAGTTAGTCGAATTGACAACGTAAATTCATTTGTGCGAATTATTCTTTGTATCATGGAACCTGTCTGAATATGTTGACTCAGTCCAGTCCTCAGCCCAGGTATCAGTGCCGTTGAAAATAAGGAGCCGTTTTCTCTGTTGGAATGGCACGCAGCAGCTCGGCTGTCTGCCCCTGAAATTCGCACGTTTACTGCGCGCATCACAGCAGAGTGGAACAGAGACCTTTCCTTTTCCAGATCTCTGAATGCGACGCACCTTTTTGCCAAGTGAAATCTATTAAGTGCAATGCTTGGTTACTGCGCGTTCCCTCCGGGGCAGTCACCACCCCGGGTCTTATCTTTGAGAATACACTCGGGAGAGGGGACATCGAACAATGGGGTGTCTGTGAATTGCCAAAGTGGCTTGGCGATCAACGCTGAAACTGGAAGTTACAATGAACATTTTCCTGTCTCTCTCTCTCTTTCTTTTTCTCCCACTCTCTTATTTACAGCATTCGATTGAGTCAAAAGAGTCTCGACTTTCGATGTTGACAGTGGAGAAATTGTCAGAAGGGAATGAATAAACGAGAAGGAGTTATGAGAGCCGAGAGACAGGTTGAATGTTTGGTGGTTGTGCTGGGAAGTATGTGCGCGATATGAGTAGTGTGGAGGAGGTGAATAGGTTCGCGCTCTCTTGTGGCCGTGGCTGACATGATTGTGCAAGTTGAAGATTTTAAAAGTGCAGTTCCTGCCGGGAGCAGCAGGGGGCGGTAGAAGTGAGGTGGATATTGAGGAGGCAAAGAATGGGGAGAGTGAGGAAAGTGGGGATTGGAGAATGGTGCGTGTGAGCGTGCAGGGCAGGTGGAGAGTTGGTTGGTCAAAAGTGTGTGTACTTGTTTTCGTTTACTTGCGTAGAGTGATGTGGTGATAGCATTGGATGTGAGAGTGAATGAAAGGGGCAGCAGAGGGAGTGAGTGTGGAGGCAGGAGAGAGGCATCCGGTTTGTCTGTATTGAGGGGAACGGCAAAATATTTTGTTTGCTGCGATTGAAGGTGTGGAGAAAAGGATGCGTCTCGCTGTATTGGTCAGGCTGCACTGCTGTTTCTATTCACAGGTGCTATCCCACGACTGAAGAGCACAGGGGATTTGACCTGCTCCGTTCCCGACCTGGGCCGGTTCACCCCGCCTTAGCACACCTGGTGCTCCCAGAGTCCTCTCGGAACACCATGTGGATACTGATCTTAGTGTGGACACCCGATCGGCACAGAGAACAACAGCCCAGAACTCCCAACCTCAAGCAATCCAGCAGCCTCAGCCTCCCAGCAGCGGGATTACAGGTGCGCGCCACAGCACCCGGCAAACGGAATCCTTGATTCAGCCGCCTTCAGTTCAAACAGCAGCAAGAGCTCGAATGCAGACATCACTGCAAATATAATAGGCTGCTTCACTGACTCAACTGACCATAATTTGAGGAAGCTTCAACTTTGTGTGCTCAAGTTAGTCTAATTGACATCTTAAAATTCATTTGTGCGAATTTTTGTTTGTATTCATGGAACCTGTGTGAATATGTTCACTCAGTCCCGCCCTCAGCCCAGGTATCAGTGCCGTTGAAAATAAGGAGCCGTTTTCCCTGTTGGAATGGCACGCAGCAGCTCGGCTGTCTGCCCCTGAAATTCGCACGTTTACTGCGCGCATCACAGCAGAGTGGAACAGAGACCTTTCCTTTTCCAGATCTCTGAATGTGACGCAGTGTTTTGCCAAGTGGAAGCTATGATACCAGAAGACCATGAGACATAGAACATAGATAAACTACAGCACAAACAAGCCCTTCGGCCCACAAGTTGCGCCGGTCATGTCCCTACCTACCTCGGCCTATATATAGGCTTACCTATAACCCTCAATCCTATTAAGTCCCATGTACTCATCCAGGAGTCTCTTAAAAGACCCTATCGAGTTTGCCTCCACCACCATTGACGGCAGCCGATTCCACTCACCCACCACCCTCCGAGTGAAAAACTTACCTCTAACATCTCCCCTGTACCTACACTCCAGCACCTTAAACCTGTGTCCTCTCGTAGCAGCCATTTCAGCCCTGGGAAAAAGCCTCTGAGAATCCACCCGATCCATACCTCTCAACATCTTGTACACCTCTATCACGTCACCTCTCATCCTTCGTCTCTCCAAGGAGAAAAGATCGAGCTCCCTCAACCTATCCTGATAAGGCATGCCACCCAATCCAGGCAGCATCCTTGTAAATCTTCTCTGCACTCTTTCAATAATTTTTACATCCTTCCTGTAATGAGGCGACCAGAACGGAGCACAATACTCTACGTGGCGTCTGACGAGGGTCTTATAAAGCTGCATCATTATCTCCCGACTCCTAAACTCAATCCCTCGATTGATGAAGGCCAGCACACCATACGCCTTCTTAACCACCTCCTCTACCTGTGAGGCCGATTTAAGAGTCCTATGCACCTGGACCCCAAGGTCCTTCTGATCCTTCTAATCCTCTGCACTGCTTACCCTTGATATTATACTCCTTCATCCCATTTGACCTGCCAAAATGTACCACTACACATTTATCCGGGTTCCAAAATGTACCACTACACATTTATCCGGGTTGTACCACTACACATTTATCCGGGTTATCTGTGTTGTTTAAGTTTTTATGTAAACTTTTATCGTGCCTGTATAATATTTCACTCCTTTGTTTAGGTTCCTTCACAATTGAATTTCATAATGGACACCTCACTGTGAAGAGGTCAGTCAGAATTATCAGCAAGGATTAATCAGCACTTTCTCATTGGAGATGTTAATCAGTGGAACCCCTCACACACAGATTTGCAGAAAAGATTAATTAATTTAGGACTGAAGTAAAGTTCGTAATTTTATTGTTAAGAACATAAGAACATAAGAAATAGGAGCAGGAGTAGGCCATCTAGCCCCTCGAGCCTGCCCCGCCATTCAATAAGATCATGGCTGATCTGACGTGGATCAGTACCACTTACCCGCCTGATCCCCATAACCCTTAATTCCCTTACCGATCAGGAATCTATCCATCCGCGCTTTAAACATATTCAGCGAGGTAGCCTCCACCACCTCAGTGGGCAGAGAATTCCAGAGATTCACCACCCTCTGGGAGAAGAAGTTCCTCCTCAACTCTGTCTTAAACCGACCCCCCTTTATTTTGAGGCTGTGTCCTCTAGTTTTAACTTCCTTACTAAGTGGAAAGAATCTCTCCGCCTCCACCCTATCCAGCCCCCGCATTATCTTATAAGTCTCCATAAGATCCCCCCTCATCCTTCTAAACTCCAACGAGTACAAACCCAATCTCCTCAGCCTCTCCTCATAATCCAAACCCCTCATCTCCGGTATCAACCTGGTGAACCTTCTCTGCACTCCCTCCAATGCCAATATATCCTTCCTCATATAAGGGGACCAATACTGCACAGTATTCCAGCTGCGGCCTCACCAATGCCCTGTACAGGTGCATCAAGACATCCCTGCTTTTATATTCTATCCCCCTCGCGATATAGGCCAACATCCCATTTGCCTTCTTGATCACCTGTTGTACCTGCAGACTGGGCTTTCGCGTCTCATGCACAAGGACCCCCAGGTCCCTTTGCACGGTAGCATGTTTTAATTTGTTTCCATTGAGATAGTAATCCCATTTGTTATTATTTCCTCCAAAGTGTATAACCTCGCATTTCTCAACGTTATACTCCATTTGCCATATCCTCGCCCACTCACTCAGCCTGTCCAAATCTCTCTGCAGATCTTCTCCGTCCTCCACACGATTCACTTTTCCACTTATCTTTGTGTCGTCTGCAAACTTCGTTACCCTACACTCCGTCCCCTCCTCCAGATCATCTATATAAATGGTAAACAGTTGCGGCCCGAGTACCGATCCCTGCGGCACGCCACTAGTTACCTTCCTCCAACCGGAAAAACACCCATTTATTCCGACTCTTTGCTTCCTGTCGGATAGCCAGTCCCCAATCCACTTTAACACACTACCCCCAACTCCGTGTGCCCTAATCTTCTTCAGCAGCCTTTTATGGGGCACCTTATCAAACGCCTTTTGGAAATCCAAAAACACCGCATCCACCGGTTCTCCTCCATCAACCGCCCTCGTCACATCTTCATAAAAATCCAACATGTTCGTCAAGCACGACTTTCCCCTCATGAATCCATGCTGCGTCTGATTGATCGAACCATTTCTATCCAGATGCCCTGCTATCTCCTCTTTAATAATGGATTCCAGCATTTTCCCTACTACAGACGTTAAGCTGACCGGCCTATAGTTACCCGCCTTTTGTCTCCTTCCTTTTTTAAACAGCGGCGTAACATTAGCCGTTTTCCAATCAACCGGCACTACCCCAGAATGCAACGAGTTTTGATAAATAATCACTAACGCATCCACTATTACCTCTGACATTTCTTTCAATACCCTGGGATGCATTCCATCCGGACCCGGGGACTTGTCCACCTTCAGTCCCATTAGTCTACCCAGCACTGCCTCTCTGGTAACATTAATCGTATTAAGTATTTCTCCTGCTGCCAACCCTCTATCGTTAATATTTGGCAAACTATTTGTGTCCTCCACCGTGAAGACCGACACAAAAAACTTATTTGAAGACTCAGCCATATCCTCATTTCCCACTATTAACTCCCCCCTCTCGTCCTCCAAGGGTCCAACATTCACTCTAGCCACTCTATTCCTTTTTATATATTTATAAAAACTTTTACTATCATTTTTTATATTAATTGCTAGCCTAGCTTCATAGTCTATCCTTCCTTTCTTTATCGCTTTCTTAGTCTCTCTTTGTTGTTTCTTAAATTTTTCCCAATCACTTGTTTCTCCACTATTTTTGGCCACTCTGTACGCAGCTGTTTTTATTTTAATACTCTCCTTTATTTCCTTCGTTATCATATTAACTTTATGAACAGGTTCTTGTTGAGGATTCTTGAATTAAGGAGAAAGATCACAGAAGGTGCTTTTAAAAAGGAACATTGCAGCTCTGAAAATCAGTGACATCTCCAGAATATTAAACTCCAACCACGGTGGCACAGTGGTTAGCACTGCTACCTCTTATTACCAGCGACCCGGGTTCCATTCCGCGCTTGGGTCATTGTGTGGAGTTTGCATGTTCTCCCTGTGCTTTGTAGATTTCTTCCAGGTGCCCCTGTTCCCTCCCACAGTCTGAAAGATGTGCTAGTTAGGTGCATTAACCCGAACAGGCACCGGAGTTTGGTGATTAGGGGCATTTCTCAGTAAGTTCATTGCAGTGTTAATGAAGCCTTGCTTGTGACTAATAATTTTTTTAAAAAAAACTTTAAAGTTATAGGGATGATAACATCAGCAGAAACAAACCAGATATTGTCAGACTATCAATCCAGGCTGTGATTAAAAGCAGAATCCAATCCTTGCAGTCTATTATGAATTTGCTGGTGTCTCAGCTTGTGAATGCTTTTCCACACAAGGAGCAGGGTGAAAGGCCTCTCCCCAGAGGAGTGCGTCGGTGAGTCAGAAGGTTGGATGACTGCTTGAAACTCTTTCCACAGGTACTGCAGCTGAATGGATTCTCCTGAGTGTGAGTGCGGTGGTGGGACTGGAGGGTGAATAACCGACCGAATCCCTTCCCACACACCGAGCAGGTGAATGGTCTCTCCCCGGTGTGAAGTTAGTTGCTGATGTCTCACCAGATCAAATGACTGGGAGAATTTCTTCCCACAAATGGAGCAGCTGAATGGTCTCTCCCCGGTGTGAGTGCGTTGGTGAGCAGTCAGGGTGGATGACTGTCCAAAACTCTTTCCACAGGAGGTGCAGCTGAATGGTTTCTCCTCAATGTGAATTTGCTTGTGTGTCCAAAGGCCAGATGACCGAGTGAATCTCTCACTGCACACAGAGCAGGTGAATGGCTTCTTCCCAGTGTGAATCCGCTGGTGTGTAGCGAGGCTGGATGTGCTGTTGAACCTCTTCCCACAGTGAGTGCAACTGAAGGGCCTCTCCTCAGTGTGAATTCTCTGGTGTAACATCAGGTAGGTTGTCTTGGTAAATCCCTTCCCACACACACAACAGAGGAATGGTTTCTCCCCAGTGTGAATGTGTCGATGGATTTCCAGCTGGAATGAAGATTTGAATCCTTTACCACAGGCCCCACATTTCCAAAGTTTCTCCATGGTGCCAGTGTCCTTGTGTCTCTCTAGGTTAGAGGATCAGTTGAAGTCTCGTCCACACATAGAACAGGAGATGCAGCTGAATGGCCTCTCCCCAGTGTGAACTCGCTGATGACTCACTAGACTGGATGACTGAGTGAATCCCTGTCCACAGACTGAACAGGTGAAAGGCTTCTCCCCAGTGTGAAGTCGAGGCTGTGTGAAGACCTGAACCTCTTTCCACAGGACGTGCAGCTGAACGGCTTCTCCTCAGAATGAATTCGCTGGTGTGTCACCAGGTTGGAGGACTTTGTGAATCCCTTCCCACACATGGAGCAGGTGAATGGCCCCTCCCCAGTGTGAATTCACTGATGTTGACTGAGATCGGATGAAGACCTGAAACTTTTTCCACTGTGAGTGCAGCTGAACAACTACTCCTCAGTGTGAATGCGCTGGTGTAACATGAGGCCGGTTGGCTGAGTAAATCCCTTTCCACACACGGAACAGGTGAATGGCCGCTCGCCAGTGTGAATGCGTCGGTGATTGTCCAACAGGGATGGGTAATTGAATCCTTTCCCACAATCCTCACACTTCCAAGGTTTCTCCATGGTGCCGGTGTCCTTGTGTCTCTCCAGGTTGGATGATTAGTTGAAGCCTTGTCCACACACAGAACACGTGTATGGTTTCTCCTCGCTGTGAATGCTGCAATGTTTTATTAGGCTGTGCAACTGATTGAAGCTCTTTCTGCAGTCCGTTCACTGGAACACTCTCGGGGGTGTGTGTGTGTGTCGGTGCTTTTCCAGTCACACTGAAGTTTAAAATCTTTCCCTCAGACAGAACAAACGAACAATTCTCCTTTAATCCTCAAAGGTGATGATATTCAGATCCTGGTGAACCAGCTGACTGTCAGATGAAATTTGGCATGAATTTTGGTTTCCCATCTGTAATCCTCTTAATATTCTGTAAAAGGAGTTTCCAAAGTCATCACTGAAAGTCCATTTTGAACAGACAATTCCAGTTTCTCCAGAACATTTTTTCCTCTCTCGTTCCCCCAAATCTGTAAATCCCGTCCCACACACTCTCCCTCCTCCCCGGGCTGAAATCCAAAGTAAGAGTTTTAACAACACCAGGAAATTTCCACTCCATCTGACGAAGGAGCAGCGCTCCGAAAGCTAATGGCATTTGCTACCAAATAAACCTGTTGGACTTTAACCTGGTGTTGTTAAAACACTTACTGTGTTTACCCCAGTCCAACGCCAGCATCTCCACATCCTGAAATCCAAACCCATCTCCCCATTTCTTTCCTCCACTCCCAGTTTTCTCCCTCCCTCTCTTCTGTCTGGGTTCAGTTCTCCAGCTCCTGTCTGCAGACTGACAATAAAACCAATGGGTCTGATTGGGGGTGTTGGGACCTCCAGCGGGTGTTTGTGAATCCTCCCCCTCACCTCACAATGCCCCGGGGTGATTGACAGCAGGCCCGGGCCAATAAAACAGGAGGACAGAGCGGGAGCGGTTGGTCCTCCAACCAATCGGAGGGGGAGTGGGGCCGGGGTGGCGGCGGGAGGCCCGAGGCTCTCATTGCGCATGCTCCGGGCCGCACAGGATCCCGTTAGAGGGAATCTGGGCCTGTTCCGGGGAAAAGCCCGAGCTGATTTCCCCGGTTCACAATCCGCTCCTGAGCTTTGTATTCGGGGCTTGGGGCCTGACAGCCACCCACCGGCTCCATCCCTCCCTCATTCCCCACCCACCGGCTCCATCCCTCCCCCCCCCTCATTCCCCACCCACCGGCTCCATCCCTCCCCCCCCCTCATTCCCCACCCCCCGGCTCCATCCCCCCCCATTCCACACCCGCTGGCTCCATCCCCCCTACCCCCCAACCCCCATTCCCCACCCGCCGGCTCCATCCCCCCTCATTCCCCACCCGCCGGCTCCATTCCACCCCCCCCCCCTCAGTCCCCACCCGCCGGCTCCATCCCCCCCTCATTCCCCTCCCTCCGGCTCCATCCCTCCCGCATTCCCCACCCGCCGGCTCCATCCCTCCCATTCCCCACCCGCCGGCTCCATCCCCCCCTATCATTCCCCACCCTCCGGCTCCATCCCCTCCCTCATTCCCCACCCGCCGGCTCCATCCCCCCCCATTCCCCACCCGCCGGCTCCATCCCTCCCATTCCCCACCCGCCGGCTCCATCCCCCCCCATTCCCCACCCGCCGGCTCCATCCCCCCCCATTCCCCACCCGCCGGCTCCATCCCCCCCATTCCCCACCCTCCGGCTCCATCCCTCCCTCATTCCCCACCCGCCGGCTCCATCCCTCCCATTCCCCACCCTCCGGCTCCATCCCTCCCTCATTCCCCACCCGCCGGCTCCATCCCTCCCATTCCCCACCCACCAGCTCCATCCCTCCCATTCCCCACCTGCTGGCTCCATCCCCCCCTCATTCCCCACCCGCCGGCTCCATCCCCCCCTCATTCCCCACCCGCCGGCTCCATCCCTCCCTCATTCCCCACCCGCCAGCTCCATCCCTCCCTCATTCCCCACCCGCTGGCTCCATCCCTCCCTCATTCCCCTCCCTCCCGCTCCATCCCCCCCCCCCCCCCCCGCCGGCTCCATCCCCCCCTCATTCCCCTCCCCCCGGCTCCATCCCTCCCTCATTCCCCTCCCTCCGGCTCCATCCCCCCCTCATTCCTCACCCACCGGCTGCATCCCTCCCTCATTCCCCACCCGCCGGCTCCATCCCCCCCATTCCCCACCCGCCGGCTCCATCCCACCTGCCGGCTCCATCCCCCCCTCATTCCCCACCCACCGGCTCCATGCCCCCCTCATTCCCCACCCGCCGGCTCCATCCCCCCCCATTCCCCACCCGCCGGCTCCATCCCCCCCTCATTCCCCACCCGCCGGCTCCATCCCCCCCCTTCCCCACCCGCCGGCTCCATCCCCCCCATTCCCCACCCGCCGGCTCCATCCCCCCCTCATTCCCCACCCGCCGGCTCCATCCCCCCCATTCCCCACCCGCCGGCTCCATCCCCCCCATTCCCCACCCGCCGGCTCCATCCCCCCCTCATTCCCCACCCGCCGGCTCCATGCCCCCCTCATTCCCCTCCCTCCGGCTCCATCCCCCCCTCATTCCCCACCCACCGGCTGCATCCCTCCCTCATTCCCCACCCGCCGGCTCCATCCCCCTCATTCCCCACCCGCCGGCTCCATCCCCCCCATTCCCCACCCGCCGGCTCCATCCCCCCCCATTCCCCACCCGCCGGCTCCATCCCCCCCTCATTCCCCACCCGCCGGCTCCATCCCTCCCTCATTCCCCCACCGCCAGCTCCATCCCACCCTCATTCCCCACCCGCCGGATCCATCCAAAGAACAAAGAACAATACAGCACAGGAACAGGCCCTGTGGCCCTCCAAGCCCATGCCGCTCCCTAGTCCAAACTAGACCATTCTTTTGTATCCCTCCATTCCCACCCACCGGCTCCGTCCCTCCCTCATTCCCCACCCGCCGGTTTGTGACGCGATCAGAATTTCCAGCGCCTCAATCCTGAGCTCCCAGCGGCACTGCGCATGCTCCACACCACAATGCCGGGGCAGTGATTGACGGTAGCTCTGGACCAATAGGATGAGGGGGCGGGGCTGGAGGACCAAGCGGGAGCGGCTGGTCCTCCGAACAGTGGTTAGCACTGCTGCCTCACGGCGCCAGGGACCCGGGTTCAATTCCGGCCTCGAGTGTGGAGTTTGCATGTTCTCCCCGTGTTTGCGTGTGTTTCCTCTGGTTTCCTCCCACAGCTCAAACATGTACGGATTTCGTGGATTGGCCATGATGAATATGTGGGGTTGTGGAGATAAGGCAGACGAAACGGCCTAGGTGAATGCTGTTTCGGCGAGTTGGTGCAGACCAGATGGGCTGAAGGTCCTCTTTCTGCACTGCTGGGATTCTATGGTTCAATCGGAGTGAATGAGAGAAATATCTGAGCCCAGATTTGCGGAGACTCTGCATCATTTTGAAAGCTGCTTTCTTTCAAACTCCTCCAGAAAAATGGACCTTTTTGTTTGTGGCTTTAAGCAGATGATGGGAAAGGAAGGGATCTGGGGAGTAGCAGACACTTTATGTTGTTTTGGGAGAGTGGGACCTGTGTAGATGTCATGTTTCACACAACACACAGTCAGCTTGTGGTTTCATCCTGAAGACAAATCTCCTAATTGTATAATTGAAATCAGTCAATGGAATTTTCAGGAAATTGTCTGCTTGGAGAGGAAGATTTATGTTACAGTAAATGAAAAGCAGAACAGACTGACACCTAAACACAGAGATCCACAAACACTCTCTCCCTCTGTCTCACACAGAAGCATCCTTTCCTCACATACAGATACAGGCACATGCACGCAGCTATATTCCTCAATACTCACACACGCTCACGTATACACCAACTCCCACACATAAACACACAGGGGATACTTCATGTCCTTTTGGGCAGACAACACCTGCCAACCTGACTAATTTTGGAGTTAAAGTGTTCATGTAAGGGCCAAAAATTGCAAGGGATTCAAGGAAAAAATGATGCTCCAAAGATGATGTTGTTTTGACCATTCAATTCCACCTCTTTTTTTGAACCTTAAATCTATACTGAACCACGCTTGGTACAGAGACAACAGCAAAACATTAACATTGAGTGATCATTGCCACCTGTGCAGTGTATAGACTGAGGTGATCAATCATATATTTGCTGTCAGGCATGGAAATGTTTGTCTGAAAAATGTAATGCCAGTGTGGTGGAAATCTGAGAAGTGATACATATCTCGATATATTTGGATACATGTTTGGATTTTGATCTCTGGAAATTGGGGAGTATTTGTGCAGAATTGTCCCTCATGAAATTAAATGAGTGTGGTAGAGTCCATGATGAGTTGGACATGCATAAGAGCAGAAGAAATGGACTTGAAGTCAAATGATCATTTCTCACAACTACAAGATTTATTGCAGTGATTAGTCAAGGCTCCTCCAATTGCACCTTCCAATCTTGTGAACTCTGAACCTAAAAGATCATGGACAGTAGGTATGTGTGAACTCCACCGCCTTCACGTTCCCCTTCAAATTGCACACCATCCTGACTTGGAATTATATTGCTATTATATTGCATTGCATCATTGTCACTGCATTGAAATCATGGATCACCTCCCAAAGAGAAGTGCGGCATGTACTGACACCATATGGACTGCAGCTGATCAAGAAGTTGGCTCACCACCATTTTGGAGTGTGGCTTTTGCCAGCCACACCCACATATCATGAAGTAAAAATCCATGTGTGCTAATCTTAACACCTTGTGAAGTAAACCTCAAAATTTCAAAATACCCCACTCATTGAGGGAAATATGCAAAGCTAATGTGTAGAAAGTAGCTGCATCTTGCTTGTTTCTGTACAGGATTTAGATTTCACTATTTCCACAGCCTTCAGTAAAATCAATGGCATAAAATCAATTTCCGAAATAATTGAGATTCTAAGGGCAGCACAGTGGTTAGCACTACTGCCTCACAGCGCCAGTGACCCAGCTTTGATTCCTGGCTTGGGGCACTGTCTTTGCAGAATATGCCTGTTCTGCCAGTGTCTGTGTGTGTTTTCCTTCTTGGTGCTCTGGTTTCCTGCCACAGTCCAAAGACGTGCTGGTTGGGTGCATTGGCCATGCTAAATTCTCCCTCAGCGTACCTGAACAGATGCTGGAGTGTGGCGATGAGGGGATTTTCACAGGAACTTCATTGCAGTGTTAATGTAAGCCCAGTTGTGACACTAATAAATAAAATAAATTGTGTTATGAGCCCCATTTGGAGATAGTATGCAATATATAATTTAATTCTGGGATAATTGCAGTCACTAACTTTCCTCTTGTAATTTTGGCAGATCATAGATGCTAAATCCTGTCACACTAATGGCCTAGTTATTGAAGGAAATTCTGAGACAGGCTACAAGGAGACAGAGCATAATGTTGTTGTGACACTGTGATCCAATATTCTCCTAGCATTGATCATAGCTGCTCCAATGTGTTAGAACATTGCACTTTATCTAACAGTCACCGTTCACATTGTACATCTTCATAATTAATTGCACTATTCCTGATATTCATGTGCTACTGAGATACCAGTGAATTCACAGGTGACTGTAGGAGAGGGTTTCTGCTCTTATTTCTACCTTCAGGTGACTTTTGATGTCTGAACAATTCCAATTTCCTTCTCTGAATTGAGATAATGGTCTGTGCAATCAGGTCTCTATATGATATGTATCCTAGTTTTATTATTGGCCCTTCAGCCCCAGCTTGCACGCGATAACAACAAAGAAATCACGACAAACCATTTGTTCTATTCAATGGCGGGGTATTTACCCAGCGTCCCAAGCGACGAGGAATGCCTCCTATCCGGGCAATCACGACCGCGCAGGCGCAGTAGTGACCGTGTTCTGAGCATGCGCAGAGGGAGTGCTGGGGAGTCGAAGTTGTTGTTTCTTGTCTCCGCGGCGGGTAAGGAAGCGGCGTGTCTGAGGGAGCGATGGGCGCAAAGGGAGGGCGGTAAGGTTTCATGAACACTTCGTGAATTCAAACCCCAAACACGAAGATCCTGGGCCAGTCCCGGGTTTGTCCAGAGCCATTCTGCTTCTGCAGAGACAAGCATGGATAAACGGCCGCCATCTTTAATGGGGCGATGCGCAGTAATGCGCATGCGCGGTGCTCCCTGTCAGCAGGAGGAGAGAAGGTTGTGATTTTCATTGAATCCCAACAGCGCAGAAAGAGGCCATTCGGCCCATCGAGTCTGCACCGACCACAATCCCACCCAGGCCCCATCCCCTTAACCCCATGCATTTACCCTAGCTAGTCCCCCTGACATAAAGGGGCAATTTAACATGGCCAATCCACCTAACCTGTGGGAGGAAACAGGAGCACCCGGAGGAAACCCATACAGACAGGAGGAGAATGTACAAACTCCACACTGACAGTGACCCAAGCCGGGAATCGAATCCATGTCCCTGCTGCTGTGAGGCAGCAGTGCCTGCCACCGTCCCACCCCCTCATTTCGAGGTTAGTGCTTTGTGCAGATCCAGACTGAGTGGCAGGTTCCTTTCCCTGAAGGGCATTAATGTAGTGGTTGGGATTTTACACAAATCCAGCTGCTTTCATGGTCACATTTTCCTTTGTGCTGTCCCCATAAATTACCAGATTTATTCAGCTCAATTTCACAACCTGCCTTTGTGTTTTTGTGGGTTATCTCTCACTCCCTTGTTTCTGTTTTAAATCAATTTCACAGGTTTTAGGAGGACTTGCAGTCAGGAAATTCAAACCATACATCACATCCGGATCTGGCAGTCGCACAACTTATCACAACGTGAATATCATTGGATTTTGAACATGGAAGAAAAAAGCACCATTCACAGTGGAGAGAAACCGTACGTGTGTTCTGTGTGTGGACGAGGCTTCAACCAATCATCTGACCTGTTGAGACACAAGCGCAGTCACACCCGGAAGAAACCGTGGAAATGTGAGGATTGTGGGAAGGGATTCAGATCCCCATCTCACCTTGAAAAGCATTGCCGCTGTCACACTGGGGAGAAGCCATTCACCTGCTCTGACTGTGGGAAGGGATTCATTCAGTTAACCAACCTGCAAAGACACCAGCGAGTTCACAGTGGGGAGAGGCCAATGACCTCCTCTGAGTGTGCAATGAAACGCCAACAAGTTCACACCGGGGAGAAGCCATTCATCTGCTCCGAGTGTGGGAAGAGATTCTCAAGGTCCTCTAACCTGCTGATGCACCAGCGAGTTCACACTGAAGAGAAACCTTTTAAATGCTCTGACTGTGGGAAGTGCTATAAAAGTTCTGGGGAACTTTTGTCCCATCAACGTGTTCACACCGATGCGAGACCATTCAGGTGCTCTCACTGCGGGAGTGGGTTCAAGACATCCTCTGCCCTAACTAAACACCAACGCACTCACACTGATGAGAGACCTTTCAGATGCTCTCAGTGTGGCATTGCATTCAGGCAAATGAGTAACCTGTCTGAACACCAGCGCACTCACACTGGGGAGAGGCCATTCACTTGCTCTCAGTGTGGGAAGGGATTCGCTCATTCATCTACCCTGCAGAGACACCAGCGAGTTCACACTCACGAGAAACCTTACATCTGCTCCAAATGTGGAAGACGATTCACTCAGTTATCGACCCTGCTGAAACACCAGCAAGTTCACACTACTGAGAGACCATTTAAATGTCCAGACTGTGGGAAGAGCTATAAAAGTTCTGGGGAACTGATGCGCCATCAACGTGTTCACACTGATGAGAGACCGTTCAGGTGTTCTCACTGTGAGACTGGGTTCAAGACATCATCTGCCCTCACTTCACACCAGCGCACCCACACTGAGGAGAGACCGTTTAAATGCCCAGACTGTGGGAAATGCTATAAAAGTTCAGGGGAACTGGTACGTCATCAACGTGTTCACACTGGGGAGAGACCTTTTAAATGCCCAGACTGTAGGAAACGTTTTAAAAGTTCCAGTAATCTGGTGTCCCATCAACGCATTCACACTCGGGAGAGACCGTTCAGGTGCTCTGACTGTGGGACTAGGTTCAGAGAATTATCTCATCTCACTGTGCACCGGCGCACTCACACTGGGGAGAGGCCATTCACCTGCTCTGTGTGTGGGAAGGGATTTGCTTCTTCATCCAATCTGCTGACACACCAGCGAGTTCATAAATGACGACAGTGATTGGATTTTGCCATTATTTACATCCAGAAATGAAGCATGTTGATTGGGCTCTGTTTCTGCTGATGTTCATAAACTCCATCTCAGCTGAGTTAATATTCCAGATAAATGTTAAATCAATCAGATTTGTGTTGAATCCTTTTAATATCTCGAACATAGGTCAATTCCTACTGAAGGTCTCTCCCTCACCCTTGTCTCCTCCATCCTCACCTCCAGCAACAAGCGAGGAGCTCATGGAGCTTCTTTGTCATTAAGCTTGAGACAATCTGATCAGCTGTTTCTGCTGCTTCCCTCCCTTCTACAAGGCCACCGGGCCAAACTGTCTTTACCGTGGTCAATCCACCCGACCTGCTCATCTTTGGACTGTGGGAAACCGGAGCACCCGAAGGAAACCCACGCAGACATGGGAGAATGGACAAATTCGACAAAGACAGTCCCCTGAGGTCGGAATTGAACCCTGGTCGCTGGTGCTGTGAGGCAGCAGTGCTAACCACTGTGCCACCGTGCTGCCTACCTCATCTACTGACACCTCAATGAGTTCATGTGTCTTCAGGAGCTGCATTCTGCAGTTATTGCTGCTGTTAATCACATTCAAGACAAAATGTGTGGGATATTCCTGAGGTGTGTAAGAAATGTATCCCAACCACTCTCTTCCATGGTTCAGAACTCCTCAACACGGGCGGCACTGTGGCACAGTGGTTGGAATGCTGCCTCACAGCGCCAGGGACCTGGGTTCAATTTCCAGCTTGGGTCACTGTCTGTGTGGAGTTTGCACATTATCCCCGTGTCTACGTGGGTTTCCTCCGGGTGCTCCGGTTTCCTCCCACAGTCCAAAGATGTGAGGGTTAGGTGAATTGGCCATGCTAAATTGCCCCTTAGTGTCGGGGCACTAGCTAAGATAAATTCATGGCGTTATGGGGATAGGGCCTGGGTGGGATTGTGGTCAGTGCAGATTCGATGGACCGAATGGCCTCCTTCTGCATTGTAGTATTCTAAGACATGGAACAAAGATTCCTTTACAACTGTGTTTAGAGTTGGGAAGAACAGCGGTGAATGCTGGCAGTGTGCTGTTAAATCAAAGATTGGTTTAAATCTGGGATCTGTTCCTGAAAAAGCAGGTTTAAATTTGCAGACTGAAAATGACTGGTCAACATTTTGTGAAGATTATTTTTAATTCATTGCTTGTGGCCTATCCCTAACTGCCCTTGAACTGAGCAGCTTGCTTGCTGGACCATTCCAGAGTCAACCACATCGTGTGGACCTGGAGTCACATGAAAGACTTACAGATGCTGCCAGACCTGCTGAGATTTTCCAGCATCCTCTGGTCTTATCCTGGAGTCGTATAAATTCCTTCCCTAAAGGGCATCAGTGATCATCGGTGAACCAAATGGGTTTGAACAGCAATGGGTTCATGGTCATCGCTAGACCTTTAATTACAGACTTTTATTGACTTCAGATTTCACCATTTGCTGTGGTGTGATTGGAAGCTGGCTCCCCAGAGCATTACCCTCGGACTCTGGGCTCCCAGCCCAGTGACAATACCACCACACCATCAGATTGAGAGCATTTGTGTGACAGTCCTGAGTCTACAACTTTCAGACCGGTGTTAATATGTTTAAAATAAACCGTTTTAAAATAAATCAATTCAAGTCTACATTACATACTAGTTGAAGGAATTCACAGGAGCCTGGGACAATTATACAACAGACATGAGGAGCTGCAGTGTGTTTGCAGGAATGCCCTGTTTTATTGATGTGTGTGTGTTCTGACACCAGGATAACTAAAAATACACAAACCTAGAACATTCCCTGACTCCATTCCCAACAGTTTCTCTGGGATTACTCCTTCTGTTCAGTGAGTTCAGGGGAATGCTCACAGAGGGAATGGAGCAGGGAGCGAGGATCCCTGGGATGATGTTCAGTGAGTTCAGGGGGATGGAGTCAGAGGGAATGGAGCAAGGAGTGAGGATCCCTGGGGGGATGGAGTCAGGGGGATGGAGCAGGGAGAGAGGGTCCCTGGGATGATGTTCAGGGGGATGGAGCAGGGAGGGAGGATCCCTGGGGTGATGCTCAGTGAGTTCAGGGGGATGGAGTCAGAGGGAATGGAGCAGTGAGAGAGGGTCCCTGGGGTGATGCTCAGTGAGTTCAGGGGGATGGAGTCAGAGGGAATGGAGCAGGGAGAGAGGATCCCTGGGGTGATGCTCAGTGAGTTCAGGGGGATGGAGTCAGAGGGAATGGAGCAGGGAGGGAGGATCCCTGGGGTGATGTTCAGTGAGTTCAGGGGGATGGAGTCAGAGGGAATGGAGCAGGGAGGGAGGATCCCTGGGGTGATATTCAGTGAGTTCAGGGGGATGGAGTCAGAGGGAATGGAGCAGGGAGGGAGGATCCCTGGGGTGATGTTCAGTGAGTTCAGGGGGATGGAGTCAGGGGGATGGAGCAGGGGGGAAGGGTCCCTGGGGTGATGCTCAGTGAGTTCAGGGGGATGGAGTCAGAGGGAATGGAGCAGGGAGACAGGAGCCCTGGGGTGATGCTCTGAGTTCAGGGGGATGGAGTCAGAGGGAATGGAGCAGGGAGGGAGGAGCCCTGGGGTGATGTTCAGTGAGTTCAGGGGGATGGAGTCAGAGGGAATGGAGCCTATTGGGAACAATGAGTAATTGTAAAAGGAGTCAGAGTGTGAATTGGTACAAAGAGTAAAGCTTGAAGCAGAGAGTCAGTGTGTGTTCACCAGAAAGTGGAGCGTGTGCATGTCTAACAGACAGCGGGGAGAGATGAATGAGGATGAAGACCTTGCCAGCTTTGACAAAGGGTCATCTGGACTCGAAACGTCAGCTCTTTTCTCCCCTCACAGATGCTGCCAGACCTGCTGAGATTTTCCAGCATTTTCTCTTTTGGTTTCAGATTCCAGCATCTGCAATAATTTGCTTTTATGTATGAAGACAGCTGGGAGAGGTGTTAAAAGTGTCCATGAAGTGATCAGAATATGTGAATGGCAGAACAGTGGTACAGATGTTTAAGGCAGTTGTCCTGAATGTGGGTGGGTGGGGGGAGGGGGAGTGGTTAGGGGGTGGACAAGGCAGAAACAGTTGCCCTGAACGGGGGGTGGGGGTGGACAAGGCAGAAAGCAAGAATGGAGAACTGGAAACATGGAAGTGAGAAAGAAGGATGATAAAATGGATGAATAAGACAAAAAGAAGAATCAGAATTAAATGAAATAAATGGAAATGGAGTGTAGGTGGAGGGGAGAGTTCACGCTGTGAATGTTGAATTCAATGTTCAGTCCGGAAGGCTGTAAAGTGTCCAATTGGAAGATGAGGTGCTGTTCCACCAGTTTGCATTGGGGTTCACTAGAACATTGCAAGGACCGACATGTGGACAGGAGAGTAGGGTGGTGTATTGAACTGACAGGAAGGTCTGGGTTTTGCTTGTGGATGATGTTCAGCAAAACAGACAACCAGTCTGCATTTGGTCTCTCCAGTGTGGAGTCGACCACATTGGGAGCAACGAATGCAATAGACCAGATTGAAGGAGATGTCTGAAACGCTGCTTCACCTGAAATGGTGTTTGGGACCTGGGACAGTGAGCAGGGAGGAGGTAAAAGGGTAGGTGTTGCACCTTCAACCATTGCATGGGAAGGCTCCATGGACAGGGGGTGAGATGGTGGGTGTGATGGAGGAATGGACCAGGGTGTCCCAGAGAGAACGGTCCTTGTGAGTTCTTGCTGAGGAGGGTGGAGGTGGCGGGGGGGGGGGGGGGGGAGAAGGGGTGAGGGGAAGGTGTGATGAGTAGTGGCATCATGCTGGAGTTGGCAGAAATGGCAGAGGATGATCCTTTGAATGCGGAGGCTGGTGGGGTGAAAAGTGAGGACATGGGGAAGCCTATTCTGGTTCTGGGAGGGAGAGGAGGGGGGTGACAGCAGTGGCTGGGGAATGGGTCGGTCATGGTCAAGTGTACTGTCAACCACAGTAGGTGAAAAACCACAATTGGCGAAAGAAAGACATGGGCAACACTATTTTGGAAAATGGCATTATCAGGACAGATGTGGCGGAGGTGAAGGAACTGAGAGAATGAGATGGAGTCCTTTCAGGATATGGGGTGTGAAGAACTGTAGTCAAGGTAGTTGTAGGTGTCGGTGTGCTTGTAATAGATACCAGTGATATTATCACCAGAAATTGACACAGTAAAGAGTCTCAGAACACCAGGTTAAAGTCCAACAGGTTTATTTGGTATCACGAGCTTTCGTGGCACTGCTCCTTCATCAGGTGAGTCACTCAGACCTTAACCTGGTGTTGTGAGACTTCTTACTGTACCTACGCCAGTCCAACGCCGGCATCTCCACATCATGACTACCAGAAATGGAGTCAGAAATGTCAAGGAGGGGGAAGAGAAGTCTCAGAGATGGACCATGTGAAGGTCCATCTCTGACAATTCACGAGCATGAACTCTCCCCTCCACCTTCACCCATTTCACCAATTTCCATTTATTTTAAAAGCAAAATATTGTTGATGCTGTAATCTGAAACAAAAACAGAAAATGCTGGAAAATCTCAGCAGATCTGACAGAATCTGTGGGGAGAGAATAGAGCCAATGTTTCAAGTCGAGATGACCCTTCGTCAGAGCTCTGTCACATCTGAAGTGACATGGGCTCTTAGTCTCGCCATGAAAACCAGCAGCAACAGAGCAAAATTGAACATTGCAGACAGGTCGATTGTAGGCCTGGCGCTGTTGGCAGTTTTTGTAATGTTGTGATTATCCCATTTGCCGAACACACGAAGGTTCAAAACTGGGCAGAAACATGAATGAAACTTTACCATTTAGGGTGAGGGAAATCTGCATGATTTCAGTTATTTGCTGAACATTATCCAAATCTCGATGTTACAGACATATTGGCCAGTATTTTACAGCATCGCTCTGGTGAGGCTCATAAAATCCCACCCGAGGCCAATGGTAAAATTCCAGCTATTATCTTTGCTCTGACCTCGGTACAAATGCTTTCAGGAAAATCATGAATGCGATATTTTAAAACGCAACAAGGAAATAAATGTTTGCATTTTGACACCGTGCACATATTAGCAATTTGTTCAGTCCACAACAGAATTTGTAGGTGTAGACTAACATAGTTAATTACCACCTGAAACATGTCTAATAGTATTGCGTGCTCATAAAGACAGACTCAAAGGTGATACTGTAACTGAACTAGAGGAAATGACGCACATTGCGCAGAACAATCTTTTTTTAAAAATCGGTCTTCACAATAGAGAAATAGGAAAAACACTCGTCAGATGAGGAAATCGAGAATCAGTGCGGATCTGCTGGACTCTTCTGTAGACAAATGGGATTTAAGTGCCAGAATGTTTCACACCCAGAATAAAGAGGGATCAAGTATAACTAACTGATTATTTCTAACTCTCTTCCCATTAAAGATATTTGATTTTGTTTATAGACTGACCGTGGTCAATCTCAAATAAGCATCATGGGATGTGTGTTACCCAGTGACTCCATCTGTTTTGTTCGTCAGTCACATTTGCAATTCAATGTGATATAGTGCAGAGATATGCAATTCAGAATGAGGACATCTGTGTTCAATAAATGTATTGATATTAAATGTTGAATAATGAAACAAATACCGAGTAATATAGACTGAGAATGATGAATTTGGCACAGTGATTAGCACTGCTGCTTCATGGTGTCAAGGACCCAGGTTTGATTCCAGCCTTGGGAAGGAAATCTGTGTGGTGTCTGCGCATTGTCCCCATCTCTGTGTAGGTTTCCTAAAATGTGCAGGTTAGGTGGATTGGCCATGCTGAATTGCCCCTTGGTGTCATGGGATTAGCAGTGCAAATATATAGGGTTATGGGGATAGGATCTGCTTGGGATTGTTGCGTGCAGACTCGATGGGCTGAATGGCCTCTTTCTGCACTTTAGCAATTCTATAATTGAGCAGAAATCATTGCTCCCTAAGACATTTGCCAGATGGGCACTTTTAAATTTTGAAGTTCAATATAAGGTGAGACATCAGGTTGAAAGTAACAGTTGTCTTCTTGTATTAAGTGGCATGGGCTCTCAGTCTAACCATTGGAACCTGCAGTAACATAGCAGAGTTGAACATTGCCGACAGGCCGATTGGCTGCCCTGTGCTGTCAACAGCTTCTGTAGTGTAGTGGTTATCACGTTTACCTAACATGTGAAAGGTCCCCTCCAAAACCAGGCTGAAACTGGTTTCAGGGCGGCACGGTAGCACAGTGGTTAGCACTGCTGCTTCACAGCTCCAGGGTCCCGGGTTCGATTCCAGGCTCGGGTCACTGTCTGTGTGGAGTTTGCACATTCTCCTCGTGTCTGCGTGGGTTTCCTCGGGTGCTCCAGTTTCCTCCCACAGTCCAAAGATGTGTGGATTAGGTTGATTGGCCAGGTTAAAAAAATTGCCCCTTAGATGTGTAGGTTAGAGGGGTTAGCGGGTAAAATATGTGCGGGTAGGGCCTGGGTGGGATTGTGGTCGGTGCAGACTCGATGGGCCGAATGGCCTCTTTCTGCACTGTAGGGTTTCTATGATTTCTATGAAACTTGAATGGCAATGTTTCCCGTTCAGTTTGAAGGACGTTTGCAGAATTTCTTGCTGAATTCTATGTGAATCTGGTATCTTATAGGGTTATTTATTCGCTGGCTCTCTTGGCTATATTCTCTCTCCACAGATGCTGTCACACCTGCTGGGATTTTCCAGCATTTCCTGTTTTTGTTTCAGATTCCAGCATCCGCAGTTTTTTGCTTTTATTTATTCACTCTGACTTGGGCCTCAAAATTCATTCAGGACGAAATACTGAATTCTCATGTGAAGAAAAGGATGGCGTATGGGAGGAAACTGGAGCACCCAGAGGAAACCCACACAGAACGTGCAAACTCCGCACAGACAGTGACGCAAGGATGGGAATCGATCCCAGGTTGTTGACGCTGTGAGGCAGCAATGCCAACGACTGTGCCACACTGACTTTAACCTGGTGTTGTGAGACTTCTTACCACACTGAAGGATCAGCCTGGTGGTAGCTTTACTCATGATATCCAGTTGCATTAGAGACAGAATAGAAAGGAGATAAAATTAAAATACTGCGGATGTTGGAATTGTGAAATTTAAACTGAAAATGCTGGACTGGCAGCATCTATGGAGAAACCTATTACAATAGATATTTATGATTTTGATTGCTGATTGAGGAGGCAAGGTCCTTTAGGTTTTATTGACGTTTTATACTGTGTTACACGTTTTTTGAGGCGAAAAAAGCGATGTAAATATCTCTAAGGTTAAGTGATGTCCATCTTTGTGCGGGGCAGACGTGCTCCGTTTGGACAGAAGGTGAAGTGTCGGAGCTGATGCGTCCCTAACAAAGATGGCTGCGATGTGGGGGCGGGGGCAATGGGCGGAGGAGGTTGGGACCGCACATGCGCATTGCTGCGGTTGTGGTTTGTTGACGGAAGCGCGCGGCTTCTTCTTCGGATCGGAATCAGATTTTAAAGGAGGAACGTTTAACTGTCGCTGGCGTTGCCATGGCGGCAGGGGCGGGGCTTGCTAACCTCGCGCGCTGGCACAAGTGGACCCTCGAGCTTAACCTGAGCGGCAGCAGCAGCTGCGGAGGCCGCGCGGGGAGCCGGGGGCTCGAGTAGGCGGCAAGCCGGGTCAGCCCGCCTCTCCCGAGGGGACGCCACCGCACACTGACCCGGGGATGTGGCACCAACCCAAAACTTCCCAACCCCGGGTTTTTCACGCGTCTTTTACCCCTCACCGAGCCCCTCAGCACAAAGCAGCCCCTCAAATCCTCCAGAAATCACTCAGACCCCACGGCATCTTTTCCCCAGGTCATGACCCTGAGATGCCCTTTTGGTTTCAGCCCCTCCACCTGATCAGGTGCCAACTGCGGTGGTGGTTGGAGGAACGATTGCTCGTTTCCAGGGCCGGGTGCTGAACTGGATCTCTCTCAATGTCCCACAGTGTTTGTTTTCAAGATACAATTTGGTATATTAGGTGATTTGTCACTTTGTCCCTCAATGGAGGGTAAGTGGATTGGCACCCTGATTATCAATTGACACTAATCCACTTCTGCAGCCCTCCATTCCCGTGGCAGTTCAGTGGACACAATAGCAGTGTGTGTCTGAGGTTTGCCCAAGCTTTAGTTCGTGCTGGCAGCATTGCCACCACGTTGGGGTCCTCAACAGAGAGACTCCCTCTTTAAAGAAGGTCTTGAAAGGGTGACCAATTTGTGTTTTCTGTTTCTCACAGGAGCCGTGATCAACAGTGTGGCCAGGGCCACTCCACGTGCCCAATCGCATATTCGGACAAACAGCTACCGGACATCTGCATCCAAGAAACAGACTGGATCCTAGTCGAGAAAGTAAGTTAGATTTGAATGTGTCCTTGGTGGGTGGCAGGCAATGCCTGGGTTTGTCCATGGTGGTGAAGTGCCTTGCTGAACCACAGCAGCCTGTTTGGTAAAGGGACTTATTGAGTTAATTGTTACTTCCAGGCCTGGGTATAAGATCAGCATATGGCCTCCCCTAACCGGCCCCCTTGACTGATACCCTGCTCGCTTTCTGTTTCAGCGCTGCTGGGACATCGCCTTGGGCCCATTGAAACAGCTGCCCATGAATCTGTTCATCATGTACATGGCTGGCAACACCATCTCCATTCTCCCCATCATGATGTGTGCATGATGGCCTGGAGACCCATACAGGCACTGATGTCCATGTCTGCAAGTGAGTATTGTATTGAATCTGTAGCTCAGAAACAGCTCTGAACCGGCATCACTTGAATGCAGCTTAGAACAGAGTGCTAAGAGTTGGGTAATTAAGGGACTTAGGGAAGGAAGGGAACGAGGTACCCTTTTGCTTTCTAATATTCTCAGCCTTTGGGAAGTGATCTTCCTCTTCTACAGGAGAAAGAGCGGCGAGCTATTTGCTGAGTATCTGCAAAGTGACTCAAGTTTATTCTATGTCTAAGGATCAAAATCGTACAGCAACTGCTGGTAATCAAAATCGTATAGCAGCTGCTGGTAAGGTTAATAAAATATATAAAATCAAAAGTAAAATACATCATTGGATAAAATAATTAAATACTTTTTTCGCACACATTAAAGATGGGAGGACAGGTGATGCGTCACAGCTGCAACGTGTGGGAGCTCCTGGGTGTCAGTTTGATCCAGGGCAAACACATCTGCAGTAAGTGTTTGAAGTTCAAGCAGCTCTGGTTAGAGTTTATGAGCTGGAGGCTGAACTACAGACACTGCGATGCATCAGGGAGGGGGAACATTACCTGGATTCTTTACACCAGGAAGCAGTCACACCTCTTAGGACAGGACCTGCTGATTTGGTCAGTGATCAGGGACAGGAGGATGACTGTGAGTGAGGCAGGTAAGGGGATTCAGGTGGCAGGAGCCTCAGCCTTCACAATTGTCCAACCGGATTGCAGTTTTTTCAGCTTGTTTGTGCTGCAGGGTGGATGAGCAAACTGACCTTGGCACCGTGGTACAGGAAGCCATTCAAGTTGGAGGAGAAAAAGGGAATGTGGGGGTAGTATGGGATGGTGTAGTCAGAGGGATTCACACTGTTCTCTGCAGCAAAGAGCATGAGTCCAGATGGCTGTGTTGCCTTGTGCCAGGGTTCAGGACATCTGCTCAGGGCTGAAGAGGAACTTACAGTATTGTGTCGGATCTGCAGCTCAAAAACAGCTGCACGGGGGAGGACCCAGTCATTGTGGTCCATGTAGGTACCAATGACACAGGCAGGACAAAGAAGGAGGTTTTACATGGCTAGTATGAGGACCTAGGTACCAAATTAAGAAGCAGGATCTCAAAGTTCATAATCTGGATAATTACCTTAACTACTTCCTAATTGTCTTAGGACAAATCAGATCAGAGAGATGAATGAGTGACTCAAAGATTGGTGTGGGAGGTGGGTTCTGGTTCATGGGGCACTGACACCAGTACTGGGGAAAGCATTTTAAAACTAAATAGTAGACAGGGAAACAAATTTGGGGCAAGGAATCAAAGATTTATAGAAATGACTGGATGAAGGGCTGGTTGGCAAATTTGCCGATGACACAAAGATAGGTGGGAAAGTAAGTTGTGACGAGGACATACGGAGGGTTCAAAAAGACAGAAAGGTTAAGTGAGTGGGAAAATATCTGGTAAATGGAGTAGAATGTGGGCAAATGTGAAATTGTCCATTTCGGCAGGAAGAATGAAAAAGAAGCATTTTGTCTAAATGGTGAGAGATTGCAGAGCTCAGAGATTCAGAGGGATCTGGGTGTTCTAGTACATAAATCACAAAAGGCTAATATGCAGGTAAATCAGTAATTAGGAACACTAATAGAATGTTATCATTCATTGTGAAGGGAATTAAATACAGAACTAGGGAGGTTATGCTTCAGTTGTACAGGTCACTAGTGAGGCCACATCTGGAGTACTGTGTACAGTATTGGTCACCTTGTTTAAGGAAGGGTGTAAGTGTGCTGGGGACAGTTCAGAGAAGTTTACCAGACCAATACCTGAAATGATGTGGTGATGCCGGCGTTGGACTGGGGTGGGCACAGTAAGAAGTCTCACAACACCAGGTTAAAGTCCAACAGGTTTATTTGGAATTTGGAATCCTTCCGCACCTGAGGAAGGAGCAGCGCTCCAAAAGCTCATAATTCCAAATAAACCTATTGGACTTTAACCTGGTGTTGTGAGACTTCTTACAATGCCTGAAATTGATGGGTTGTGTTACGAGGCAAGGTTGGACAGCTAGGAGTGTATCCGCTGGAGTTCAGAAGAGTAAATGGCGACTTGTTCCTGCAAGGCCTTGACAGGATGGAGGTAGAGAGGATGTTTCCTCTTGTGGGATAATCTAGAACTAGGGGTCACCGTTTTAAAAAATAAAGCGTCACCCATTTAAAGTAGAGATGAGGAGAATTTTTCTCCAAGTGTCGTGAGTCTTTGGAACTCTCTCCCTGAAAAGGTGGTGGAAGAAGAGTGTTTGAATATTTTAAGCAAAGGTGGATAGATTCTTGGTAAGAAAGGAGGTGAAAGGTTATTGGAGGTCAGCAGGATGAAGATTTGAGGTTACGATCAGGTCAGAGAGTAAAGACCAATTCTGCTCAATCGCTCCTCATTGCACAGTCCTGTCATCCCAGGAAGCAGTCTGGTGAACGTTTGTTACTCGTCCTCTGGGGCAATTCTCTGGGTAAGGAGACCCAAACTCTGCAGTGTTCCACATGTGGTTTTACCAAAACTGGATACAATTTCAGAAAGATTTCCTCACTCGGAAACTGTATCCCTGGGGAATAAAGACTAACAGACCATCTGCATCTCTCCTTAGGGATGCTGCCAGACCTGCTGAGATTTTCCAGCATTTTCTCTTTTGGTTCCTCATTCAAACAGACGCAGTAATTTGCTTTTATTTGGTTAGAAGTGGGGGATTTACACACAGAAAATTCAAATCAAGGAACGGTTTGTCTCTTCTGAATTTATGTCCTGGTTTAAGGGTGATGATCTTTGTGGGAACTCTATTTACAGGATACAGCAATTGGAAATTGAACATGGAAAATGTTTTGGGACTGCACAGTGGTTAGCACTGCTGCCACAGAGCGCCAAAGACCCGGGTTCGATTCCAGCCGCGGGCGATTGTCTGTGTGGAGTTTGCACGTTCTCCGTGTCTGCATGGATTTCTTCCCGTGGTCCAAAGATGTGCAGGTTAGGTGGATTAGTCAGTACCTGCTCAAAAGATAATCCCAGAAACTACAGGTCAGTCAGTTCAATGCTAGTGATGGGGAAGATTCCTGAAACAATAATTCAGGACATATTTAGTAGTCACCTGAGTAAATGTGGATGAAGAAGGACAGTGTTCAGAGGAAATGGTGTTTATCGAACCTGCTGAAATATTTTGATGAGGTCACAGATACCGTTGTTGAGGATAATGCTGTTAATGTGGTGAACATGGACTTCCAAAAAGCATCAGATAAATTGCCGCACAGCAGACATCGGAGCACAGATATGACTCGTGGAATAAAAGGGACAGCAGCAGCATTGACACAAAATTGTCTGGGGGACAGGAAACACACAAAATACTGGTTAATGGATGTTTGGGAGTTCCTCAGGAGCGGGTGTTAACACCCAGCTCTTCCTAATGTATACAAATGACCCAGACCTTGGTGTTCAGGGACAGTTTAGAAATTTGTGGACAGAATCTGTGTCGACCCAGACTGGGTGGCAGGTTTCCTTCCCGAAGGACATTAGTGAACCAGTTGGGTTTTTATGAGAATCCACCAGTTTTAATGGTCACTTTTCCCTGGAGCCGGCCCCGCAAATGACCAGATTCATTCAGCTCAATTTCACAAACTGCCTTTCTGTTTTTGTGGGTTCTCTCTCACCCCATCTTTTTCTGTTTTGAAACAGTTACACAGCATTTTAGAAGAGGAGGATTTGCAGTCGGGAAACTGAAACGAAACATCACATCACAATCTGGTGGAGTTTTCCAATGTATCATAACCTAAATATCATTTGATTTTGAACATGGAAGGAACAAGCACCGTTCACAGCGGGGAGAAACCGTACACGTGCTCTCTGTGTATGGACGAGGCTTCAGCCAATCATCTGACCTGTTAAAACACAAATGCAGTCAATCCAGGAAGAAACCATGGAAATGCAGGGATTGTGGGAAGGGATTCAAATCCCCGTCTGGCCTGGAATGCCATTGGCTCAGTCACACTGGGGAGAGACCGTTCACCTGCTTCGAATGTGGGAAGGGATTCACTCGTCAATCCTACCTTCTGATACATCAGCGACTTCACACTGGGGAAAGGCCGTTCACCTGTTCTGTGTGTGGGAAGGGATTCATTCAGTCATCCACCCTGTTGAATCACCAGCGAGTTCACACTGAGGAGAGACCATTTAAATGCTCAGACTGTGGGAAGTGTTACAAATGTTCTGGGGAACTGATGCGCCATCAACGTGTTCACAGCAATGAGAGGCCATTCACCTGTTCCATGTGTGGGAAAGGATTTACTCAGCAATGCAAACTGCAGACACACCAGCGAGTTCACACTGATGAGAGACCTTTTACATGTACAGACTGTGGAAAGCGCTTTAAAAGTTCCCAGGACTTGATGCAGCATCAACCTGTTCACACTGATGAGAGACCGTTCAGATGCTCTCACTGTGGGTCTGCATTCAAGCGATCGTCTCACCTGACTGTGCACCAGCAAATTCACACTGGGGAGAGGCTGTTCACCTGCCCTGACTGTGGAAAGGGATTTACTCAGTCATCCGTCCTTCTGACACACCAGTGTGTTCAAACTGGGGGGAGACCATTCATCTGCTCTGAGTGTGGGAAGGGTTTCCCTTCCTCATCCAAACTTCTGATGCACCAGCACGTTCACACTGGGGAGAGACCGTTCACCTGCTCTGTGTGTGGGAAGGGTTTCACTCAGTCATCGAACCTACTGACACACCAGCGAGTTCACACAGGGGAGAGGCCATTCACATGTGCTGAATGTGGGAAGGGATTTGCTTATTTTTCTGTACTGATGAGACACCAACAAGCTCACAAACAATTACAATGATTGGATTTTGCTGTCAGTGACATCCAGGATTATGTTCGTTGGGGTCTGTTGGATGATGTCAATAAATTCCAGCCAGTTGTTTGGGCTAATGTTGTGGATAAAGGTCAAATAAATCAGTTTTATATTACTATTTTTATATTGAACACACTGTGTTGCATCTATTTAATGTCTCTAACTCCATTTGGATCCTTTTGAAGGGCTCTCCCTCTCCCCTGTCTTCTCCATCCTCACCTCCAACAACAAGTGTGAGGATCGCATGGAGCTTCTTTGTCACTAAGATTGAGGGGAGGTGATGGCCTAGTGGTATTAACACTAGACGGTTAACCCAGAAACTCAGCTAATGTTCTGGGGACCAGGTTTCAATCCCACCAGGGCAGATGGTGAAATCTGAATTCAATAAAAAATATCTGGAATTAAGAATTTACTGACGACCGTGAAACAATTGTCGTAAAAACCCATCTGGTTTAATGATGTCCTTTCGGGAAGGAAATCTGTCGTCCTTGCCTGGTCTGGCTAGGGGCGGCACGGTAGCACAGTGGTTAGCACTGCTGCTTCACAGCTCCAGGGTCCCGGGTTCGATTCCCGGCTCGGGTCACTGTCTGTGTGGAGTTTGCACATTCTCCTCGTGTCTGCGTGGGTTTCCTCCGGGTGCTCCGGTTTCCTCCCACAGTCCAAAGATGTGCGGGTTAGGTTGATTGGCCAAGTTAAAAATTGCCCCTTAGAGTCCTGGGGTGCGTAGGTTGGAGGGATTGGTGGGTGGATATGTGGGGGTGGGGCCTGGGTGGGATTGTGGTCGGTGCAGACTCGATGGGCCGAATGGCCTCCTTCTGCACTGTAGGGTTTCTATGATTTCTATGACATGGGACTCCAGAGCCACAGCAGTGTGGTTGTCTCTAAAATGGCCGAGCAAGCCACTCATAAGGCAGCTCACCACCACCTTCTCAAGGGCAACTTGCAATAAATGCTGGCCATGCAACAACATCCATGTCTCACAAATGAAATTTAAAAAGCTGCCTCTGTTGCTTCCCTTCCTCCCACGAGCCCACCCTTGACCCCGGTGTCTTTGTTCCCCTCCTGCCCATCTCTCATTACAACTTCCAAAATCCCTGTCGTCTCCCAAATCTCTGCCCATATGTCCTGAAATTCCCTGTGTGAATCCCTCCGATGACATTTGTCTTTCCACAGTATTAAACCAGCTCTTACCAAAGTCTCAAATTACTGTGTGAATATGACTGAGGTAAGTTATCTGTCACTGTCCTTCTCAGCCAGTCTGCAGTTATTGACACCATTGACCAAACCATCTTCCTCCAGTGCCTCTCCATTATTGTCCAGCTGGGTGGGACTGCACACTTCGGATTAATTTCTTTTCTGATTGTAGTCAGAGAATCACCGGCAGTCATTGTGATTATTACAGACAGAGAACAAGTGAATAGAGGGAGCAAAGTAAATGGGGAAAGAGACAGTGAGAGTGAATGGGATGGAAGTTCGTAAACTGAGACAAAGAGAATCAGATTGAGACAGAAAATGGGGTCAACATTGTTCCAAAGAGAAGAGATTAATGCTTTTCAAACCTTCCTGATCATTATAACTTATCAATTTCTGTAAAATATTTTGAGTGAATGGAACAAGGCCTGGATATGAGATTCTGAAACTCCCTCCCTAACTGTCCAGATTAAAGGTGTTTGTTAAGGTCTGTCTCTCCAAACAAGGTTTTGGCCATCCATCCTAATATTGTGCTCTGTGACACAGTAATTCTAGTTGCTGATCTATCAGTAATGGACTTGCTGCCGTCTGGAACAAAACTGTTTTCACCACTAAGGCTCCACTGTGATGTAATAGTCTCTATGACATCATCGCAGCAGGACTGGATGACATCATCAGAGTCCATTGTTTCTGAATGATCCACATCAATAACAACAGGAAATACTCATCAAGCTGAGCACATTATCTAGGCTGACACTGCAGTCTGACACTGAGGGACTGCTGCACTCTGACATAAACTGTCCTTCACATGGAGCTTGTGGAGGCTCTGGCCACAATCTTCCAATCCTTCTCATAGAGTTGTGGTGCCAAAAGGCTGAGAGATTGGAAATGTTACATCCCTGTTCAAAAAATTACAGAACAATCATCTTAACATCAGCGGTGGAGAAAAATGAAACCAATAATCTGGGGCACAATCAACTGGTACTTGGAAAAGTGTGGATTCTTATTGTCAGCATTTTCTGTTTTAATGCTGAAAACTTCCCTGGATCTCAAGGCTGGGAAAGACATTCTGGAAGGTCATCCCCCCCCATTCCTCTCTCTATCCCTCCTCCCATCCCTCCCTACAACAAGAACCATTCACTGTGCACCGCAGTTTCACCCTCATTCCCCCAGTTTGTATTCCAGCCTTTACCACACCCACTCTGCTCCCAGATACTTCACACCATGAGATATTACAATTCAAACTTTATAATCTCTACAATTTAATATTTGTTCAGACAGCAGACAAATCATCAATTCCACTCCCACCCTGAGCTATGGGGATATCTTTATACATTATCTCATTTCACAATAAAACTCACACACTGAATTTCAGATTTGCTTCTGTTGTTTTAATTTGCCCAGCAGATTATTTGGAGTGAGACTGACATCAACCCTTCATGGTCTCAGTCTGTCTCTGTGTTTGTGAGAGTGTCTGAGATAGTGTGTGTGTCTGAGCGTGTGTATGTATGAGTGTGTATCTGTGTGTGCTGTGTGTGTGTTTGTGTGAGATTATAGAAAGATAGAAACTAGAAGCAGGAGGAAGCCATTCGGCCCTTCGAGCCTGCTCCGCCATTCATTTTGATCATGGCTGATCATCGAATTCAATATTCTGATCCCCCTTCTTCCCACACCTTTAGCCCCAAGAGCTATATCTAATTTATTCTTGGAATCCTCTGTATGTGTCTGCATTTTTCTGAGTATTTGTGTGTCTATGAGTTTGTCTGTATTTGTTTCCGAGATTGATATCAGTTATGGGAATAGATTCGTCTGCATTAAAATATATTAAAATAAGAATAGTAGGAATAAGAAAAATACAGCAGCACAATCCTCCAACAAGATCCTTCAGTAATCTGAGAATTCAGTGATTTCCCAGGCAGAGGCCATTTACCTCACATCGCCACAAGAGGGAGCTCCCTCGCTGTGTTTGTGTGTTCACGGCAGCAGGAACGGGTTCCGTTACACAGTGAAATGTAACAGAGCAGAAATCCAGGAGAACTGGATTAATTGTTGGATTTCACAGTGATATGTTACAGAGCAGGAATCCAGGGGAACTGGATTAATTGTTAGATTACACAGTGATATGTTACAGAGCAGGAATCCAGGGGAACTGGATTAATTGTTAGATTACACAGTGATATGTTACAGAGCAGTAATCCAGGGGAACTGGATTAATTGTTAGATTACACAGTGATATGTTACAGAGCAGTAATCCAGGGGAACTGGATTAATTGTTAGATTACACAGTGATATGTTACAGAGCAGTAATCCAGGGGAACTGGATTAATTGTTAGATTACACAGTGATATGTTACAGAGCAGGAATCCAGGAGAACTGGATTAATTGTTAGATTACACAGTGATATGTTACAGAGCAGGAATCCAGGGGAACTGGATTAATTGTTAGATTACACAGTGATATGTTACAGAGCAGGAATCCAGGGGAACTGGATTAATTGTTAGATTACACAGTGATATGTTACAGAGCAGTAATCCAGGGGAACTGGATTAATTGTTAGATTACACAGTGATATGTTACAGAGCAGGAATCCAGGAGAACTGGATTAATTGTTAGATTACACAGTGATATGTTACAGAGCAGAAATCCAGGGGAACTGGATTAATTGTTAGATTACACAGTGAAATGTAACAGAGCAGAAATCCAGGGGTACTGGATTAATTGTTGGATTACACAGTGATATGTAACAGAGCAGTAATCCAGGGGAACTGGATTAATTGTTGGATTACACAGTGATATGCAACAGAGCAGGAATCCAGGGGAACTGGATTAATTGTTAGATTACACAGTGATATGTTACAGAGCAGGAATCCAGGGGAACTGGATTAATTGATGGATTACACAGTGAAATGTAACAGAGCAGAAATCCAGGGGAACTGGATTAATTGTTGGATTACACAGTGATATGTAACAGAGCAGTAATCCAGGGGAACTGGATTAATTGTTGGATTACACGGTGATATTTTACAGAGCAGAAATCCAGGGGAACTGGATTAATTGTTAGATTACACAGTGATATGTTACAGAGCAGTAATCCAGGGGAACTGGATTAATTGTTGGATTACACAGTGACGTATTAAAGAGCAGTAATCCAGGAGAACTGGATTAATTGTTCGATTACACAGTGATATTTTACAGAGCAGAAATCCAGGGGAACTGGATTAATTGTTAGATTACACAGTGATATGTTACAGAGCAGTAATCCAGGGGAACTGGATTAATTGTTGGATTACACAGTGACGTATTAAAGAGCAGTAATCCAGGAGAACTGGATTAATTGTTAGATTACACAGTGATATGTTACAGAGCAGAAATCCAGGGGAACTGGATTAATTGTTGGATTACACAGTGATATTTTACAGAGCAGAAATCCAGGGGAACTGGATTAATTGTTGGATTACACAGTGATATGTTACAGAGCAGTAATCCAGGGGAACTGGATTAATTGTTGGATTACACAGTGATATGTTACAGAGCAGTAATCCAGGGGAACTGGATTACTTGTTGGATTACACAGTGATATGTTACAGAGCAGTAATCCAGGGGAACTGGATTAATTGTTGGATTACACAGTGATATGTTACAGAGCAGGAATCCAGGGGAACTGGATTAATTGTTAGATTACACAGTGATATGTTACAGAGCAGTAATCCAGGGGAACTGGATTAATTGTTGGATTACACAGTGATATGTTACAGAGCAGTAATCCAGGGGAACTGGATTAATTGTTGGATTACACAGTGATATGTTACAGAGCAGTAATCCAGGGGAACTGGATTAATTGTTGGATTACACAGTGATATGTTACAGAGCAGTAATCCAGGGGAACTGGATTAATTGTTGGATTACACAGTGATATGTTACAGAGCAGTAATCCAGGGGAACTGGATTAATTGTTGGATTACACAGTGATATGTTACAGAGCAGAAATCCAGGGGAACTGGATTAATTGTCAGATTACACAGTGATATGTTACAGCGCAGAAATCCAGGAGAATTGGATTAATTGTTGGATTACACAGTGATATATTACAGAGCAGAAATCCAGGAGAACTGGATTAATTGTTGGATTACACAGTGATATGTAACAGAGCAGAAATCCAGGAGAACTGGATTAATTGTTGGATTACACAGTGATATGTTACAGAGCAGTAATCCAGGGGAACTGGATTAATTGTTAGATTACACAGTGATATGTTACAGAGCAGGAATCCAGGGGAACTGGATTAATTGTTAGATTACACAGTGATATGTAACAGAGCAGAAATCCAGGGGAACTGGATTAATTGTTAGATTACACAGTGAAATGTAACAGAGCAGAAATCCAGGGGAACTGGATTAATTGTTGGATTACACAGTGATATGTAACAGAGCAGTAATCCAGGGGAACTGGATTAATTGTTGGATTACGCAGTGATATGCTACAGAGCAGGAATCCAGGGGAACTGGATTAATTGTTAGATTACACAGTGATATGTTACAGAGCAGGAATCCAGGGGAACTGGATTAATTGATGGATTACACAGTGAAATGTAACAGAGCAGAAATCCAGGGGAACTGGATTAATTGTTGGATTACACAGTGATATGTAACAGAGCAGTAATCCAGGGGAACTGGATTAATTGATGGATTACACAGTGATATGTTACAGAGCAGGAATCCAGGGGAACTGGATTAATTGTTAGATTACACAGTGAAATGTAACAGAGCAGAAATCCAGGGGAACTGGATTAATTGTTGGATTACACAGTGATATGTAACAGAGCAGTAATCCAGGGGAACTGGATTAATTGTTGGATTACACAGTGATATTTTACAGAGCAGAAATCCAGGGGAACTGGATTAATTGTTAGATTACACAGTGATATGTTACAGAGCAGTAATCCAGGGGAACTGGATTAATTGTTGGATTACACAGTGACGTATTAAAGAGCAGTAATCCAGGAGAACTGGATTAATTGTTAGATTACACAGTGATATTTTACAGAGCAGAAATCCAGGGGAACTGGATTAATTGTTAGATTACACAGTGATATGTTACAGAGCAGTAATCCAGGGGAACTGGATTAATTGTTGGATTACACAGTGACGTATTAAAGAGCAGTAATCCAGGAGAACTGGATTAATTGTTAGATTACACAGTGATATGTTACAGAGCAGAAATCCAGGGGAACTGGATTAATTGTTGGATTACACAGTGATATTTTACAGAGCAGAAATCCAGGGGAACTGGATTAATTGTTGGATTACACAGTGATATGTTACAGAGCAGTAATCCAGGGGAACTGGATTAATTGTTGGATTACACAGTGATATGTTACAGAGCAGTAATCCAGGGGAACTGGATTAATTGTTGGATTACACAGTGATATGTTACAGAGCAGAAATCCAGGGGAACTGGATTAATTGTTGGATTACACAGTGATATGTTACAGAGCAGGAATCCAGGGGAACTGGATTAATTGTTAGATTACACAGTGATATGCTACAGAGCAGGAATCCAGGGGAACTGGATTAATTGTTAGATTACACAGTGATATGTTACAGAGCAGGAATCCAGGGGAACTGGATTAATTGTTAGATTACACAGTGATATGTTACAGAGCAGAAATCCAGGGGAACTGGATTAATTGTTAGATTACACAGTGAAATGTAACAGAGCAGAAATCCAGGGGAACTGGATTAATTGTTAGATTACACAGTGATATGTTACAGAGCAGGAATCCAGGGGAACTGGATTAATTGTTAGATTACACAGTGATATGTTACAGAGCAGGAATCCAGGGGAACTGGATTAATTGTTAGATTACACAGTGATATGTTACAGAGCAGGAATCCAGGGGAACTGGATTAATTGTTAGATTACACAGTGATATGTTACAGAGCAGTAATCCAGGGGAACTGGATTAATTGTTAGATTACACAGTGATATGTTACAGAGCAGGAATCCAGGAGAACTGGATTAATTGTTAGATTACACAGTGATATGTTACAGAGCAGTAATCCAGGGGAACTGGATTAATTGTTGGATTACACAGTGATATGTTACAGAGCAGAAATCCAGGGGAACTGGATTAATTGTTAGATTACACAGTGAAATGTAACAGAGCAGAAATCCAGGGGTACTGGATTAATTGTTGGATTACACAGTGATATGTAACAGAGCAGTAATCCAGGGGAACTGGATTAATTGTTGGATTACACAGTGATATGCTACAGAGCAGGAATCCAGGGGAACTGGATTAATTGTTAGATTACACAGTGATATGTTACAGAGCAGGAATCCAGGGGAACTGGATTAATTGATGGATTACACAGTGAAATGTAACAGAGCAGAAATCCAGGGGAACTGGATTAATTGTTGGATTACACAGTGATATGTAACAGAGCAGTAATCCAGGGGAACTGGATTAATTGTTGGATTACACGGTGATATTTTACAGAGCAGAAATCCAGGGGAACTGGATTAATTGTTAGATTACACAGTGATATGTTACAGAGCAGTAATCCAGGGGAACTGGATTAATTGTTGGATTACACAGTGACGTATTAAAGAGCAGTAATCCAGGAGAACTGGATTAATTGTTAGATTACACAGTGATATTTTACAGAGCAGAAATCCAGGGGAACTGGATTAATTGTTAGATTACACAGTGATATGTTACAGAGCAGTAATCCAGGGGAACTGGATTAATTGTTGGATTACACAGTGACGTATTAAAGAGCAGTAATCCAGGAGAACTGGATTAATTGTTAGATTACACAGTGATATGTTACAGAGCAGAAATCCAGGGGAACTGGATTAATTGTTGGATTACACAGTGATATTTTACAGAGCAGAAATCCAGGGGAACTGGATTAATTGTTGGATTACACAGTGATATGTTACAGAGCAGTAATCCAGGGGAACTGGATTAATTGTTGGATTACACAGTGATATGTTACAGAGCAGTAATCCAGGGGAACTGGATTAATTGTTGGATTACACAGTGATATGTTACAGAGCAGTAATCCAGGGGAACTGGATTAATTGTTGGATTACACAGTGATATGTTACAGAGCAGTAATCCAGGGGAACTGGATTAATTGTTAGATTACACAGTGATATGTTACAGAGCAGTAATCCAGGGGAACTGGATTAATTGTTGGATTACACAGTGATATGTTACAGAGCAGTAATCCAGGGGAACTGGATTAATTGTTGGATTACACAGTGATATGTTACAGAGCAGTAATCCAGGGGAACTGGATTAATTGTTAGATTACACAGTGATATGTTACAGAGCAGTAATCCAGGGGAACTGGATTAATTGTTGGATTACACAGTGATATGTTACAGAGCAGTAATCCAGGAGAACTGGATTAATTGTTAGATTACACAGTGATATATTACAGAGCAGAAATCCAGGAGAACTGGATTAATTGTTGGATTACACAGTGATATGTAACAGAGCAGAAATCCAGGGGAACTGGATTAATTGTTAGATTACACAGTGATATGTTACAGAGCAGTAATCCAGGGGAACTGGATTAATTGTTGGATTACACAGTGATATGTTACAGAGCAGTAATCCAGGGGAACTGGATTAATTGTTGGATTACACAGTGATATGTTACAGAGCAGTAATCCAGGGGAACTGGATTAATTGTTGGATTACACAGTGATATGTTACAGAGCAGAAATCCAGGGGAACTGGATTAATTGTTAGATTACACAGTGATATGTTACAGCGCAGAAATCCAGGAGAATTGGATTAATTGTTGGATTACACAGTGATATATTACAGAGCAGAAATCCAGGAGAACTGGATTAATTGTTGGATTACACAGTGATATGTAACAGAGCAGAAATCCAGGAGAACTGGATTAATTGTTGGATTACACAGTGATATGTTACAGAGCAGTAATCCAGGGGAACTGGATTAATTGTTAGATTACACAGTGATATGTTACAGAGCAGGAATCCAGGGGAACTGGATTAATTGTTAGGTTACACAGTGATATGTAACAGAGCAGAAATCCAGGAGAACTGGATTAATTGTTGGATTACACAGTGAAATGTTACAGAGCAGTAATCCAGGGGAACTGGATTAATTGTTAGATTACACAGTGATATATTACAGAGCAGAAATCCAGGAGAACTGGATTAATTGTTGGATTACACAGTGATATGTTACAGAGCAGTAATCCAGGGGAACTGGATTAATTGTTGGATTACACAGTGATATGTTACAGAGCAGTAATCCAGGGGAACTGGATTAATTGTTGGATTACACAGTGATATGTTACAGAGCAGTAATCCAGGGGAACTGGATTAATTGTTAGATTACACAGTGATATGTTACAGAGCAGTAATCCAGGGGAACTGGATTAATTGTTGGATTACACAGTGATATGTTACAGAGCAGGAATCCAGGGGAACTGGATTAATTGTTAGATTACACAGTGATATGTTACAGAGCAGGAATCCAGGAGAACTGGATTAATTGTTAGATTACACAGTGATATGTTACAGAGCAGGAATCCAGGGGAACTGGATTAATTGTTAGATTACACAGTGATATGTTACAGAGCAGGAATCCAGGAGAACTGGATTAATTGTTAGATTACACAGTGATATGTTACAGAGCAGGAATCCAGGGGAACTGGATTAATTGTTGGATTACACAGTGATATGTTACAGAGCAGTAATCCAGGAGAACTGGATTCATTGTTGGATTACACAGTGATATGTTACAGAGCAGCAATCCAGGGGAACTGGATTAATTGTTAGATTACACAGTGATATATTACAGAGCAGAAATCCAGGAGAACTGGATTAATTGTTGGATTACACAGTGATATGTAACAGAGCAGAAATCCAGGGGAACTGGATTAATTGTTAGATTACACAGTGATATGTTACAGAGCAGTAATCCAGGGGAACTGGAGTAATTGTTAGATTACACAGTGATATGTTACAGAGCAGTAATCCAGGGGAACTGGATTAATTGTTGGATTACACAGTGATATGTTACAGAGCAGTAATCCAGGGGAACTGGATTAATTGTTGGATTACACAGTGATATGTTACAGAGCAGTAATCCAGGGGAACTGGAGTAATTGTTAGATTACACAGTGATATGTTACAGAGCAGGAATCCAGGGGAACTGGAGTAATTGTTAGATTACACAGTGATATGTAACAGAGCAGAAATCCAGGGGAACTGGATTAATTGTTGGATTACACAGTGATATGTTACAGAGCAGTAATCCAGGAGAACTGGATTAATTGTGTGTGTGTCCCTGGGCACAGTTCCCAGAGAGTTTAAAATCTTCTTACAGCTAGCCAATTCCTGATCCAAACCGCTAAATCACCCTCAATCCCATGCCTCCGTATCTTCTGCAATAGCTTAACCGTGAGGTTAGAGTGTTAAAATCTGAAATAAAACAGTCAACGCCACAAAGAGTCAACAGGCCCGGCAGTTTGTGTGGAGGCAGAAACAGAGTGAAACACACAGTTAAACATCCATATGAATCAAGAGCAGCAGTAGACCTTTGGGCTGCTCTGCTCCAGATCAGATCCCAGCTGATCTGACTGTGACCAAAACTCCACTTTCCTCTCAAGAATCCAATGAATCAGCCTTAAAAATATTCAATGACTCTGTCTCCACTGCTCTCTGGGGAAGAGAATTCCACAGACCAAAGACCCTCTGAGAGAAAAAAAAATCTAATTCTCTCTCTTTCAGACGTCTTAAATCCAGCTCGCTCCCCAGAGCCACACAGGGAAAGCCAGACCCGTGAAGAAGGGAGAGAGGGAGGTGGAGAAGAACAAAATAAAACATCTGCAAACTGATAACATGATTCACAGCCCAAGACCAAAACGAGTGTTAATGGGACAAGTAAAGACACAAAAGATGATCTGGATGAGGTGTAAATAGCCGGTTAGCAATAGTCCGAATGCAAAGTAAAGAAAACAAGAGGGAAATGAGGTGAAAAAAGCAACAACGAAACACAGAACACAATGGGGGCAGAGATTGTGGTGTAAAATTGTTGGACTCAGTGTTGTTCTGAAGGTTGTAAAGTGCCTCTTTTAGTTGCAGGAAATATTATATTTCCCAGTTCCGATGACAGGTCACATTCAGTCTGTTTCTCTCTCCACAGAGGCTGCCTGACTTGTTGAATATTTCCAGCGTTTCCTGCTTTATGCCACAGAGAATGTCAAAGAATTGTTACACCCGGAACAGATGTCTCTTCCTCGGGACACTCCAGCTCGGGTCAGGGTGGGGGGATAATGTTCGCTGTTTTATATTTGTGTCTGGTGCGAGTAATACCTTAAATTAAATGGAGAAGTTTTTTAAACTGAAGAGAGTAACTGAAACTGACTTTAAACAACATTAACAAGCCCGGGCTGCTGGAGAAACATTTAGGGATTTGTGAGCAGTCAGTTCCGGCTGGTTTGAAGTGAAATCCTGTCGGTGCTGCGGCAAATCTGAACTCAAACCAGACAAACTGGAACCGCTGGGTTAGAGATTCCGGGTGTTGGGATGTGGAGGCTGGGGGAGGGGGAGATGGCGGGAAAACTCTGAGCCTGACTTCAGACAGGGTGAGCGGGGTAAAGGGGAGGATTGAGAGAGTTAATGTGGGAGTCAGGGACAATAGCAGAAGGTGGGAAGCTCTGGAAAGGAGCAATGGGGGTAAAGGGCATCACAGAATGTGTGTTTAAACGAAGATAAAAGCAAAATACTGCGGGTGCTGGAATCTGAAACAGAAAATGCTAGAAATCTCAGCGGATCTGACTGCATCTGTGGTGAGAGAACAGAATTAATGTTTCCAGTCTGGATGATCATAGGTGCTGCCAGAAATGCTGAGGTTCTCCAGCATTTTCTGTTTGTGTTTAACTGAAGGTTCAGCAGGGAAACAAGCAGCGATTTCACACACACTAAACCCAGGGAGAGGGGGTGACCCAGGATAAGGGACAGGCGCAGCTCAGTGAGGCTCTGCAAAGTCCAGCAATCTGTCCACATTGAGAGCTTAGAGCGCCAAGGGGGAGGGGAAGGAGAAACTATTTGGGACACAGCAGGAGGTCACCCCTCCCCCTCATTCTGTGGTTCCACATCCCTCCCACACCTGGGCAAGGTTGGCTCAAGGTGCAGGAAGCTGCAAGCTGAGAGGCTGAGCTGTGAACTGGGCCGGGTTGGGGGTTTGAGTGACAGTCCTGGGGCTATTTCAGGACAGGAACTGCCACAGATTCCCTCTTTTTCCTGGGACGTTTCAGTGGAGCTGTGTTGGTGAGTGTTTGTAATCTCTGTCTCACTGTCTCGGTAATGGGGGTGGGTTGTAGATTGCTGTGAGTGTTAGACTAAATAACCTCTCCTCATGCTGCCAGTTCCAGTCTGCAGACTCCATTTCTCAGTCCAGTTTGCTGCTCTGTCTCTGTCTCTCTGTACTTTGCTGCAGTGCTCCACATTCTGAGCAACATCCAGCCCATTGTTATCACCCGAAATTTGCGGCAAACTTCCTTCACTGTGGCACAGCGGTTAGCATTGCTGCCTCACTGAGTCTGGGTTCGACTCCAGCCGTGGGTGTGTGACTGTCTGTGTGGAGTTTGCACAGTAAGAAGTCTCACAATATCAGGTTAACGTCCAATAAATTCATTTGGAATCAATGCAAATTACTGCGGCTTCTGGAATCTGAAACCAAAAGAGGAAATGCTGGAAAATCTCAGCAGGTCTGACAGCATCTGTAAAGAGAGAAAAGAATTGACATTTTGAGTCCAGATGACCGTTTGTCAAAGCTGCTCCTTCATCAGCTCTCCAAAAGCTCGTGGTTCCAAATAACCTGGTGTTGTGAGACTTCTTACTGTGCCCACCCCAGTCCAACATCGCCACCTCAGGTGTGGAGTTTGCACAATTCCCCCCCCCCCCCCCCCCCCCCCGTCTGTGTGCATTTCCTCTGGGTGCTCTGGTTTCCTCTCACTGCCCAAACGTGTGCAGGTTAGGTGAATTGACCATGTTAAATTTGTCCCTTAGTGTCCCAAGATGTGTAGGGTCTAATTTGATTTATTATTGTTGCATGTTCTGGGATACAGTGAAAATTATTTCTTGCGTGTTATACAGAAAAAAAAGTCATAATTTGATAAAGTACAGAGGGGGAAAGGAACAGAGTCGGGTCCAGAATATATTGTTGCGGCTGCAGGCAGGGTGAAGAAAAAGGTCAGGATGGGGATTAGCAGTCAGTGCGTGGGGTTACTGGGATAGGGGGTGAGCCTGGGAAAGATGCTCTCAGAGTCAGTACAGACTCGATGGGTAAAATGGTCTCTTTCTGCACTGTAAGGATTCTATGATTAGTGAATTACGGTGAACAACTTTTGAATAGAGGGCTTTCTGAGGCGCAGAGCATTGTGGGAAATGTGACCGCCATTAGTCAATGCCTGACTCTACTGTTTCATTATAGACCGAGGGCAAGTCCTGAGCCCTCAATTCTGTTTGTAACTCTCACAGGCTGCCTGGTCTGCTGAATATCTCGAGGATTTGTTTTTTCTGTCCCAGATACAGTCTCGACAGAGTTTTCTGTGTTATTGTTTTATAGGTTCGATTTTAGAAACACAGTTAGGAGCCGGTTTGAATCAGGCTGCGTGTTGGATGCAGAACTCAGTTCCTGGCCTCCTGCGTGTTTTTTTTACTGTTGCTTCGGTCTGGACTCTGTTCATCACCTGTCTCTATGGGTTCTCTCTCAATCCCCTTTTATCTGTTTTAAATCAGTTTCACAGGGACTAGAAGGGGACGATTTGCAGTCAGAAAACTGAAAGTAAATATCATATCAGGAACTGCCAGAGTCGCCCAATTTATCATAACTGAATATCAGTGGATTTTGAACATGGAAGGAAAAAGCACTATTCCCAGTGGGGAGAAACTGTACACGGGTTCTGTGTGTGGACGAGGCTTCAGCCGATCCTCTGGCCTGTCAAAACGTAAGTGCAGTCGCTCCATGGAAAAACTGTGGAAATGTGTGGACTGTGGGAAGGAATTTAATTACCCATCCCAGCTGGAAATTCATCAGCGCAGTCACACTGGGGAGAGACCGTTCACCTGCTCTGAGTGTGGGAAGGGATTCACTCAGTCATCCAATCTACTTGCTCATCAACGAGTTCACACTGATGAGAGACCTTTTAAATGCTCAGATTGTGGGAAGTGCTTCAAAAGTTCTTGGGAACTGATGTCCCATCAACGTGTTCACACTGATGAGAGACCATTCAGGTGCTCTCACTGTGGGATTGGGTTCAAGCATTCACATCACCTCACTGTACACCAGCGAATTCACACTCGGGAGAGACCATTCACCTGCTCCGAGTGTGGAAAAGGATTCACTCGGTCATCCCACCTATTGACACACCAGCGCACTCACACTGGGGAGAGACCTTTTAAATGCTCTGACTGTGAGAAGTGCTATAAAAGTTCTGATGAACTGATGTCCCATCAACGTGTTCACACTGATGAGAGACCGTTCAGGTGCTCTCACTGTGAGGCTGAGTTCAGGCGATCATATGACCTCATTTTACACCAGCGAGTTCACACTGGGGAAAAGCCATTCACCTGCTCCGAGTGTGGAAAGGGATTCACTCGGTCATCCCGCCTGCTGCAACACCAGCGAGCTCACACTGGGGAGAGGCCATTCACCTGCTCTGAAAGTGGGAAGAGATTCACTCAGTCATCCTACCTGCTTAGACACCAAAGAATTCACTAGTAACCACGGTGATTGGAATCTGCTGTTAATCCTATCCAGGACTGTAATATGTTCATTGCGTTTGTTTTTGTTGATGTTAATGAACTCCAGCCAGTTATACGGTTTAATATTCTGAATAAAAGTCAAATAAATTATCTTTGTGTTCAGTACTGTGAATCTTTTTAATATCATCAGCACAACTGAATTCCTTTTGAGTTGCTCTCCCTCTTCCATCTTCCATCTTCACCTCCCCACAAGTGCTCATTGGGAATAAAACTCACAATCTTCTTTGTCACTAAGTTTGAGACAATCCAATCAGCTGTCTCTACTGCTTCCCTCCTTCCCCTAACCCACTGGAACAAACCTCCTCTAACGCTCCCCTTTGTCTGAGCTCTGAACTCTCATCTTTCTGCAGTTTCTCTCCTGCCTCCCCTCATGTCCTCTTAGAGCTCATCTTGCCCATGAGACCCACCACCTGATCCCTCAATCCTTTTCCCACTGAGCTACTGACAGCACAACTTCTCCATATCAGCTGATATTGTCAATATCTTCCTCTCCTTCAAATCCGATATCATCACCCACTTCTCATTAAAATATCTTTGACACATGCCCTTGTGAACTACCATCCCATCTCCTTTCCTCTCTAAAGTCCTTGAATGTTTTACCTTCCACATATTGTAACTTGTTTTCCCTTTCTCATTGTGTTTGGTAAAGTTTATTTTGTTTGTGCAGAATCTGTGGAATCTTTTGCCTTTATTCACTTGTTAAGTATCTTGAATCTCCACCTTTGTCAATTTTATATAAACTCACCCAAATCTAAAAACAGTTTCGTGGGACTTGGGGGAATAGAACAGAAGATGGGTTTCTGCTGCTCAGTTCCAATCCCAGCTGATGTTACTTCTGGGCAGGAAGGTCCCAGAATAAAACCCTGGCTCAATTGACCGTAACTTTTGCCTTTTTGTGTTAGAAATGTGGATGAACAGAGTCACTGGACGGACAATGAGCTTTTAACAAAAATATTTATTAAACATGAAAATACTGACAATAACACAAGACTCCTTCATTCCACACAATCACAGTGAGGGAGCTCTCTCTAGAGGCGAAGTGAGGTAAATGGCCTCTGCCTGGGAGATCACTGAACCCTCAGGCGACTGAAGGGTTATTTTCAAACATAGAAACGTAGGAGGATTGTGCTGCTGTATTTTTCTTGTTCCTTTTTTTTATATTAACGCAGACGAATCTATTTAGAGAATTGAAACCAACCTCAGAAATAGCAACAGGCGAACTCGAAGACAAACACATTCACAGAAATGCACTCTCAGACAGACACAGGCAAACTCGCACACACAGACATGCAGACAGAAAAACACTCTGACTTCCACAAATACACACACACTCACAACACAGAGACAGACTGAGACCAATTTCAGTCCAAATCATCTGCTGGGCACTAAAATAATGTAAGAAGCCTCACAACGTGGGCGGCACGGTAGCACAGTGGTTAGCAGTGCTGCTTCACAGCTCCAGGGTCCCGGGTTCGATTCCCGGCTCGGGTCACTGTCTGTGTGGAGTTTGCACATTCTCCTCGTGTCTGTGTGGGTTTCCTCCGGGTGCTCCGGTTTCCTCCCACAGTCCAAAGATGTGCGGGTTAGGTTGATTGGCGAGGTTAAAAAAATTGCCCCTTAGAGTCCTGGGATGCGTAGGTTAGAGGGATTAGCGGGTAAAATATGTGGGGGTAGGGCCTGGGTGGGATTGTGGTCGGTGCAGACTCGATGGGCCGAATGGCCTCCTTCTGCACTGTGGGGTTTCTATGATTTCTATGAACACCAGGTTAAAGTCCAACAGGTTTATTTGGTGGCACAAGCTACTAGCTTTTGGAGTGCTGCTCCTTCATCAGGTAAGTGGGAGTTCTGTTCACAAACAGGGCATATAAAGACACAAACTCAATTTACAAAATAATTTACATAATCCTGTTCATAAGAACAGGATATGGCGCTCGACTCAACGATTGACAGTTCCGACGATAATAAATCAAATCAATACTTCTCCACTTTATGTGCTAACTCTCGGTTTCAATTTCAGACTACCTCTTGCCCTCCCTAGTGTCTCACCCCAAAATTTCAATCTTTATGCCTGAAGGCGAACTGTTTTGCTAATGGGGCATCAATATATAATCTAGTGACTACCCACATGTGCTTTGTTTCTGGGTGCAGTCACTCCCACCTCCACCTTTCATCCCAGTCCCAGGAGTTTGGAGACTGGGCTCCAGAGGAGTAATGGCGGCCGCATCCCCCACAATGCCTCGCGTTGGAGAAATCGCTCAATCGCCCGGGCTCGGATCTGCGCATGTCCAAGGGAAAGGGGAATCTGCGCATGTGCGGAAATGTTTCGAACCCTGCTGAGATGTTCACCAATGGAAATCTTTGGAAGACCGGAAGGACTCTGGTCCTCCAGCCAATCAGAGCGCGGTCTTTGTGACAATGCAGGTTGAGCTTCAGACGGACTCAAACTCCCTCCAAAGAGGCCAAGATCTGTGAGTAAAACACTTTCTTTTCTCCCCTTTCCATTTCTTTTCTCATTCTGGGGGAAATTGGGGACTTGCAGCAACTGAAGGGAAAGGAAGTGAATCCAGGGAGGGTGCAGACTCTGGAAAGGTTGGCCCAGGTCTCTCTCTCTCTTAAAGACATTGACATCCTTTGCTCCCTCAACTTGACACATTTATTTGTCTGGCTAAAAGGATGGTCTCGTTCCTAATGTTCACAATTAAAGGGCTGGTTTCTTCAGGAGATAGTTGACATTTAAGTGGAATATAGTAAGGTTTGGCATGTTTGGATATGTTTGGTGTAATCTGGTGTAAATTTATGATTCTTTGTGGGACAGTAATTTTATATAGGTCAGTGTTATGTCTAGTTTTGTTGTTAGGTACATATTAGATATATTATTTATGGTTCTGTGGTAAATTTCATTTATTGTTATTTCAAATTTGTAATATGGCACTGTGGTGACATACATTTCCAGTCATTGATTAATTACAGCACAGAAGATGTTCATTCGAGTCTGTGCTGACTCCCTGTCGAGCAATCCAGCCAGTCCCATTCTCCCGCTGTACCCTTGTATCTCTGCAAGATTATTTCCTTCAGTTGTCCATCCAGTTGAGTTTGAAATCTTGTATCATCTCTAATTCCAGCATTCTCATAAGCAGCGAGTTTGTGTTTGTGAACACTCAGCACCTTAATGAAGTTCTTACTGACATGGTCATGAATCTCTGAGCAAGTAATACAGCAGTGTTTATTCAACACATGTTTTCCTCCAGAATCTGTACCTATGGGTTGGGTTTGTATTGAGTCTAGCAGTCTGCATCAAGGTTTTCAGGTCTCCAGGTCAGGAAGCAGTGAGTAGGGGTCGGCCACTCAGCATCAATCAGCACCTTCAGGAGAATTGTGAGGGTGTATATTAGATACAGCTGAGTGAGAGTAGAGGGAATATGTGAGATTGAGGTTTACAACTTTTGGTGAACAAAATAGGAATGAATGTTCAACTGAAACTAGAATCGTGTGTTCTGAATTTCTCGGCTGTACTGACAGTGCTGACTTTTCTAAATTCCTTTTACAGGTTTTGAGAAGGAGAAGATTTGCGATAGAAATCTGAAACCAAACGTCACACCGAGACCTGACACATTCACTCGATTCAAAAGGACCTGAATATCATCGCTCTTTCAGTCTCGAATTGAGTTGAAGTATGTACAGATGGAGGGCGTTGATTGGATCATTATATGAGTGTGTATGAAAAAAGCGTGTATAAAGAAATGGTGTTCTGTCTGCGTCAAAAGGTTTAAATATGTGACTGGAAAAGCATCGAGACACACATATGAGTGAGAGTGTACCAGCGAACTGACTGTGGAAAGACCATTAACCAATTACACACCCTGAAAGAAATATCACACCATTCGGAGTGAGGAGAAACCGTACTCGCTTTGTGTGTGTGGACAAGGCTTCAATTGATCATCAAACCTGGAGAGACACAAAGACACCCGCACCATGGAGAAACCGTGGAAATGTGGAGATTGTGGGAAGGGATTCAAAGCCCCATCTCAACTGGAAATTCACCGACACATCCACACTGGGAAAAGACCTTTTACCTGCTTTGAGTGTGGGAAGAGATTCACTCAGTCATCACACCTGCAGACGCACAAGCGAGTTCATAGTGGGGAGAGGCCATTCACCTGCACTGAGTGTGGGAAGGGATTCAAGGATTCATCTACCCTGCGGACACACCAGCGAGTTCACACCAGGGAGAGACCGTTCACCTGTGCTGAGTGTGGGAAAGGATTCACTCAGTTATCCAACTTGCTGACACACCAGCGAATCCACACTGGAGAGAGACCATTCATCTGCTCTGAGTGTGGGAAAGCGTTCACTGAGTCATCCTGTCTGCTGACACATCAACGCAGTCACACCAGGAAGAGGCTGTTCACCTGCGCTGAGTGTGGGAAGGGATTCACACGGTCACCGCATCTGCTGACACACCAGCGAGTTCACACTGGGGAGAGGCCATTCACTTGCTCCGTATGTGGGAAGGGATTCACTCAGTCATCCAACCTGCTGACACACCAGCGAGTTCACAGCAGGAAGAACCCATTCACCTGCTCCAAGAGAAGGATTCATTGAGTCATCCAGTCTGCTAAAATACCAATGTGGTCGCACTGGGGAAAGACCTTTGATGTGTTTTGTGTATGAGAAGAGATTCACTGATTCATCCAACCTGCTGAGACACTAGCAAGTCCACTTTGAGGGGAGGCCATTCCCCTGCTCTGAGTTTAGGGAAGGTCATCAGTCATCCAACTTGCTGACACACCAACAAGTTCACACCGCTTAGAGACCTTTTTTTAATCACAGAATTCCTACAGTGCAGAAGAAGGTCACTTGGCCCATTGAGTCTGCACCGACCACAATCCCAACCAGGCCCCACTCCAGTAAACCTACACATTTACCCTGCCAATCCCCCTGACGCTACGGGGCAATTTACCACGGCCAATCAACCTAACCGGCACATCTTTAGAAGATGGGAGGAAATCGGAGCACCTGGAGGAAACCCACACAGACACGAGGAGAACATGCAAACTCCACACAGACAGTCACCCGAGGCTGGAATTGAACCCAGATTCCTGCCCTGACTATGGGTGTTAATTGAATCAATTGAGTTTAAGAATGTACAGATGGAGGGCTTTGATCAAATAATTATATGAGTCTGTTTGAAGAAAGTATGTATAAAGAGTTGGGAGTTAAATGTATTCCAAGTAAAGATTGGTTCCAGTTTCTTCCTTCACCATAAGGCTGTCAGGATTATAACATGGTCACAGAGAGTGTTTGTCCAATGGTGAAGTTTGGAAACTGGAGGAAAGTATATTTCAGACAGAAGTTTACAATCCCAGCAGCTTTTGTGAGAGATGAAAGCCAGTGGGAATTGTCAGGGTCTGATGACCCGCTGCTGTTCTCGGAGCCTGAACCATACGACCAGTGGAAGAATGAAGTGGCGATGTGGACATGGTTACATCCCTAACAATGAGAAAACCAGGTCTGGCCTTGGCACTGTCACTTCCTAACGAAAGGAAAATTGGCAGCAAAACATTTTCTGAGCTGGAAATCCACTGATCAAGGCTTGGATCTTTTACTCGGTTTCATTGATGAGATTTACAAGAAAGATGCTCTGATGGGTGCCTATGAAGCATAGTCAGACTTTGTCAAGTTTTGAATCAGGGTGTAAGTATATTTAGCAGATCTGGATATCACAAAAAAGACAGGATTGGAAAAGCACTAATCGGTGAATGAATCTCAGGAATGACGGGGAAACAGTTACCGTGAAATTCCCCTGGTGGCCACAGTCCGGCGCACAAACCGGAGCACCCGGAGGAAACCCACGCAGACATGGGGAGAACATGCAAACTCCACAGAGACAGTGACCCAAGCCAGTAATCGAACCCGGGTCCCTGGCGCTGTGAGGCAACAGTGTTAACCAGTGTGCTACCCTTCCGTCCCAGAGGTAAACACAGCAACCAGTCTTAAAGCTACGCAAACATGTAAAGAATTCACTTCAGGTGGTTGGAGGGTAGAATCCCTGCCAATTGGTCTAAGGGAGAAATCCCAAATTCCCCTCTGTGCCGGGCGATCGCCCTCCTGCTTTAGAAGGGACGACAATTAGTATAAATTTTATTCATATTGTCAGATTGTTTCACTAAAGTAAGTGCTCGAGCTAAGAAATTATTGTGGATCCGAGAACAGCGGTGTCTTATAATGTAATACTTTGGACATTTTTTTTCTTTGATTCATTTTGAAATATGTTGCTGTGTATTGTTCTGATCCTAATCAGGATTGTTAATGTTTAAAGAGAAACTCAAATACCCAGTGATTAACAAAGAATTGCACCACAAGATTCCACATTTTTAAACAAGAACAAAATTTATAAAACAAAATATTAAAAGCCAGCTCTATGAACACAGCATAAGTCTTTCAATTATCAGATTATTTCATGAAGAGAATATTAACAACTTATTGTGGTTCTGAGGAGAGGGGTGGCTTTATATGTAATGCTTTGTACAAAAGGAGGAAAGTCACATTTTTTCTTCTTTGTTTGTGTGAATGTTTTGTGATCCCGGTCAGGACAATTAACGTTCAAAGAAAATTGTGAACACCCAGTGATTAACTAAAAGAATTACATGAAAAGATTTAACATTTTAGAACAAAAACAAACTTTACTGTATATATAAAACAAAATAAAATTTAAGAATACAGCACTACAAACTGAATACTGTAGTCAATAAAGACTTATGGTACAAACCTGTTTTTTAAACTCATCCCAAAAGTTTCTTTATACTTAATGATATCTTGAAAGTTCAATTCTGTTCCTGGGACTCTCAAAGGTATGTCAGAGCTCTGCAGAATTCACTTTAATTTTCCTCACTTTTCCAGCTATTTTCCAGGCTCCAAGATTTTATGGAGGCTCTTTCCATTAGCTTTTGGCTAAACAATTCTCCAACTTTCCTTTGAGGCCTCAAAACTGTGGACTCCTCAGTCCAACCGTGGGCTTCGCTGCCTTCTTTACTGAGGGATTTAAACATTGGCAGCACCCCTGGTTCCTAATGACCCAGTGGCTTCTGGTCCTACAGTTGGTTCACAGCTCCTGGTCCCATAGCTGACGGCCTCCAAGCTAACTGCAAACTGCTTGCTTTCTGTGAGAAACACCCAGAATTCCAACCAGGGCTCACTTATCCCCGTGCTAACACATCTGTTGGAATGTCTGTTAGATATTTAGCTTCAAAACTAAACCTTTTTTTCCTGAGGTCTGCATGAAGAATTCCGATCTGTAACAAAGACAGAGCAATAATTGTCAGACCCGTAGTCTCCAGGTCTCCAGCTAAAAGAGCCCAGCTGCCCTTTTACACTTCTTACCCTTCAAGTTTTGACATCTTAAACCAACATGGGCCACGCCTTGTGAATGTGAATCCCCTTCGGGTGTTTCTGTCAGATTCTCAATGCAGGTTTTCTATTTACCTTAAATTTTTAAAAGAGCAATTGTTGAACTAATTCATACTTCTAAAACCTAGGAATTATGAAATTAGATCTTTGCAACACCTTCCCCATGAAGAAATGAAAATGTATCATCCTCTTTTATCCCATTTGAAACATTACAATGTAGACTCAAAAGATTGGCTCTTCTCTCTCCCCACAGATGCTGTCAGACCTGTTGAGATTTTCCAGCATTTCCTGTTTTTGGTTCAGATTCCAGCATCCGCAGTATTTTGCTTTCAACAACGTACAACATGTTGTATACTTAAATAGTTGTGATCTTATCAAATGGTGAAGCAGGCTCAAAGAGCCAAATGGCCAACTCCCGTTCCAAAGTCTAATGTTTAATTACCTTATAACCTGCAATAGACATAATAATCCCTCCATTGTCCACTTCACATTCACAAGTCCAGCTTGGTAACAGCACACTGCTGGGTTCCATGTCCAGGAATTCAGTCCACTGAAGATGGAAATTACTGCTTGCAGTGTTTTCTGAAACTTTTCTTCTTATAATAATTATCGTGCAAAGTTCCTCCTGCAAGAGGAGAGTCCTCATTGCTGTTCATTTGTGAATTTTCAACTTCAGTTTTGAAAACAGTCTGTTCAGAATGCACGTTTTGAACTTTACTTTCTTCCACGTTTGCAGTTCCTCCATTGTTTAAATCCAGAGAGAATATTCCAGTCAATTCCACATTGAAATGTCTTCTTCTTGCTCTGTTGTAGCTGCAGCTTCATTTTTAATTTCATTTCCCAGACTCAAACATTCTGGATTCTCTTTTAGAACATAGAACATAGAACATAGAACATTACAGCGCAGAACAGGCCCTTCGGCCCACGATGTTGCACCGACCAGTTAAAAAAAAACTGTGACCCTCCAACCTAAACCAATTTCTTTTCGTCCATGAACCTATCTACGGATCTCTTAAACGCCCCCAAACTAGGCGCATTTACTACTGATGCTGGCAGGGCATTCCAATCCCTCACCACCCTCTGGGTAAAGAACCTACCCCTGACATCGGTTCTATAACTACCCCCCCTCAATTTAAAGCCATGCCCCCTCGTGCTGGATTTCTCCATCAGAGGAAAAAGGCTATCACTATCCACCCTATCTAAACCTCTAATCATCTTATATGTTTCAATAAGATCCCCTCTTAGCCGCCGCCTTTCCAGCGAAAACAATCCCAAATCCCTCAGCCTCTCCTCATAGGATCTCCCCTCCATACCAGGCAACATCCTGGTAAACCTCCTCTGCACCCTCTCCAAAGCCTCCACATCCTTCCTGTAATGTGGGGACCAGAACTGCACACAGTACTCCAAGTGCGGCCGCACCAGAGTTGTGTACAGTTGCAACATAACGCTACGACTCCTAAATTCAATCCCCCTACCAATAAACGCCAAGACACCATATGCCTTCTTAACAACCTTATCTACTTGATTCCCAACTTTCAGGGATCTATGCACACATACACCTAGATCCCTCTGCTCCTCCACACTATTCAAAGTCCTCCCGTTAGCCCTATACTCAACACATCTGTTATTCCTACCAAAGTGAATTACCTCACACTTCTCCGCATTAAACTCCATCCGCCACCTCTCGGCCCAACTTTGCAACCTGTCTAAGTCTTCCTGCAAACTACGACACCCTTCCTCACTGTCTACCACACCACCGACTTTGGTGTCATCAGCAAATTTGCTAATCCACCCAACTATACCCTCATCCAGATCATTAATAAATATTACAAACAGCAGTGGCCCCAAAACAGATCCCTGAGGTACACCACTTGTAACCGCACTCCATGATGAATATTTACTATCAACCACCACCCTCTGTTTCCTATCCGCTAGCCAATTCCTGATCCAATTTCCTAGATCACCCCCAATCCCATACATCTGCATTTTCTGCAGAAGCCTACCATGGTGAACCTTATCAAACGCCTTACTAAAATCCATATATACCACGTCCACTGCCTTGCCCCCATCCACCTCCTTGGTCACTTTCTCAAAAAACTCAATAAGGTTAGTAAGGCACGACCTACCTGCCACAAAACCATGCTGACTATCACCTATCAATTCATTACTCTCCAAATAACTATAAATCCTATCCCTTATAATTTTTTCCAACATCTTGCCGACAACAGAGAGAGCAAGGTCAAAATGGCTTCTTTTTGTGTCAACAACTCTTTCCTTCATTGGTCAAAATCTTCTTCGGCCATTTAAAAAATGTTGTTAAAATGCATTTTATGTTCAAGCAAAAATGTTGACCATTCCCATCTGGAGACTATGTGATCTCGGGCTTCAGAAACTGAGGAATTGAGAACAAAAGCAGGGAGGTTATGCTGATAGTTTCTAAAGCTCTGGGTGAGGCCACAACAGAACACTGAGCCCAGTTCTGGTCACCACACTTTTGGAAGAACGTGAGGGTCCTTGAGAGGGTGCAGAGGAGATTTACCGGGATGGTTCCAGGAATGAGGAATTTTATCCACAAGGCTAGGCTGGAGAAGCTGGGATTGTTCTCCTTGGAGAAAAGGAGATGGAGGGGAGATTTGCTCGAGGTGTACAAAATTAAAATAGGTTTAAATAATGTGAAAAGGAAAAGCTGTTCCCATTAGCTGATGGTGCAAGGATGAGATGCACAGATTTATATATTCTTAGCGAGAGATGCAGGGGGATGTGAGAAAGGGATGTTTTATGCAATGAGGGGGAATGAGCTGGAACTCACTGCCTGTGAGGGTGGTGGAAGCAGAGGCAATGAATGATTTAACAAGGAAAATGGACGGACACTTGCAGGAAATAGAACTGAAAGGATAAAGGGATAGAACGGGGCAATGGGACTGACCAGTTTACCCCATGAGAATAATCCCGGAACTGAGAGCATTTAACCCTCTGAAAACGCTGGTGTTACTTTTCTCTGGAAAACTGAAGACTGATGGAATCAAGATTATGAAGGGGTTCAATAATCCAATAGGGATTTCAGTGAGAAACCTCTTTACCCAGCGAGTGGTGAGAATGTGGAACTCACTATCACAGCCAGTGGTTGAGGTGAACAGCATGAATACATTGAAGGGGAAGCTCGATACATACATGAGGGAGAGAGGAATAGAAGGATATGCTGATGGGGGGGAGATGAAGAGGGGTGGGTGGAGGCTCATGTGGAGCATAAATACTGACACAGACCAATTGGGCCGACTGGCCTGGCCCTGTGCTGTAGACTCAATGGAACAGAGACAAATGTATTTAATTTAGAGCTACTTGAAGGAGAAATAGGATTTACTATCCAGTATAAAATAAATGTCCTTCATCAGCTTGTGTGGTTCATTTGTGGAAATGTGCTCTCCCAGCCCACTGGAAGCAAAGTTGTGAGAAAGACCAATCCAGCAGAGCTGGACCTTCTGATCCTCCCAATTCACCAACTGTCAGAATGAACATGGTTCAGTCCTGGGTGTGATTAACAGCAGCAATAACAGCAGAATCCAATCCCTGTCATCACTTGTGAACTCGCTGGTGGTTGCGCAGGTAGGTTGACCGACTGAATCTCTTCCCACACTCAGAGCAGGTGAATGTCCTCTCCGCAGTGTGAAGACGCTGGTGTATCTGCAGGCTGGATGAATCAATGAATGCTTTCCCACACTCAGAGCAGGTGGGTGGCCACTCCCCAGTGTGAATCCGCTGGTGTGCCTTCAGGAAAGATGACCGACTGAATCCCTTTCCACACTCAGAGCAGGTAAACGGCCTCTCTTTGGTGTGAACTCGTTGGTGTATCCGCAGGCTTGATGAGTCAATGAATGCCTTCCCACACTCAGTACAGGTGAATGGCCTCTCCCCAGTGTGAACGCGTTGGTGTATCCGCAGGTTGGAGGAGTGAGAGAATCCCTTTCCACAATCAGAGCAGGTGAATGGCTTCTCCCCGGTGTGAACTCGCTGGTGTGCCTGCAAGTGAGATAACCGACTGAATCCCATCTCACACTCAGAGCAAGTGAATGGCCTTTCCCCAGTGTGAATTCGCTGGTGTGTCAGCAAATCAGATGAAGTAGTGAATGTCTTCCCACACTCGGAGCAGGTGAATGGCCTCTCCTTGGTGTGAACCCGCTGGTGTCTCAGCAGGTGGGATGAATGAGTGAATCCCTTACCACAATCACAGCAGGTGAACGGTCTCTCCCCAGTGTGACTGCGTCGATGAATTTCCAGCTGAGACGGGGATTTGAATCCCTTCCCACAATCCCCACATTTCCACGGTTTCTCCATGGTGTGGGTGTCCCTGTCTCCAGGTTTGTTGTTCAGCTGAGGTGGCCACACAAAGCGTCTGTACAATCTCTTCCTGGTGTAAATGGTGATGGTCTTTCAAACTATGTAACTGTCACTGGAACAGTCTCACCCAGATGTTTGTGTCTTGCTGCTTTTCCAGTCACACTGATGTTTAAAACTTTCTGAAGCAAACAGAACAGAAAGACATTTCTCCTTCGAGATTCAAAGGCTAATGATATTCAGATCCCGATAATCGAGTGACTCTGTCAATTCTTCACTTGATGCTTGATTTGAATTTTGTGTCTGCAAATTCTCCCCCTTTGAAGATCCTGTAAAAGAGGTTTACAAATTTCATCACCGTCAGTTAAGGATAGAATCTACAATTGGCATTTGTTAATTTCTATGAAGCATTATTTTCTATCTTGTTCCCCGAAAGCTGTAAATAACTGTCCCACACACTCCCTGCATTACCTGGAGTATTGTGTGGAGCTTTTGTCTCCTTACTAAAGGAAGGATACACTTGCAATAGAGGGAGTGGAGCAAGGGTTCATTCGACAAATCCCTGGAAGGGTGGAAGTTTCCTCAGAGGAGACTGGGCCTCTATTCTCTCAAAGTTTCGAAGAATGAGGGCTGATCTTCTATAACTCAACTGAGTTGAGGAGGAACTTCTTCACACAAAGGTTGTGAATCTGTGTAATTCCCTGCCCAGTGAAGCAGTTGAGGCTATCTCATTGAATGTTTTTAAGGCAAGGATAGATACATTTTTGAACAGTAAAGGAATTAAGGGTTATGGGGAGCGGGCAGGTAAGTGGAGCTGAGTCCACAAAAAAATTAGCCATGATCTTATTGAATGGTGGAGCAGGCTCGAGGGGCCAGATGGCCTACTCCTGCTCCTAGTTCTGATGTTCTTATAATAACTCTAGATGTATCAATGTTGTTATGATCCCTATGAATACAATAACCTTAAAATTAACAAATTCCCAGACAAACCCAATGGAATAAACAAAGGGAAAGATTTCACCTTCTAATAAATCTTGCAATAATCAAATTAAAATCAACATCAATGAATCATGCATTAACAGACAAACAGTATTTGAATAGACAGGATAAATTTCACTTTAAAAAGCTCAGACAATAAAACAGGTTCCACAAAATCACAAACATTTCCCCCCATCACCATATTTGGCTCCAATTCCAGTTCCAGAGTCCCACAACTCTCTGTATTTCCCAGGGGGAGAAAGAAAGTGTTTTCCTCACAGATGTTGTCCAGAGGATGAAGTTTGAGTCTGTGGTGAAGCTACAAACAGAAGCTGTTCTGTTTCAAATCAAACTGCGGGACTGGGAAGAAAATGATGGGAAGAGATTTTGCAAAGTCCCCTCCCCTACTCCCTCAGCTGGCAGCCCAGCACGCAGGCGCAGAGAGCGCTGCTGAGCCGAGCTGTCCGGAGCAGGCGCAGAGAGCGCTGCTGAGCCGAGCTGTCCGGAGCAGGCGCAGTGCGGCTGCCGCCAGCGGTCGCTCTCGATCTCTTTTTGGAGCAGCAGCCGCCGTAGAGAGAGGGGGGAGGGGGAGATCACTGAGCGGCTTCTCGCTCTGGCCGGAGCCGCCAGCCGGTTGCCTGGAAACCGTGGCTGGAGGAGGTGCAGGGGGAGGGGAACAATGGGCGGGGGCGGGGCTCCCGGGTCCGCGAGCCGGGCCTGCGCCATGGAACCCCGACACGTCACTACGAAGCCCAGTAATTCCGATTGGCTGATTTAGGCAGCGCTCCATTGTGACGTCTCAATGCGGAAATTGGCCACCGAGCTTCAGATTAAAGCTTCCACTTGGATTTGAAAAGACTTCGGCCATCAGTGAGTGGAAAAGCAGCAACACACTGCCACACCCGAGTGAGAGTGTTCCAGTGCACTGACTAAAGAGCTTTAACCAGTTACACAGCCTGAATAAATATCACACCATTCACAGCAGGGAGAGACTGTACCCGTGTTCTGTGTGTGGACAAGGCTTCAACTGATTGGCCACCCAAGGGAGAGGCAAGGACACCTGCACCATGGAGAAACCATGGAAATGTGCGGACTGTGGGAAGAGATACAGAGCCCCCTCTCTGCTGGATGCTCATCGGCGCAGCCACACTGGGGAGAGGCCATTCATCTGCTCTCAGTGTGGGGAGGGATTCGCTCTGTTGCCCAGTCTGCAGTCACACCAGCGAGTTCACACTGGAGAGAGACCGTTCACCTGCTCTCAGTGTGGAAAGGGATTCACTGTGTTATCCACTTTGCAGAGACACCAGCGAATTCACACTGGGGAGAGGCTGTTTATTTGCTCTCGGTGTAGGAAGGGATTCAACCAGTTATCCAATCTATGGACACACATGCGAATTCATACTGGGGAGAGGCCATTCATCTGCTCTCGTTGTGGGAAGAGATTCACTCGGTCATCCGACCTGCGGACACATCAGCACGTTCACACCGGGGAGAGGCCATTCACCTGCTCTCAGTGTGGGAAGAGATTCACTCGCTCATCCGACCTGCAGAGACACCAGCGAGTTCACACTGGGGAGAGGCTGTTCACCTGCTCTCAGTGTGGGAAGAGATTCACTCGGTCATCCGACCTGTGGAGACACCAGCGAGTTCACACTGGGGAGAGGCCATTTACCTGCTCTCAGTGTGGGAAGGGTTTCAGTCAGTTATCCACCCAGCAGAAACACCAGCACATTCACACTGGAGAGAGGCCGTTCACCTGCTCTCAGTGTGGGAAGAGATTCACTCGGTCATCCGACCTGCGGAGACACCAGCGAGTTCACACTGGGGAGAGGCCATTCACCTGCTCTCAGTGTGGGAAGGGATTCACTCGGTCATCCCACCTGCGGAGACACCAGCGAGTTCACACTGGGGAGAGGCCATTTACCTGCTCTCAGTGTGGGAAGGGTTTCAGTCAGTTATCCAACCTGCAGAGACATCAGCGAATTCACATGGGGAGAGACCATTCACCTGCTCTGAGTGTGGGAAGGAATTCACTCAGTTATCCCACCTGTTGAGACATCAGTGAAGTTACACTGGGGAGAAACTGTCCACCTGCTCAGTGTATAAAAAGTGTTCAGAATTTCATCACAGCTGCTGAGGCACCAACAAGTTCACAGGGGTTGGATTCTGCTGTTATTGTTTCTGCTCTCAATTACATCCAGGACTGCATTTTGTTCATTCTCACAGTTGGTCAATGGGGAGGGTCGGAGGGTTTCTTTCTGCTGGACTGGCCGGTCTCACAACTGCCTCCAATGGGCTGATGCTCTTTGAGTCTTGTTGCAAATACCTGGTTTTAAATTTCTCAAGGATCACAGAGTGACCGGGTGTGAGGAAGTTCAGAGATATTTAGTCAGCATTTCTGTTTGAAACCTCCCAAACGCCCATCCAATTTCCTTTGTAATTGTTTATTGTCTCCACTTCCTCCACCCTCGTAGGCAGCGAGTTCCAGGTCATTACCATTCGCTGCATCAAAATATTCTTCCGCACATCCCCCCCTACATCTCTGACCCAAAACTTTAAATCTGTGACCCCCTCGTCCTTGTCTCATCAGCTAATGGGAACAGCTTTTCTTTGTCCACCTTATCTAAATCTGTCAGAATGTTGTCCATCTCTATTAAATCTCCCCTCAACCTCCTTGGGGAGGGAAACAAGGGAAGCAACCCCAGCCTGACATCGACAATAAAGAACAAACTAACAGAATATGTTAGTACCTGAAATCAAATGGGAATGTTTAATTTCTGTTTTAAAGATATTGTGAATATATTGTCCTGGACAATAAAGGAATTGGAATAACTCACCTTAGGTGTGGTTGAATGGAATATACCAATCTGGTATCCACCTACAGTCCAGTGAAAGTCTGGAATGTGTAGCTGGAATTCTCTCCCCAATATCACTGTGGATGTACTTACACGATGTGGAGATGCCGGCGTTGGACTGGGGTAAACACAGTAAGAAGTCTCACAACACCAAGTTCAAGTCCAACAGGTTTATTTGGTAGCAAACGCCACTAGCTTTCAGAGCGCTGCTCCTTCGTCAGGTGAGTGGGAGTTCTGTTCACAAAACAGGATTTTTTATGATCAGAACTCCCACTCACCTGACGAAGGAGCAGCGCTCCGAAAGCTAGTGGTGTTTGCTACCAAATAAACCTGTTGGACTTTAACCTGGCATTGTGAGATTTCTTATGGTGTACTTACACCTCAGGCATTGTAGCAGTTCAGGAAGGCAGCGTTGGCGCTGATCGTGGCCGAGGCAGCTACATACAGCCACATATTCTGTTATAATTGAAGGACTGCAGATTGAATGTGAGGCATTATGGGACTGGACTATCTTGACCACATTCCTGTGACTGCTCAGTTTCTGCAATCATGAACCATTAAAGCTGCTTAGCAAAGCCCCGACAGAGGACCTGGTGAGACGATTTATTCAGAATGAGTTTGAATTAAACTTATTCCAGGACCGGCTGATGTTCAGCGGCTGAGATACCTGAATCTGTGAACGGGAGGTCTGACCAATCAACAAACAGTGGCAGATAGTTAGTTAAGAAGTTAAAAAAGCATTCTCAGGCATTGTTTAAATTATTTTATCCCAAATTTGTGATGAGAACTGTGAGGGACATGTGACCCATTAGTCAGTGAAGTAACGGTATACTCCAAGTAGCACTGGACTGAAAAGCAGATCTCTGAGAGTTGATTCTAATGGCTATAATCCGACCCAAGCATGGCCAGTGAAAAATCAGAGCTCGAGTGGGTACTGGACAGGTCTCTTACCTGCTATTTGGAAACTAAGAACAAGAAACTTATCGATAAAATTATTAGAGAATACAGCTAACGTTTCGAGTCTGGAAGACATTTCATAACAGCTCTTATGAAGGGTCATCCATACTTGAAACATTGGCTCTATTCTATCTCCACAGATGCTGTCAGACCTGCTGAGCTTTTCCAGCATTTTCTGTTGTTTTTTCAGATTCCAGCATCCGCAGTATTTTACTTTTGTGATAAAATGATTCGGTCTAATTGGAAACCCCATGAGCCTCCCGCAAAACAGAGGGAGTGGTGGCAAAAGGGGAAAAAGGATAAGGATGATAGAGTCTGGGTTCTGATTCTCCGAGCCCATGTGGAATCAACAAAATGAGTGAAGCAGTTTGTAAAGAACAGAAGTTATCCATCCCTAACAAAAACTGATCAAATTAAAATAATTAGGTTATGGAATATAACAAAGAAATTAAGAGCTGAAGTTTACAATCTAGTTTGTTTTGATTTTTATACTTGTGTAAAGTGGGATTATTGAGGGCCAATATTTTTCTGCTCACTCCACATCCCTTTAGGTTCTGTAGAAAAGTTAACCCTTTCAGCAGACAGTTCATTTCTTTTCAAATCATCTGAAAACTCGTGTCTATTTTAGTTTATAATTGAAGATTTATGGGAATTGGCTAAGATGGGCTTTCGACATTTTTAAAGTATAAAGAAGTGGTCTTGAGAAGCCAATTTGGTAGAGAGAGGTGGAGGGAGATATGTTCACAGAGAAGTCCGTTCAATTGTTAATGTTAAACTTTCTCTATTCACTGTTAATCGACACTCTGTTTTTTATCTTTCTGACTTGTTACATTTTTAATGGTTAATTAACTTTCTGAATTCACGATTTAAAGTATTCTTTCTAGCCATATGGTTAAGACACTGGAACCTGGTGTGATTTATGATTAGGGAGGTTATTGTAAACAAGAGAACCCCATAAATCTCAATACAAATAGATTAAACTTCTTACAAATGGAATGCAATCCTTTATTATGAGAGAAATTGAACACAGTAGTAAAGATGTTATGCTTCAGTTATACAGGGTGTTGCTGAGACTGCATCTTGAACACTCGGTGCAGCTTTGTCTCCTGTTTAAGAAATGATACAAATGCATTGAAAGTGGTTCAGAGGAGGTTTAATAATTGCTTCCCAATTCTTGACCCTCACAGGATAAATTTTGTCCGATTTTCCTTGTATTCACCTCTGACAAAGAATCATCCTGACTCAAAATGTTGTCTCTATTCTCTCTCTGTCGATGCTGTCAGACTTGCTGAGATTGTCCAGCATTTTCTGTTTATATTTCAGATTCCAGCAGCAGCAGAATTTTGCCTTTATACCAGTTCTTGTTGGATAAGGAAATCTAAAGTATCGGCTGTAGAATGACAGTGTGGAATGCTACACAGACAGATCAGCCATGATCTCAATAAACAGTGGAGCAGACTCAAAGGGCCAAATGGCCAACTTCTGCTCCGATGTCGAATGTTGGTCGCAATTTTCTGAGAATTGTGAAACAAGGCTGGAAGATTCACCTTGCTCGTGTTAAAACCATCGCTGTGAAATTCAGTTCTGGGATTAAAGGTTGCCAGACTGGAAAAGGAAAACAATGGAAATACACTCTTGGGGAGTGAAAAGTCACCTTGCCGGACTCATTCTTGGAGAATTGAGTGTCAACATTCCAAGGCAGAGTAAAACATAACCATTGAGTGGGATATTTGAGTGTGTTAAGAGTAAAAGGGCAAAGTTCAATTTTACAGCTTAAGAGCTATGTTTCTACAAAAAGTGTTTACTCATTGTTGCTTCCAGTTTGTCAAAGTAAAAGTCATAAAACTTGAAGTTTGTCTTGTGATTCTTTCATTTACTCAATGGGTTTAAATTCATTTCTTTAAATTATTGATCATTACAGAGGTCCTAATAATTCATTTAAAGCCCCAAGTTTCGACTTCCCATTTGAGCCTGGGGCACCTTTCTGTCTCCCTATTGCTCGTGTCAATGACAGCCAGGCGACGGAGCTGAGGGCTGAATTTAGCTGAGAATAACGGGGCCTGCGCCCCAGTTGGGAAACTGCCCTGGGCGTCGCACTAATAGAGAGACAGGAAGATGCTGGAGGACTGACTGGGAAATGGGCCTCCAACCAATTGTTATAGCTGTCTCTCAGAGCGAAAGAGAAACCCGTCTCTATAAATACATATACAGGAAGAGGCTGCACTGAAATCTGCCCCTTTTAACCTGCACAAAAGCAGGAGGCTGAGAATGACAGGCTGCAGGAGGAGTCCATTCAGCCCATCGTGCCCCTGCTATCTCTTTGAAAGGACTCTCTGATTCATCCAACTGCTCTGTTCTTTCCCCACAGCCCTGCAAATTCTTCCCTTTCAAATCTTTACCCTTTGGAAAGATTCTATTGAATCTGCTTTCAGGCAGATCAGAACAACTCGCTGTGTCAAAAAATAAAATAAAATCTCATCTCCCCCTCTGGCTCCTTTGCCAATTACCTTAGAGGGATCACTTTCTGTTAAAGAGCCTGCCAACCCCTCTCACCTGCTTTCCCGAAAGTGCATCAATATAATCAGAAAAAGTCCAGGAAAATCAAATTTTTACTGATAAAAGTTTATTAATGAAACAGAACATGGTTAAAACAAACAGAAAATGACTTGAGGATCAAAGACAACCAGAGTAAAAGGATGTTCACAATGTTCTGGACACAAATGGTTTCTCTTTAATTCATCTGTAGCCTGTTCCCTGTCCTCTTTGTGGAACACCTCCGCTCAGTCCACAAGCATGACCCTGACCTTCCGCTTGCCATTAGAATTCACCACCTTGCTCTCACACTCACATTTCTGTCCTCGGCCTGCTGCAATGTTCCGGAGAAGCCCAACACAAGCTGGACAAACAGCCCCTCATCTTCCGATGAGGCACTTTACAGCCTTCTGGACTCAACATTGAGTTCAACAACTTCACACCCTGAACTCTCTCCTCCATTTTGATTTGTTTTTTATTTGCCGAGTGCCAGTCTGCAACTTGTTTTCATGTTTCTTTGATTCCAGACAGAGCTGTCCTTTATTCTGCCATTAACACTTACTCTGGACCAATGCTTTGTTTCTTTACGATGTGGAGATGCCGGCGTTGGACTGGGGTAAACACAGTAAGAGTTTTAACCTGGTGTTGTTAAAACTCTGATTGTTTCTTTACCACAACCATTACCTCCCTTTGCCTTTTGTTCCGGGACATTTTTGTCATTTAATCTCACCCGCCCTCGAACCAATCCCTGACTTTCCCTTTTGTTCTCCCTGCCCCTCCCCCCTTTCTCAGCAGCATCAAACCCATCACATTTCTCCCTCTCTTTAGTTCTGAAGTAGAGTTACATTGGACATAAAAAGTTATCTTTGTTTCTCTCTCCACAGATGCTGCCAGACCTGCTGCGATTTTTCAGTTCTTTCTGTATTTATTTTAGATCTACCTGTAGTGGTAGGAAAAACATTATTTACTATCCAGGATAAAATAAATATCCCTCATCAGCTTTTGTGGATCATTTCAGTGAAATGTGCTCTCCCAGGCTCAAAGAGCATCAGCCCACTGGAAGCAAAGTCGTGAGACCGGCCAGTCCAGCAGAAAGAAACCCTCCGACCCTCCCACTTCACCAACTGTCAGAATGAACATGGTTCAGTCCTGGATGTGATCAACAGCAGCAATAACAGTCATCACTTGTGAACTCGCTGGTGTCTCAGCAGGAGGGATGAATCACTAAATCCTTTCCCACACTGAGAGCGGGTGAATGGCCTCTCCCCGGTGTGAACTCGCTGGTGTTCTCGCAGGTTGCATGAATCACTGAATCCCTTCCCACACAGAGAGCATGTGAACGGTTTCGCTCCGGTGTGAACTCGCTCATGTTTCCGCAGGTTGGATGAAGTTCTAAATCTCATTATGCAGAGAGAGCAGGTGAATGGCCACTCCTCAGTGTGAGCGCGCTGGTGGGACACCAGATCCTGAGACCTTTTGAATCCACTCCCACAGTCAGAGCATTTAAATGGTCTCTCATTAGTGCAAGTGACTTTGTGTCTGAGCAGGCTGGATGACTGAGTGAATCCCTTCCCACACAAAGGGCAGGTGAATGGTCTTTCCCCGGTGTGAACTCGCTGGTGTGTCTGCAGGTTGTATAATGTTCTCAACCTTTTTGTGCAGTGAGAGCAGCTGAACGGTCTCTCCTCAGTGTGAATGCGCTGGTGGGACACCAGATCCTGAGAGCTTTTGAAGCTGCTCCCACAGTCAGAGCATTTAAAGGGTCACTCATTGGTGTGAACTCACTGGTGTTCCCACAGGTAGGATGATGTTCTAAATCTCTTTGTGCAGTGAGAGCAGCTGAACGGTCTCTCCTCAGTGTGAATGCGCTGGTGGACCAACAGTTGGTGAGAACTTTTGAAATCTTTCCCACAGTCAGAGCATTTAAAGGGTCGCTCATTGCTGTGATTGACTTTGTGACGACAGGCTGGATAAATCACTGCATCCCCTCCCACACACTGAGCAGGTGAATGGCCACTCCCTCGTGTGAACTCGCTGGTGATTCCGCAGGTGGGATGATCTTCTAAATCTCTTTGAGCAGTGAGAGCAGCTGAACGGTCTCTCCCCAGTGTGAATGCGCTGGTGATCCATCAGATCCTGAGACCTTTTGAATCCGCTCCCACAGTCAGAGCATTTAAAGGGTCTCTCGCTGTTGTGAATGACGTTGTGTCTCTGCAGGCTGGATAACCGGGTGAATCTGTTCCCACACTCGGAGCAGGTGAACGGTCTCTCCCCAGTGTGAACTTGCTGGTGTCTCAGCAGATTGGATGACTGAGTGAATCTCTTCCCACACACCGAGCAGGTGAACGGCCACTCCTCAGTGTGAACTTGCTGGTGTTTCCGCAGGTTGGATGATGTTTGAAACTGCTTTGTGCAGTGAGAGCAGCTAAACAGTCCCTCCTCAGTGTGAATGTGCTGGTGTGACAGCAAGTGGGATGACCTTCTAAACCTTTTTGGGCAGTGAGAGCAGCTGAATGGTCTCTCCCCGGTGTGAGTGCGTCAGTGGGACACCAGAACCCGAGAGCTTTTGAAACCAGTCCCAATGTCAGAGCATTTACAGGGTCTCTCACTGATATGAGTGAGATTGTGACTCAGCAGATTGGATGACCGAGTGAATTCCTTCCCACACACAGAGCAGGTGAACGGTCTCTCTCCAGTGTTACTGCGTTGATGAGTTTCCAGCTGAGATGGGAACCTGTATCCCTTCCCACAGTCTCCACATTTCCACGGTTTCTCCATGGTGCGAGTGTCCTTGTGACTCTCCAGGTTAAACAATCAGTTAAATCTCAAACAGAACACGGGTACAGTCTCTCCCGCTGTGAATGCTGCGATGTATTTTCAGGCTGTGTAACTGGTTAAAGCTCTTTCCACACTCACTGCACTGGAACACTCTCACTCGGGTGTGTGTGTTTGTGTCTCGGTGCTTTCCAGTCACACTGATGTTTAAACATTCTGAAGCAGAAAAAACAGAAATATTTCTCCTTCTAGATTCAAAGGTCGATGATGTTGAGGTCCAGTTGAATTGACGACTATCAGATCTTGATGTGATGTTTGGTTTGGGATTTCTGTCTATGGATCTTAACCTTCTGATATCCTGTAAAGGAGTTTGCGGCAGAAATCAGTCTGTGCAGGATCAAAATTCAGAACTAAAATTCTAGTTTCTAAGGAACATTCTTTCCCCACTCATTCCCCTAAATCTGTAAATTGGTTAAGATACAGGGGGTTGTGATTGGTCATGTTCTTGACCTTGCTGCCTGTGAGGGGAGTCAAGCAGAGATGGTCAGTAATTTTGAATGTGATTGGATGGGTGCTGCAGGGTTACAGAATGGGACCCACTCCAGACCGACAGAATTGCTCGGCAGGGACTGGAGTTGTCCAATGAACTCCTCCTGTGCTGTAATGACTCTGACTGGAAATATATGACGTAGCTACAGTACTATATTACAAGACTAGAAATAATAATAAATGTACTTTATTGCAGAACCATCCGATATTTATCACATAACAACACTGGTCATAGTAGATTCACCAGGATGCTGCCTGGGCTGGAAAGTTTCAGCCATGAAGAGGCTGGTGAGGCTGGAATTGTTCTCCCTAATTCAGAGAAGGCTGAGGGGGGCCTGATTGGGGTGGACAAAAATATGAATCCTTAGTTCAAGTAACTTTAGTCACTGGGTCAACATCCAGATTTAAGGTGAGGGGCAGGAGATTTAGAGGGGAATTGAGGGAAAAGATTTTCACCCAGAGGATTGTGGAATCGGGAACTCGCTGCCTGAAAGGGTGGGAGAGGTGGGAACGCTCAACATTAAGAAGCATTTAGATGAGCACTTGAAATGCCTTAGCTTACAAGGCTATTTCTGTCCTCAGAATTATAAAGCACAGCAAGAGGCCCTTTGGCCCATCGAATTTGTGCCAGCTCTCAAGCATCGATCTGTTCTAATCCCACCTTCCACCATTTGGTCAGTAGTAGCCTTGTAAGCGATGGCATTTCAAGTGCTCATCGAAATGCTTCTTAATGTTGAGTCCATATCCACAGATCTCTAAAGGTTGCCACTCAAGTGGATAGAGCTGTGAAGAAGGCCAATAGTGCGTTAGCTTTTATTAACAGGGGGTTGGAGTTTAAGAGCCGTGGGGTTATGCTGCAACTGTACAGGACCTTGGTGAGACCACATTTGGAATATTGTGTGCAGTTCTGGTCACCTCACTATAAGAAGGATGTGGAAGCGCTGGAAAGAGTGCAGAGGAGATTTACCAGGATGCTGCCTGGTTTGGAGGGTAGGTCTTATGAGGAAAGGTTGAGGGAGCTAGGGCTGTTCTCTCTGGAGCGGAGGAGGCTGAGGGGAGACTTAATAGAGGTTTATAAAATGATGAAGGGGATAGATAGAGTGAACGTTGAAAGACTATTTCCTCGGGTGGATGGAGCTATTACAAGGGGGCATAACTATAGGGTTCGTGGTGGGAGATATAGGAAGGATATCAGAGGTAGGTTCTTTACGCAGAGAGTGGTTGGGGTGTGGAATGGACTGCCTGCAGTGATAGTGGAGTCAGACACTTTAAGAACATTTAAGCGGTTATTGGATAGGCACATGGAGCACACCAGGATGATAGGGAGTGGGATAGCTTGATCTTGGTTTCAGATAAAGCTCGGCACAACATCGTGGGCCGAAGGGCCTGTTCTGTGCTGTACTGTTCTATGTTCTATCACTTCCTCGAAAAACTCAATCAATTTAGTGAGACACGACCTCCCCTTCACAAAACCATGTTGTCTCTTGCTAATACATCCACTTGTTTCCAAGTGGGAATAAATCCTATCTTGAAGAATCCACTCCAATAATTTCCCTACCACTGATGTAATGCTCACCAGCCTGTAATTACCTGGCTTGTTCTTGCTACTCTTCTTAAACAAAGGAACAATATTGGCTATTCTCCAATCCTCTGGGACCTCCTCTGTTTGTGGAGATGCCGGTGTTGGACTGGGCTAAACACAGTAAGAAGTCTCACAACACCAGGTTAAAGTCCAACAGGTTTATTTGGTAGCAAATACCACTAGCTTTCGAAGCGCTGCCCCTTCGTCAGGTGGAATGGGAGATGTGCTCACAAACAGGACATACAGAGACACAAACTCAATTTACAGAATAATGATTGGAATGCTAATCAAGCTAATACAGCTAATCAAGTCTTAAAGGTACAGACAATGTGAGTGGAGAGAGCATTAAGCACAAGTGAAAGAGATGTGTATTGTCTCCAGACAGGAGAGCTAGTGAGATTTTGCAAGTCCACCTGACGAAGGGGCAGCGCTCCGAAAGCTAATGGTATTTGCTACCAAATAAACCTGGTGTTGTTAGACTTCTTACTGTGTTTACCTCCTCTGTAGCCAGTGATGATACAAAGATTTCTCTCAAGGCCCCAGCAATTTCCTCCCTTGCCTCTCTCAGTATTCTGGGGTATATCCCATCAGGCCCTGGGGACTTGTCTACCTTAATGTTTCTCAAGAACCCCAATACCTCCTTTTTGATGTCAACATGACTCAAACTATCCACACACCCTTTCCCAGACTCATCATCCACCAAGTCCTTGTCTTTGATGAATACAGACGCAAAGTACTCATTTAATACATCGCCATTTCCTCTGCCTCCACACATAGATTCCCTCCCCTGTCCTTGAGTGGGCCAACCCTCTCCCTGTTGTTCTTTATATATGTATAAAAAGCCTTGGGATTTTCCTTAATCCTGCTGGCCAATGATTTCTCGTGACCCCTTTTCGCCCTCAGACTTGGGTGAAAGGACTGAGGGGATGGTTGCTAAATTTGCTAATGGCATAAAGATAGGTGGGAAAGTTGTGAAGATGACATAAGGAGACGACAAAAATATATACTTTATTCCTTTAATTTCTTTATTGTTTCTTCATTTTTCTTCCTCCCTCCCACTCTTTCCCCCTTCTTTATTCCCCTTCTCTGACTTTTTCTCCCCCTTTGCTAAATCTTACCTCGTCCCATTCATTACTCTCTCCCCTCCCCGCCCCTCCCTCTCTCTTTTGGCCATTCACACCCTTTATTCTCTCTGTGGACAGCTATGAGCAGTCTTTTCCCCTGGTTTCTGTGGCTATGACTCATCTTTAATTCCCTCACCCTGCAGTATAAATATCTCCCACTTTCTCTGCCTTTTAGCTTTGACAAAGGGTCATCTGGACTCGAAACATCAGCTCTTTTCTCTCCTTACAGATGCTGCCAGACCTGCTGAGATTTTCCAGCATCTTCTTTTTTTGGTTACAAAAATATATAGATAGGTTAAGACAGGGGCAAAGATCCGCCAAATGGAATATAATGTGGCAAAAAGTCAAATCATCCATTTTGGCAGGAAGAATAAAAAGAGAAGCTTATCATTTAAATGGTGTGAGATTGCAGAGCTGGGATTGCAGAGGGATCTGGGTGTCCCAGTGCGTGAATCACAAAAGGCCGGTATACAGGTACAGCAAGGAATTGGGAAAGCTAATAGAATGTTGCTGTTTATTGCGAAGGGAATTGAATAAAAAAGTAGGGAGATTATACAGGATATTGGTGAAACCATCTGGAGTACTGTGTACAATATGGCTCTCATTTAGGAAAGATGTAAACACATTGGAAACAGCTCAGAGAAGGTTTACTGGACTAATACCTGAAATGGCTGGTTTGTCTAATGAGGATTGGTTGGACAGGCTAGGCTTGTATCCACTGGAGTTTAGAAGAGTAAGAGGCGGCTCGATTAAAACAAATAACAGGAGAACTTCTTCCTCTCAGAGGGTCTGAATATCTGGAACTCTCTTCCTCAAAGGGCAGTGGACGCAGAGTCTCTGAATCTTTTGAAGGCAGAGCTGGACAGATTCTTAATAAGCAAGGGGCTGAAAGGTTATCGGGGGGTCGGCGGGAATGTGGAGTTGAGGTTACAATCAGATCAGCTGTGCACGTATTGAATGGTGGAGCAGGCACGAGGGATGTACCCCTGTTCTGAATATGCATATTCATCTGTTATCACATCCTGTACAATAGATTGTAGCATTTTCCCTCCGGCTGATGTCAGGCTGATGGGTCTGTGGTTCCCCGTTTTCTCTCTCCCTCCATAAACAGTGGGGTTTCATTTACCACCTTCCAATCTGCAGCAACCATTCCACAATCTATAGAATTTGGAAAGATGACCACCAATGTATCCACTATCTCCACAGCCACCTCTTCCAACACTCTGGGATGTAGATCAGCAGCTTTTGCCGATTAATTCACTTCCAACCCCATTAATTTCTCCAGTGCTACTTTTTCACGAATACTAATCTCTTTCAGTTCCTCATGCTCACTACTCCCTCTGCGTGCTTTGCGAGCCTTCCAAACAGTATTATGAACAAAATATCTTTAAACTTCCGAACACCCTTTCACTCTGTGATCCTTGAGAAATCCAAAGCCAGATATTCAAAACAAGGTTAAAAGATTATCAGCCCACTGGAGACAAAGTGGTGAGACCGGCCAGTCCAGCAGACAGAGAGCCTCCAATTCTCCCCAGTGACCAACTGTGAGAATGAACAAAATGCAGTCCTGGATGTAATTGAGAGCAGAAACAATAACAGCAGAATCCAACCCCTGGAATCACATGTGAACTCGCTGGTGTCTCCGCAGATTGGATAACTGAGTGAATCCTTTCCCACACTGAGAGCAGGTGAACGGTCTCTCCTTGGTGTGAACTCGCTGGTGTGTCTGAAGAGTGGATAACTGAGCAAATCCCTTCTCGCACTGAGGGCAGGTGAACGGCCTCTCCCCAGTGTGAAACCGTTGGTGTGTCTTCAGATGGGATAACTGAGTGAACCCATTCCCACACTGAGAGCAGGTAAACGGCCTCTCCCGAGTGTGAACTCGCTGGTGTGTCTGCAGGCTGGATGACTGACTGAATCCCTTCCCACACTGAGAGCAGATGAATGGTCTCTCCTCATTGTGAACTCGCTGGTGTGTCTGCAGGGCGGATGACTGAGTGAATCTCTTCCCACAATGAAAGCAGATGAATGGCTTTTCCTCATTGTGAACTCTCTGGTGTGTCTGCAGGGTGGATAATCGACTGAATCCATTCCCACACTGAGAACAGGTGAACGGTCTCTCCCCAGTGTGACTGCGTCGATGAGTTTCCAGGTGAGAAGGGTATCTAAATCCCTTCCCACAGTCCCCACATTTCCACTGTTTTTCCATGGTGCAGGCGTCCTTGTGACTCTCCAGGTCGGACAATCAGTTGAAACCTCATCCATACACAGAACACGGGTACAGTCTCTTCCCGCTGTGAATGCTGCAATGTATTTTCAAGCTGTGCAACTGAAGCGTTTTCCACACGCAATGCACTGGAACACTCTCACCCGGGTGTGTGTCAGATTCGGTGCTTTCCAGTCACACTGATGTTTAAAATCTCCTGAAGCAGACAGAACAGAAAAACATTTCTCCTTCTGGATTCAAAGGCCAATGATATTCAGGTCCCGTTGAATTGAGTGACTCTGTCAGATGTTGATGTGACATTTGGTCTGAGATTTTTGTCTGTAAATCCTCACCTTCTAGATATCCTGTAAAAGGAGTTTACAAAAGTCATCACAGTCAATACAGGATAGAAATTCAGAACAGACAATTCTAGTTTCTATGGAACATTCTTTCCTCTCTCATTCCCCAAAAGCTGTGACTCTCCATCCCACACACTCTCCCTCCATTCTCACTCTGCTGTATCTAATATTCACCCTCCCAATTCTGCTGAAGGTGCTGATTGAGGCTGATTGGCAGATCCATGCTCACTGCTTCCTGTCCTGGACACACAGCTGGAAATCTCCATGCAGGGGGCCAGACAGATATATGTCTTTGTAGAGTCATAGAGGAAACAGGCTCTTTGGCCGAACTTGTCCATGCCACCTTTTTTTTTAAACCCCTAAGCTAATCCCAATTGCCCGCATTTGGCCCATATCCCTCTATACCCATCTTACCCATGTCACTGTCGAAATGCTTTTTAAAAGACAAAATTGTACCCGCCTCTACTACTATCTCTGGCAGCTTGTTCCAGACACTCACCACCCTGTGTGAAAAAGTTGCCCCTCTGGACCCTTTTGTATCTCTCCTTCCTCCCCTTAAACCTATGCCCTCTAGTTTTAGACTCCCCTACCTTTGGGAAAAGATATTTACGAGCTAGCTGATCTATGTCCCTCATTGTTTTATAGACCTTTATAAGATCACCCGTCAGCCTCCTACGCTCCAGAGAAAAAAGTTTCAGTCTATCCAGCCTCTCCTTATAATTCAAACCACCAAGTCTGGGTAGCATCCTAGTAAGTATTTTCTACACTCTTTCAAGTTTAATAATATCCTTTCTATAATAGGGTGACCAGAACTGTACACAGTATTCCAAGTGTGGCTTTACCAATATCTTGTGCAACTTCAACAAGACATCCCAACTCCCGTATTCATTGTCCTGACCAATGAAACCAAGCATGCCGAATGCCTTCTTCACCACTCTGTCCACCTGTGACTCCACTTTCAAGGAGCTATGAACCTGTACCCCGAGATCTCTTTGTTCTGTAACTCTCCCCAACGCCCTACCATTAACTGAGTAAGTCCTGCCCTGGTTCAATCTACCAAAATGCATCACCTTGCCTTTATCTATATTAAACTCCATCTGCCATTCGTCAGCCCACTGGCCCAATAAATCAAGATCCCATTGCAATCTGAGATAACCTTCTTCACTGTCCACTATGCCACCAATCTTTGTGTCATCTGCAAACTTACTAACCATGCCTCCTATATTCTCATCCAAATCATTAATATAAATGACAAATAACAGTGGACCCAGCACGGATTCCTGAGGCACACCGCTGGTCAACCCTCTACAACCACCCTCTGGCTTCTGTCAAGAAGCCAATTTTGTATCCATTTAGCGACCTCACCCTGGGTCCCGTAAGAATTAACCTTATGCAACAACCTACCAGGCAGTACCTTGTCAAAGGCCTTGCTAAAGTCCATGTAGACAACATCGACTGCACTGCCCTCATCTACCTTCTTGGTTACCCCTTCAAAAAACTCAATCAAATTTGTGAGACATGATTTTCCACTCACAAAACCATGCAGACTGTCCCTAATCAGTACTTGCGTCTCTAAATGCCTGTAGATCCTGTCTCTCAAAATACCTTCCAACAACTTACCCACCACAGATGTGAGGCTCACCGGCCTATAGTTCACAGGCTTTTCCCTGCAGCCCTTTTTAAACAAAGGCACAACATTTGCCACCCTCCAGGCACCTCACCTGTGACTATCGATGATACAAATACCTCAGCTATGATTGAACTAAAAATATATTTAATGGATAGGATGGCTCCAGTTGGTGAAGATACAGGGGGTTGCGATTGATGATGATCTTGAACTTGTTGCCTGTGGGGGTAGTCAAGCAGAGATGATCAATAATTTCTCAATGAGATTGGATGGGTGCTGCAGGGTTACAGAATGGGACCCACTCCAGACGGACAGAATTGCTCGACAGACAGTTTATAGTTTATTTTTGATAATTTATTAATTAGTGTCACAAGGATGCTGACATTAACACTGCAATGAAGTCACTGTGAAAATCATGAAAAAGTATGAAATTAAAGTGAGAGTCGGTATGGACTCGAGTTATCCAATGGACTCCTTCTGTGCTGGAATGACTCTATGACTGGAAATATATAACGTAGCTACAGGACTATATTACAAGACTGGAAATAATAAATGCATTTATTACAGGACCAGAAGTAAATCTGTCCCATATAATAACGATGTGGAGATGCCGGCGTTGGACTGGGGTAAACACAGTAAGAAGTTTAACAACACCAGGTTAAAGTCCAACAGGTTTATTTGGTAGCAAAAGCCACACAAGCTTTCGGAGCTCTTAGCCCCTTCTTCAGGTGAGTGGGAATTCTGTTCACAAACAGAGCTTATAAAGACACAGACTCAATTTACATGAATAATGGTTGGAATGCAAATACTTACAACTAATCAAGTCTTTAAGAGACGAAACAATGTGAGTGGAGAGAGCAACAAGACAGGCTAAAAAGATGTGTATTGTCTCCAGACAAGACAGCCAGTGAAACTCTGCAGGTCCACGAAGTTCAACCGGGATATTGGGTTCATGTCACACTATTTGTAACTCCCACAGTTGCGTGGACCTGCAGAGTTTCACTGGCTGTCTTGTCTGGAGACAATACACATCTTTTTAGCCTGTCTTGTTGCTCTCTCCACTCACATTGTTTCGTCTCTTAAAGACTTGATTAGTTGTAAGTATTTGCATTCCAACCATTATTCATGTAAATTGAGTCTGTGTCTTTATAAGCTCTGTTTGTGAACAGAATTCCCACTCACCTGAAGAAGGGGCTAAGAGCTCCGAAAGCTTGTGTGGCTTTTGCTACCAAATAAACCTGTTGGACTTTAACCTGGTGTTGTTAAACTTCTTACCATATAATAACACCAGAGACAGTCTCTGCTCAAGTTCAGCTTCTGCTCGACTTTAAAAGAGTAAGAGGCAACTTAATTTAAACCTTCAAGATTCTGAAAGATCTTGGATGTGGAGAGGATGTTTACTCTTATGGGAGAATCTGGGGGTCACTGTTTAACAAACAGTGCTGCCCATTGAAGACAGAGGTGAGAAGATTTTTTTCACTCAGAGAGTCTTGAATCTTTGGAAGTCCCTTCCTCAAAAGTAGAAGTAGAGCCTGATTTCAATAAGGAATTAGATATATTTCTTGGGGATCAAGGGATACGGGGGGTGGGGGTGGGGGGGGGAGGCGGGATTACAATATTGAATTTGATGATCAGCCGTGACCAGAATGAACGGTGGAGCAAGCTCGAAGGGCTGAGTGGCCTCCTCCCCACTTCTATTTTCTCGTATGTTTCTATGTAAACACGAGGAGCCTGAAGTGTAACCAAATATTTTACCACCGCTTCAGGCAACTTCTCTCACTGAAACATAGAATCTAGAAGTGGGGGTAGGTCACTCAGCCCTTCGAGCTTGCTCCGCCATTCATTATGGTCATGGTTGATCATCAAATTCAATATCCTAATCCCCACCCCCCCACCCCACTCCCGTTCCCCCATATCCCTTGATTTATATTCTGAGGCAGTGAATTCCACACATTCATCACGCTCTGGGTGAAGAAATTTCTCCTCACCTCAGTTCTAAAAGGTTTACCCCTTATCCTCAAACTATGACCCCACGTTCTGGACTCCCCCCACCACTGGGAACATTCTTTCTGAATCTACCCTTTCTAACCCTGTTACAATTTTATAAGTTTCTATGAGATCCCACTCTTCCAAACTCTAGTGAATATAATCTTAACCAATTTAGTTTCTCCTCATGTGACAGACTTGCCATCCCAGGAATCAGCCTGGCAAACCTTCGCTGTACTCCCTCTATAACAAGGACATCCTTCCTCAGATAAGGACACCAAAACTGTACACAATACTCCAGGTGTGGCCTCACCAACGCCCTATACAACTGCAGCAAAACATCCCTATCCCTATACTCAAATCCTCTCGCTATGAAGGCCTACATATCATTTGCCTTCTTTACTGCCTACTGTACCTGCACGCTTACTTTCAGCGACTGATGCACGAGGAATCAAACATCTTGTTGAGTATACACCTCCCTCAATTTACACCTATTCAAGTAATAATCTGTCTTCCTATTATTGCTGCCAAAGTGGATAATCTCACATTTATCATCACTATACTGCATCTGCAATGCAGATGCCCACACACTCAGCCAGTCCCAATCACGCTAAAGCACCTCTGCAGCCTCCTCACAGCTCACCCTCCCACCCAACTTTGTATTATCTGCAAATTTGGAGATAATACATTCAGTTCCCTCTTCCAAATCATTAATATATAATTTGAAGAGTTGGGGTCCTAGCACAGATCCCTGCCAAACCCCACTAATCACTGACTGCCAATCAGAAAAAGACTCATTTATGCCAACGCTTCGCTTCTCATCTGCGAACCAGCTTTCTATCCATCTCAAGACATTCCCTGCAATACCATGTCCTTTAACTTTACATAGCAGTCTGTTATGTGAGACCTTGTCGAAAGCCTTCTGAAAATCTAAATAAACCACATCCACTGGTTCTCCTCGGTCAACTCTACTCCTTACATCCTTACAAAATTCCAATAGATTCGTCAAGCATGATTTCCCTTTTGTAAATCCATGCTGTCTTTGTCTGATTATACCACTGCCTTCCAAATGCCGAGTTGTGAAATCCTTGATAATAGACACCAGCAACTTCCCCAGTACCAATGTTAGGCTCACTGGTCTATAGTTCCCTGTTTTCTCTCTCCCTCACTTTTTGAACAGTGGGTTTACATTAGCTACCCGCCAATCTGTAGGAACTATTACCGATTCCAAAGAATTTTGGAAAATAACCACTATTTCCAGGACCACTTCCTTAAGTACTCTGGGATGAAGATTATCTGGACCTGGAGATTTATCCACCTTCAATCCCATCAATTTCCCCAAAGCCATTTCTCGACAGATGCTGATTTCCTTCAGCCCCCTCACTAAAACATGTTTCTTTCAGCACTTCTGGTACATTATTCACGTCTTCCTTTGTGAAGACTGAAGCAAAGTACCAATTTAATCCCTCAGCCATTTCTTTATTCCCCGTTATGAATTCTCCCAATTCTAACATTCGTTTTTGTCAATCTTCTTCTCTTTACATATCTATAGAAACTTTGACAGTCAGTTTTTATGTTCCCTGCCAGCTTACTTCCATACTCCAATTTTCCCTGGGAGTGGGTGAAGCTGTTGAAAACCTGTTGCTCAATCTGCTGTGCGATCCGGTCACTAGGACCCGGTTGGGACCATAAAACGCTGAAGCCCCACCCTCTTATTGTTGCGTCATCAAGACACCAGCGCATGTGCTCCCTGTGAGCTCCCTGCTGAATCAAGATGGCGGCTGTTAACCTGAGCCTCGTCTCGGGAAAAAGATCCAAAGCTGCAAACACGGGACCTGCGGATTACTATTAGAGGTTTGAGACCTTCACCAGATATTTAGAAACCCTCTCCGTCCATCTGCCGGTTCCAATCCTCCCTCCATGTATCCGCATCCTTACCGGTTGCTGATGAGACAAAGGAATGTCTCTCCCCATTGCCATCATTCACGCTGCGCATGCGCCACACACTGCCTGACTGCGGATGCGCAGCTCTCTCCCGTGCTGTGGATAGGGGACATTCACTACCGCGAGGAATGGTGGGTAAAGCACACGCCATCGAGACGCCTCATTTGTGAACAGTGAACTTTTCCTGCTGCGATGTGAAAATTAGGGATCGTGGTGCAGTCATTAGGAATCAAATTATACTGTAACCTAAGTACTCAAGGCATTCATTATCCACCAAAAAGTAAGGGAATGGAAATTCCCGACCAAAATATCTGAAATTGATACATAATAACATGATAAGGGGGAAGTCGATCTGTATCTTTAATGAACATCAACACGCAAAAATGGAACTTGATGACTTTTAAACAGCTTGCCCTGTTGACATAGAAGTGTCATAATGGGAAATGTGTATGATGGATAGAGCTGTTTCTGGGGCACAGGGGATTGTGGGATTCACGGCCCCATAAAACAGCAGCTATTGGTATGTGTTTTATTAGAGAAGCGTCAGTGACTGCAAACATTAACTCTGCTTCTGTCTCCATAGGTGCTGTCTAACCTGATGAGTATTTACAACGTTTTCTCTTTTCATTTCAGATTTCCAGCAGCTGAGAACATAAGAACATAAGAAATAGGAGCAGGAGTAGGCCATCTAGCCCCTCGAGCCTGCCCCGCCATTCAATAAGATCATGGCTGATCTGACGTGGATCAGTACCACTTACCCGCCTGATCCCCATAACCCTTAATTCCCTTACCGATCAGGAATCCATCCATCCGCGCTTTAAACATATTCAGCGAGGTAGCCTCCACCACCTCAGTGGGCAGAGAATTCCAGAGATTCACCACCCTCTGGGAGAAGAAGTTCCTCCTCAACTCTGTCCTAAACCGACCCCCCTTTATTTTGAGGCTGTGTCCTCTAGTTTTAACTTCCTTACTAAGTGGAAAGAATCTCTCCGCCTCCACCCTATCCAGCCCCCGCATTATCTTATAAGTCTCCATAAGATCCCCCCTCATCCTTCTAAACTCCACCGAGTACAAACCCAATCTCCTCAGCCTCTCCTCATAATCCAAACCCCTCATCTCCGGCATCAACCTGGTGAACCTTCTCTGCACTCCCTCCAATGCCAATATATCCTTCCTCATATAAGGGGACCAATACTGCACACAGTATTCCAGCTGCGGCCTCACCAATGCCCTGTACAGGTGCATCAAGACATCCCTGCTTTTATATTCTATCCCCCTCGCAATATAGGCCAACATCCCATTTGCCTTCTTGATCACCTGTTGTACCTGCAGACTGGGCTTTTGCGTCTCATGCACAAGGACCCCCAGGTCCCTTTGCACGGTAGCATGTTTTAGTTTGTTTCCATTGAGATAGTAATCCCATTTGTTATTATTTCCTCCAAAGTGTATAACCTCGCATTTCTCAACGTTATACTCCATTTGCCATATCCTCGCCCACTTACTCAGCCTGTCCAAATCTCTCTGCAGATCTTCTCCGTCCTCCACACGATTCACTTTTCCACTTATCTTTGTGTCGTCTGCAAACTTCGTTAACCTACACTCCGTCCCCTCCTCCAGATCATCTATATAAATGGTAAACAGTTGCGGCCCGAGTACCGATCCCTGCGGCACGCCACTAGTTACCTTCCTCCAACTGGAAAAACACCCATTTATTCCGACTCTTTGCTTCCTGTCGGATAGCCAGTCCCCAATCCACTTTAACACACTACCCCCAACTCCGTGTGCCCTAATCTTCTTCAGCAGCCTTTTATGGGGCACCTTATCAAACGCCTTTTGGAAATCCAAAAACACCGCATCCACCGGTTCTCCTCCATCAACCGCCCTAGTCACATCTTCATAAAAATCCAACATGTTCATCAAGCACGACTTTCCCCTCATGAATCCATGCTGCGTCTGACTGATCGAACCATTTCTATCCAGATGCCCTGCTATCTCCTCTTTAATAATGGATTCCAGCATTTTCCCTACTACAGACGTTAAGCTGACCGGCCTATAGTTACCCGCCTTTTGTCTCCTTCCTTTTTTAAACAGCGGCTGCAGTGTTTTGATTTTGTTTAGTTGAAGGCGTTGCTCATGGAACCGAGCCTAGAAACAAACGGACCATTTAAAGCTGTGTTTCAAGTAAGGAAAAAGTAGTTCTGTCGGGTATTTTCATTAAATTTACAGTTAGAAGAATTTCAAATTTTTCAGTGGGAAGGGATTCAGTCGTTCATCCACACTGCTAAGGCACCAGCGAGTTCACAAGTAACCGGAACATGTACATAACTAGAATTACCAGCAATTGGCTAAACCTCCTTTGACAGCACCTTCTCCAACATGGATAAGGGCAGTTTATGCCCAGAAACCCCACTACCTGCATTTACTCTTCAGAATCTCGCACTATTTTGACTTGGTAGTATACTGCTCTGCCTTCATAATCACTCAGCCAAAATCCTAAAACTTATTTCCGAGCAACACAGTACAGTGGCACAGGGTGGCACAGTGGTCAGCACTGCTGTCTCACAGCACCAGGGACCCAGGTTTGATTCCAGCTTTGGGTGACTGTGTGGAGTTTGCACGTTCTCTCTGTGACTGCATGAGTTTCCTTCAGGTGCTCCGGTTTCCTCCCACACCCCAAAGGTGTACAGGTTAGGTGGATTGGCTATGCTAAATTGCCCCTGAAATGCAGGGGGATGCAGGTTACCTCAGGATTACAAGTTGTTTTGAGATTGAAAGCGACATTTGGAGGTGATAGTTTTCCTGCATCCTTTGAGTTGGTGAAGGTTGTGGTTTGGCAGGTTCTGTCAAAGTTCTTGTCCAGTTGTAGATGTATAAAGTCCTTACCATTCATTCCCTCCCTGTTTCATCTTCATCTTTCTCCTCTCATTGAGGCTGAATTCTTGTGTAGATCTGGATGGGTGGCAGGTTTCCTGCATTGAAGGACATTAACAAACCATTTGGGTTTTTAATCACAATCCAGCAGCTTCCGGAGTCACTTCTTCCTTGTGCCGGCTCCACAAATTACCAAATTCATTCAGCTCAATTTCACAACCTGCCTTTGTGTTTATCACTGTTTTTTCTCCTCTTTAAATTAATTTGCAGACTCGAGAAATCCATGAGCCATGTACATATTCAGTGTGAGAGATTGCAACCCCTGAAGGAGCTGCTTCTCCACTTTTAGTTACACTTCTGTTCTGCCCCATGCTCCAGTGAAGGAGACTGGGGAGGGCAGAGGATCTTTTCCTGGATCTGCTCTTGGGGCTGGTTAAAACAGTAATTTGTAGTTCAGCAGAGGGTAACTTGGCTGTGGGCCCCTCTTCTGTGGTTTCACAGTAACTTCATTACAGTGTTGCTGCAAGCCTTACCTGTGACTAATAAAAATAAACTTTAACTTTCTTGTCCGTGCTCGTGTGGTCCTGGAGAGGGAGCAGACAGTGTTGACTGGAACACTCGATATCTTCCACAACTCAGGGTACAGAGTGTCTCACAAACACTGGAAACAAAGTTCTGGTTTAGTTCAGATGAAAGTTCGATTGGACCACAAGATTTGGGGAAACAAGATTTGATATAATATTCCATGGAAACTAGAATTGTTTGTTCTGAATTTCTATCCTGTGCTGACAATGATACTGACTCTGTCAATGTCTTTTACAAGGTCCACAAGGGTGATGAATTTGCAGATGGGAAATGGAAACCAAACATTACATCAAGATCTGACAGAGTCACTCAATTCATCAGAACCTGAATATCATCGACCTTTAAATGTGGAAGGAGAAATGTTTGTCTGTTCTGGCGGTGGGGAACAATTTCAAACATCAGTGTGACTGGAAAAGCACCGAGACGCAGACCTGAGTGAGAGTGAACTGACTGGAAAGAGCTTTAACCAGTTACACAGCCTGAAAGAAACATCACACCATTCACAGCAGAGAACCATAAGACCATAAGAATTAGGATCAGGATTAGGCCATTGGACTCATCGAGTCTGCTCCTCCATTCAATGAGATCACGGCTGATATGATATGACAATCCAATTTTCTGCCTTGTCCCATAACCCTTAATAGCCTTACTTAGAAGCAATACACATGTTGTGTGTGGACAAGGCTTGAACAGACAAGAACACTCGCACCATGGAGAAACCATGGAAATGTGGGGACTGTGGGAAGGGATTCAGTTACCCATCGCTGCTGGAAATGCATCGGCGCAGTCACACTGGGGAGAGACCATTCACCTGCTCCATGTGCGGGAAAGGATTCATTCAGTCATCCCACCTGCTGACCCACCAGCAAGTTCACATTGAAGAGAGGCTTTTTAACCATGCTGACGGTGATCACAGCTCTAAAAGCCCTGAGGACCTGGTCACGCACCAATCTATTCACACCGAGAAACAGTTCTGCTGCTCTTACTGTGGGAAGTTATTTAAGCGATCACAGAATCTCATTGAACACAAACGCACTCATACTGGGGAGAGGCCGTTCACCTGCTCTGTGTGTGGGAATGGATTCACACGATCATCCCACCTCACTACACACCGACTGGTTCACACTGATAACAGACCTTTCAAATGTACTGAATGTGAGAAGAGTTATAAAACCACAAGTGATCTGCTGATACACCAGCGAGTTCACAACAAGGAGAGGCCATTCAGATGTACAGTGTGTGGGAAGGGATTCACTCTGTTATCCAGCCTCCAGAAACACCAGCGAGTTCACACTGGGGAGAGGTCGTTCACCTGCTCCTTGTGTGGAAAAGGATTCATTTATTTAACCAGCCTCAGATCACACCAACTTGTTCATTCAGACAAGAAACCTTTCAAATGTTCTGAATGTGAGAAGAGCTTTAAGACCTCCAGTATTCTGCTGAGGCACCAACAAGTTCACACTGGGGAGAGACCGTTCACCTGCTCTGACTGTGGAAAGGGATTCACTCGCTCATCCAACCTGCGAACACACCAGCACATTCACACCGGAGAGAAACCGTTCACTTGCTCTGAGTGCGGGAAGGGATTTTCTCACTCATCCCACCTGCTGAGACACCAACACACTCACAATGGAGAGAGACCGTTCACCTTCTCTGAGTGTGAGATGGAATTCACTCAGTCAACCCATCTTCTAAATTGACAAGTGTCTGGAGGGGTTGGATTCTGTTGTTATTGCGACTGTCAATCACATCCAGGACTGAACCGTGTTCATTCTGACAGTTGGAGTTTGTTTTTGCTAATGTTAGTGATCGCTATAACTGGGCTGAAGTTTAATACTCTGGATAAATGTCAACTGAACTAATATTGTTTAAGACACAAAGCCGGCATCTTCATTTCTCCAGGATAAGAACAGATTAATCAATGTCTTGTTGCATTTTTGTGGCCTTTTCTCCTTTCTAACTCTATATTATTTCAGTTCTCATACCTTCAGTTACTCTCATGGACAAGTCCCAGCTCCCCATACCTTCCAGAGTGTCTTTCCTGGCATCGGAATCCAGGGAAGGTATCAGTAACACATCCGTGATCACAAAAGATAAATCACAGTTGTTTGCACTGATCCACTGTTGCCCCAATCATTGAGGATGGTGATATTTGTGGAGCTTTTGTTTAATTGTCCCCCACCATTCACGACTGGATGTGGGGGGACTGCAGCTTTGATCTGATCCGTTGTTTGTGGGATCGCTTGGCCCTGCCTGGAACATGCTGCTTCTGCTGTTCAGCATGCTTATAGTCCCATGTTACAGAGTCACCAGGTTGGAATCTCAGTTTTAGGGTGCCCAGTGCTGCTCCTGACTTGTTCTCCTACACTCCATGTTGAACTAGGGGAGGTGATGACTCGGTGGTATTATTGCTGAACTATTAATCCAGAAACTCAGCTAATGATTTGGGGACCGGGTTTCGAATCCTGCCACATCAGTTGGTGGAATTTGAATTCAATAAAAAATCTGGAATTAACAATTTACTGATGACCATAAAACCATTGTTGATTATCGTAAAAAACCCATCAGGTTCACTAATGCCCTTTAAGGAAGGAAATCTGCTCTCCTTACCCGGTCTGGCCTACATGTGACTCCCTCTGAAATGGCCTCGCAAGCCACTCAGTTCAAGGGCAACAAGGACTGGGCCATAAATGCTGGCCATCCAGCAATGCCCATTTCCCACGAATGAATAAAAAAGAATTTCAAGTTGAGGACTCCCAGGATGACTCCCTTGCACTGTCCACCTCTGTGCTGCTCCCTCTACTCAGGTCTGAACTGCTGGTAGGACAGCACATTTTGGCAGGAAGAATAAAAGGGAAGCAGATTATCTAAATGGTGAGAGATTGTCGAGCTCTGAGATGCAGAGGGATCTGAGTGTTCTCGAGATTGAATAAACTGGGATTGTTCTCCCTGGAAAGACGGAGGCTGAGGTGCGACCTGATAGACGTTTATAAAATTATGAGGGGTGTGGATAGGGTGAACAGTTGGGACCTTTTTCCCAGGGCAGAAATGACAATTACAAGGGGGCACAAGTTCAAGATACGGGGGAAAGGTTCAGTGGAGATGTGCGGGGGAAGGTTTTTTACACAGAGGGTGGTGGGGGCCTGGAATGCGCTGCCAAGTGAGGTGGTTGAGGCAGACACGTTAGCGACATTTAAGACTTATCTTGATAAACACATGAACAGACGGGGAATAGAGGGATATAAGCGGTTGGTCTCGATAGGACAATGTGATCAGCGTTGGCCGAAGGGCCTGTTCCTGTGCTGTTCTTTGTTCTTTGCATGAATCACAAAAAGCTAGTAAGCAGGTAAAGCAAGTAATTAGGAAAGTTATCATTTGTGAGGGGAATTGATTACACAAATATGGAGGTTATGCTTCAGTTATCCAGAGCACCAGTGAGACCACATCTGGAGTACGGTGTACAGTATTGGTCATCTTGTTTAAGCAAGGATGTAAATGCATTGGAAGCAGTCGATTGACCAGACTAATGCCAGAAATGTGTGGATTATGGGTAAAGCTTGGACAGGCTAGGTTTGTGTCTGCTGGAGTTTAAAGATAAATTTAAGATAAATTTGATCGAAACATAGAAGATCCTGAAGGTTCTTGACAGGTTGATGTGGAAAGGATGTTTCCTCTTCTGTGAGAATCTAGAGCTCGGGGTCCCTGTTTAAAAATAAGGGTTCACACATTTAAAACGGAGATGAAGTGAAATATTTTCTTTCAGAGGGTCGTGAACCTCTGGAACGCCTCTGAAAAGGCAGTGGGAGCAGAGTCTTTGAAAATTTTTAAGGCAGATGTCGATAGATTCTTGGCAAGCAAGTGGGTGATAGATTATTGGGGGCAGGCAGGATGCAGATTTAAGGTTACTATCAGATCAGCCCTGATCTGATTAAATGGTGGAGCAGACTCAAGGGACCAAATAGCCGAATCCTGCTCCTTGTTCCTGTGAGACATTGGCAGTAAGATATGATTCAAAGTATGACTGTGTCAGCCTGTTGCTTGACTGGACTGTTTGACTGTAGGAACGGTCATGTTTAATAGTTTGTAGCTTAGTTATGTGTAATGATCAAGTAATTGAAGCTTATTAATCAATTAACCTGATACGATATTCTGCTTAATTATAATACATTCGTATCATGTAACTGGCTTTGTCTGTCGCTGCATCCTTATTTGACAAGTGAAATACATCACATGACCCGAGGTCGGTGTAAAGCTACACTTTTATACTTTAATTACAGAGTCCTGTGGATCCCATCAAATCTGGATGAGCTGAGGTCTGGAACTGTTAACTCCTCAGCCATTGACAACAACAGTTATACTTGAATTAGAGGCCATATTGTGTGAAGAAACCAGCTGTGAAGTTTGAAACCTTCAGCATTGTGTCATAAATTAGTTTAATCTTTTAACTTGTAATATCTTAAAAGAAGCAATCACTTTCCTTCACACTATATAACTATCATTGGTTTGAAAAATTAAAGGTTTCAGTTTAATTTTCATAGTGCAGTAGTTATTCTGATTCATTAGTTTTGAACATTTATCAATTGAATGTATCATACTGTATTTGTGTTTCCTGCTATCTCACCTTTTACACACTGATTTGATGCCACTTTCTTTGGATTTCAGATCTGAAGTAACTTTGTAATTTCTGTATTAGTTTAAGGCTGTGTGTCACTTTGTGTCCTTTTAATTAACTGTGTTCCAAGCTCTGGCAACCACTACAAAAACCAGCAAGCACTTTCTTTAACCAAAATATACTGATAGTCACCTGCCCCAATGAGAACTCTACAGGATTTCTACACATCAATTAGACATTTGAAACAATGAACCCAAATGTTAACCATTAGGATCTGACACCATAAACTTGCTTTTCTCAATTAAGTGACAAAGAAGATATCTTTAGGCCTCCATTATCTCAGTACAAAGCCATAAAATTTAATGAAATCACAGAAAAGGCATGTGGGGCAAACTCTGAAAGTAACTGACACATTAGAGGGCCAGTCGGGAGATTGCAGGAAATGGTCAGTAGATGACCATCACCATTAAGAAACCAATCAGAAACTGATTACACACCACCGACATCAATCAGGGACTGATCATGGTGAACCAGAGTTCAGGAACACCATTGATCGTGTACAGGAGCTGTGTCTAGAAAGGGTTAATAACCATCAGCTTGCAGCTGCCCAGTTCACAGCTCAGAGAAGCTGAGCAGGAAGAAGATAGACGACGTCAACAGAACAAGAAACAGCGCCTCAGTCGGCTGGAAGTTGTGAGCCAGCGTTACAAAGTGAACTGACTGCTTCCACTGCCTTTGTTAAGTTTTGCATTTTGTACTTATGTGATTAACTTAGTAAATTCTGTAAAGCTTGTAACAAGATTTGCACCCAGTATGGTCCTGTAGCTCGTTGTAAATGAAAGTCCCTTTTAGATCAGCTCTCCCAACTAAACCCAACAATTGTAATTGACTTTAAGTCTTACATTTAAGTTGAGGTGAACCCACATCTTTCAGAAAATCTCTGCCAACTTTGGCACAAGCCCCCAGCTGTTAGCCAGGAATTCTTTGCAGGATTAACTTGGGAACAGTGTGCTTTTATCATTTCTGGAACCTAGGTCAATGCGGGGTGGTCAGTCTGGTTTTATCATTGACTCTTCTGTAGCAATTTGACACAACTGAATAGCTTGCTCAGGATAGAGAGCTCTGAATCTAGGGTATTGCCTCTGTTCTGCAGACAAGTAACTATACTCTGTCTACTATTGCAGTGCTGTAATAAAGTCAGTTAAAGACAATCTGTTGTTGGGAGTTTGATTATCTGATGTATGAAACCACAAGATTCAATATTTAGAGTCAACAAGATGAACAAGGAAACACATCAGGGCCCAAAACTACAGCTGGATATTCACAGGAGAAAGTCTGTTACCCAACATCTTGAGTGGACAGAACAGAGAAAGGTCCCAACTGTAAGAAACCCTCCAAACATTTGTAAATATATTTCAAATGTTGACAGGTCCCAATCCCCAGTTTCCATTAAATTGAAATCAATGAAAGATCTGAGACAGACAGATGGGTTGAAAGCAGTGCAGGGCCCACATGTACTGAGAAACCAAATCCAGGGACCACTTACACCGAGACACCAAATCCAGGCAGCATTTGCGCTTTGATGTTGATTTATCAGGTAGAAGTTGTTTGCAATAAATCCCCAATTTTAAATTAAATCTACAAGATTTAACTATCTGGCCAGAATGAACATTCTAATTGGTAAATTCAAAAGATTTATTAACCATTAAAAGGTAGAAAGGTAACAAGTTAGAAAGATAAAAAGCAAAGTTTGAATCAACAGTGATTGACAGGAGGAGGAGAAAGCTCATCTTTAACAATAAAACAGACGTCTCACAACTTTCACGGTTGATCAGGCCAAAGAAGTGAAATGATAATCAGACAAGGTGGATAACATGTTAACAGAATGGTGACTCAAACCTTTATTTTTACCCCTTCAACTCACATTTCCTTAACTCAGATTAGCCACAGTATTGAATGATAATTGATTAACTTAATTGTCTGATTGGCCCCTGACACCTCCGAGCATCTCCTGATGTCCAAGTACAAAGGTCTCCTGAATAAATGAGACATCTTGGGTAAGGTCCCATTCATTCCCCAACTTAACGTAACTTGTCAAAGCCATAAATGTTTTGTGAGCTCTACCTTATCTTTCTAGATTGGCTGGAAAACATAATTTGACAGTTCTCATGATTTATGACCAGTGTACGTAAAATCATATTATTTATTATAATAAAACATTACAAACTTGTGTTACAGGTTATTTTTAACACACTCAATGAGTGCCTTATTCGAGTCTTTACGTCGCTTGTTGACGTTTTTGTCAACCTCTAGTGGAACCACAGTCGAGGTCCCACCGATCTAAATTGAGGAACGTGAGCTGAGGTCAGCTGATGGTCACAAAGTATGCCGTCCATAAGTCATCCCAGATCTAACTGGGCCTAATGAGCCAAGTTGTCGGTACCCATTGAACCATGCTCCACCATAACTGGGGGTGGAATTTGGAATATTGCAAACATGCCAGATTAAGTATATTGAATTAAGGGACAATTTCGTGTCACCAATCGGCCAACATACCCGTTTTTGGAATGTGGGAGGAAACCGGAGAACCCGGAGAAAACCCACGCAACCACAGGGAGAATGTGCAAACTCCCACAGGCATTGACCCAAACCGTGGATACGATTCAGGCCTCTGTATCTGCACAGCACAGCAAACAGTGGTTGTCACTGAGCTGACGTGTTGCCCATTGGTCACCTGCAGATGTAAAAGGTGCCTTTAATAAACATAAGCATAAACATACAGACAACGAGCCAAACATACAATGATGGAGTGTTCCATACAAGTCCATATGGCCTCCTGGCAGGCTGCGAGCCCCATGGTCTGACAAGCTCCAAGCTTGTATTGCGGTAGTAATCATCTCTCACCTGTTATTGAAGATCCCCAACAGCTCCAACGTGAGTGACAGGGTGAGTCTTGAAATTTGTTGGGCGAATGACTGGTATCTCTTTATTCCCAGGTACGTCATGAGGCTGTTGTTCTTCTCCAGCCATTTTCCCCTGGCGCCAACAACAAATCCAAAGAAACGGGGATCCAGGCATCCAGTCAACTTTTCAACTTCAGGTCCAAGATGTTGGTACTTCATGCACTTTTCATTCCACGTCTTTTCCAGACTGCCGCAATTGTCCTCAAAACGAACTGTCACATCCACCACTGCAACCCTTTGATCCTTCTCCCTCTTGAAGATGACGTCTGGCTTCCAGAGGGTACCGTTTTTGCCAATGAGTCTTGGTTCGAGGTAAGATGTCCAGCCGTATTTTCCAACATAATTGCGCAGCTGTTCCAAGATCGTATTATGGCGTTTGATCCTGCGGTTCTTTACAAATGGGCAGAAGCCAGAAATATGACCGAGAGTTTCACATCTTCGACAGGTTTTTGTGGCAAAGGGTTGCCCTCTTGACAGGGTCACCCTCGCGGGATACAGATTACATCTTAACAGGTTATTAATGTAACAATGAGATTTAAGTTGGTCCACAGCCTTCATCCAACTGTTTGATATCTTATCATGATTGTAATAGTGTATACCAATGACTTGACAGGTTAGCCGTCTCCATTTGTCGAATTCCCAATCTCTCCAACCCGCATACTTGTTTTGTGGTTTGCTGGAATCTGCCTCTTCCACACCAATCATTGGTATCGCAGCCCTGATCATATCCATCTCCTCATTGCTGCTCTCTTCTGGAGTTGGCATGAAGTCCTCGATTTCCCTCAGTGCCTTGAGAGATCTCAGATCTTCGATGTTTTCGCCAACGTTCTGCTCACAGAACCGGAAGGAAGCCCGAATGACTCGGTCTGACCAGTCTGACAAGTACATCTATTGATTAAGTGCTGATTCTTCAATTGTCTCAGAATGAAGGTTCTTCACTTCACCGATATGAGGATGTTAACCCGAGGGTCCCGTCTGCTCTCTCAGGCAGAGGTGAAAGATCACACGGCTTCTATTTGGAAGGAGAGGAGGGAGCTCACCCTGCTGAGACCAATATTACCCCATACCCAATCTCACTGAAAACAGGTCACTGCCCCGAACCACATTGCTGTTTGTGGAGGCTGACTGTACACAGAGATGTCCTGAGGTTGTGAAAGGTGCTACATGAATGCAAATTCTGTCAACTCCAGCCCAGTTACTGTACTTTGCAGCAACATCATCAACACTTTCCCAATGTCAGAACGAACAATGTTCAGTCCTGAATCTGATTAACAACAGCAGAATCAGAGCAGAGCCGTCATCTGTGAACTCGCTGGTGTTTCACCAGATTGGATGATTCGGTAAATCTCTTCCCGCACTCGGAGCAGGTGAACGGCCTCTCCCCAGTGTGAATGCGCTGGTGTGTCAGCAGGTGGGATGATCGTGCGAATCCCTTTCCACACTCGGAGCAGGTGAACGGCCTCACCTCAGTGTGAATTTGTTGGTGCGTCAGCAGGTTGGAGGACTGACTGAATCCCTTCCCACACTTGGAGCAGATGAATGGCTTCTCCCCAGTGTGAATTCGCTGGTGTACAGTGAGATGAGATGATCGCCTGAACCCAGTCCCACAGTGAGAGCACTTGAACGGTCTCTCCTCAGTGTGAACAAGCTGATGGGACATCAGTTCACCAGAACTTTTAAAGCACTTCCCACACTCTGGACATTGAAAAGGTCTCTTGTCAGTGTGAACTCGTTGGTGTGTCTGAAGGTGGGTTGCTGTCCTGAAACTCTTCCCGCACAGTGAGCAGCTGAACATTGTGTACTCGGTGTGAATGAGCTGGTGCTCCCTCAGTCCGTGTGGGCTTTTAAAGCTCTTCTCACACTTGGAGCATTGAAACTCTCTCTTGTCAGTGTGAACTTGCTGGTGTTTCAGCAGGTGGGATGAGCGAGTGAATCCGTTTCCACACACCGAGCAGGTGAACGGCCTCTCCCCGGTGTGGAGTCGCTCATGCAGCTGAAGGCAGATGAACTGAGCGAATCTCTTCCCACATACGGAACAAATGAACGGCCTCTCCCCGGTGTGTCTGCGTCGATGAATTTCCAGCTCAGATGGGGATCTGAATCCCTTCCCACAGTCCACACATTCCCATGGTTTCTCCCTGGTGTGAACGGTGCTTTTTGCTTCCATGTTCAAAGGCTGATGATTTTCAAGTCCTGATGAATCGAGTGACTCTGTCAGATTTTGATGTGATGTTTGGTTTGACTTTCCTGATTGTGAACCTTTCAAATATTCTGTAAAATGAATTTAAGACAGAATCAAGGAAATGTAAAAGAGAACCCAGAAAAACACAAAGGCAGGTTGTGAAATTGAGCTAAATTAATCTTGTAATTTGTGGGGCCAGCGCTAGGAAAAAGTGACCCTGAAAACTGCTGGCATCTCATAAAAACCCAACTGGTTCACTAATGTCCTTTAGGGAAGGGAACCTGCCACCCAGTCGGGGCTTACACAAGACTCTGGCTTCCATGGGAGGAGAGAGAGAGGTGAAGGAGGGTAAAAAAGATGAACTTCATAGATCTGCAACTGAATTTGAATTTTGAAAGAATCTCCCAAACCCATAACTCCACCCACTGGAAAGATAAGAGCAGCCGGTGCCTGGGAAAACCATCACCTCCAAGACACACACCAGCGAGTTCACACTGGGGAGAGACCAGACTCCTGCTCCACATGTGAGAAAGATAGAATCGATCATCCAATCAGCTGACACACCGGCGAGTTCAGCAGTGATTACTGGGCTTGGATTCTGCTGTTGTTGCTGCTGTTAATGACATCCAAGACTGAACTCTGTTCATTCTGATAGTTTGGGTTTGTTTCTGTTGATGTTTATAATCTCTATAACTGGACTGGATGTTTAATATTCTGGAACTTGGCTTGTTTTACCTTGTGACCCTTACTCTTCTAATAAAGTATCTTTCTTTGGTCTGTAGCAAATAGTGATTTACTTGTAATTTTTTTCAACTTGAGTCAGAGCAGAGGAATAACCTCTCCCTAGTGTGAATTTGCTGGCGCACTGTGAGGTGAGATAATCGCCTGAACTCAATCCCAAAGTGAGAGCACCTGAACAGTCTCTCGTCAGTGTGGACACATTGATAGGATATCACTTCCCTGGAACTTTTACAGCTCTTCTCGTAATCTGGGTAATTAACAAAATCACTCAAGTGTGAACACGTTTGTGTGTCATATGGTGGGATGACTGAATGAATCCCTTTCCATCTCTGGAGCATTTGAACAATCTCCCCCCAGTGTGAATATGTCAGTGAGCCAACAGGTTGGATGATGGAGTGAAATCAGTCCAATACACAGAGCCGGTGAACAGCCTCTCCCCGGTGCACGATGAGCTTCCAGCTCAGACGGGTAACTGAATCCCTCATCACTGTCCTCACTCTTCCATGGTTCCTCCCCAGGATGTTTATATTTGTAGCTCCTGAGGCCAGATGATCAACTGAAGCCGCGTCCACACAGAGAACAGTTTCATCTACTGTGAACAATGCTTTTTCCTTCAATGTTTAAAATCCGAATGATAATCAAGTTACCGTTAACTGGGCAGCTCCGTCAGATCCTGATGTGATGTTTGTTCGAAGATTCCTGACTGCAAATCCTCCTCTTCTAAAACTCTGTGACACTGAATTTAAAAGAAAAAAAAAGTGAGAGAGAACCCACAAAAACACAAAGGCAGGTTGTGAAATTGAGCTGAATGAATCTGGTAATTTCTGGGGCCGGCACTGGGAAAAAGTGACCATGAAAATTCTGGAGTGTCATAAAAACCCAAGTGATTCACTGATGTCCTGCAGGGAAGGGATTGAATGTCACCCATTCAATAGGATCATGGCTGATCTGACATTCCTCATGTCCACTTTCTTGCCCTTTTCCCGTAACCCTTGATTTCCTTAATCAAAAATATACACAAGGGCTTTGCCCCCACAGCTCTCTGTGGCAAGGAGTTGCAAAGACTCTTAACCCTCTGGGAGAAGAAATTGCTCCTGATCTCAGTCTTAAATTGGCACCTTTTATTCTGAGACTGTGCCCTCTGGTCCCAGACTCTCCCATGAGAGGAAACATCCGCTCAGCATTTACCCTCTCAAGTCCCTTAAGAATCCGATATGCTTCAATGAGATCACCTCTCATTCTTCTAAATTCTAATGAGGAGAGGCCCAACCTGTTTAACCTTTCCTCATAAAACAATCCCTCCATAACGGGGATAATCCAAGTGAATCTACTGTGAACTGCCTCCAATGAAATAATATTTTTCCTTAAATAAGGAGACCAAAACTGCTCACAGTCCTCCAGATATGGTCTCGCCAGTACCTTGTACAGCTGCAGCAAGACTTCCCTACTCATATACTCCAACCATGGTGGCACTGCAGTTAGCACTGCTGCTTCACAGCGCCAGAGACTCGGGTTCAATTCCTGGCTTGGGTCACTGTCTGTGTGGAGTTTGCACATTCTCCCCGGTTCTGCGTGGGTTTCCTCCGGGTGCTCCGGTTTCCTCCCACAGTCCAAAGATGTGCAGGTTAGGTGAACTGGCCATGCTAAATTCTCCCTCAGTGTACCTGAACAGGCGCCGGAGTGTGGCGACTAGTGGATTTTCACAGTAACATCATTGCATTGTTAATGTAAGCCTACTTGTGACAAATAAATAAACTTTACTTTACTTGAAATAAGGGCCAACATTCTATTAGGCTTCCTGATTACCAACTGCACCTGTGTGCTGGGTTTCTGTGTTTTGTGCAGAAGTCCCCCAAGTCCTGTTGTGTTGCAGCTTTACAGTCTTTTCCCCATTTAAATAATACTCCCCTGCTCTCCCTTCCAAAATGAACTGTTTCACATTTTCCCACATTATCATAGAGTCCCTAACAGTGCAGAAGGAGGACATTCAACCCATGAGTCGCACCAATTCTCTCACATAGTATCTTACCCAGAGCCTCTCTCCCACCCTATCCCCATACCCTCACACATTTACCATGGCTAATCCATCTAACCTACATGTCTTGGGACACTAAGGGGAAATGGCCAACCCACTTAATCTGCACATCTCTGGACTGTGGGAGAAACAGTAAGAAGTCTCACAACGCCAGGTTAAAGTCCAACAGGTTTATTTGGTAGCAAATACCATAAGCTTTTGGAGCACAGCTCCTTCGTCAGATGGAGTGGATATCTGTTATCAAACAGTGCAAACAGACACAGAAATCAAATTACAGAATACTGATTAGAATGCAAATCTCTACAGCCAGCCAGGTCTTAAATGTACAGACAATGTGGGTGGAGGGAGCATTCAACACAGGTTAAAGAGATGTGTATTGTCTCCAGACAGAACAGCTAGTGAAATTCTGCAAGTCCAGGAGGCAAGCTGTGGGGGTTACTGATAATGTGACATAAATCCAACATCCCGGTTTAGGCCGTCCTCATGTGTGCGGAACTTGGCTATCAGTTTCTGCTCAGCGACTCTGCGCTGTCGTGTGTCGTGAAGGCCGCCTTGGAGAACGCTTACCTGAAGATCCAAGGCTGAATGCCCGTGACTGCTGAAGTGCTCCCACACAGGAAGAGAACAGTCTTGCCTTGTGATTGTCGAGCGGTGTTCATTCATCCGTTGTGGGAGAAAACCAGAGCACCTGGAGGAAACCCACACAGACATGGAGGAAAGCTGCTGGATTATCATAAAAACCCAAGGGGTATGCTGATGTCTGTCAAGAAAGGAAATCTGGCACCTGGTCTAGAGTGGAGACAGAGAGAAGTAGAAGGGGCCGGGGTGAAGGAGAGGGATTTTATACATCTAGAACTCAATGAGAACTTTGACAGAATCTCCCAAATCCTCAACCTCCACCACCTAGAAGGACCGAGGTAGTAGGTAGATGTGAACACCATCACCTCCAAGATCCCTCCCCCCCCCAACTCACACACAATCCTGACTTGTCTGACATCCAGTACTAAAAGAACTGAAACTTCTTTCATATAAACACTGGGAAGACTGAACCCATTGTCTTCAGTCCCCACTACAAACTCCACTCCCTCGCCAGCAACTCTATCTTCCTGGTAACTGTCTGAGGCTGAACCAAACTGTTCACAACCATGGTGAAATATTTCACCCCAAGATGAGCTTCCAACCACATTGCCACATCATCATCAAAACCGCCTATTCCCATCTCAGTGACATCGCCCGACTCCACCCCAGTCTCACTTCATCTGGAACTCTCAACCATTCCAATGTGACGTGGAACTCAAGGGAATGGAACTGACCAAATTGCTCCACAGAGAGTTCAGTAAGTCTCACAACACTAGGTTAAAGTCCAACAGGTTTATGTGGAATCACGAGCTTTTGGAGCACTGCTCCTTCCTCAGGTCACTCACCTGATGGACTTTAACCTGGTGTTGTGAGACTTCTTACTATGCCCAACCCAGTCCAATGCCGGCATCTCCACATCATGGCTACCATGGAGAGTTAGCATGGATTTAAGTTGCCAAATGCATTTCCTTCTATGTTGTAATCTCTGCATCACTGGAAATTGATAAAGCAGCCACACTGCTGTATATTTCAAGACAAAAAATATGGGATCATAAATAACATATCTCTCTCCCATACAAATTTACTGTTGATTTAAATGTTAGCCCTCTTCTGGGAAAACTGAATTGTGAACATTGGGTAAGAGGCTACCCTATTAGCCAGATAAACTGAGGGAACTAAAAGATGTCAATGTCTTTGAGAGAGAAACAAAAATATACCTGGGCCTAGTCCTGTTCCTGAATCCGGTCTTCATCTGTAACCTTTCCAGAGTCTGCAGCCTCCCTGGATTCACTTCCTTTCCCTTCAGTTGCTGCAAGTCCCCAATTTCCCCCAGAATGAGAAAAGAAATGGAAAGGGGGAAACATTGATTTCCTCCCAGATGTTGCCCAGAGGAGGGAGTTTGGACAACTTCCGCATTGTGACGTCCATAATAGAGCTCTGCCTAAATCAGCCAATAGGAATCATTCTGCTCCGCGATGACGTCTCCGGTGTGCAGGCCCGGGCGCGCGGACCCGGGAGCCCCGCCCCCACCCATTGTTCCCCCTCCCCCTCCACCTCTTCCAGCCACGGTTTCCAGGCAACCGGCTGACGGCTCCGGCCAGAGCGAGAAGCCGCGTATTGATCGCCCCCTCCCTCGGCCCGGGACTGCGCATGTCCAAGGGAGAGGGGAAGATGTGCATGTGCGGGGGGGAGCCAACCTTTTGACCTGCTGCTGAGGTGTTGGCCAATGGAAAGTTGGAGGACCGGACGTTCTCTGGTCCTCCAGCCAATCAGAGCGCCCCCATTGTCTGAATGCGGAAGTGGACAATGAGCTTGTTCAGCTGCTCATTCCTGCCCAGCAAAGCTGCTGCTGCTCTCTCTCTGAATGAAGATTGCGCTTCAGACAGACTCAAACTTCTTCTGTCTCTCCAACATCTGTGAGTAAAACACTTTCTTTTCTCCCCCTTTCCATTTCTTTTCTCATTCTGGGGGAAATTGGGGACTTGCAGCAACTAAAGGGAAACGGAGTGAATCCAGGGAGGCTGCAGACTCTGGAAAGGTTGGCCCGGGTCTCTCTTTCTCTTAAAGACATTGACATCCTTTGCTCCCTCAGCTTGACACGCTGATTTGTCTGGCTAAAAGGTCCCTTTCCTAATGTTCACAATTAAAGGGCTGGTTTCCCCAGGTGATGGCTGACATTTAAAAGAACAATAAATTAATACAGGATAGAGATATGCCTTGTGTTGTTATATTGTAGATTTGGTGTAATATTTATGGTTCTGTAACAAAGTACATTTATTATTATTTCTCATTTTGTAATGTAGCACTGAAGCTATGTTATATATTTTCACTCATCGAGTCATTACAGCGCAGAAGGAGTCCATTCAGTAACTCGAATCCATGCCGACTCTCTGTCGAACAATCCAGTCAGTCCCATTCCCTTTCTATATTACCTTTCCCCTGCAACTTTATTTCCTTTATGTGCCCATCTAATTTCTGAAATATATTAAAGGGGACAGTAAACTAATACAGGACAGAGACGTGCCTCTGCTCCCCATAGCCAGGAACTGATAGCCTGCTCCCTTATATTGTATATCATTCTCTCTGTATTGCTTGTTTCCTCTGATTCTCAGCTTTTATCTTTGACCACCTCATCTTTCTGCTTTTTAAAATCTCTCTCAGTTTTTCTCTCAGTCTTTCTGTCTCTCCTTTCCTCTGTATCTTTCTCAGGCTTTGTGTGTTCCTATTTGATCAAGATGTTCAAAATCAGGGAGAGTTTCTGATTGATTACAGAGGGAAAAACAGGGAGAAAAGCAGAAAAACCCGGCAGGTCTGGCGGCATCTGTTCAGAGAGTTAACATTTTGAGTCCATATAATTCTTCAGGGCAGGAAAAACATGGGTTATCCATCTTAGATCAGGGAATGTGCTGGGGGAGATTTAATAGAGGTGTTTAAAATGACAAATGATTTATGATAGTGTCAATGGAGAGAAATGATCTCCCAGCAGCAGGAGGGTTTGTCGATGGAGAGAATCGATTTCCCCGGTGCAGGAGGGTCTGTAAGCAGAGGATACAGAGATTTAATTTAATTGACAACAGAATTGGAAGGGGTGTTAAGGAGAATGTTTTACACAATAACTTGATATGATCTGGAATGCACAAACTGACAGGTGCTCGAAGCAAGTTTAATAGTAGCTTTCAAAGGGAATTGGATAAATACTTGCAGAGGATAAATTGGCAAAGTTATGGTGAATGGGATTAATTAGACAATTCACTCATCTTTGTGACATTCTGAATGTATCTCTCCTCAGGTTTTAATATTTGATCTTTTCGATTATAATGTGTCTCAAACAGAAGATTAAAATATTGGGTTTGATGAGCTGTCAGATCTCTTTCCTGTGTGTCTGTGTAACTTGAGAACTGGAGATAACAATGAGAAGGAACTGATTATTTTCAGTTCCTCTAACAGATACACCTCAGATATCAGAAATCCCTGGAGCTCCCCATGTCCTCATTATTCTCGCCTCGAGTATAACAGCTCTCAGTCAGGCCGAGTCAGTCACATGTGTCTCTGTCATGATGTTTCCACTTGTATTTTATCACTCACCTCCCAGTGACACTCACCATAACACAGACACCTTAAAATATCATTGTTCCCTTGCACTTTGTCCTCCTATTATAATCAAATGTTTGTTGGGCCTCTTGTCTCCCTTAATGTCAGATTACCTGCAGTTAAAATGACCTCAGAGACACTGAAACTGCCGTTGTAAAATACAGCAGAATTGGAATGACAGACAGGTTATTGTCCGATAATGACAGTGGCAGAGTAACACACACCGGAATCTAAATACATTATATCAATAGACCACGACTCACTCACACTATCAAATGAAACTTAAACTTTGGTTATGGTGCACGAGATACTGACTGTATTACCATTACATTGGATCTAATGCTGTGTTCACTAACATACTGCAATGTGACTCTAAATATTTTAACAAACATTGTATTTGTTACACTCAGAGTAAGTCAGTGCTTTGCTGTGTTGTCTCTGTGCCCCATCTCCACTCTGAATGAATTGGAGCCTGTGTGTGTCATTGTTACACTGAGACTCTGTCACTGTTATTACTAATGTGGAGATGCCGGCGTTGGACTAGGGTAAACACAGTAAGAGGTTTAACAACACCAGGTTAAAGTCCAACAGGTTTATTTGGTAGCAAAAGCCACAAGCTTTCGGAGTCTTAAGCTCCTTCTTCAGGTGAGTGGGAATTCTGTTCACAAACAGGGCATATAAAGACACAAACTCAATTAACAGAATAATGGTTGGAATGCAAATACTTACAGCTAATCAAGTCTTAAAGGTACAAACAATGTGAGTGGAGACAGCATCAAGACAGGCTAAAGAGATGTGTATTCATAGAATCATAGAAACCCTACAGCACAGAAAGAGGCCATTCAGCCCATCGAGTCTGCACTGACCACAATCCCACCCAGGCCCTACCCCCATATCCCTACATATTTACCCACTAATCCCTCTAACCTACGCATCTCAGGACACTAAGGGCAATTTTAGCACGGCCAATCAACCTCACCCGCACATCTTTGGACTGTGGGAGGAAACCGGAGCACCCGGAGGAAACTCACGCAGACACGAGGAGAACGTGCAAACTCCACACAGACAGTGACCCAAGCCGGGAATCGAACCCAGGTCCCTGGAGCTGTAAAGCAGCAGTGCTAACCACTGTGCTACCATGCCGCCCCACTGTCCAGACAGGACAGCCAGTGAGACTCTGCAAGTCCAGGCAAGTTGTGGGGATTACAGATAGTGTGACATGAACCCAATATCCCGGTTGAGGCCGTCCTCATGTGTGCAGAACTTGGCTATCAGTTTCTGCTCAGCAACTCTGCGCCGTCGTGTGTCGTGAAGGCCGCCTTGGAGAATGCTTACCCGAATATCAGAGGCCGAATGCCCGTGACCGCTCAAGTGCTCCCCAACAGGAAGAGAACAGTCTTGCCTGGTGATTGTCGAGTGGTATTCATTCATCCGTTGTCACAGCGTCTGCATGGTTTCCCCAATGTACCATGCCTCGGGACATCCTTTCCTGCAGCGTATCAGGTAGACAACTTTGGCCGAGTTGCAAGAGTATGTACCGTGTACCTGGTGGATGGTGTTCTCACGTGAGATGATGGCATCTGTGTCGATGATCCGGCACGTGTTGCAGAGGTTGCTGTGGCAGGGTTGTGTGGTGTCGTGGTCACTGTTCTCCTGAAGGCTGGGTAGTTTGCTGCGGACAATGGTCTGTTTGAGGTTGTGCGGTTGTTTGAAGGCAAGAAGTGGGGGTGTGGGGATGGCCTTGGCGAGATGTTCGTCTTCATCAATGACATGTTGAAGGCTCCGGAGGAGATGCCGTAGCTTCTCCGCTCCGATGAAGTACTGGACGACGAAGGGTACTCTGTCCACCGTGTCCCGTGTTTGTCTTCTGAGGAGGTCGGTGCGGTTTTTCACTGTGGCGCGTCGGAACTGTCGATCGATGAGTTGAGCGCTATATCCTGTTCTTATGAGGGCATCTTTCAGCATCTGGAGGTGTCTGTTGCGATCCTCCTCATCCGAGCAGATCCTGTGTATACGGAGGGCTTGTCCGTCGGGGATGGCTTCTTTAACGTGTTTAGAGTGGAAGCTCTCCACTCACATTGTTTGTACCTTTAAGACTTGATTAGCTGCAAGGATTCGCATTCCAACCATTATTCTGTAAATTGAGTCTGTGTCTTTATATGCCCTGTTTGTAAACAGAATTCCCACTCACCTGAAGAAGGAGCTTGAGGCTCCGAAAGCTTGTGTGACGTTTGCTACCAAATAAACCTGTTGGACTTTAACCTGGTGTTGTTAAACTTCTTACTGTTATTATTGGACAAGCAGCAAATCACCGTCACAATGCCCGGCTGATTGACGGCAGCGCGGACCAATGGGAAGAGGGGACAGTGCTGGAGGACCGACATGGGGCGGTCGGTCCTCCAACCAATCGGAGCGAACGAGGGGCGGGGCCAACTTTGACTCGAGCATGCGCAGTATGAGTAATGGCGATGGGAAACGGCTTTTGCTGTGGGCTCGGAAATCTGTTCGAGGTGATTGGAGGAACGGAGAGAGCAATGGATCGTCCAGGTGGGTGGAAACGCTGCGTAAGCATGTTGTGTAAGCCGCAAACCGCGGAAGAGAACTTCCCGGACCCAGTTTGTACCGAGCAAGGCTGCAGCTCCTCGTGTTCGTCCAGGGTTAACGTTCGCCATCTTTATTGGGGGCAATAGGCAGCAGTGCGCACGTGCGGCCGCCATGTTTGTAGAGGGCAATGTTGTCAATCAGTGGGAGGGGCTTGTTCCCCAGTGCTCAGAATGGAGACAACTTGTCCATCAAACTGCATCAACCCTGAGTCCCAATGTCTTATTGATGAGGCAGAGCGGTGGTAGAGAAGGAAAAAGAAAGGAAAATAAAAACAATAAATGCTGGAAAATCTCAGCAGATCTGACAGCATCTGTGGAGAGAGAATAGAACCAACGTTTCGAGACTGGATGACCCATAGTCAGAGCTTGTACACGTGTAAACAGAGCATGTAAACTTTGACACCTCCATGTACCCTTGTACACCTCAATCAATCTACTTTGCTCCAAGGAGAACAACCCCAAGTTATCCAGCCTAACATTGTAACTATAATTCCTCATCCCTGAAACCATTTTGATAAATCTGCTCTGCACCCTGTCAAGGAGCCTCACATCCTCCATAATGTGTGGTGTTCACTGGTTTGCACAGACCCAGGTATTCTGTGTTCCTGTCTGTGATCTCATCACATACTTACAATTGCACAGTGACATCACCCCCGCTCCCCGGGGATTTCCTCAACTGGGAGATTTTTCTCTGATGCCAATGCTTCTGATATCTTTCCAGCTGCAGGCTCCAGCAGGAGATTTTAATATTAAAATCAGTTAAATTGTTTCAGAGGTGAGTGTTTGTGACCATTCACGGGCGCGGGTTCTCGTCATAAACCAGCTGGTCTCCTCCATGCTGTGGTACCGGCTGGTCCCTTTGACCCCTCCCCCTGGCTTTGTCACCGATATCCAGAGAACCCTCCTGCGGTTCTTCTGGGGCAATCGACTGCACTGGGTCCCTGCTGCGGTTCTGTATCTCCCGCTTGAGGAGGGCGGGCAAGGTCTGGTGTGCCTCCGCACTCAGATAGCGACCTTCCGCTAAAGGTACCTTTCCGTTGAGCCCCCTCCACAGTGGTGTGCCATATTTCTTCTGCCACTGGCACGGCCTCAATTATGACGTGCAGCTCCTGCATATCGAACTGGGGCGTGCTTCGACCGCGCTGCAGGAGTTGCCCGTCTTTTACCAGGACCTCCTCACCGTCTGGAACAAGGTCGCCTCGCGACACAGCTCTCCCCCGTCAGGAGTAGCAGCTCTCGTGCGAGAGCCGCTGCTCCGGAATCCGCTCCTCCAGCCGTATGACTTCAGGTGGCTGGCGGAGAGGAGGGCTGTGGACGCCGGGGTGACCAGAATCGGGGACGTGCTCGATGGCGGAGGAGCGGGCTGGATGGGCCCCCGCGTGCTGGCTGAGCGCGTGGGGACGACCGTCCGGCACGCGGCCAAAGCCATCCTAGACCTTAGGACGGTCGTGCTCGGCCCCGAAAGTGCACGCAAACTCGAGGCGGCGCAGGCGTGCGGTGGGATCCCGCCCGTGCGTTCCCCTGTTCGGACAGAATTCCACATTGGCCCAAAACTTCAACCCTCCTCCCCTGGGTGAGGTGCCCCACAGCCTGAGCCGTCTCGCGGAAATGTCCTCCGTGCCTTTTCCTACCGCGCGGAGGCGTTTCCTGTGCGGGCTGCTGCTGCACACCTTCCACTACCGCCTCCTTGCCTGTCGCCCGGATACACCTTGGCGGGCCTTGTTTCCGTAGAGGTCCCTCTACGGAGGGATTGCCCCAATTACATCGGGGACGTGGGGTGAAGGGTGATGCATGCAGCAGTTCCGCACAACCGTAGGATTCACTGGTTCACGGGCTATGAAGCTTGCCCCTTCTGTGGCCTTGTGAAGTCCGTGGACCATGTCTATGTTTTGTGTCTTAGGTTGCACTTTCTTTTTGTTGGGGTCGGGATGGCGACCTCCTCGTGAACCTGCTCCTGGGCCTGGCGAAACGCGCCATTTACCGGTCCAGGCAGCGGGCGATCGAGGGGGCCGTCCATCCTGACTGTCTTCCCCTCTACCGCGGCTACGTTCGCGGCCAGGTGTCCCTGGAGAGGGAGCATGCGGTGTCCACGGGCGCGGTTGACGCCTTCCGCGCCCGCTGGGCACCGCAGGGGTTGGGGTGCGTTATCGACCCTAATAATCACATTTTAATTTGATGTTTTTAAGTTTCCTTTGTACTTTGATTTCTGTTCGGACTGTTCTCCCTCCTTTTGGGGAGCTGCCCCTTTTACTTTGTCCTGACTTAATCTGAGTTTGTTTATTTGTTTTGACCTAAAAGAGGCCAACATCTGTGAGTAACACACTTTCTTTTCTCCCCCTTTCCATTTCTTTTCTCATTCTGGGGGAAATTGGGGACTTGCAGCAACTGAAGGGAAAGGAAGTGAATCCAGGGAGGCTGCAGACTCTGGAAAGGTTGGCCCAGGTCTCCCTCTCTCTCTCTCTCTTAAAGACATTGATATAGAAACAGAGATGATAGGAGCAGGAGGAGGCCATTTGGCCCTTCGAGCCTGCTCCGCCATTCATTATGATCATGGCTGATCATCCAACTGAGTAGCCTAATCCTGCTTTTTCCCCATAACCTGTGATCCCATTCACCCCAAGTGCTTTATCCAGCCGCCTCTTGAATACATTCAATGTTTTGGCACCAACTACTTCCTGTGGTAATGAATTCCACAGGGTGACTACTCTTTGGGTGAAGAAATGTCTACTCACCTCCGTCCTAAATGGTCTGCCCTGAATCCTCAGACTGTGACCCTTGGTTCTGGACTCCATCGGGAACATCCTCCCTGCATCTATCCTGTCTCGACCTGTTAGAATTTTATAAGTCTCTTTGAGATTCCCCCCTCATTCATCTGAACTCCAACGAAAACAATTCTAACCTGGTCAATCTCTCCTCATACATCAGTCCCGCGATTCCCTGAATCAGCCTGGTGAACATCCTTTGCTCCCTCAGCTTGACACATTTATTTGTCTGTCGAAAAGGATGGTCTTTTTCCTCATGTTCACATTAAAGGGCAGCTTTCCCCAGGAGATGGCTGACATTTAAGGGGACAGTATGTTAATATAGGACAGAGATCTGTCTAGTGTTATTATATGGTACCCAGATTAGATATATTATTTATGTTTCTGTAATAAAATACTTTTATTATTAGTTCTTGCATTGTAATATAATGCTATAGTGATGTTATACATTTCCAGTCATAAAGTCATTACAGCACAGAAGGAATCCATTCGGTAACTCGAGTCCATTCTGACTCTCTGTATAACATTCCAGTCCCAATCCCCCTCTATATCCCCATTCTCCTGAAAGTTTATTTCCTTCAAATGCCCATCCACTTTCGTTTTTAAATAGAATCCATAGATATGGATGGAGATTTACAACTTTTTGGGAATGAAATAGGAAAGAATGTTCCATAGAAACTAGAATTGGCTGCTCTGAATTTCTATCCTATACTGACAGGGGCGGCACGGTAGCACAGTGGTTAGCACTGCTGCTTCACAGCTCCAGGGTCCTGGGTTCGATTCCCGGCTCAGGTCACTGTCTGTGTGGAGTTTGCACATTCTCCTCGTGTCTGCGTGGGTTTCCTCCGGGTGCTCCGGTTTCCTCCCACAGTCCAAAGATGTGCGGGTTAGGTTGATTGGCCAGGTTAAAAATTGTCCCTTAGAGTCCTGGGATGCGTAGGTTAGAGGGATTAGCGGGTAAATTAGCGGGTAAAAAAAAAAAGGGATTAGCGGGTAAGGCCTGGGTGGGATTGTGGTCGGTGCAGACTCGATGGGCCGAATGGCCTCCTTCTGCACTGTAGGGTTTCTATGATTCTATGACTGTGATGACTTTTGCAAACTCATTTCATAGGATATTGAATGAGGAATCAAAGGCAAAAATCTCAACCGTCACGTCTAGACAGAGCCATATTCCTTGGGATCTGAATATCTTGTAATATGGAACTGTAGCTACGTTATATATTTCCAGACATCTCTTCCCTCAGAGGGTTGTTAGTCTTTTGGATTTCTCTTCCACAGGGACCAGTGGAGGCTGAGAATCATTGAATATATTCCAGTTAGACAGATCTTTGACTGACAAGGGTGTCAAGGGTTATGGGGAACAGACAAGAAGATGGAGCAAAAGCTAAGACGTGGGGGGATTTCTTCACTCAAGGATGTGGGAAAGCTTTGGAATTCTCAATCCCTGAGGACAGTGAAGCCTCAGTCATCAACTACTTGCAAGAGAGAGATTGATTGGTTTCTAGATATTGAATATATCAAGGGATATGGGTTTAGTGTGGGGAGAATGATGCTGAGGTAGATGAACGAATTATCTCATTGAATAGTTTAAAAGAATCGATGGGCCAAATGGCCGACTGCAGCTCCTATTTGTTATGGTCTCTGTGTCCAGGACAGGAAGCAGTGAGCATGGATCTGTCAATCAGCCTCAATCAGCACCTTCAGGAGAATTGGGAGGGTGAATATTAGATACAGCAGAGTGAGAATGGAGGGAGAGTGTGTGGGATGGAAATTTACAGCTTTTTGGGACTGAAATAGGAAAGAATGTTCCATAGAAACTAGAATTGTCTGTTCTGAATTTCTATCCTGTACTGACACTGATGACTTTTGTCAACCTGTTTTACAGGATATTGAAAGAGGAATCACAGGCCGAAATCTCAAACGTCACGTCTAGATCTGACAGAGTCATATTCCTTGGGAGCTGAATATCATCGGACTTTGAATCTGGAAGGAGAAATGATTGTCCAGTCTGTTGATTTGAAAAGATTTGAAATGTCAGTGTGACTGGAAAAGCAGCAACACACTGCCACACTCGAGTGAGAGTGTTCCAGTGCACTAACTAAAGAGCTTTAACCAGTTACACAGCCTGAATAAATATCACACCATTCACAGCAGGGAGAGACTGTACCCGTGTTGTGAGTGTGGACGAGACTTCAACTGATTGTCCACCCAAGAGAGAGGTAAGGACACCTGCACCATGGAGAAACCGTGGAAATGTGGGGACTGTGGGAAGAGATACAGAGCCCCATCAGAGCTGGAAGCTCATCGGCGCAACCACACTGGGGAGAGACCATTCACCTGCTCTCAGTGTGGGGAGGGATTCACTCAGTCATTCAGCCTGCAGTCACACCAGCGAGTTCACACTGGGGAGAGACCGTTCACGTGTTCTCAGTGCGGGGAGGGATTCAGTCATTTATCCAGCCTGCGGACACACCAGCGAGTTCACACTGGGGAGAGGCCGTTCACCTGCCCTCAGTGTGGGAAGGGATTCACTTGTTCATCCAGCCTGCAGTCACACCGGCGAGTTCACACTGGGGAAAGGCCATTCACCTGCCCTCAGTGTGGGAAGGGTTTCACTCAGTCATTCAACCTGCGGGCACACCAGCGAGTTCACACTGGAGAGAGGCCATTCACCTGCTCTCAGTGTGGGAAGGGATTCACTCAGTCATCCCACCTGCGGATACACCACCGAGTTCACACTGGGGAGAGGCCATTCACCTGCTCTCAGTGTGGGAATGGATTCACTCAGTCATCCCACCTGCAGACACACCAGCGGGTTCACACTGGGGAGAGGCCATTCACCTGCTCTCAATGTGGGGAGGGATTCAGTCGGTCATCCCACCTGCAGACACACCAGCGAGTTCACACTGGGGAGAGGCCATTCACCTGCTCTCAATGTGGGGAGGGATTTACTCAGTCATCCCAGCTGCAGATACACCAGCGAGTTCACACTGGGGAGAGGCCATTCACCTGCTCTCAGTGTGGGAAGGGATTCACTCAGTCATCCAGCCTGCTGACACACCAGCGAGTTCACACTGGGGAGAAGCCGTTCACCTGCTCTCAATGTGCGAAGGGATTCACTCGGTCCTCCCACCTCCAGATACACCAGCGAGTTCACACTGGGGAGAGACCGTTCAGCTGCTCTGTGTGTGAGAAGAGATTCAGTCTTTCATCCGCCCTGCTGAGACACCAACAAGTTCACGAGTGATTCCAGGGGTTGTTTCTGTTATTGTTTCTGCTCTCAATTACATCCAGGACTGCATTTTGTTCATTCTCACAGTTGGTCAATGGGGAGGGTCGGAGGGTTTCTTTCTGCTGGACTGGCCGGTCTCATGACTTTGCCTCCAGTGGGCTGATGCTCTTTGAGTCGTGTTACCAAATTTCACAAGGATCACAGAGTGACAGGGTGTGAGGAAGTTAAGAGTCACTATTTTTGTTTGAAATCCCCTCAAATGCCCATCCAATTTCCTTTGTAATTGTTTATTGTCTCCACTTCCTCCACCCTCGTAGGCAGCAAGTTCCAGCTCATTACCATTCGCTGCATCAAAATATTCTTCGTCACATCCCACCCCCACGCATCTCTGATCCAAAACCTTAAATCTGTGTCCCCCTCATCCTTGTCCCATCAGCTAATGGGAACAGCTTTTCTTTGTCCACCTTATCTAAACCTGTCAGAATCTTGTCCACCTCTATCAAATCTCCCCTCAACCTCCTTTGCTCCAAGGGAAACAACCCCAGCCTGACATCGACAATAAAGAACAAACTAACAGAATATGTTAATACCTGAAATCAAATGGGAATGTTTAATTTCTGTTTTAATGATATTGTGAATATATTGTCCTGGACAATAACAGAATTGGAATAACTCACCTTGGGTGTGGTTGAATGGAATACCTCAATCTGATATCCACCTACAGTCTAGTGAAAGTGTGGAATGTGTAGCTGGAAATCCCTCCCTAACAGCACTGTGGGTGTACTTACACCTCAGGCATTGTAGCAGTTCAGGAAGGCAGTGTTGGGGTTGACCATGGCCGAGGCAGCTACATACAGCCACATATTCTGTTATAATTGAAGGACTGCAGATTGAATGTGAGGCATTATGGGACTGGACTATCTTAACCACATTCCTGTGACTGCTCAGTTTCTGCAATCATGAACCATTAAAGCTGCTTAGCAGGGCCCCAACAGAGGACCTGGTGAGAATATTTACTCAGAATGAGCTAAAATTAGCTAAAACAAAGATTTTGCAGCTGGCAACATGTTTGGGATTTTAAATCAACAAAGACTTGATGTTTCCGATAAAATCAGGCCTTGGAAGTTGGCTAAAAAAAGTTTAAGTTATAATGAAGGGGAATGAAGGATCTTGTGTCTTATTTTAATCAAGGAGTTGTGAGCTTAGACCATAAGACACAGGAGCAGAATTAGGCCACTCGGCCCATCGAGTCTTCTCCGCTATTCAATCATGGCTGATATTTTTCTCATCCAAATTCTCCTGCCTTTTCCACATAACCCCTGATCCCCTTATTAATCAAGAACCTATCTATCTCTGTCTTACAGACACTCAATGAACTGACCTTCACAGCCTTCTGTGGCAAAGAGTTCCACAGATTCACCACTCTCTGGCTGAAGAAATTCCTCCTCATCTCTGTTTTAAAGGATCATCCCTTTAGCCTGAGGTTGTGCCCTCTAGTTTTTTCCCACTAAGTTTCAATAAGATCTCCCTTCATCCTTCTAAACTCCAATGAGTGCAGACCCAGAGTCCTCAACCATTCTTCATACGACAAGCTCTTCATTCCAGAGATCATTCTTGTGAAGCTCCTCCAGACCCTTTCCAAGACCAGCATATCGTTCCTTAGATGTGGGGCTCAAAACTGCTCACAATACTCCAAATGGGGTCTGACCAGAGCCTTATACAGTCTCAGAAGTACATCGCTGCTCTTGTATTCTAGCCCTCTTGACATGAATGCTAACATTGCATCTGCCTTTCGAACTGCCAACTAAACCTGCACGTTAACTTCAAGAGAATCTTGAACAATGACTCCCAAGTCCCTTTGTGCTTCTGATTTCTGAAACATTTCCCCATTTAGGAAATAGTCGATGTCTCCATTCCTCCTCCCCAAGTACATAATCTCACACTTTTCCACATTGTATTCCATCTGCCACTTCTTTGCCCACTCTCCTAGCCCATCAAAGTCCTTCTGCAGCCCCTCTGCTTCCTCAATACTACCTGCCCCTCTACATATCTTTGTATCATCTGCAAACTTAGCAACAATGCCTTCAGTTCCATCTTCCAAATCATTAATGTATATTGCGAAACGTTTGTGGTGCTCTGTCGCTTTAAGAAGCTATAGCTGCGAGAGAGAATGCTGAGGATTCATTGTTTGAAATTTACGAGCTGTGAGAACCTGTGTGTTTCATTTGTTTTATGTGGATGTTTGTAGATGTGTTTTATTATTGTTTTGGGCTACATTTGTTAAGGTTTATCTTTCTGGGGAATTAACCTTATCTTGAGTCTTTAATTAAAGGCATTTCTGGAAGTTTAGAAACAGAACCACAAGAACGCTTAAGGAATTAATTTTGTTTATTGTTGTAAAGCACATGCTATGTTTCTCTGTTTGTGTGTGGATGATATTTGTTGAATGCTTCAAGCTTTCAGGTTTTCTGTCTGTGATTTAAATCAAACATTTAAATAAAGGACGTGTAATTAATAAAGCTTTTTTTCATAAAAGTTGTGAACCTGGAGCCACATTTACTGGCCAGAGACATGATTCCAGGAAACTTTGCTAAACTTGTGGGAATTTTAATCCAGATTCAAACTCACACATATGAGTATGAGAGAGTTTTAATTGTAATGGTTATTTAAAATTTGGGACATGTGAAATAATTCTGACCATTCCTGTGTTCATTGAATCATAGAATACCTCCAGTGCAGAAGGGACCATTCGGACCATCGAGTCTGCACCATCTCTCTAACAGAGCACCTTACCCAGGCCCTCTCCCCTGCCCTATCCCTGTAATCTCACACATTTACCATGGCTAACCTATCTAACCCACACAGCTTGGGAGACGAAGAGGGAATTCAACATTGCAAATCCACTGAATCTGGGCATCTTTGGTCTGTGGGTGGAAACTGGAGCACCCGGAGGAAGCCCACGCAGACACAGGGAGAACATGCAAATTCCAAACAGACACTCACCCAAGGCTGGAATTAAATGCCTGACGCTGTGAGGTAGCAGTGCTAACCACTGTGCCACCATGTCACCCGATAGTTGAGGCCAAAACATTGCCTGATTTCAAGAAGATATGAGATATACTCTTGGGGCTAAAGGGATCAAGGGATATGGAAGGAAGGGGCGAATCAGGAAATTGAATTCAATGATCAGCCATGATCAAGATGAATGGTGGAGCAGGCTCAAGGGGCCGAATGGCCTACTCCTGCTTCTAGTTTCTATGTTTCTCTCCACTGGGCCAGCATTCCATCCAGTGGCACAGTGGTGAGCACTGCTGCCTCAAAAAAGCAAATACAACAATGGCTTTGGCATCTGCTACAATGTGACTGACAGATTGACAACGGAGTCAAGGGCATCAGGAGCAAAAGATACCCTGGGAGGTGGAGAAGAATGTGACGGAGATTACGAGCGGGTCCTTGATTGGTTTTCTAAAGAGATTCAGAAAGGAAGCAGCAAGTTGGAAAAAGTCCAGAATAAATTAATTTCCAGTTACATTGGAAACCTGTTGCCTCACAGCTGAGTACAAAATATAAAGAGTTGAGGGAACTGGTGGATAAGCTGCAGAATGGAGCTGATTGCTGGCAGGAGAGCACGTCTGACCTGGACAATCAGTTACATTGGGAACAGGGGGCAGATGATAGGGTGAGTGGAGCTCAGAAAAATCTACTGCTGTTCGGCCAAACTCTGGAACAAGATATTGATTTACAGTCAGAAAATATCAGATCAAGTGAAGAGTTAGAAAATGCCGTGGGGACTTTGAGGAAGTTAATTCAGCCACAAAGTGACACCTCCCCTGAAGCAGACCACTCCCTGTGTTTAGCTAACATCAAACAACCTGAGACACAAATCAGTCACCAGTGAGTAAATGTAGTTGTTTTCTCCAAAAAAAGAATCACTGAAAGCACTCCCCCTTCTCCTCTGCCTCTCCTGTGTGATAAGGGAATGCAGGTGTGTGTGATTAGCCATGACTTCTGCACCATCATGATCCACAACGCTTACTCCAAGTTGGTTTGCCCAGTTGAAGGAATGCTGTACATTTGAGTCATAATTGTTGAAGCAGGGTGTTGTTTGAAAGCATCACAGATTCGAAGAATTAGTTTGGAAAGGGAATAAAAATTAATTTAATTTGAACTGCCGTGTGTTTCTGTTTGAAATAAATTCAGACTGTACTAAAATGTGAAAGGAATGTATTTGGGTTTGAAATTAAGTTGTTCAAGGTTAGAATTGTGAAGGCCAATTTGCTCCCAAAACACAAAGATCAGGCTGCAGTTTGGCAGCAAACCAGTTCCAACTTTCCTAAACATCTGAGTTAAAATTGTTGAGATTCGGTTAACAACATATTTCACAAAGTATTTCTTTCAACTTTGATTAAGTGGAAAATATTGAAAGTTGAAATTGGTGTTCAAAAAAGGATCGATAAAAGAGATGAAATTGGAACAAAATTGAAGAAAATAACACGAGAGAAGTTTTTTAAATTATGTAAGTTGATGCAATTGCCAAGTTTCCTCTGCCCACTCCCCGCCTCTCTCGGTTCCACAGAGAAGTTAACACTTTCAGCAGACAGTTGATTGTTATAAATCTCCACACAGCCTTTGTTTTTTAATGTAACCTATACTTGGACATATTAACTCACTGAGATCTTGGCCAGAGCCAGATGGATTGTTTGTGTTTTTTAAACAGGTGATGATGGTTTCCAGCTCTGAGTGAAGTCAACAGTTTTGAGAATTAAAGCAGAGAATAAAAGACTTTACTTTTCAGAAAACCACCAAGCCTGCTTAGGATACTGGAATTGATAAACATCTGATGTGAGTTGCTATTTCAAGCATTGAAAATGGAAATCACCTGTTGTTTAAGGGAAAGAACAAAGTTGATAATGCCTGGAATCAAACACAAATTTGGGGCAGCACTGTGGCACAATGGTTCTCATGGCTGTCTCACAGTAAGAAGTCTCACAACACCAGGTTAAAGTCCAACAGGTTTATTTGGTAGCAAATAGGCCAGGGACCCGGTTCGATTCCTGACTTGGGTCACTGTCTGGCGGAGTCTGCACGTTCTCCCTGTGTCTGCGTGGATTTCCTCCGGGTGCTCCAGTTTCCTCCCACAGTCAAAAAGACGTGCTAGTTAGGTGCATTGGCTAGGCTAAATTCTCCCGCAGTGTGCCAGAGCAGGCGCCGGAGTGTGGCGACTAAGGGATTTTCGCAGTAACTTCATTGCAGTGTGAATGTAAGCCTACTTGTGACTAATGAATAAACTTTGACTTCAAATATTCTTAAAGTTTTTAAAGTTTATTTATTAGTGTCACAACTAGACTTGCATTAACACTGCAATGAAGTTACTGTGAAATGTTCGGTTTCTTTTTAAAGATATTATGAGTATATTTCATGTTTTAAAAGATTCTCCAGAACTCCGGAAAGTGCAGTTTAAAGGAATGCATACATTCGGGTATGGAACATTCTGGTAAAGGGGAAGTATAGATGAGGTAAATGAGGTGACAGCTTTTTCTTGGAGATATTTAAAGTTTATTTATTAGTGTCACAAGTAAGGCTTATTGCAATGACGTCACTGTGAAATTCCCCTAGTCACCACATTCCGGCGCCTGTTTGGGACAATGCACCTAACCAGCATGTCTTTCAGTCTGTGGGAGGAAACCGGAGTACCCGGAGGAAACCGACGCAGACACGGGGAGAATGTGCAAACTCCGCACAGACAGTGACCCAAGTCGGGAATCAAACCCAGATCCCTGGTGCTGTGAGGCAGCAGTGCGAGCCACCGTGCCACCCCTTGTTTGTTTCTTTGTCCATGAACTATTTGAGAGAACTGAATTTTATAATCTGGCCGCCATCTGAGACGTTGGGATTGTACAGGGGGAAATAAGCAAATACGTTGAGATGGAAAACCCCTTTGACCCCGGCTTTTGACTTTCTTTTGAAGTTTCCAGCAGAATTATTGGATGGTGCATCCTTTGAAAGAGAGTGGAATTCAGGATGATGATTGGTAAAATACCCAGCACCATCGCTATAGACCTGATAAACCTTTCACAAATACACAACAAGGATTTGTGGGAGAGGACAGAGAGATAACAACAAGCAAGACAAAGTACATGTCTGGTTAATAACAACAACATGAGAGACAACATTTAACATGGAGGGAAATGTGTGAAGATGGCTTATGAATGTGAGACTCCAACAGAGAATTAAAGAAGGAATTGGAACACTGATGTGAGATTGCAGAATTGGTTTGTAAGTTGTGAATGAACTAATATGCGAGAGTGCACAGTGCAGCTGTATTGAAGAATGAAGTGTGGCACGGTGGCACAATGGTTAGCAGTGCTTCGTCATAGCGCCCAAGGACCCGGGTTCAATTCTGGCCTCGGGTCACTGTCTGTGTGGAGTTTGCACAATCTCTCCGTATCTGCGTGGGTTTCCTCCAGGTGCTCCGGTTTCCTCCCACACTCCAAAGATATGCAGGTTAGGTTGATTGGCCATAGTAAATTGCTTCTGAGCGTCAGGCGAACTAGCAGGGTAAATAAATGGGGTTTTGGGGATAGAGCCTGGATGGGATTGTGGTCGGTGCAGACACGATGGGCCAAATGGCCTCCTTCTGCACTGTAATGATTCTATGATTCAAATGGGACTTTCTCAGCTGCTTGACTAACAGCGTGACATGAAATGGTTAATATGACCTGAAGAGTAAGAAATCATTTTGAAATGATCAAGGCACTGACACAGACTCCAGAGAAACTGACTGGAAGAACAAATTAAAGTAAATGGAATTTTGGACTGGGACAAATGAAGGCGCGGGAGAAATAATACTGAATAAGAATTATTACAAGATGGAGCAGGTTAAGGGACAGCTTGAGAATTGTTTTGAATCTATGCAATTTATACAGCAATTATATGTTATCACTGCTTTTATATCCAATTATACCATTTCAATTATGTCTGAAAATTAGTTGTGAGAAGGAGATTGTAAAGGGAATGGAAGTTGGCTACCTTGGGCTAAGCCAATGAGGAAAAGGGGGAAAATGCCAGAGTGAATGAATAGATTTAGTAAAAGGGGTGATAGATGTAACACCCCTGCATTAGAGTAAAATCACATGTTAATCAAATGCTCCACATCAAGGTTCTAATATCAGCAAGGTTGTTTACTTGTTTGAGGAACAAACAGTTTCTGGATTACAGACAAGTCTTTGGGTGAAGTTTTAATAATAAACCTACATAGGCAAAATAGGAATTTTTGAACAATGTTCTGTGCTCTGACTAACAGTATAACATTTATAGCTGTATTGGAGCTGGGAGCTGTGTTAGAATGCTCAGTGGGATTTGTGAGTGATCTTGGGCTTTGCAGGTTGGACTCTAGTTGTGGAGGTACTGAGTGCCCCTGGGGCAGGATTTTGGGAAATCGCCTTTGGTTCAGGACCCCGAGGAAGATTCACATTTCTACTTGGGGTGGTCACTCAATGGAGTTAGTGAAAGTCATTATTGTTATTCATAATTTTACCTTTCTAAAAATAAACTTTGAAATGGGAATGGGAAAATGAGCTGTAGTCCAGAAGCCAGTGTTGAGTGTTGTGAGGTACTGAGGAGGGTATCAAGGTTGCAGGAGTGTACCGGCAGACAGGAAGGTGGGTTGAAGTGTGTCTACTTCAATGCAAGGAGCATCTGGAATAAGGCAGGTGAACTTGGAGTGTGGATTGGTACTTGGGACTACAATGTTGTGGCCATTACGGAGACATGGTTAGAACAGGGACAGGAATGGTTGTTGGAAGTTCTGGGGTATAGATGTTTCAGTAAGAGTAGGGAAGGTGGTAAAAGAGGTGGAGGAGTAGCATTATTAATCAAGGATAGTTTAACGGCTGCAGAAAGACAGTTCGAGGGGGATCTGCCTACTGAGGTAATATGGGCTGAAGTTAGAAATAGGAAAGGAGCGGTCACGTTGTTAGGAGTTTTCTATAGGCCCCCAAATAGTAATAGAGATGTGGAGGAAGAAATTGCAAAGCAGATTATGGATAGGTGACTTTAACTTTCCAAATATTGATTGGAACCTTTATAGGTCAAATAGTTCGGATGGGGCAGTTTTTGTACAGTGTGTGCAGGAGGGTTTCCTGACACAATATGTGGATAGGCCGACAAGAGGTGGGGCCACATTGGACTTGGCCCGTTTCATTACCCAGTACCAAGTGTTCGGTTTGTTTGTGGGAGAGCACTTTGGAGATAGTGACCACAATTCGGTGTCTTTCGTTATTGCAATGGAGAGGGATAGGGCCGTACGGCAGGGCAAGGTTTACAATTGGGGGAGGTGGAATTATGATGGGATTATTTTGATGCAGCGAATGGTAATGACCTGGAACTCGCTGCCTACGAGAGTGGAGGAAGTGGAGACAATAAACAATTACAAAGGAAATTGGATGAGCGTTTGGGGCATTTCAAAAATAAATGCTGACTAAATATCTCTGAACTTCCTCACACCCGGTCACTCTGTCATTCTTGTGAAATTTGAAATCAGGTATTTGCAACAAGACTCAAAGAGCATCAGCCCACTGGAGGCAAAGTTGTGAGACCGGCCAGTCCAGCAGAAAGAAACCCTCCGACCCTCCCCAATGACCAACTGTGAGACTGAACAAAATGCAGTCCTGGATGTAATTGAGAGCAGAAACAATAACAGCAGACTCTCATCCCCATATTCACTTCTGAACTCGCTGGTGTCTCAGCAGATTCGATAACTGAGTGAATCTTTTCCCACATGCAGAGCAGTTGAATGGCCGCTCTCCTGTGTGAACTCGCTGGTGTTTCTGTAGGTTGGATGACTTACTGAATCCCTTCCCACATTGAAAGCAGCTGTATGGTCTCTCCCCTGTGTGATCTCGCTGGTGTGTCTGCAGGCTTCATATCCGAGTAAATCCCTTCCCACACTGACAGCAGGTGAATGCACTCTCACCAGTGTGAACTTGCTGGTGTCTCTGCAGAGTGGATGAATCAGTGAATCCCTTCCCACACACCCAGCAGGCGAACGGCCTCTCCCCAGTGTGGCTGTGCCGATGAGCTTCCAGTGGAGAGGGCACTTTGTATCTCTTCCCAGTGTGTTGTGCCTGATTCAATTGACAAACAGTTTATTGAGTTACGCCAGCGGGGAGAAGCCACAGGGGCTGACCATGTGCAACTCCACCCAACAAAGAATATCATCAATTCTTATCCAGTTACTCAGCCCATCCCGGCTGGACACAATCCAATCAGAATGGTGATAGATTACATACATTTTCGGTTCAATAAAATTAGTATCTGGGCATTATGGGGCTTTGTGATCATCTCATGGACAGGTGCCCCATCATGCTTTCCAGACCCCCCTTGGGGGGGGGTCTTTCTTGGGCTTTCTTTGTACATCGACTCCCTTAGTTAGAAATGGGGCGGATTAAAAGTTCTCAAATGGACGTCAGCACCCTTCCTTTGTTTTAATCGAATGACCACATGGTCTGGGAATCATTTCTATTTAATACTCTCTTTTTTTAAACTCTTTTCTTCAGTATCCAATTCCAGAATTTTCCTTTCCTTTGTGTGACTTGTGTCAGGAATAAATCTTTGGACCTGACAGGAAGTTTAACCCAAGATCAATCCAACACAGGATTGGTCAGAATCATTTCACATGTGTCAAATTTTAAAGAACCATTACAAATCAAAACTCTCATTCTCACATGGGTGAATTGTATCCGGATTAAAATTTCCAGATGTTTAGTAAAATATCCTGGAATCCTGTCTCTGGCCAGTAAATATGGCTCCAGGTTCATAACTTCTGAACAAAAAAAGTTTTATTGATCACACTTCCTTTTTTAAAAATCTGTTTGATTTAAATCACAGACAGAAAACCTCAAAGCTTGAAGCATTCAACCTACAAATATCATCCATACACAAACAGAGAAACTTAGCATATGCTTTACAACAACAATGACCAAAATTAATTACTTAAGCGTTCTTGTGATCCTGTTTTTAAACTTCCAAAAATGCCTTTAATTAAAGACTCAAGACAAGGTTAATTCCCCAGAAAGATAAACCTGAACAAATGTAGCCCAAAACAATGATAAAACACATCTACAAACATCCACAAAAAACAAATGAAACACACAGGTGGAAAAAGTGGTGAAGGCATATGGCATGCTTGCTTTTATTGGACGGGGCATAGAGTATAAAAGTTGGCACATGATGTTGCAGTTATATCGAACGTTGGTTAGGCCGCATTTGGAATACTGCGTCCAGTTCTGGTCACCACACTACCAGAAGGACGTGGAGGCTTTGGAGAGAGTGCAGAAAAGGTTTACCAGGATGTTGCCTGGTATGGAGGGTATTAGCTAGGAGGAGAGATTGAGTAAACTAGGGTTGTTCTCTCTGGAAAGAGGTTGAGGGGGCAACCTAATAGAAGTTTATAACATTACGAAGGGCATAGATAGGGTGAACAGTTGGAAGCTTTTTCCCAGGTCAGAAATGACAAACACAAGGGGTCACAAGTTCAAGGTAAGGGGGGCAAGGTTCAATACAGATATGCGGGGGACGTATTTTACACAGAGGGTGGTGGGGGCCTGGAATGCACTGCCAAGCAAGGTGGTTGAGGCAGACACGCTAGGATCATTTAAGACTTATCTAGATAACCACATGAACAGACTGGGAATAGAGGGATACAAACGGATGGTATGTTAGGAATACATGATCGGTGCAGACTTGGAGGGCCGAAGGGCCTGTTCCTGTGCTGTTTTGTTCTTTGTACATATTCCAGACTTTCACTCGACTGTCGGTGGATATCAGATTGGTATATTCCATTATAGGGTCTGTTCTGTGCTGTACTGTTCTATGTTCTATAACATCTTTGTTGATTTAAAACCCCAAACACGTTACACCCAAACACCGGCAAAATCTTTGTTCTTTATCTGGGGATAAAATTCTCAGTTATTCCAAATTCCTCCAGGCTATGCTTAATATTTCCACATTTAACTTATTCCCAGAAATCCTCAATTATAAACTAAAATAGACACATGAGTTTCCGGGCAGTCTCAGGAATATGGTCAAGATAGTCCAGTCCCACAATGCCTCACATTCAATCTGCAGTCCTTCAATTATAACAGAATATGTGGCTGTATGTAGCTGCCTTGGCCATGGTCAACCCCAACCCCAAGGGTGCCCTTCTTGAACTGCTGCAATGCCTGAGGTGTACGTACACCCACAGTGCTGTTAGGAAGGGACTTCCATCGAAACACAGAAAAACTACAGCACAATACCAGCCCTTCAGCCCACAAAGTTGTGCCGAACATGTCCCTACCTTAGCGATTACTAGGCTTACCTATAACCCTCTATCTTACTAAGTTCCATGTACTTATCTAAAAGTCTCTTAAAAGACCCAATCGAATCCGCCTCCACCACCGTTGCTGGCAGCCCATTCCACGCACCCACCAACCTCTGAGTGAAAAACTTACCCCTGACATCTCCTCTGTACCTACCCCCCAGCACCTTAAACCTGTGTGGTCTTGTGGCAACCATTTCAGCCCTGGGAAAAAGCCTCTGACTATCCACTCGATCAATACCTCGCAACATCTCATACACCTCTATCAGGTCACCCCTCATCCTTCATGTCTCCAAGGAGAAAAGACTGAGCTCACTCAACCTATCCTCATAAGGCATGTCACCTAATCCAGGCAACATCCTTGTAAATCTCCTCTGCACCCTTTCTATGATTTCCACATCCTTCTGTAATGAGGCGACCAGAACTGAGCACAGTACCCCAAGTGTGGTCTGACCAGGGTCTTATATAGCTGCAACATTATCTCACGACTCCTAAGCTCAATTCCTCGATTGATGAAGGCCAGTACACCATCCGCCTTCTTAACCACAGCCTCAACCTGCACAGCTGCTTTGAGCGTCTTACGAACTCTGACCCCAAGATCTTTCTGATCTTCCACTCTGCCAAGAGTCCTACCATTAATATTATATTCCGCCATCCTATTTGACCTGCCAAATGAACCACCTCACACTTATCTGGGTTGAACTCCATCTGCCACTTCTCCACCCAGTCTTGCATCCTATCAATGTCTCGCTGCACCTTCTGACATCTCTCCACACTATCCACAACACCTCCAACCTTTGTGTCATCAGCAAACTTGCCAACCCATCCTTTCACTTCCTCATGGAATTGCGGATAGCGAAGAGCATTGTCGGGCAATACAGCAGGATATAGATAGGCTGGAAAATTGGGCGGAGAGGTGGCAGATGGAATTTAATCCGGATAAATGCGAAGTGATGCATTTTGGAAGAAATAATGTAGGGAGGAGTTATACAATAAATGGCAGAGTCATCAGGAGTATAGAAACACAGAGGGACCTAGGTGTGCAAGTCCACAAATCCTTGAAGGTGGCAACACAGGTGGAGAAGGTGGTGAAGAAGGCATATGGTATGCTTGCCTTTATAGGATGGGGTATAGAGTATAAAAGCTGGAGTCTGATGATGCAGCTGTATAGAACGCTGGTTAGGCCACATTTGGAGTACTGCGTCCAGTTCTGGACGCCGCACTACCAGAAGGACGTGGAGGCATTGGAGAGAGTGCAGAGAAGGTTTACCAGGATGTTGCCTGGTATGGAGGGTCTTAGCTATGAGGAGAGATTGGGTAGACTGGGGTTGTTCTCCTTGGAAAGACAGAGAATGAGGGGAGATCTAATAGAGGTGTACAAGATTATGAAGGGTATAGATAGGGTGAACAGTGGGAAGCTTTTTCCCAGGTCGGAGGTGACGATCACGAGGGGTCATGGGCTCAAGCTGAGAGGGGCGAAGTATAACTCAGACATCAGAGGGACGTTTTTTACACAGAGGGTGGTGGGGGCCTGGAATGCGCTGCCAAGTAGGGTGGTGGAGGCAGGCACGCTGACATCGTTTAAGACTTACCTGGATAGTCACATGAGCAGCCTGGGAATGGAGGGATACAAACGATTGGTCTAGTTGGACCAAGGAGCAGCACAGGCTTGGAGGGCCGAAGGGCCTGTTTCCTGTGCTGTACTGTTCTTTGTTCATCCAGGTCATTTATAAAAATCACAAAGAGTAAGGGTCCCAGAACAGATCCCTGGGGCACTCCACTGGTGACCGACCTCCATGCAGAATATGACCCGTCTATAACCACTCTTTGCCTTCTGTGGGCAAGCCAGTTCTGGATCCACAAAGCAATGTCCCCTTGGATCCCATGCCCCCTCACTTTCTCAATAAGCCTTGCATGGGGCACCTTATCAAGTTTCCAGTTACTGAGAGAGACAAGAGATGAAATTGCTGGGCCTCTCACAAAAATCTTTGTTTCTTCATTGGACACAGGTGAGGTCCCAGAGGATTGGAGGATAGCAAATGTGGTCCCGTTATTTAAGAAGGGTAGCAAGGATAACCCGGGTAATTATAGGCCAGTGAACTTGATGTCCGTGGTAGGGAAATTGTTGGAGAAGATTCTTAGAGATAGGATCTATACACATTTAGAACTGAATAATCTCATTAGCGATAGACAACATGGTTTTGTACAAGGGAGGTCATGCCTCATAAATTTGGTTGAGTTTTTTGAGGAGGTGACAAAAATGACTGACGAGGGAAGGGCCGTGGATGTCGTCGACATGGATTTTAGTAAAGCGTTTGACAACGTCCCTCATGGAAGGCTGGTGCAAAAGGTTAAATCTCATGGGATCAAAGGTGAACCAGCTAGATGGGTACAGAACTGGCTTAGCCATAGAAGACAGAGGGTAGCAGTGGAGGGGTCTTTTTCTGATTGGAGGTCTGTGACTAGCGGTGTTCTACAGGGCTCTGTACTGGGACCTCTGCTGTTTGTGATATATATAAATGATTTGGAGGAAGATGTAGCTGGTGTGATCAGTAAGTTTGCGGACGACACAAAGATTGCTGGAGTTGTGGATTGTGATGAACATTGTCAGAGAATACAGCAGGATATAGATAGGCTGGAAAATTGGGTGGAGAAATGGCAGATGGAATTTAATCCAAATAAATGTGAAGTGATGCATTTTGGTAGATCTAATGCAGGGGGGAGCTATACAATAAATGGCAGAACCATCAGGAGTATAGACACACAGAGGGATCTGGGTGTGCAAGTCCACGATCCTTAAAGGTGGCAGCACAGGTGGAAAAGGTGGTGAAGAAGGCATATGGCATGCTTGCCTTTATTGGGGCATAGAGTATAAAAGTTGGCACATGGTGTTGCAGTTATATGGAACGTTGGTTCGGCCGCATTTGGAATACTGTGTCCAGTTCTGGTCACCACACTACCAGAAGGACGCGGAGACTTTGGAGAGAGTACAGAAAAGGTTTACCAGGATGTTGCCTGGTATGGAGGGTATTAGCTATGAGGAGAGATTGAGTAAACTCGGGTTGTTCTCCCTGGAAAGACGGAGGTTGAGGGGCGACCTAATAGAAGTTTACAAAATTACGAAGGGCATAGATAGGGTGAACAGTTGGAAGCTTTTTTCCAGGTCAGCAATGACAAACACAAGGGGTCACAAGTTCAAGGTAAGGGGGGCAAGGTTCAATACAGATATGCGGGGGACGTATTTTACACAGAGGGTGGTGGGGGCCTGGAGTGCACTACCAAGCAAGGTGGTTGAGGCAGACACGCAAGAAACATTTAAGACTCATCTTGATAACCACATGAACGACTAGGAATAGAGGGATACAAATGGATGGTCTAGTTAGGAACACATGATCAGCGCAGGCTTGGAGGGCCGAAGGGCCTGTTCCTGTGCTGTACTGTTCTTTGTGCTTTAAAATAGACACATGAGTTTCCGGGCAGTCACAGGAATGTGGTCAAGATAGTCCAGTCCCACAATGCCTCACATTCAATCTGCAGTCCTTCAATTATAACAGAATATGTGGCTGTATGGAGCTGCCTTGGCCGTGGTCAACCCCAACCCCAAGGGTGCCTTCCTGAACTGCTGCAATGCCTGAGGTGTACGTACACCCACATTGCTGTTAGGAAGGGACTTCCAGCTACATATTCCAGACTTTCACTGGACTGTAGGTGAATATCAGATTGATATATTCCATTCAACCACACCCAAGGTGTGTTATTCCAATTCCTTTATTGTCCAGGACAATACATTCACAATATCTTTCAAACAGAAATTAAACATTCCCATTTGATTTCAGACAGTAACATATTCTGTTAGTTTGTTCTTTATTGTCAATGTCAGGCTGGGGTTGTTTTCCTTGGAGCAAAGGAGGTTGAGGGGAGATTTGATAGATGGGGGACAAGATTCTGACAGGTTTAGATAAGGTGGACAAAGAAAAGCTGTTCCCATTAGCTGATGGAACAAGGACGAGGGGGGACACAGATTTCTTGTTTTGGGTTAGAGATGCAAGGGAGGGGGGAGTGGGGGGCTGGGGGGGGGGGGGGGGCAGTGGGGTGGGGGGGGAATTGAGGGGGGAGATGTGAGGAAGAATATTCTGATGCAGTGAATGGTAATGACCTGAAACTCGCTGTCTATGAGGGTGGAGGAAGTGGAGACAATAAACAATTAAAAAGGAAATTGGATGGGCATTTGGGATGTTCCAAACAGAACGAAGAACAAAGAAAATTACAGCACAGAAACAAGCCCTTTGGCCCTCCAAGCCTGCAGCAACCATGCTGCCCGTCTGAACTAAAACCCCCTACCTTTCCGGGACCATATCCCTCTATTCCTATGCTATTCATATATTTGTCAAGACACATCTTAAAAGTCACTATCGTATCTGCTTCCACTACCTTCCCCGGCAACGAGTTCCAGGCACCCACCACCCTCTGTGTAAAAAACCTGCCTTGTACATCTCCTTTAAACCTTGCCCCTCGCACCTTAAACCTATGCCCCCCAGTAACTGACTCTTCCACTCTGGGAAAAAGCTTCTGACTATCCACTCTGTCCATGCCCCTCATAATCTTGGAGACTTCTTTCAGGTCTCCCCTCAACCTCCGTCGTTCCAGTGAGAACAGACCAGGTTTCTCCAAACTCTCCTCATAGCTAATGCCCTCCACACCAGGCAACATCCTGATAAATATTTTCCGTACCCTCTCCAAAGCCTCCACATTCTTCGGGTAGTGTGGTGACCAGAATTGAACACTAGATTCCAAGTGCGGTCAAACTAAGGTTCTATAAAGCTGCAACATGACTTGCCAATTTTTAAACTCAATGCCCCGGCCGATGAAGGCAAGCATGCCATATGCTTTCTTGACTCCCTTCTCCACCTGCATTACCACTTTCAATGACCTGTGTACCTGTACACCGAGATCCCTCTGCCTATGAATGCTCTTAAGGGTTCTGCCATTTACTGTATATTTCCATTCTGTATTAGACCTTCCAAAATGCATTACCTCACATTTGTCCGGATTAAACTTCATCTGCCATCTCTCCGCCCAATTCTCCAACTGCTCTATATCCTGCTGTATCCTTTGCCGTTCCCCATCGCTATCCGCAATTCCACCAACCTTTGTGTCGTCCACAAACTTACCAATCAAACCAGTTACATTTTCCTCCAAATCATTTATATATATTACAAACAGCAAAAGTCCCAGCACTGATCCCTGCGGAATGTCACTTGTCACAGCCCTCCATTCAGAAAGGTACCTTTGCACTGCCAACCTCTGTTTTCTTCTGACTAAATATCTCTAAACTTCCTAACACCCTGTCAGTCTGTGATCCTTGTGACATTTGAAACCAGGTATTTGCAAAAAGACTCAAAGAGCATCAACCCACTGGAGGCTGAGACCAGCCAGTCCAGCACAAAGAAACCCTCTGACCCTTCCCATTGACCAACTGTGAGAATGAACAAAATGCAATCCTGGATGTAATTGAGAGCAGGAACAATAACAGCAGAATCCAACCTCTGGAATCACTCGTGAACTTGCTGGTGCCTCAGCAGCCGGGATGAAACGCTGAAACCCTTCCCACACACAGAGCAGGTGAACGGCCTCTCCCCAGTGTGAACTCGCTCGTGCGTCTGCAGGTTGGATAACTGAGTGAATTCTTGCCCGCACTGAGAGCAGGTGAACGGCCTCTCCCCAGTGTGAACTCGCTGGTGTGTTTGCAGGTTGGAAAGCTGAGTGAATCCCTTCCCACACTGAGAGCAGGTGAACGGCCTCTCCCCTGTGTGAACTCGCTGGTGTGCCCGCAGGCTGGATGACTGAGTGAATCCCTTCCCACACTGAGAGCAGGTGAATGGTCTCTCCCCAGTGTGAACTCGCTGGTGTGTCTGCAGGCTGGATAACCGAGTGAATCCCTTCCCACACTGAGGGCAGGTGAACGGTCTCTCTCCAGTGTGAACCCGCTGGTGTGTCCGCAGATGGGTTGACCGAGTGAATCCCTTCCCACACTGAGAGCAGGTGAACGGCCTTTCCCCAGTGTGAACTCGCTGGTGTGTCTGCAGGCTGGATAACTGAGTGAATCCCTTCCCACACTGAGAGCAGGTGAACGGCCTCTCTCCAGTGTGAACTCGCTGGTGTCTCTGCAGGCTGGATAACTGAATGAATCCCTTCGCACATTGAGAGCAGGTGAACGGTCTCTCCCCAGTGTGAACTCGCTGATGTCTCTGCAGGTGGGATGACCGAGTGAATCCCTTCCCACACTGAGAGCAGGTGAATGGGGGCTTCTCCCCAGTGTGAACTCGCTGGTGTGCCCGCAGGTCGGATGACCGAGTGAATCCCTTCCCACACTGAGAGCAGGTGAACGGCCTCTCCCCAGTGTGAACTCGCTGGTGTGCCTGCAGGTTGGATAACTGATTGAATCCCTTCCCACACTGAGAGCAGGTGAACGGCCTCTCCCCAGTGTGAATTCGCTGGTGTGTCAGCAGGCTGGATGACCGAGTGAATCCCTCCCCACACTGAGAGCAAGTGAATGGCCTCTCCCCTGTATGAACTCGCTGGTGTGTCCGCAGCTCGGATAACTGAATGAATCCCTTCCCACACTGAGAGCAGGTGAATGGCCTCTCCCCAGTGTGAACTCGCTGGTGTCTCTGCAGGCTGGATAACTGAGTGAACCTCTTACCACACTGAGAGCAGGTAAATGGCCTCTCTCCAGTGTGAACTCGCTGGTGTCTCTGCAGGCGGGATGACTGAGTGAATCCATCCCCACACTGAGAGCAGGTGAACGGCCTCTCCCCAGTGTGAACTCGCTGGTGTATCTGCAGGCTGGATAAATGAGTGAATTCCTTCTCACACTGAGAGCAAGTGAACGGCCTCTCTCCAGTGTGAACTCGCTGGTGTCTCTGCAGGTGGGATGACTGAGTGAATCCCTCCCCACATTGAGAACAGGTGAACGGCCTCTCTCCAGTGTGAACTCGCTGGTGTGACTGCAGGCGGGATGACCGAGTGAATCCCTCCCCACACTGAGAGCAGGTGAATGGCCTCTCCCCAGTGTGAACTCGCTGGTGTGTCTGCAGGCTGGATAAATAAGTGAATTCCTTCTCACACTGAGAGCAAGTGAACGGCCTCTCTCCAGTGTGAACTCGCTGGTGTCTCTGCAGGCTGGATATCCGAGTGAATCCCTTCCCACACTGAGAGCAGGTGAAGGGCCTCTCCCCAGTGTGAACTCGCTGGTGTCTCTGCAGGTGGGATGACTGAGTGAATCCCTCCCCACATTGAGAGCAGGTGAACGGCCTCTCCCCAGTGTGAACTCGCTGGTGTCTCTGCAGGTTGGATAACTGACTGAATCCCTTCCCACATTGAGAGCAGATGAACGGCCTCTCCCCAGTGTGGCTGCGCCGATGAGCTTCCAGCTCTGATGGGGTTCCGTATCCCTTCCCACAGTCCGCACATTTCCATGGTTTCGCCATGGTGCAGGTGTCCTTACCTCACTCTTGAGTGGACAATTAGTTGAAACTTCGTCCACACACAGAACAAGATTACAGTCTCCACCTGCTGTGAATGGTGTGATATTTATTCAGACTGTGTAACTGGTGAAAGCTCTTTAGTCAGTGCATTGGAACACACTCACTCGAGTGTGGCAGTGTGTTGACGCTTTTTCACTCACACTGACATTTCAAATCTTTTCAAATCGACAGACTGGACAATCATTTCTCCTTCTGGATTCAAAGTCCGATGATATTGAGGTCCCAAGGAATATGACTCTGTCAGATCTAGACGTGACGTTTGAGATTTCTGCCTGTGATTCCTCTTTCAATATCCTGGAAAATGAGTTTCCAAAAGTCATCAGTGTCAGTACAGGATAGAAATTCAGAACAGACAATTTCTATGGAACATTCTTTCCTCTCTCATTCAGAGGGTGGGTTCTCCCCCGCATATGCACAGCTTCCCCTCTCCCTCGCACATTTTGCAGTCCCGGGCAGGGGGAGGGGGAGATCACCGAGCGGCTTCTCGCTCTGGCCAGAGCCGTCAGCCGGTTGCCTGGAAACCTTGGCTCGATGTGGTGTAGGGGGAGGGGAACAATGGGTGGGGGCGGGGCTCCCGGGTCCGCGCGCCCGGGCCTGCGCACTGGAACCCGGAGACATCACCGCGGAGCGCAGTGATTCCTATTGGCTGATTCAGGCAGGGTTCTATCGTAGCGTCACAATGCGGAAGTTGTCCAATGAGCTTCAGAGTGAAATTTCGCTCTCCGATCACATTCCATTGTGACGTCACACACTCACCCATTCCATTGTGATGTCACACCCTCACCCATTCCATTGTGACCTCACACTCTCACCCATTCCATTGTGACGTCAGGGCTTCCCTCTCCGATCACAATCCCTGCCGGCCTCCCACATGCAGCCTCAATGGCGGCAGTCAGCCCGGGTCTAACACTACAAGCTGCCGCTCCATTTGGTACAAAGGGGGGGACCGGGAAGTTCATTTCCGGGGTCTGGGTTTGAACAACATGTTTACAAAGTCTCTCCACCCACTCGCCACATTTATCATTCCCCGCGCGCCGCCCCCTACCTCGTATTGATCTCGCCTCCAAATTAAAACCGCCCGTCTACCCGTCGCCATTACCCGCACTGCGCATGCTTCAGGTCCCGCCTCTCATTCACTCCGATTGGTTGGAGGATCAGCCGCTCCCGCTCGGTCCTCCAGTCCCGCCCCTCGTTCAGTCCGATTGGTTGGAGGACCAGCCGCTCCCGCTCGGTCGGCCAGTCCCGCCCCCTCTTCCTATTGGTCCGGAGCTGCCGTCAATCAGTCCCCGGGCATTGTGATGTGGAGCATGCGCAGTGTCATTGCTGTCCTTGGCGCTTGTTTGTCCCGGAGAAGCGGAGTCAGCGTTAGGCGGTGGCTGGGAGGATTTGGAAACACTTTGTGGATCCGCAAACCCTTCAGAATCATTGTCAGCTCCCTGGTTTGCAGCTGCGGGGCTTCTCCCTCCCTCCCTCCCTCCCTCCCGGGAACAGGCCCAGGTTAACGGCCCCATCCTGGCTCAGCCACTGGAGGATGGTTCACATCAGAGGATGGGGGAGGGGGACAATAAATAAGAGGTTACACTTTGGCCTCAAATCAATGAGGACTCTGATCTCTGGGAAGGAAGGAAACCCTGGGAGGTGGGCGGGGAGGATTCACAAACACCCGCTGGAGGCCCCAACACCCCCAATAAGACCCATTGGTTTTATTGTCAGTCTGCAGACAGCAGCTGGAGAACTGAACCCAGTAAGAAGTCTCACAACGCCAGGTTAAAGACCAACAGGTTTATTTGGTAGCAAAAGCCACTCGCTTTCGGATCACTGCTCCTTCATCAGGTGAGTCGGACTTGTGTTCATAAACGGGGCATATATATTGACACAAACTCAATTTACAAGATAATGGTTGGAATGTGAGTCTTTACAGGCAATCAAGTCTTAAAGGTACAGACAATGTGAGTGGAGAGAGGGTTAAGCACTGGTTAAAGAGATGTGTACTGTCTCCAGCCAGGACAGTTAGTGAGATTTCCACATCAAGAACTGAACCCAGACAGAGGAGAGGGAGGGAGAAAACTGGGAGTGGAGGGAAGAAATGGTGGAGATGTTGAGATGGGTTTGGATTTCAGTCCAGGGGAGGAGGTAGAGTGTGTGGGACGGGGATTTATAGATTTGGGGGAACAAGAGAGGAAAATATGTTCCAGAGAAACTATGAATTGTCTGTTCAGAATTTCTATCCTGCACTGACAGTGATGGTATTTGTAAACTGTTTTTGCAGGGTATTATGAAGCAGGATTTACAGATGTGAAACTCAAACCAAACTTCACATCAAGATCTGTTTCAGTGATTTGATTCATCAGAAACTGAATATCATCAGCCTTTGTCTACAGAAGGAGAAATGTTCATTCTGTCTGCGGGCAAAGATTTCAAACATCAGTGTGACTGAAAAAGCACCTAGACACACAAACACACCTGAGAGTTTCCAATGTGCTGAATGTGGAAAGTGGTTTAACAAGTCTGAAAAATAATCACATCATTCTAACTGAGTAGTGACCCGACACATATTCTGTGTAAACGAGGCTTCAACTCATCATCCAACCTGGAGTCACATGAGGACACCCGCAGCACAGAGAAACCATTGAAATGTGTGGACTGTGGGAGGGGATTCAATTACCCGTCCGAATTGGATATTCATCGTCGCATTCACACTGGAGAGAGGCCGTTCACCTGCTCTGAGTGTGGGAAAGGATTTGCTTACTCATCCAGCCTCTATACACACCGGCGTGTTCACACTGGTGAGAGGCCGTTCACCTGCCTCGAATGTGGGAGGGGATGTCATGCTTTATCAAGCCTCCTGATTCACCGGGAGGTTCACTCCGATCAGAGACTGTTTCAGTGTTCTGATTGTGAGAAAAGCTTTAAAAGCACAAAGGACCTCCTGAGACACCAGCGCACTCACATGGCGGTGAGACCGTTCACCTGCTCAGTGTGTGGGAAGGGATTCACTCAGTCATCCCACCTTCTGACACACCAACTTGTTCACACTGATCGGAGACCATTTCAGTGTTCTGACTGTGAGAAGAGATTTAAAAGTAAAAATGATTTACAAGTCCATCAGCGCACTCACACTGGGGAGAAGCCATTCACCTGCTCCGTATGTGAGAGGAGATTCGGACGTTTATCCCAGCTGCAAACACACCAGCGAGTTCACTCTGATAAGAGACCATTTCAGTGTTCTGACTGTGAGAAGAGCTTTAAAAGTAAACAGGATTTGGTGACACACCAGCGAGTTCACACTGGGGAGAAACCGTTCACCTGCTCGGTGTGTGGGATGGGATTCACCCATTCATCCCACTGTCTGAGACACCAGCGAGTTCACACTGGGGAGAAACCGTTCACCTGCTCGGTGTGTGGGATGGGATTCACCCATTCATCCCACCGTCTGAGACACCAGCGAGTTCACACCGGGGAGAAACCGTTCACCTGCTCGGTGTGTGGGATGGGATTCACCCATTCATCCCACTGTCTGAGACACCAGCGAGTTCACACCGGGGAGAAGCCATTCATTTGCACTGTGTGTGTGGGAAGGGATTCACTGATTCAGCCCAGCTTCTGATACACGAGCGAATTCACACTGGGGAGAAACCCTTCACTTGCTCCACATGTGGGAAACGATTCACTCAGCCACCCCAGCTCATTGCACATCAACTGGTCCACACTGATCAGAGACCTTTTAAATGTTCTGACTGTGAGAAGAGCTTTAAAAGCACGAAGGACCTGCTGAGACACCAGCAAATTCACACTGGGGAGAGATCATTCACCTGCTCCATGTGTGGGAAAAGGTTCACTCAGTCATCCCACCTGCTGAGACACCAGCAGGTTCACACGGGAGAGAGATCGTTCACCTGCTCCGTATGTGGGAAGAGATTTGCTCGGTCAGCCAATCTGCTGAGACACCAGCAAGTTCACAAGTCACTGCAGGGGTTGGATTCTGCTGTTGCTGCTAATCCCATGCAGGACTGAATCATGTTCATTCTGTTATTAAGGAGACTGGGATGGGACACAGATAATCTCCGTGCAATCAGGCAGAGTCAACATGGTTTTGTGCAAGGGACATCCTGTTAATTGATGTGTTGGATTCTTTGAGGAAGTAACAAGCAATGTGGATAAAGTGGAACCTGTGGATGTGGTGTATTTAGTTTTCCAGAAGGCATTTGGCAAGGTGCCACATCAATGTTTACCACACTTAATAAGAATTCGTAGCATAAGGCATATTAGCATTTTATCCATGTTGATTCTTTATATTAGCATGGATAGAGGATTGATGAGCTAATCGGAAACAGAGAGGAACATAGAACATAGAACATAGAACATTACAGCGCAGAACAGGCCCTTCGGCCCACGATGTTGCACCGACCAGTTAAAAAAAAAAACTGTGACCCTCCAACCTAAACCAATTTCTTTTCGTCCATGAACCTATCTACGGATCTCTTAAACGCCCCCAAACTAGGCGCATTTACTACTGATGCTGGCAGGGCATTCCAATCCCTCACCACCCTCTGGGTAAAGAACCTACCCCTGACATCGGTTCTATAACTACCCCCCCTCAATTTAAAGCCATGCCCCCTCGTGCTGGATTTCTCCATCAGAGGAAAAAGGCTATCACTATCCACCCTATCTAAACCTCTAATCATCTTATATGTTTCAATAAGATCCCCTCTTAGCCGCCGCCTTTCCAGCGAAAACAATCCCAAATCCCTCAGCCTCTCCTCATAGGATCTCCCCTCCATACCAGGCAACATCCTGGTAAACCTCCTCTGCACCCTCTCCAAAGCCTCCACATCCTTCCTGTAATGTGGGGACCAGAACTGCACACAGTACTCCAAGTGCGGCCGCACCAGAGTTGTGTACAGTTGCAACATAACGCTACGACTCCTAAATTCAATCCCCCTACCAATAAACGCCAAGACACCATATGCCTTCTTAACAACCTTATCTACTTGATTCCCAACTTTCAGGGATCTATGCACACATACACCTAGATCCCTCTGCTCCTCCACACTATTCAAAGTCCTCCCGTTAGCCCTATACTCAACACATCTGTTATTCCTACCAAAGTGAATTACCTCACACTTCTCCGCATTAAACTCCATCCGCCACCTCTCGGCCCAACTTTGCAACCTGTCTAAGTCTTCCTGCAAACTACGACACCCTTCCTCACTGTCTACCACACCACCGACTTTGGTGTCATCAGCAAATTTGCTAATCCACCCAACTATACCCTCATCCAGATCATTAATAAATATTACAAACAGCAGTGGCCCCAAAACAGATCCCTGAGGTACACCACTTGTAACCGCACTCCATGATGAATATTTACTATCAACCACCACCCTCTGTTTCCTATCCGCTAGCCAATTCCTGATCCAATTTCCTAGATCACCCCCAATCCCATACATCTGCATTTTCTGCAGAAGCCTACCATGGTGAACCTTATCAAACGCCTTACTAAAATCCATATATACCACGTCCACTGCCTTGCCCCCATCCACCTCCTTGGTCACTTTCTCAAAAAACTCAATAAGGTTAGTAAGGCACGACCTACCTGCCACAAAACCATGCTGAGGGAGAAACAAGTCATTTTTGGGATGGCAAAGTGTAGCCTGTGGAGTGCCACAGGGACCAGTGCTGGGCCCTCAACTATTGACAAACTATTTTCATGATGTGGATGACAGGATCAAAATTTGTTGATAACACAAAGGTAGGTAGGAAAGTGAGATGTGAATGACCATAACAAGCCTGCAAAGCGATATAGATAGGGTCAGTGAGTGGGCAAAAAGTTGGCAACTGGAACAAGATTTTTGGATAATGTGAACTTGTCCATTTGGCAGGAAGGATGGAAAAGCAGCTGATTATTTAAACAGAGAGAGATTGCAGAACTTTGAGGTACAGAGGGATCTGGGTGTCCTGGTACCGTAATCAGGAAAAGTTAGTGTGTGGATCCAGCAAATGATTAGAAAGGTAAATGAATTGTTGTTTATTGCAGAGATGTTTTGCTGCATTTGTTCAGGGTATTGGTGAGACCACATCTAGAGCACGGTGTACAGTTTTGGTCTCCTTACTTAAGAGAGGACTTGTGTGAGAAGTAGTTCAGAGAAGGTTTAGTTGACTGATTCACGGGATGAGGGTGTTATCATACAAGGAAATGTTGGACATGTTCGGCCTGTATCTAAAGGGGTTTAGAAGAATGAGAGAGGATCTGATTGAAACATAAAATTCAGAGGGGACTTGACAGAGTGGATGTTGATTGTAGAGAGAGGAGAACTAGAGGCACAGTTTAAAAATACGGGGTCTCCCATTTAAGACTGGGATGAGGAGAAACCTTTTCTCTCAGAGGGTTGTTACAGTGTGGAATTCTCTTCCACAGAGAGTGGTGGAGGCTGGCTCACTGAATATTCTGAAGTCTGAATTTAATAGATTCTTGATTGACGAGAGTCAAAGGGTGTGAGGGGTAAGAAGGAAAGTGGAGTTGAAGCTACAATCACATCAGCCGGGACCCTATTGAATGGTGGAGCAGGCTCGAGGGGCCGAGTGGCCTTCTCCTGCTCCTAATTCACATGTTCCCATTGTGATAGTTGGAGTTTGTTTCTGCTGATGTTAATTTCCCAAAAAACTGAGCTGCAGCTTAATCTACAGAATAGAATCAAATAAATCTTGCCAATCTGATTGTTCAGCCAGGGTCTAACTGGGCGGCACGGTAGCACAGTGGTTAGCACTGCTGCTTCACAGCTCCAGGGTCCCGGGTTCGATTCCCGGCTCGGTTCACTGTCTGTGTGGAGTTTGCACATTCTCCTCGTGTCTGCGTGGGTTTCCTCCGGGTGCCCCGGTTTCCTCCCACAGTCCAAAGATGTGCAGGTTAGGTTGATTGGCCAGGTTAAAAATTGCCCCTTAGAGTCCTGAGATGCGTAGGTTAGAGGGATTAGTGGGTAAATATGTGTGGGTAGGGCCTGGGTGGGATTGTGGTCGGTGCAGACTCGATGGGCCGAATGGCCTCCTTCTGCACTGTAGGGTTTCTATGATTTCTATGAATGACAGAGCGGACTGGAAGAGCTGAACAACCAACTCCAGTTCCTGTGTAGTTTCTCCCAGGCTTCTCCCACTCTCTAACTCTGCTCCAGTGCTGGTTTCTGATAAAGTCTCTTCTCCCCAGGTCTCCCATCACTTTCCATTCATCAGCTGGTGTCTGAGTCCAAGTTTACCAGGAACAGGAGGAGGTCATTTATCCCTCAAGCCTGTTCTCTCATTCACTGAGGTCATGGCTGATCTGTGACCTAACTCCATTTACCCAGATATTGTTTTAATCCTGACTTCCTCAGTCTGTTACAATGAGATTTAAAAAATAACTTTTGTTTACATCAGACCTTCAATGTAGGAGAGTGTCCCAAGGTGAATCTCAGAAACATCAATTGATAAATCAGACAACTGGCACTGAGGGGATGTTAGGAGGCTGACTGAAGACTTGGTGCAGTGTAAAGGGTCAATGTTAAATTTGTAAATATTCTACCCAGTGATGTAAGATCAGATGATAAGAGTTTGCTGAGAGATGGTTCTATGCTGAGCCTTGTGCTGTACATATTTAGAAGAAGGTGCAATAAAAAGTTATATTAACCAATAGCCTTGCCTCCAGCAGTCTTTGTCAATCCTGGCCAATCCCTGTGGCATAGGGACACCCACACTTGTTTGGGAGGAAGCTCCAGGATTTTGACCGAGTGACAGCGAAGGAACAGCGATATATTTTGAAGTCAAGATGGTGAGTGTTACGATCCCAGTTGATGTTATAATTGGACAGGATGATTCCAGGATGGAACACTGGCTCAAAAGACCGCAACTTTTACTTTTTGTAGAAAACATAAAGGAACAGAATCACAGGACTGCCAATTAGCTTTTAACAAAATATTTATTAAACACGAAGAGTTTGACGATAACAAAATACTCCTTGACTCACACTTACCTTCACAAATGTATCCAGATTTCAAGAATAACATAGATTTAAAATTCCTTATGCTATAATGTTCTCAGTAAACACATGGTTCCTTTAAACCCACAGGTTGGCTGTGATCAGACAAGCCCCACTCTGAAACCAAGTGGCAGATGCAACTCAATCGATCCTCTGTGGATTTCTCCTCAAATTTCCCCCCAGATGATTGTCACGAGTGTTTCCAAACTTGGCTCTCAAAAAGACACGTGTTAATATCTCCTTCCAAAGCAACTTTCTCACTTCCAGGTCTTCCAATTGTTCTTTCAAACAAGGCTTTCTCTCCACTCTTTTAGCAAGAAGCTGCCTCTAGGTTTTTAACTCTCAGAATTCCTTTGCCTTGAATTGCAACATGCTTCCAAAATTCTGCATAAACTCAGATCATCAGTCCGTAACAGAATACAATTGCTTCAAAATCTGGATTTAAGGACATCAAACCTTCCCACTATTTCAGATATGCGGCTTCTCTTTCGCCAACCTCATCAGTTCTTTTCTTCCCAGGTCTGAGTTTAACTTCCATGAATAGTATCCTGTTCCAAAGACAATGCTGTTCCTTTTTTACTTAAATATTCCTGAAACTTCTTTTCCATTCCCGGGTTTCTCAAACGAACTGTCCTTTAATTCCTCTGGAGCTTGCTTTCGGACACATTACTCCATTGTATGGCTTTCCTGCTTCTAGTAGAGCTGAGAGCTGCTCACTCTCTCGTTTCCTCACCCCAACTGCTATAGAACAACGAACAAAGAAAATTACAGCACAGGAACAGGCCCTTCAGCCCTCCAAGCCTGCACCGGTCATGCTGCCCGACTGAACTAAAACCCCCTCCCCTTCCGGGGACCATATCCCTCTATTCCCATCCTATTCATGTATTTGTCAAGACGCCCCTTAAAAGTCACGACCAAAGACTATAAATTCAACTAATACTACACTCAAAAAACCTTCTCACCCTCAAGGTGCCCCTGGTTGCTATGCAACAATGCATTATTTCTCCAACTTCACGTTTATTTTTCACGCCATAAACTCTCTCAGCACAACAGGAATACAATTTCAATTGAAACCTATCCCCCACACATGCAAACACCTTTGTTCAACATGAATCCAACCAAAGTTCTCCTCTTCCTACACAGAAACACTAAATCAAACTTACTTAAATCTATACTTTATTTCTAATATTTAACAATAGAAACATAGATCACTTAAAACTATCTCTGTTTTCCTGACATGAGTGACTTAGAGAGGAAACTCCAGGTGGTGATATTCTCATGTATCTGCTGCTCTTGGCCTTCTAGATGGTAATGTTCCTGAGTCTGTAAGATGCTGCCTAAGGAGTCTTGGTGAGTCCCTGCAGTGCATTTTGTAGATGGTACACACTGTTGCTCCTGTCCGTCGGTGGTAGAGGGAGTGAATGTTTGTGGTTAGTGTGTTGATCAAGTGGGGCTGCTTTGCCCTGGGTGGTTTTGAGCTTGAGTGTTGTTGGGAGCTGCACTCATTCAGGCAAGTGGAGAGTATTCCATCTCATTCCTGACTTGTGTCTTGTAGATGGTGGACGGGCTTTGGCTGGGGGAGTCAGAAAGTGAGTTACTCTCCTCAGGGCTGCCAGTCTCTGACCTGCTCTGGTAGCCACAGTGTCTATGAGTTTCTGGTCAATGTAACCCCCGCAGGATGTTGATAATGGAAGGGGGATTCAGTGATGGTAATACCCTTGAATGTCAAGGGGTGATGGTTAGATCTTCTCCTGTTGGAGATGGTCATTGCCTCGGACTTATGTGGCATGAATGTTACTTGCCACTTGTCAGCCCAAGCCTGGATATTGTTGTATTTGGACATGGACTGTTTCAGTATCTGAGGAGTCACAAATGGTGCTGAACATTGTGTATTCATTGGCGGATATCCCCACTTCTGATCTTATGATGGAGGGAAGGTCATTGATGAAGCAGCTGAAGATGGTTGGGCCTCGGACACGACCCTGAGAGATCCCTGCATTGATGTCCTGGAGCTGAGATGACTGACCCTCCACAACCACAACCATCTTCCTAATTGCCAGTACACGTCCAACCAGCAGAGAGTTTGCCCCTTGATATCCATTGATTCCAGTTTTGCCAGGGGTCCATGATCTGGGTGGCACAGTGGTTAGACCAGTTGGCTCACAGCCCCAGGGACCGGGTTCGATTCCGACCTTGGGTGGCTGTGTCGAGTTGGCACATTCATCAGCTTTTTTTTTGTGGATCATTTCAGTGGAAATGTGCTCTCCCAGACTCAAAGAGCATCAGCCCACTGGAAACAAAGTTGTGAGACTGGCCAGTCCAGCAGAAAGAAACTCTCCGACCCTCCCACTTCACCAATTGTCAAAATGAACATGGTTCAGTCCTGGATGTGATTAACAGCAGCAATAACAGCAGAATCCAACCCCTGTCATCACTTGTGAACTTACTGGTGTCTCAGCAGGTGGGATGACTGAGTGAATCCCTTTGTGAATCCTTGTGAACTCGTTGGTGTGTCTGCAGGTGGGATGACTGAATGAATCCCTTTCCACACTCAGAGCAGATAAACGGCCTCTCTCCAGTGTGAACTTGCTGGTGACTCTGCAGATAAGATGAAAGAGCGAATCCTTTCCCACACTCAGAGCAGGTGAATGGTCTCTCCCTGGTGTGAACACGTCGGTGTGCCTGCAGGTTAGCTGAACGAGTGAATCCCTTCCCACACTCAGAGCAGGTGAATGGCCTCTCCCCGGTGTGAACTTGCTGGTGATTCTGCAGGTCGGATAACTGAATGAATCCCCTGCCACACTCGGAACAGGTAAATGGCCTCTCCCTGGTGTGAACCTCCTGATGCGACACTAGGTGGGATGATTGAATAAAACGCCTCCCACACTCGGAGCAGACGAATGGCCTCTCCCTGCTGTGAACTCCCTGGTGTGACATTAGGTGTGACGATTGGATAAAACGTTTCCCACATTCGGGGCAGCTGAATGGCCTCTCCCTTGTGTGTGTTCCTTTGTGTGTCACTAGGTGTGATAACTGAATAAAACGCTTCCCACATTCGGAGCAGGGGAATGGCCTCTCCCTCCTGTGGACTCCCTGGTGAGTCACTAGGTGTGATAACTGAATGAAACGCTTCCCACACTCGGAGCAGGGGAACGGCCTCTCCCCCCTATGGACTTCCTGGTGATTCACTAGGTGTGATAATTGAATAAAACACTTCCCACACTCAGAGCAGTTGAAAGGCCTCTCCTTAGTGTGGGCTCGCTGGTGTATCTGCAGGTGAGATGACTGAGTGAAACCCTTTCCACAGTCGGAGCAGGTGAATTGTCGCTCTTCGGTGTGGATTTGTTGGTGATTCAAAAGTTCAGATGAATGATTGAATTGCTTCCCACACTCAGAGCAGTTGAACGGTTTTTCCCCAGTGTGAACTTGCTGGTTTGTCAGCAGGTGGGATAACTGAGTGAATCCCCTCCCACACTCAGAGCAGGTGTACGGCCTCTCCCTACTGTGAACTGCTTGGTGATTCCACAGGTCGGCTGCCTGGAGAAAACCCTTCCCACACTCAGAGCAGATGAAGGGCCTCTCCCCAGTGTGGCTGCATTGATGAATCTTCAGGGCAGATGGGGAGCAGTCTCCTTCCCCACACTTGGAGCAGGGGAACAGTCTCTCCCCAGTGTGAATATGTTGATGAGTTTGCAGTGCAGACGGGATATGGAATTCCTTACCACAAACCTCATCTTTTCCCGGTTTCTCCATGGTGTGGATGTCCTTGTGTCTTTCCAGGTTTAACAATCAGTTAAATCCTCATCCACACATAGAGCATGTGTACTGTCTGTCCCCGCTGTAAATGATGTGATATTTTTGCAGTCTGTGTAACTGGTCTTTTGACAGTCAGTGTACTGGACACTCTCACTCAGGTCTGTGTTCCTTGGTGCCTTTCCAGTCACACTGATGTGACAGAAAAAACAGATAAATATTTCTTCTTCTAGATTCAAAGTCTGATGATATTCAGGTTCTGATAATTTGAGTGACTCTATTAAGCCTTAACATGTTTTGAGATTGCTGGCAGCAAATCTTCCCCTTATAACTTCCTGTAAAATGAGTTTACAAAAGTCATCACTGTCAGTATCAAACAGAAATTCAGAATAGACAATTCTAGTTTCTGTGGAACATTTCTTCCTTTCTCGTTCCTCTGGATCTGTACATCTCCATCCCACACCCTATCCCTGTATCCTCACTCTGCTGTATGTATAATACACCCTTCCAATTCTCCTGAAGGTGTTGATTCATGCTGACCAACAAATCCATGCTCACTGCTTCTTCTCCAGCACTGAGATACCTTCATGCAGGCTGCTAGTCTAAATGCCTAAATATACTTAGCGAAGTAAAATGTATGTAACATAGGGGACCAGTTTAATAATTAGAAGTACAGCAAGGCTATGAGATAGAACATTATTTCGACAGTGAACGTTCTTGAAGATCAATTTTTTGGCTATGAGGGCGGTGCATTTTGATACATTCAATATTTCAAAATGAAATTAGATGGGCAGTCAAAATAGACTGGCAGGGGAACAGGGATACAGACGGGATGAGGAGCATATCAGCCATGATTGAATGGCAGAGCGGACTCGATGGGCCAAATAGCCTAATTATGCTCCTCTATCTTACGAACTTAAGGGGGAATGGGACTGACTGGATTGCTCTACAAAGAGTTAGCATGGACTTGAGTTGCTGAATGGACTCCTTGTGTGATACAATAACCCGATTACTGAAAATAAACTACTTAGTTACAGTATTAACAAAACTAAAAATAATAAAAAATGAACTTTATTACTGGACCATGCATAATATATCTAATTTGAATCATATTACAAGACTGCACACATCTCTGTCCTATATTAATTTACTGCCCCTTAAATTTCAGCTATTTCCGAGAGAAATCACCCCTTTAAATTGTGAACATTAGGAAAGAGACCATCCTCTTAACCAGACAAATAAATGTGACAAGTTGAGGAAGCAAAGGATGGCAATGTCTTTTTTATACTTTTCCAATTCAATCAAAATCAAGTCCAATTCAGAATCTCAACAAGTTGAGACATTTCCGATCCAGGGCATGCAATCCTCTTCCCTGTCTTGGGCCTGATCTACATGAGCCAAGCAGATTGGAGTAGGCAGACGTCTCCGCCTCCCCAGGCTTGATCTCATTTGCATCTTCGCCAACAGGCCGAGATACCGCTTTTAAAAATTGCTTCATATGAAACATATGAAGCTTATAATCTGACCCAATGACCACTACCAAGTGCAGCATCTGCAGACTACACTTGATCTTAGCCAAAAAGCCGAGAATGGGGAGAGAGATACCTGGGCCAACCTTTCCAGAGTCTGCACCCCCCCTGAATTCACTTCCTTTCCCTTCAGTTGCTGCAAGTCACCAATTTAACCCCAGAATGAGAAAAAAAAGGAGAGAAGAAAACAAAGTGTTTTACTGACAGATGTTGACGACAGGAGGAGGTTTCAGTCTGTCTGAAATCCAATCTGCATTGTCACAAAGCCTGCACTCTGATTGGCTGGAGGACCAGTGTCCTTCCGGTCCTCCAATTCCTCCCATTGGTCAATGCCCCTCATGAAGACAGTGGTGCAGCGGAAGTGAGTGGGAGACACTTTGACCCCGGGTCACTCTCAGTTGTTGGCCAATGGGAAACGCTATCCTCCGCACATGCGCAGCACTTCTCTGGGTTAATCATGCGCAGTCCCATCCGGCGAATTGAGCGATTTCCTCAGCGCGGGGGATTGTGGGAGCTGCGGCCGCCATTACTCGGCCGGAGCCCAGTCTCCAAACACCTGGGACTACGATGGGTGGGATGGGGAGGAGGCGAGGTGACCCCATCCGGACATAATGTACATCTGGGTAGTCACTGGAATTGATAGCGACGCCGCCTTAGCAAAATTCAGGTGTAAAAATTTAAGACACCTGGGTGACATATTGCGGAGTGGAATAGCTCAATGTGAAACTGAACCCCACAGTCAGCAGCGTCCTTGGGGGAGAACTGGGGAAAAGTAAGGAGGATGGGCAAAAGCATTAGGCTTACAATTGATAGGGAGGAGGCAGATGTTTAAAGTTTGAAATTTGATTAGATTTGATTTATTGTCACATGTATTAGTAGACAGTGAGAAGTATTGTTTCTTGTACGTTTTACTGACAAAGAGAAGGAAAGAGGAGGGTGCAGAATGTAGTATTACAGTCATAGCTAGGATATAGAGAAAGATCAAATTAATGTGAGATAGTTCCACTCAAAAGTTTGATGGCCGCAGGGAAGAAGCTGTTCTTGATTTGGTTGTACATGTCCTCAGACCTTTATATCTTTTTCCCGATGGAAGAAGGTGGAAGAAAGAATGTCCAGGGTGCGTGGGGTCCTTGATTATGCTGGCTGCTTTTCTAAGACAGTGGGAAATGTAGACAGAGTCAATGGATAGGAGGATGGTTTGCATGATGGATTGGGTCATTCATGACCCTTTGTAGTCTCTTGTGGTCTTGGACAGAGCAGGAGCAATATCAATTTGTGATACAACCAGAAAGAATGCTTTCCAGAAAGGGAGGAGAATGTTATGTGACAACCAGAATATCAGTTTCAAATTTCTATCCTGTGCTTACATTCATTGCTTTGACAGATGTTTTTATTTACAAGGGATTAGAATGGAAGGATTTTCAGTCAGAAATATCTTGGTTCATTTGGACACGACTATCATCAGCGATCAAATGTCAGAGGAACACTGATGCCCTGTTCAAAAAGATTTCAATCATCAGTGCGAATGGAAAAGTTGTGTGATGCACATTCCCAAGAGAGAGAGAGATTTCCAGGGAAAGAGACATAAGAATATATGAACAAATGAACTCGGAGTAGGCTACTCAGTCCCTCCAACCTGCTCCACAATTCAATAAGATCATGGCTGATCTGATTTTAGCCTCAATCCCACAGTCCTGGCAACTCCTAATAACTTTTCAGTCCCTCATTAATCAAGAATCTATTGCATAAACTGGAGCATAACCTCCCTACTTTTGTAATCATTTCCCCTCACTATGAACAATAACATTCTATTAGCTTTCCGAATTACTTGCTGTTCCTGTATATTGGCCTTTTGGGATCCGAGGTGATCAAAAAGTTGCTGACACCTTAATCTAGCCTGTGAAGCAAGTGTGTTCTGTTAGCGTGGTTGGGTACCTGAGAGATTGTTGGGAAGCTTGAATGCACATGGAGATCTAGGCCAGACGAATACAGAAAGAAGTTGAAATCCTGGCGGTGGATCCTTGGTGAAGGCATCCAACAGAAAGAATTGTATAGGAGAAGATTCCAAAGTGAGATCTTCGAGAGTGTGAGATTGGAAATGCTCACGTGGAAGACAGAATTTCAGTGAGATCAGTTGGCTCACTGTTTGACAACCATCTGGGGAAATGATGAGAAATCCGGAGAAGTTGTATTCGGTGACATCTGTCACTTGGTTTCAGAGTGTGGGGTGTCTGGCCACATTTCACCGATTGGTTTGCATGGACTGTGAACTTACTGAGAATATTTGAGTGTAAGATAAAGTTTGTAACTTGTGTAATGGTAGAAATCTGTTTATATCTGTCAAGGTATTGCTGGGGTGAAGGAGAGTTAATTCTACTTAATGTTTTCTTGTTTAATAAAAGTTTACCAAAAATCTCTGTCTGCTCATCCAGCTATCTAAACAAAATAATAGTGAGGATCTATCAAGCCATCTTCCATCCTGGAATCTGACATTGCCAGTAGTAACATCAGCTGATACAATAAGGTACTTTCACCTCTATGAGGCAGTTCAGCTCTTTTCTCCATGTTTGAACCAAGGCTGTAATGAGGTCAGGAACTCAGTGACCCTTGCAGAACCCAAACTGACCATCAGTGAGTAGTTTCTTCTGAAGCAAGTGCCACTTAACAGCAGATATCCCCTTTCATCACTTTACTGATGATCAAGGGAGGTTGAATGCACCAATAATTGGCCGGGTAGCATTTGTCCTGCTTTTTGTTTACAGGGTGTACCTGAGCAATTTTCCTCACTGCTGGGTAATCAGTAATTTATAAAGATTCAGGATAACTCCCTGCTTTGCACTCCATATCTCCATTCATAAACTGAGGACCCCATTAGCTTTTTAAAAAAAACAGCTTTGTCAACTTGCCTTGTCACAATCAATGAATTTTGATAAAATGCTCTCTCAGAGTTGGTGCAGACTCGATGGGCCAAATGACCTCCTTCTGCACTGCAGGGACTCTATGATAGAACTGGGCATTGCCAGTGTGCATGTGAAAACAAACACGGTGCTTTTGAATGATGCCACATAGTGGCAGGATGTAGATGAGAGATAGGAGGGGCCTTGGATAGATCCGAGGGGGACTCCGAGTTCAGGGACTTTGGAGAGAAAAGTGATATGAGATGGAGCGGTTGTTGGCGAGAACGGTGTGGTCACAGATTGATTATTTAGGATGGGTGATGGTGGTGAATTTGAAGGGAGGAGGGACAGAATTAAAAGAGATTAAAAGAGATTGAGAGCTGCTAACACGGGAAAGGTGGGTGCTCGGTGGTTTAGTGGGAATAGGGTCAATACAACAGAAGACAATATGTGCTCTGCGAGGGCATAAGTGAGATATAGGATAGAAACTGGAGAAACATGGGGTTAGGACTTGGATGAGGAACTTTATAGACAGTCTGGCTCAGTGGGCTAGTGGAAGGAAGGGAAGCAGCAAAGGCAGTTGATCAAATTGTTTCAATCTTAGTGACAAAGAAGCTCCATGAGCTCCTCACACTTGTTACTGGAGGTAAGGATGGAAGGAGACAGGGGAGAGGGAGAGCCCTTCCAAAGAAATTAACATGAATGAATATTAAAAAGATTTACCGCACTGTGTGCTTCAGACAAAACTGATTTATTTTCCTTTGATCAACAATATGAACAACTGTAACAGGCCTGGAGTTTATTCACATGAACAGAAACCGACTCCACTGAAGATGGTCGTCGTGGATGAGATTAATAGGAAAATGCAATCAATGTAGTTACTTGTGAACTCGTTGGTGTTTCAGCAAGTGAGATTTCTGAATGAATCCCTTCCCACACTTGGAGCAGGTGAATGGTTTCTCCCCATGTGAGTGCGCTGGCGGACAGTGAGGTGTGATGATCGTCTGAACCCACTCCCGCAGTGAGAGCACCTGAATGGTCTCTCATCATTGTGAAGATGTTGGTGGGACATCAGTTCCTCAGAACCTTTATAGCACTTCCCACAGTCTGGACCTTTGAAAAGTCTGTCTTTAGTGTGAACCCACTGGTGTCTCAGATGGGTGGATGACTGCATCAAGCCCTTCCCACACTCAGAGCAGGTGAATGGCCTCTCCCCAGTGTCAATACACTGGTGTACAGAGAGTTGAGATGATTGCCTGAACCCAGTCCCATAGTGAGAGCACCTGAACAGTCTCTCTTCAGTGTGAACACTTTGAGGGGACGTAAGTTCCCAGGAACCTTTATAGCACTTCCCACATTCCGGGTATTTATAAGGTCTCTCATCAATGTGAACTCGCTGGTGTCTCAGCAAGGTGGATAAATGGGTGAATCCTCTCCCACATTCAGAACAGGTGAATGGTCTCTCCCCAGTATGAACTTGCTGGTGTTTCAGCCGGTTGGATGAATCAGTAAATCCTTTCCCACACACGGAGCAGGTGAACAGCTTCTCTCCAGTGTGAACTCGCTGGTGCGTCAGCAAGTTTGATGACCGAGTGAATCTCTTCCCACATATAAAGCAGGTGAATGCATCGATGAGTTTCCAGCTCAGACGGGTAACCAAATGCCTCCTCACAGTCCCCACATTTCCACAGTTTCTCACCAGTGTGAATACGCTTGTGTCTCGACAGGCCAGAAGATTGGCTGAAGCCTCGTCCACACACACAACACATGTACGATTTCCCACCAGTATGAACAGTGATTTTTTTCTTTCCATGTTCAAAATTTGATGATATTCAGTTCCAATAATTTGGGCAACTTTGTCAGATCCCGATATGATGTTTGGTTTCCGGATTCCCTGTTGCAAAACCATCCCTTCTAAGGTCCTGTCAAGTGAATTTAAAACAGAAAAAAAAGTGAGAGAATCCACAAAACACAAAGGCAGGTTGTGAAATTGAGCTGAATAAATATGGCAATTTTTGGGGCTGGTACGAGGAAAAAGTGAGCATGGAAACTGCTGGATTGTTAAAAACCCAACTGGCTCATTAATAACCTTCAGGGAAGGGAAGCTGACCCCCATCTGAGCCGACACAAGATTATGACCTCTATGAGGGGAGAAGAGGGAGAGAGGATTGGAAGCAGAAGAAGAGAAAGAGAGTGATTTTCTATTTGTACAAATCAACCAGGATTTTAACAGAATCTCGCAAACCCTCAACCATCATGTCCGAGAAGGAGCAGTTACCAAGTGTATGTGAATGCTATCACCTCCGGGTTCTCCTCCAAGGCGCACACAGTTCTGACAGTAAGTAATGGATGAGCAGAAATTTCCTCTACTTCAATATTGGGAAGACTGATGCTACTGTCTTCAGCCCCAGCTACAAACTCCACTCTTGAGCCACTGACTCCATCCCTCTGCCTGATAACTGTTTGAGTCTGAAGCAGATTGTTCAAACCGTTGGTGTGATATCTGACCCCAAGACAAGCTCCTGACCACATTTTTGCATCATCTTCAAGACTGAATTCCACCTCAGTAACATTTCCTGACTCCACCCCAGACTCAGCTCATCTGCTGCTGAACCACGGATCCATTCCTTTGTTACCTCTGAGATATCTACACTCCTCTAATTCTGACTTCCTGAGTATTCCTGATTTTATTTACTCCATGTTGTGTGGCCTCACCTGAAGCTGCTAAGACCACAAATTCTGGAATTTCCTCCCTAACCTTCTCTATCTTACATTCCTTCATTAAAACACTCCTTAAAACTGACCTCTGCTTCCGGTAGCCCATGACTTTACAAAAGCAATCACCATCAGTCCCAGATAAAAATTCAGAAGAGACAATTTTTTTTCTCTTGGTATGAGTTTTCTCTGTTAAATCTTCCTCATCTAGCCCCCTGTAAAAGGAGTTTCCAAAATCCAACTCTGTCAGTCCAGAATAGAAATTCACAACATTCTCTCCTCCTGCTGCCTGGTCCAGGATGTCCCCGCCTGGTGATTGTCGAGCGGTGTTCATTCATCCGTTGTCGTAGGGTCTGCCTGGTCTCCCCAATGTACCATGCCTTGGGATATCCGTTCCTGCAGCGTATCAGGTAGACAGCAGGACGGCCTCAACTGGGATCTTGGGTTCATGTCACACTATCTGTAATCCCCACAACTTGACTGGGCTTGCAGCATCTCACTAACTGTCCTGGCTGGAGACAATACACATCTCTTGTCCTGGCTGGAGACAATACACATCTCTTTAACCTGTGCTTAACCCTCTCTCCACTCACATTATCCGTCGCTTTAAGACTTGATTACCTGTAAAGACTCGCATTTCAATCTTTATTTTGTAAATTGAGTTAGTGTCTTTATATGTCCTGTTTGTGAACAGAACTCCCACTCACCTGATGAAGGGGCAGCGCTCCGAAAGCTAGTGGCTTGCGCTACCAAATAAACCTGTTGGACTTTAACCTGGTGTTGTGAGACCTCTTACTGTGTTTACCCCAGTCCAACGCCGGCATCTCCACATCTTGATGACAGAAGCCAGAGGGTAGCTGTAGAAAGTTGTTGTTCAAACTGGAGAATGTGACCAGCGATGTGCCTTAGGGATTGGTGCTGGGTCCACTGTTACTTGTCATTTATATTAATGATTTGGATGAGAAATAAGGAGGCATGGTTAGTAAGTTTGCAGATGACACCAAGGTTGGTGGCATAGTGGACAGTGAAGAAGGTTATCTCCGATTGCAACAGGATCTTATCAATTGGGCCAGTGGGCTGACGAATGGCAGATGCAGTTTAATTTAGATAAATGCGAGGTGATGCATTTTGGTAGATTGAACCAGGGCAGGATTTACTGAGTTAATGGTAGGGCATTGGGGAGAGTTATGGAACATAGAGATCTTGGGGTACATGTTCATAGCTCCTTGAAAGTGGAGTCACAGGTGGACAGAGTGGTGAAAAAGGCATTCAACATGCCTGGTTTCATTGGTCAGAACATTGAATACAGGAGTTGGGACGTCTGTTGAAGTTGTACAAGACATTGGTAAAGCCACACTTGGAATGCTGTGTACGGTTCTGGTCACTCTATTATAGAAAGGATATTATTAAACTAGAAAGAGTGCAGAAGAGATTTACTAGGATGCGACCGGGACTTGATGGTTTGAGTTCTAATGAAAGGCTTGATGGACTGGGACTTTTTTCTCTGGAGCGTAGAAGGCTGAGGGGTGATCTTATAGAGGTCTATAAAATAATGAGGGGCATAGATCAGCCAGAAAGTCAATATCTTTTCCCAAAGACAGGGGAGTCTAAAACTAGACGGCATTGGTTTAAGATAGAGTGGAGGGATACAAAAGGGTACAGAGGGGCAGTTTTTTTTCAGACAGAGGGCGGTGAGTGTCTGGAACAAGCTGCCAGAGGTATTAGTAGAGGCGGGTACAATTTTGTCTTTTAAAAAGCGTTTAGACAGTTACATGGGTAAAATGGGTAGAGAGGGATCTGGGCCAAATGCGGGCAATTGGGACTAGCTTCGGGGTTTAAAAAAAAGTGCAGCATGGACAAGTTGGGCCGAATGGCCTGTTTCCATGCTGTCAACCTCTATGACTCTATGGACAGAGAGGGATTTGGGCCAAACATGGGCAATAGGGACTAGCTTAGTGGTTTCAAAAAAAGTGGGCAGCATGGACAAGTTGGGCTGAAGGGCCATGCTGTAAACCTCTATGACTCTGTGACCTCAATGACTGAACTGTGTTCATTGGGGTGAGTTTCTGTTGATAAACGCCAGAGGCTAATGTTTGTGATAATCAAATTAGTCATCTTTATTTTAATGAAGTTTGTAATATATATAAATGACTTGGAAGAAAATGTAGCTGCTCTGATTAGCAAGTTTGCAGATGATACTAAGCTTGATGGAGTTGCGGATAGTGATGAAGATTGTCAGAAAATACAGCAGGATATAGATAAGCTGGAAAAATGGGCAGAGAAATGGCAGATGGAATTTAATCTGGAGAAGTGCGAGGTGATGCATTTTGGTAGCTCCAATTCAGGTGGGAGCTATAAAATAAATGGCAGAACCATCGGCATCATAGACACACAGAAAGATCTGTGAGTACAGGTCCACAGATCCTTAAAAGTGGCAGCACAGGTGGAAGAGGTGGTGAAGAATGCATATGGCATGCTTGCCTTCATCGGATGGGGCATCGAGTATAAAAGTTGGCAAATTATGTTACAGTTGTATAAAACATTGATTCGGCCACATTTGGAATACTGTGTCCAATTCTGGTCACCACACTACCAGAAGGACGTGAAGGCTTTGGAGAGAGTACAGAAAAAGTTTGCCAGGATGTTATCTGGTTTGGAGGGTATTAGCTATAAGGAAAGATTGAATAAACTGGGATTGTTCTCATTGGAAAGACAGAGGGTGAGGGGCGACCTGATAGAAGTTTATAAAATTATGAGTGGTATAGATAGAGTGAATAGTTGGACGCTTTTTCCCAGGGCAGAAATGACAATTACAAGGGGGCACAGGTTCAAGATAAGGGGGGAAAAGATTCAGTGGAGATGTGCGGAGGAACTCTTTTACAGAGCGGTTGGGGGTCTGGAATGCACTGCCAAGTGAGGTGGTTGAGGCAGTTATGTTAGTCATACTTAAGAACTTATCTTGATAGGCATATGAACAAATGGGGAATAAGCAGTTGGTCTAGATAGGACAATGTGATTGGCGCAGGCTTGGAGGGCCGAAGGGTCTGTTCCTGTGCAGTACTGTTCTTTGTTCTTTAAACATGCTGCATTGAGTCTTTTTAATATCTTATTGTGGACTGGCTTCAGACATCAGACGACGCAACTGTGCACCAGCACTCACACACTAAGGAGAGATCATTCACCTGTACCATGTCTGGGAATGGATTCACTCTGTCATCCACTCAGCTGAGACACCAGCGAGTTCACAAGTAACTACAACGATTGAATTCTGCTGTTAATCACATTCAGGCGTGCACAATGCTAATTGGGATTGTAAAATAAAAGCAGAAATACTACAGTTGCTGGAAAGCTGAAATAAAACCAGAAAATGCTAAAATAAAGTCAGCAGGTCTGGCAGCATCCATGGAGCGAGAAACAGAGTTAACGTGAACTCTGGGTGAACTCTGAAGAGCCAAATGGACTTGAAATATTAACAGATAATGTCAGACCCGCTGTTTTTTTTCCAGTACTTTTCTGGTTTTATTATTGCTTATCATGGTCTGTTTCTGCTGAAGTTAATAAACTCCAGACCACTTATGAATGCTAATATTCTGGGTAAAAGTCAAGTAAATAAGCTTTGTATTTAAACACATTGTAAGATGAGTTTTAATATCCCAAACACGAATTAGTTCATCTTGAAGCAATCTCCCTCCTCACTGTCTCAACTCCAACAAAAAGTGCAAGGAGGCTATGAACTTTTTTTCCTTATTTTGTGTGTGAACTACCAGAAATGTTGCAGTCAAATATCGAACATTTGGGGACATCACAGGCATCAGCACACACAGAGTGCAATGGGATAGCCTCGTCCTGGGCAAACCTCCTGCTTGATCATGGTTCCACCCCTCCCTGCCAGGTTGTGGATTTAGTTGTGGACTCCAAAGAAAATATGGAGCGGGTGAGGGTGAATTGTGCCCATCAGGGAAGTTGGTTCAGGTTTAGGGGTTTCCATATAATATAAATACTGATTTTGCAATGCGCTTCTCCAATGGGAATTCGAACCGAATACGAATGTTTAAACTTTCCATCATCAACCTGAGTCATCAATGGCGGCGGCTTTACCCAGCATCCCCCGCGCTGCAGAATGTCCCCTATCAGTGAGTGCGGGTGCGCAGGCGCAGTGTGCACTCTGAGCATGCTCAGTGACAGTCATGGTACCGGGGAAGGTTCGGGAGGAGACAGTGAGCACAGGGTAGGAATGGAAACCGCGGCACCAACTTCTGGCCCAGGCTGCAGGCCTCGGCCTTACCGCGGGGACAGGCCCGGGGGGAGCGCTGGAGTCACCGGCTGGACGTTGCAGAGGATCCGCAAACCCTTCAGAATCATTGTCAGCTCCCTGGTTTGCAGCTGCGGGGCTTCTCCCTCCCTCCCTCCCGGGAACAGGCCCAGGTTAACGGCCCCACCCTGGCTCAGCCACTGGAGGATGGTTCACATCAGAGGATGGGGGAGGGGGACAATAAATAAGGTTACACTTTGGCCTCAAATCAATGAGGACTCTGATCTCTGGGAAGGAAGGAAACCCTGGGAGGTGGGCGGGGAGGATTCACAAACACCCTCTGGAGGCCCCAACACCCCCAATAAGACCCATTGGTTTTATTGTCAGTCTGCAGACAGCAGCTGGAGAACTGAACCCAGACAGAGGACAGGGAGGGAGAAAACTGGGAGTGGAGGAAATAAATGGTGCGATGGGTTTGGATTTCAGTCAGAAGTTTAACAACACCAGGTTAAAGTCCAACAGGTTTATTTGGTAGCAAAAGCCACACAAGCTTTCGGAGCCTTTGGATTTCAGCCCAGGGAGGAGGAAGAGTGTGTGGGACGGGGTTTACAGATTTCGAGGAACAAGAGAGGAAAAAATGTTCCAGAGAAACAAGAATTGTCTGTTCAGAGTTTCTATCCTGGACCGACGGTGATAGATTTTTGAATCGGTTTTTAAAGAGGCTTTCAAGGGGAGGATTTACACACATAGAAAACTCAAACCAAGAGAAATGTTTGTTTCTTTGTGATTTCTATCCTGCATTGACAGCAATGGGTTTTGTAAACTGAATGATGTCAGCTGTCATAAAAGATTAATGGGGTTGGACCATTTTTCTTTAGGAAACAAGGGATTAAGCAGTAACCCGACTATCAGATGCTTGGACAGGGGAGATGTGGAGAAATACTTCCATTGGTGTGAGAGAGTCTAAAACAAGAGACCATCAATAAGCAAAGAGTGATAAATACAAGATAATTACAAATCAATCCAGAACGGAGATAAGGACAAATTTATTTACTCTCAGATTGAGAATGTGGAACTCATTAATACAGGAAAGTGCTGAGCTGCTGTCAGAAGGAAACAAGCACATCAGAGAAAGAGAAATAGAAAGATCAGCTGAAAGGCTGAGATGTGGCAGATGGGATCAGAGGTGGCTGAGATGTGGTAGGTGGGACAGGAGGAGATTTGTGTCAAGTATAAACAGCAGCAGAACAATTGGACCAACTGGACTGTCTGTGTCTTGTATATTTTAAGTAATTGAATGTTATCTCTTTTTACAGAATATTTGCAGATTGGAAATTCAAACCGAATATCATGTCAAGATTGGTCAGAGTCACTTGATTCATCAGGAGCTGATCATCATCAGCCTATGAATGTGGAAGGAGAAATGCTTGTCTGTTTTGGAACAGAGCTTTAAGCAGTCACGCAGCATGAAAATAAGTTACATATTTACATCTGGGAGATACCGTACTCGTGTGTGGATGAGGCGTCAATTGATCATCCAACCTGGAGAGACATAAGGACATCTGCACCATAGGAACAAGGAGCAACAAAAGGCCATTTAGCCCTTTGAACCTGCTTCACCATTGAATAACATCATGGTTTATCTGATAGTGAGCTCAAATCTGCATCCCACCTACACCTGTCGATAATCATGGAGAAACCATGGAAATGTAGAGACTGTGGGACGGGATTCAATTACCCATCGGAATTGGAAACTCATCGACGTATTCACACTGGGGAGAAGCCATTCACCTGTCCTGTGTGTGGGAAGGGATTCACTCAGTCATCCAGCCTGTACACACACCAGCATGTCCATACTGGTGAGAGGCCATTTACCTGTCTTCAATGTGGGAAGGGATTTAATGCTTTATCAAACCTCCAGACTCACCACCAGGTTCACTCTGATCAGAGACCGTTTAAATGTTGTGAGTGTGGGAAGAGCTTTAAAAGCAGAAAGGATTTATTGATTCACCAACGCACTCACACTGGGGAGAGGCCGTTCATCTGCAACATGTGTGGGAAGGGATTCACTCAGTCATCCCACCTCCTGACACACCAAAGTGTTCACACTGATCAGAGACCATTTAAATGTTCTGATTGTGAGAAGAACTTTAAAAGTACAAAGGATTTACTGATTCACCAACGCACTCACACCGGGGAGAGGCCGTTCATCTGCTCCGTGTGTGGGAAGGGATTCACTTGTTCATCCCACCTCCTGACACACCGATTTGTTCACACTGATCAGAGACCTTTCAATTGTTCTGAATGTGATAAAACATTTAAAAGCAAAAAGGATCTTCTGAAACACCAGCACACTCACACTGGGGAGAGGCCGTTCACCTGCTCTCTCTGTGGGAAGGGATTCACTCGGTTAGCCCACCTTCTGAGACACCATCGAGTTCACACTGGGGAGAGGCCGTTCACCTGCCCTGTGTGTTGTCAGGAATTCATTGATACATCCGACCTTCTGATACACCGGCGAGTTCACACTGGAGAGAGACCGTACACTTGCCTCCTGTGCGGCAAGAGATTCACTCAGTCATCCCACCTGACTACACACCAACTTGTTCACACTGATCAGAGACCTTTTGAATGTTATGATTGTGAGAAGAGATTTAAAAGTAAACAGAATCTGCTGAAACACCAGCGAGTTCACACTGGGGAAAGGCTGTTCAACTGCTCCATGTGTGGGAAAGGATTCGCTCAGTCAAACAACCTGCTGAAACACCAGCAAGTTCACAGGCAACAGCAGGGGTTGGATTCTGCTGTTATTGCTGCTGTTAATCACATCCAGGACTGAATAGTGTCTGGTTACCAGTGAGGTTCCACAGTTTTGTGGTATATATCAATGACTTAGACTTAAATGTAAGGGTCATGATTCAGTTTGCAGATGATACAACAATTGTATTTGTGTTTAACAATCCAGAAGAAAGCCGTGGACTGCAGGAAGATATCAGTGGGCTGGTCAGATGGGCAGAAAAATGGCACATGGAATTCGATCTGGAGCAGTGAGAGAGAATGAATTTGGGACATTAGACAAGACAAGGGAATGAACAATAAAGGGATGATGCTGAGAATTATAGAGGATCAGAGAGAACCTGGAGTCAACATCCAGGCATCCGTGAAGGAGGCTGGACAGGTAGATCATAAGACCATAAGATGTAGGAGCAGAATGAGGCCATTCAGCCCATTGAGTCTGCTCTGCAATTCAATCAAGGCTGATAAGTGTCTCAATCAGGTGGTCAAGAAGACATTTGGCCCAAGCCTAGTATATAAGAGGAGGGAGATTATGCTCAAACTGAAGCAGAGAGTGGGAATAAATGGATCCTTTTCAGAGTGGGAAGCAGTGACGAGTGGGTCCGGCAGGTTCAGTGCTGCAACCCCAGCTGTTCATAATATACATTAATGATTTGGATGAAGGAATTGAATGCAATATCTCCAATTTTCAGCCGACACTAAGCTGGGTGGCAGTGTGTGCTGTGAGGAGGATCCTTAGAGGCTACAGGGGGGCTTGGACAGGCTGAGTGGGCAGATACTTGGCAAATGCAATATAATGTGGATAAATGTGAGGTTATCAACTTTGGTGGCAAAAACAGGAAGAAAGATTATTATCTGAATGGTGGCAGTTTAGGAAAAGGGGAAGTGCATCGTGACCTGGGTGTCATGGTGGGACAGTTGCTGAAGGTTGGCATGCAGGTACAGCAGGCAGTGAGGAAAGCTAATGGCATGCTGGCCTTCATAGCAAGAGGATTTGAGTGTGGGAGTAAAGATGTTTTGCTCAGTTGTACAGGGCCTTGGTGAAGCCACACCTTGGGTATTGTGTGTATTTTTGGTCTCCTAGTCTGAGGAAGGACATTCTTGCTATTGAGGGAGTCCAGCTAAGGTTCACCAGACTGATTCCTGGAATGGCAGGACTGACAGATGAAGAGAGACTGGATCGACCGGGACTGTGATACTGAAAGTGCATGATCTGCCATGATCATATTGAATGGTGGTGAAGGCTCGAAAGGCCGAATAGCCGACTCCTGCACCTATTTTCTATGTTTATAAAACGCTTCATAAAACGTTCTGTCGAAGGATCATTTAGATCCAAAAGATTAACTCTGTTTGTCCCCACAGATGCTGCCAGACCTGCTGAGGTTGCCCAGCATAGTCTGTTTATATTTATAAAATGCTAGTTAGAGCAAGCTGGAGTACTGAGCACAGTTCTGGTTACCAGATGAAAGCTGAAGTGGCAGAAAGCTGAAGTCAGTTGGTGATTTTTTAATATAATTACAATCTGTTCAATTTTCAAATCTAGTGAATAAAGGATTGAAGAATTAGGAGGGTTCGTGGAGGAATCATTTCACCCGGAGAGTCACGGGGATCTGGAACTCACTGCCTGAAAGGACGGGAGAGGCAGAAACCCTCATCACATTAAACAGGAACTCAGATACACAGCTGAGATTCTGTAACACACAGAGGGACAGATCAAGAGCTGGAAAGTAGGATGAAACTGGACAGTACTTTTCCAGCCAGCACAGACCTGATGGGCTGAATGGCCTCCTGCTGTTCAGTGAATTTTCTATATTTCAGTTCTGACAGTTGGAGTTTGTTTCTGCTGATGTTAATAACTCCTCGAACTGGGCTGTAGTGTAATATTCTGGATAAATGTGAAATCAGCTTGATTAAAACACATCAGAGTAGATTTTTTTTCTTTCCCACCTGTGTTATCTGATTGTATTCTGATTTTCTTATCAGTAACACAACTAACCTCAGCCGCCCCAATCTGCGAATGACTGAGTAAATTCCTTCCCAAACAGCACTGCGAGTGTCCCTCAAACCACAGGGACTGCAGCGGTTCAGGAAGGCAGCTCACCACCACCTCAAGGGCAATTAGGAATAGGCAATAAAAATACTGGTCTGGCCAGTGACACCCACACCCCATGAGAAGAAAATGTCTGTTCAAACAAGACTTAATTAAGGCAGGGCAGGATTATTTGAATAATAAATTTTACAACATTAAATTAACATTAAAATTATTATTAAAGGAAAGAGGTTTGTATATCAATTCAGGAAAACTTCCAAGATGGTGCTGGAGTGTGGCAACTTCTTGCAAGCTGTGCCCAGCACACCCTCTAATTCTATCTTTGACTCGTTCTATGCTTCTAAAACTTTATTCTAACTCTTATGACTGTAACACTACATTCTGCATCCTCTCCTTCTCTACGTACGGTACTCTTTGTCTGTATCGCACACAAGAACAATACTTTTCACTGTATGCTAATACATATGACAATAATAAATCAAATCAAATCAGACAATGATTTTTACAACTTTATCGAGGTGTTGATCCATCACAGTGCTCCCCTCTCAAGACTCTGTCTCAGACACAGTCCCACTTGCTGAGATGTACATGTGATTCTTGCCTCGAGTGAGTGTCTTCATTAATCAGCCAGCCACAAATCATTATGGAGCCCTGACTTTTCACCCCTGAGTGGCCAGCACCCTGTGTCAGAGTCAACCTTTTCCTCAGTTAAAATAATTACCTCAAGCTGCTGCTCGGGTAAATCCAATTAGTTCTTAGGCACAGTGGCCACCCAACCTCAGTACATCAGACAAGAATACAAAAGAGTAAAATCTCTTGACTTTCAAGTACTTCGCTATCCACTATTTAAGGTGAGAGGGGAGAGATACAAAAGTGTCCAGAGGGGCAATTTTTTCACACAGAGGGTGGTGAATGTCTGGAACAAGCTGCCAGAGGTAGTAGTAAAGGCAGGTACAATTTTAGCTTTTAAAAAGCATTTAGATAGCTACATGATGGGTATAGAGGGATATGGGCCAAATGTGGGCAATTGGGATTAGTTTAGGGGTTTTTAAAAAAAAGGGTGGCATGGACAAGTTGGGCCGAAGGGCCTGTTTCCATGCTGTAAACCTCTATGACTCTATGACATTGGATCAAACTAAACATTGTAATGTACCATTCCTCAGGACCTTTATCAGGGATCCTTCATTATTAGAACCGTTTGTCTGAAATTACTGTTTCTCACACAAACAGAGAGACATGCAATAATTCAACTTCACAAGTTTTGAATGAAAATCCAGTCTTTCCAATATGATTATTGATTCATTATCTATAACTTAATCAAGGTTCATCAATTGTACAATCATCTGTTTCATGACTGGTTACTCCCTTCAGAATTTGATTAATATATGTGGTTAATACAGAAAATAAAATGAGCACTTTCATCACATAGAGTAGGGATAGTTTCTAATGGAGCTGTTGCTGTTGGCCATATCCAGATTAAGGATTCTAACAACACCAGGTTAAAGTCCAACAGGTGTATTTGGTAGCAAACGCCACCAGCATATCCAGGACAGCACTATGGCAGATAACTAATTAAGTGCAGTTTATGAAGAAAAAATGATAATTGTATATCTGGATCATTGGATGCAATTGCAAACGGATCAGAAAACAGAATTACCAAAATTGCACTTTAATGGTGGAGTGATTACCCATCATCCTCCGCGGGCCAGAAAGTGCTCTATCCTCACTACAGGGAGAGACTGCGCAGGCGTGGGGGAAAAAATGTTGTGATTGGAGCACGCGCGGTCCGGGTGTCGGTCGGTTCGATCAACATCGGGTGAGAAGCGACTGGAGAGGAATGGGGCCGGGGAAGAAATGGAACCGTCTTGTGGGGCCGGGGGAGCGGGGAAACGCCTTAGTAAAACATGCTCATGCCTCAGAGCCCAGTCCCTCTGGGGCTTTGTTACCTTTTCTCCTTCATCCCTTTTCCCAGTCCCAGGCTGCAGGCTCCAGCTGGCAATGTGTGCATCCAGTGTGGAGGAGGCTCCAGCTGGCAATGTGTGCATCCAGTGTGGAGGAGGCTCCAGCTGGCAATGTGTGCATCCAGTGCGGAGGAGGCTCCAGCTGGCAATGTGTGCATCCAGTGCGGAGGAGGCTCCAGCTGGCAATGTGTGCATCCAGTGCGGAGGAGGCTCCAGCTGGCAATGTGTGCATCCAGTGCGGAGGTGGCATAGCTGGCAATGTGTGCATCCAGTGCGGAGGTGGCATAGCTGGCAATGTGTGCATCCAGTGCGGAGGTGGCATAGCTGGCAAAGTGTGCATCCAGTGTGGAGGTGGCTCCAGTTGGAAATGATGTGCACCCAATGTGGACAGAGCGACAGCTGCCAGGGTCACTTTCACCTTGTGCCGGTCCCACCCATTCCCAGGTTCATTCAGCTCAATTTCACAACCTGCCTTTTTGTTTCTGTAGGTTCTCTCTCACTCCTTTTTTTCTGTTTGAAATCCTATTCACAGAGTATCGGAAGGGGAGGAGTTACAGTCTGGAAACAACCTCATCATCGCATCAAAGTCTGACAGCTGCTGAATGCATCCTAGCCTGAATATCGTCAGATTTTGAACACAGAACTGAAAAGCTCCATTCACAGTGGAGAGAAACTGTACATGTGTTCTGCGTGTGGACAAGGCTTCAGCCTGTCGAAACGTTAGTGCAGTCACTCCATGGAGAAATCGTGGAAATGTGTGGACTGTGGGAAGGGATTCCGTTACCCATCCAAACTGGAAATCCATCGTCGTAGTCACACTGGGGAGAGGCCATTCTCCTGCTCTGAGTGTGAGAAGGGATTCGTTAGGTCCTCCCACTTGCTGACACACCAGCAAATTCACACTGGGAAGAGACCATTCACCTGCACCGAATGTGGGAAGGGATTCACTCAGTCATCCAAACTGCTATCACACCAGCGAGTTCACACTGGGGAGAGACCATTCACCTGCTCCGAATGTGGGAAAGGATTCACTGCTTCATCTTACCTGCTGACACAGCAGCATGTTCACACTGATGAGAGACCTTTTAAATGCTCAGACTGTGGGAAGTGCTTTAAAAGATCTGGTGTACTGATGCGCCATCAATGTGCTCACACTGACGAGAGGCCATTCAGATGCATACACTGTGGGACTGGATTCAGACAATCATATAACCTCACTGTACATCAGCGAATTCACACTGGGGAGAGGCCGTTCACCTGCTCTGATTGTGGCAAGGGATTCTCTCAGTCATCCAACCTCCTGAAACACCAACGAATCCACAATTAACCATAGTGATCGGATTCTACTGTTAATCACATTCAGGACTTAAATGTGTTCAATAGGTCTGTTTCTGCTGGAGTTGATGAAATCCAACCCAGTTATGGGGTTAATATTCTGGATGAAAGTCAAATAAATTAGCTTTGTGTTCAATACTGTGCACTGAATCTTTTTAATAACATCAACATAAATGAATTCCTTTTGAAATATATGGATAAAAGCAAATTACTGTGGATGCTGGAATCTGAAACCAAAAGAGAAAATGCTGGAAAATCTCAGCAGGTCTGGCAGCATCTGTAAGGAGAGAAAAGAGCTGATGTTTCAAGTCTCGATGACCCTTTGTCAAAGCTCAAAACACCAGCTTTGACAAAGGGTCATCTGGACTCGAAACGTCAGCTCTTTTCTCTCCTTACAGATGCTGCCAGACCTGCTGAGATTTTCCAATATTTTCTCTTTTGGCTCCTTTTGAAATATCTCCCCTTGTTCTTCCTCCATCTTCACCTCCCACAAATGCTCAAGGAGGAGAAACTCATGATCTTCTTTGTTGCTAAGTTTGAGACAATCCAATCAGCTGCCTCTGCTGCTTCCCTCCCTTTCCATACTCCATAGAATTCTTCTGGTGCAGAAGGAGGCCATTTGGCCCAGCAAGTCTGCACCAACCCTCTGATCAGACAAACAAGCGCCTGTCCCTGGACATGAGCCGCACTGCGCATGCCCAACGTCATAATGCCGGGGACTGATTGACGGCAGCTCTGGACCAATAGGGAAAGGGGGCGGAGCTGGAGGACCGAGCGGGAGCGGCTGGTCCTCCAACCAGCGTGAATAGGGGAGGGGTCTGAAGCATGCGCAGTGCGGGTAATGGCGACGGACGGACGGTTTTAACTCGAATCCGAGATCAGTTCAAGGTAAAGGGCGGCGCGCAGAGAGCGATGAATGTGGCGGGTGGGTGGAGAGGCTTCGTAAACATGTTGTTCAAACTCAAACCCCGATAAATAACTTTCCGGGCGCCCTGTTGGTACCAAATTGGAGGCGCAACTTGTCGTGTTGGACCTAGGCTGACGGCCGTCAATCTGTCGGTGGCAATGTCTATCAGTGCGCATGTGCGGCCGGCATCTTTGTAAGGGGCAATGTGCAACAGGGTGCAGGTGCGATCGCCATGTTTGTAGGGGGCGCAGGAGTGTCTACCTTTGTGATGTATGGGACCTGAACCCACTGCAGTCCATGTGGTGCGGGTACATCCACCCTGCTGGTAGGGAGGAAATTCCAGCATTTTGACCCAGCGACTGCGAAGGAACGACGATATATTTCCAAGATGTGGAGATGCCGGTGTTGGACTGGGGTAAACACAGTAAGAAGTCTCACAACACCAGGTTAAAGTCCAACAGGTTTATTTGGTAGCACAAGCCACTAGGTTTCGGAGCACTGCTCCTTCATCACGTAAGTGGGAGTTCTGTTCACAAACAGGGCATATAAAGACACAAACTCAATTTACAAAATAATGGTTGGAATACGAGTCTTTACAGGTAATCAAGTCTTTAAAGGTACAGACAATGTGAGTGGAGAGAGGGTTAAGCACAAGTTAAAGAGATGTGTATTGTCTCCAGCCAGGACAGTTAGTGAGATTTTGCAAGCCCAGGCAAGTCATGGGAGTTACAGATAGTGTGACATGAACCCAATATCCCGGTTGAGGCCGTCCTCGTGTGCGGAACTTGGCTATCAGTCTCTGCTCAGCGACTCTGCATTGTCGTGTGTCGTGAAGGCCGCCTTGGAGAACGCAGAGACTGATAGCCAAGTTCCGCACACATGAGGACAGCCTCACTAACTGTCCTGGTTGGAGACAATACACATCTCTTTAACCTGCGCTTAACGCTCCCTCCACTCGCATTGTCTGTACCTTTAAGGCTTGATTACCTGTAAAGACTCGCATTCCAACCATTATTTTGTAAATTGAGTTTGTGTCTTTATATGGCCTGTTTGTGAACTGAAATCCCATTCACCTGACGAAGGAGCAGCTCTCCGAAAGCTAGTGGCTTTTGCTACCAAATAAACCTGTTAGACTTTAACCTGGTGTTGTGAGACTTCTTATTGTGTTTACCCCAGTCCAACACTGTCATCTCCACATCATTCTCGGTGTAAACAGGAGGGGATGTGTTTGGAGACAGAATGTTCCAGTTTTCACCCTGACATTCCCAGTATGAATAAGATGCTAGACCAAATGGGGATGTTTTAAGACATCATTTCATTGCCTGGTCACTAACCTCCTTGAGCTCAGCTCATTCTGGGCTAGGAGTGTTTGATGGGGCGGTGTAGAGGGAGTTTATGAAAACTGTGCCTACTCTCTGGCGCTGTTTGGGGACAGGATGTCCCAATTCGCCATCTTTAAAAGGTCAAAGAGAGGACCAACTGGATTATGCTTTATGACATAATTTAATCGCCTGGTAACTAACCTGGAACCCAGCTCATTATGGGCTGGGAGTGTTTGGTGGGGCAATGCAGATGGAGTTTTTCTTATCTAAAATGTTCCTCCTCTCTGACACTGATCTGGCACATAATGGGAGTTTTCCTTTGTACCTAGCTTGGGCAGTGCTTCCCCTGCGAGTTTTTCACAGGATGATTTGGAGAGAACTTTCCTCTGTACCTTAGATGGGTTGTACATACCTCAGGAGTGTTTGATGGGAAAGTGTAGAGGGAGCCTTGCACTGTCCCTCAAGTGTGGCAATTGCCCTGCATGATTTCTACTTCACAATATGTGCATTAAATTTTGATTTGATTTATTGTCAAATGTATTGGGATCCACTGAAAAGTATTGTTTCTTGCACGCTATACAGACAAAGCATACCTTTCATGGAGTACATGGGGAGAAGGAAAGGATAGGGTGCAGGTACAGGTAGGGTGAAGAGAAAGATCAGCTTAATATATGATATGACCATTCAAACATGACAGTCGGAAGAAGTTGTTCTTGAGTCGTTTGGTACATGTTTTCAGACCATAGAACCATAGAACATTAAAGCACAGAAACAGGCCTTTTGGCCCTTCTTGGCTGTGCTGAACCATTTTTTTGCCTCATCCCACTGACCTGCACTTGGACCACACCCCTCTCATCCATGAACCCGTCCAAGTTTTTCTTAAATGTTAAAAGCACTTACCACTTTATCCGGCAGCTCATTCCAGACTCCCATCACTCTCTGCGTGAAGAAGCCCCCCCTAATATTCCCTTTAAACTTTTCTCCTTTCACCCTTAACCCACGCCCTCTGGTTTTTTTCTCCCCTAGCCTCAGTGGAAAAAGCCTGCTCGCATTCACTCTATCTATACCCATCAAAATCTTATACACCTCTATCAAATCTCCCCTCAATCTTCTATGCTCCAGGGAATAAAGTCCTAACCTATTCAACTTTTCTCTGTAACTCAGTTTCTCAAGTCCCGGCGACATCTTTGTGAACCTTCTCTGCACTCTTTCAACCTTATTAATATCCTTCCTGTAATTAGGTGACCAAAACTGCACACAATACTCTAAATTCGGCCTCACCAATGTCTTATACAACCTCACCATGACACTCCAACTCTCATACTCGATACTTTGATTTATAAAGGCCAATGTACCAAAAGCACTCTTTATGACCCTATCTACCTGTGGCGCCACTTTTAGGAAATTATGTATCTGTATTCCCAGATCCCTCTGTTCTACTGCACTCTTCAGTGCCGACCATTTACCTTGTATGTTCTACCTTGGTTTGTCCTTCCAAAGTGCAATACCTCACACTTGGTCTGGCCAACATGTGACTCCAAAGCCACAACAATGTGGTTGACTCTCAACTGCCCTCCAATGGCAACTAGGGATGGGTAATAAATGCTGGCCAGCCAGCGACATCCATGTCCCATAAATGAATAAAAAGAATTCAATTGAACAGCTTGGTGGGCTGAATTTCTAACTATTTCTTACGATCTGTCAGGAACATGAAATGGTGAGTGTCGATCAGCATTAATGAGCACCTTCAGGGGAATTGGGTAGTGTATATTAAAGTTTAAAGTTTATTTAATAGTCACAAGTAAGGCTTATATTAACACTGCAATGAAGTTAGTGTGAAATTCCCCTAGTTGTCACACTCCGGCACCTGTTCGGGTCAATGCACCTAACCAGCACGTCTTTCAGAATGTGGGAGGAAACTCATGCAGACACGGGGAGAACGTGCAAACTCCACACACACAGTGACCCAAGCCGGAAATCGAACCCGGGTCCCTGGAGCTGTGAGGCAGCAGTGCTAACCACTGTGTCACCATGCTGCAGAATGCTAAATGGAATGAGAGAGAGAGTGTATGTGTGAGGGGCGTGGGTGGAAATTTAAAGAATGTTCCATAGAAACTACAATTGTCTGTTTTGAATTTCTATCATGTGCTGACAGTGATGATTTTATTGGAAGGAGAGGTTTTGAAAATGGAAATCTCAAAAGAGTCACTTGATTCATAAGGACGTGAAAATCATCAGCCTTTTTAACATCAGTGTGAGTGGAAAAGCACTGAGATTCACACACCCGTATCAGAGTGTTCCAGTGCACTGATTGTGGAGAGACACAAGGACTCCGACACCATGGAGAAACCATGGAAATGTGGAGACTGTGGGAAGGGATTCAGAGCCCCATCTGAGGTAGAATCTCATCGACACAGTCACACCGGGGAGAGACCGTTCATATGCTCCACTTGTGGGAAGGGATTCAATCATTCATCGAATCTGCTGAGACACCAGTGAATTCACGCTGAGGAGAGGCTAGTCACCTGCTCACAGTGTGGGAAGGGAGTCAGAGATTCATCCATCCTGTGGGGGGGGGGGAAAGAGCAGGGGGGGGAAGAGAAAGAGAGAAAGATTGAGAGAGAAAGAATCCAAACCCTGTAATCACTTGTGAACTTGCTGGTGTCTCTGCAGGTTGGATGACCGATTGAATCCCTTCCCACACACAAAGCAGGTCTCTCCCCGGTGTGAACTCGCTGGTGTCTCCGCCGTGTGGATGACCTCCTAAACCTCTTTGAGCAGTGAGAGCAGCTAAACGGTCTCTCGTCAGTGTGAATGGGTTGGTGGACCATCAGTTCCCGAGAGCTTTTGAAGCCACTCCCACAGTCAGAGCATTGAAAGGGTCTGTCTTGGGTGTGAGTGACCTTGTGGCTCAACAGGTTGGGCAACTGAGTGAATCCCTTCCCACACACAGAGCAGGTGAATGGCCTCTTCCCGGTGTGAACTGCCTGGTGTAATTGTAAATGGGATAACTGAGTGAATCCCTTCCCACACACACAGCAGGTGAATGTTCTCTCCCCAGTGTGACTGCGCCGATGAGTTTCCAGTGCAGATGGGAACCTGAATCCTTTCCCACAGTCCCCACATTTACACAGTTTCTCCATGGTGCGGGTGTCCTTGTGACTCTCCAGGTTTGACAATCAGTTCAATTACAACATAACATGGGTGCGGTCTCTCTGCTGCAATGTATTTTCAGGCTGTTTAACTGGTTAAAGTTCTTTCCACAGTCACTCAGGTGTGTGCATGTTTCAGTGTGTGTGTGTCTCGGTGCTTTTCCAGTCACACTGATGTTTAAAATCTCCTGAAGCAGACAGAGCAGAGAAACATTTCCATTCTAGATTCAAATGTCGATGATATTCAGGTCCCAATGAACTGAGTGACTATGTTAGATTTTGATGTGAAGTTTGGTTTGATATTCGTCTTTAAATCTTCACCTTCTGATATCCTGCAAAAGGAATTTGCAAAAGTCATCAGTGTCAGTACAACATAGAAATTCAGAACAGACAATTCTAATTTCTATGGAGCATTCTTTTCTCTCTCATTTCCCAAAGTCTTCCCCTGGAGGGCAGCCTAAGACACAAAACATCGATGGTGGAGAACACCCGATATTGCGCAATTTGATTAACCATGTCAGATATGCGGGGAAGGGGGTACGCGTCCAGCTGCCTGTATCGGTTAATAGTCTGACTGTAGTCAATGACCATTCGATGTTTCTCTCCAGTTTTAACAACTACTACTTGGGCTCTCCAGGGGCTGGTACTGGCCTCAATGATCCCCTCCCCTAGGAGCCGTTGCACTTCGGACCTGATAAAAGCTCTGTCTCCAGCACTGTACCGTCTGTTCTTGGTGGCGATGGGCTTGCAATCGGGGGTGAGATTTTCAAACAGTGAGGGAGGGGCGACTTTAAGGGTCAAGAGGCTGCAGGTGGTACGCGGTGGGCGATCGAAGAACTGCTGATTGCAAACGGAGAGCGGGGGGAAAGGCCCATTATACTCCATGGTGACACTCTTAAGGTGACTCAGGAAATCTAGCCCCAGGAGTACGGCAGCGCAGAGTTGTGGCAGCACGAAGAGCCTGAAATTTTTGTACACTGTGCCCCGTACAGTCAGGGTCGCCACGCAGTACCCAAGGACATCCACCGAGTGGGACTTTGAAGCCATGGAGATCGTTTGCTTCACTGGCAGAACTGAAAGGGCATAGTGACTCACTGTGTTAGGGTGAATAAAGCTCTCCGTACTCCGACAGTCAAACAAACAGTTTGTAATGTGACCGTTTACCTCGATGTCCATCATGGACCTGGCGAGTTGGTGAGGCCTGGATTGGTCCAGCGTAATCGAAGCCACCGTTGGATTTTGCGAGTAGTCGCACGCGGCTGATGACGTCCAAGATGGCGGCCCACACGCGGTCGATGGCATCCAAGATGGCGGCCCACACGCGGCTGATGGCATCCAAGATGGCAGCCCGCACGGCTCACACATGGCTACCGGCGTCCAAGATGGTGGCCCCCTCGGGTCACACGTGGCGCTACTGGGCTTGGAGGTCGATTTTGCTCTGCATACCTTCACGTAATGGCCCTTCTTTCCACACCCGGAGCAGATCGCATCCTTCGCTGGGCGGCATTGTCAGGGTGCTTCCCCAGGCCACAGAAGTAGCACTTCGGGCCTCCGGAGACTGCCGCAGCGGTCGGGTCATTGGTGGCACGTGGCGTGGCATAGGCCTGCGGCCCTCCCGAGTACAGAGGTGGCGGCGGCTGCGGTGTGCACGATGCGCCCCCGTGGTCGGGGGTGTGGACCTCGAGATTACGGGAGGCCACCTCTAACGAGTCGGCAAGTGCCACAATCTTTTGTAGGTGCAGCCCATCCTGTTCCAGCAGTCGTTGTCAGATATAGTTTGACCTGATACCTGTGACATAGGCATCTCTGATTAAGTCCTCAGTGTTTTGGGCGGCTGTTACGGTCATGCAGTTGCAGGCCCTGCCAATGCTCGCAACGCACGCAGGAATTGATCACCCGATTCTCCTGGCTGTTGTCTGCAAGTAGCCAGAAGATGTCTGGCGTAGATTTCATTAGACTGTTTGTTGTACTGGCCTTTTAAAAGTTCAATCGCATCCTTGTAAGTTTCAGCGTCTCTAATCATCGAGAATACTTGATCGCTTACCCAGGCGTGGAGCACGTGTAGCTTGTCGGTGTCGGTCCGGACGACGGAGGAGGAGGTGAGGAAAGTTTTGAAACAGCGCAGCCAGTGATCTAAGCTGTTAGAGGCTCTGACAGCTTGAGGGTCCAGTTCGAGTTTGTCAGGTTTTAGTATCAGCTCCATCCCAAAACTTTTGCGAATAAAATTGATGCACCATCAATCGAGCAAAGACTAGTTTGTATGCAAGAACAAATAGGCTTTTATTAGCAAAAGACTTGGAGCACACTCATGCCGATGAACTGGTCCGTCCAGAGACTGAGGCAGGGGGGTGGGGAGCAGTCGCCTTTATACCTGGACCGGGGGGGGAGGAGTCTCAGGTAGGGCCGGCAGGGATGTGTCCAGGCATGTCACATGTACAGGTAATAAGCTAACGGTGGTTTACCACAGCAAGTCAGAACAGTTAAGGCTATGGGCCAGGTGCTGGTAAATGGGATTAGGTGGGAAGTCAGGCATTTCTTGCGTGTCGGTGCAGATTCGATGGGCTGAAGGGCCTCTTCTGCACTGCACGGTTCTATGCTGAGGCAATTCAGTTAGTTGGAGAGACTGGAGCAGCTGAAATTTCTCTCTTTAGATCAGCCAGACATCAGGGCTTGGAATGGGGCCATTCGGACCACTGATTCAATGCTGGCTCTCTGCAGAGCAAACCCTTACCCCGTTCTATAGACAGATCCATGCTCACTGCTTCCTGTCCTGGATGAGCAGAAACTGATCGCCAAGTTCCGCACACATGAGGACAGCCTCAACCGGGATCTTGGGTTCATGTCACACTATCTGTAACCCCCACAGCTTGTCTGGACTTGCAGAATCTCACTGGCTGTCCTGTCTGGAAACAATACACATCTCTTTAACCTGTGCTTAATGCTCCCTCCATTCACATTGTTTGTACCTTTAAGACTTGATGATCTGTAAAGACTGCATTCCAATCATTATTCTGTAAATTGAGTTTGTGTCTCTGTATGCCCTGTTTGTGAGTATTTCTCCACTCCACCTGATGATGGGGCAGCGCTCCGAAAGCGAGTGGTATTTGCTACCAAATAAACCTGTTGGACTTTAACCTGGTGTTGTGAGACTTCTTACTCCTGTCCTGGACACAGAGAGCTGGAAATCTCCATGCAGGCGGCCAGATGTCTATCTGACTGGACTAACAATGTGTGGAATGTACAGACTGGGGGAACAATGGGTGGGGGCGGGGCTCCCGGGTCCGCGCGCCTGAACCTGGAGATGTCACCGCGGAGCAGAGTGATTGCTATTGGCTGATTGAGGCAGGGCTCCATTGTGCCGTCACAATTGTGCTCATTGATCCACTGGAGCAAGCTGAGAGGGGTGATTGAAAGCAGCAGTGCTGGTAAGAGATTAATTGGATTAATTGAATTGTTTATTTATTTAATTAGTCAGCTAGTGTGTGTATTTTTTTGGCCTTTCCTTTAACAGCAGTTTTTCAAGTTTAAAGTGAAAACTAGAAGTGGGCAGCAAAGGAGTCTGGGAAGGGTTTTTATTTTAACTTTAAAAGTCAGTTACCTGGGAGGTTCCCCCTCATTGATCCACTGGAGCAAGCTGAGAGGGGTGATTGAAAGCAGCAGTGCTGGTAAGAGATTAATTGGATTAATTGAATTGTTTATTTATTTAATTAGTCAGCTAGTGTGTGTATTTTTTTGGCCTTTACTTTAACAGCAGTTTTTCAAGTTTAAAGTGAAAACTAGAAGTGGGCAGCAAAGGAGTCTGGGAAGGGTTTTTTAAGCGCGTGAAGTATAAAAGGTAGGCTGCAGTATACAGCGGGCAGCGTCGGGAGCGGGCAGTGGAGTGTGTGGGAAGCAGAGTGTGAGCTATAAGACTTTGGCTCACAGGGCTTGAGTGTGTGGGAAGCAGAGTGTGAGCTATAAGACTTTGGCTCACAGGGCTTGAGTGTGTGGGAAGCAGAGTGTGAGCTATAAGACTTTGGCTCACAGGGCTTGAGTGTGTGGGAAGCAGAGTGTGAGCTATAAGACTTTGGCTCACAGGGCTTGAGTGTGTGGGAAGCAGAGTGTGAGCTATAAGACTTTGGCTCACAGGGCTTAGGCTGAAAGGGCGAGCAGGGGTGAGTTGAATTCATTTTTGCACTTTCTACCTGGTACTGGCAAGGTATCTCGAGGGGATGGGTGTGCAGGCAGTGCAATGTTCCTCTTGCACTATGTTTGAGGTGAGGGACGACGACAGTGTCCCTGCTGATTACACCTGTGGGAAGTGCACCCATCTGCAGCTCCTCCAAAACCGTGTTAGGGAACTGGAGCTGGAGTTGGATGAACTTAGGATCATCAGGGACGCAGAGATGGCCATAGACACAAGCTTTAGGAATACAGTTACTCCGAGGATTGAAAACAGATGGGTGACGGTGAGAGGGGCTGGGAGGAAGCAGTCCGTGCAGGGATCCCCGGTGGTCGTTCCCCTTAGCAACAAGTATTCCGCTTTGGATACGGTTGAGGGGGATGACATACCAGTGGGGAGCCGCAGTGAGAGGATCTCCAGCACTGTGTCCGTCTCTGTGGCTCGGGAGGGAAAGGGGGAGAGCGGGAGGGCGATAGTTATTGGGGACTCGTTAGTTAGAGGGATAGATAGGAGGTTCTGTGGCAGCAAAAGAGACTCACGGATGGTATGTTGCCTACCGGATGCCAAGGTCCGTGATGTCTCAGACCGTGTTTTCCAGATTCTGAAGGGGGAGGGGAAACAGTCACAAGTCGTGGTGCACATTGGTACCAATGACATAGGTAAGAGAAGGGACGGGGATTTAAAGCAGGAATTTCTGGAGCTGGGCTGGAAGCTGAGAGCCAAGACGAAACATGTGGTCATCTCTGGTACGTTGCCGGTACCACCTGATAGCGAGTTGAGGAACAGGGAGAGAGTGCAGTTAAATATGTGGTTGCAGGGATGGTGTAGGAGGGAGGGTTTCAGATACATGGATAATTGGAACACGTTCTGGGGAAGGTGGGACCTGTACAAACAGGACGGGGTGCACCTGAACCAGAGGGGCACCAATATCCTCGGAGGGAAATTTGTTACGGCTCTTCAGGGGGGTTTAAACTAATTTGTCAGGGGAGTGGGAAAGGGAGTTGTAGTCCAGAAGTCAGTGAGGGTGGTGAGGTATTGGGGAAGGTATCAGGGTCAAGGGTGGGTACTGGTAGACAGGAAGGTGGGTTGAAGTGTGTCTACTTCAATGCAAGGAGCATCCGGAACAAGGTAGATGAACTTGGGGCGTGGATTGGTACTTGGGACTACGATGTTGTGGCCATTACGGAGACGTGGGTAGAACAAGGACAGGAATGGTTGTTGGACGTTCCGGGGTATAGATGTTTCACTAAGTGTAGGGAAGCTGGTAAAAGAGGTGGAGGAGTGGCATTGTTAATCAAGGATAGTTTAACGGCTGCGGAAAGGCACTTCGTGGGGGATCTGCACACTGAGGTAATATGGGCTGAAGTTAGAAATAGGAAAGGAGCGGTCACATTGCTAGGAGTTTACTATAGGCCCCCAAATAGTAATAGAGATGTGGAGGAAGAAATTGCTAAGCAGATTATGGATATGTGTGGGGGTCACAGGGTAGTTGTCATGGGGGACTTTAACTTTCCAAATATTGATTGGAACCTTTGTAGGTCAAATAGTTTGGATGGGGCAGTTTTTGTGCAGTGTGTGCGGGAGGGTTTCCTGACACAATATGTGGATGGGCCGACTAGAGGTGAGGCCACATTGGATTTGGTACTGGGAAATGAACCGGGCCAAGTGTTAGATTTGGTTGTGGGAGAGCAATTTGGAGATAGTGACCACAATTCGGTGTCTTTTGTTATTGCAATGGAGAGGGATAGGGCCGTACGGCAGGGCAAGGTTTACAATTGGGGGAGGGGTAATTATGATGCGATTAGGCAAGAATTAGGGGGCATAAGTTGGGAACAGAAACTGTCAGAGAAAGGAACTAATGAAAAGTGGAATTTTTTCAAGGAACAAATACTGGATGTCCTTGATAGGTATGTTCCTGTCAGGCAGGGAGGAAATGGCCGAGTGAGGGAACCATGGTTCACAAAAGAGGTGGAATGTCTTGTGAAAAGGAAGAGGGAAGCTTATGTAGGGATGAGGAAACAAGGTTCAGATGGCTCGATTGAGGGTTACAAGTTAGCAAGGAATGAGCTGAAAAAGGGGCTTAGGAGAGCTAGGAGGGGACATGAGAAGTCCTTGGCGGGTCGGATCAAGGAAAACCCCAAGGCTTTTTACTCTTATGTGAGGAATAAAAGAATGACCAGGGTGAGGTTAGGGCCGGTCAAGGACAGTAGTGGGAACTTGTGTATGGAGTCAGTAGAGATAGGCGAGGTGATGAATGAATACTTTTCTTCAGTGTTCACCAAGGAGAGGGGCCATGTTTTTGAGGAAGAGAAGGTGTTACAGGCTAATAGGCTGGAGGAAATAGATGTTCGGAGGGAGGATGTCTTGGCAGTTTTGAATAAACTGAAGGTCGATAAGTCCCCTGGGCCTGATGAAATGTATCCTAGGATTCTTTGGGAGGCAAGGGATGAGATTGCAGAGCCTTTGGCGTTGATCTTTGGGTCCTCGCTGTCCACGGGGATGGTGCCAGAGGACTGGAGAATGGCGAATGTTGTTCCTCTGTTTAAGAAAGGGAATAGAAATGACCCTGGTAATTATAGACCGGTTAGTCTTACTTCGGTGGTTGGTAAATTGATGGAAAGGGTCCTTAGGGATGGGATTTACGACCATTTAGAAAGATGCGGATTAATCCGAGATAGTCAGCACGGATTCGTGAAGGGCAAGTCGTGCCTCACAAATTTGATAGAATTTTTTGAGGAGGTAACTAAGTGTGTTGATGAAGGTAGGGCAGTTGATGTCATATACATGGATTTTAGTAAGGCGTTTGATAAGGTCCCCCATGGTCGGCTTATGATGAAAGTGAGGAGGTGTGGGATAGAGGGAAAGTTGGCCGATTGGATAGGCAACTGGCTGTCTGACCGAAGACAGAGGGTGGTGGTCGATGGAAAATTTTCGGATTGGAGGCAGGTTGCTAGCGGTGTGCCGCAGGGATCAGTGCTTGGTCCTCTGCTCTTTGTGATTTTTATTAATTACTTAGAGGAGGGGGCTGAAGGGTGGATCAGTAAATTTGCTGATGACACCAAGATTGGTGGAGTAGTGGATGAGGAGGAGGGCTGTTGTAGGCTGCAAAGAGACATAGATAGGATGCAAAGCTGGGCTGAAAAATGGCAAATGGAGTTTAACCCTGATAAATGTGAGGTGATTCATTTTGGTAGGACAAATTTAAATGTGGATTACAGGGTCAAAGGTAGGGTTCTGAAGACTGTGGAGGAACAGAGAGATCTTGGGGTCCATATCCACAGATCTCTAAAGGTTGCCAGTCAAGTGGATAGAGCTGTGAAGAAGGCCTATAGTGTGTTAGCTTTTATTAACAGGGGGTTGGAGTTTAAGAGCCGTGGGGTTATGCTGCAACTGTACAGGACCTTGGTGAGACCACATTTGGAATATTGTGTGCAGTTCTGGTCACCTCACTATAGGAAGGATGTGGAAGCGCTGGAAGGAGTGCAGAGGAGATTTACCAGGATGCTGCCTGGTTTGGAGGGTAGGTCATATGAGGAAAGGTTGAGGGAGCTAGGGCTGTTCTCTCTGGAGCGGAGGAGGCTGAGGGGAGACTTAATAGAGGTGTATAAAATGATGAAGGGGAGAGATAGAGTGAACGTTCAAAGACTATTTCCTCGGGTGGATGGAGCTATTACAAGGGGGCATAACTATAGGGTTCATGGTGGGAGATACAGGACGGATATCAGAGGTAGGTTCTTTACGCAGAGAGTGGTTGGGGTGTGGAATGGACTGCCTGCAGTGATAGTGGAGTCAGACACTTTAGAAACATTTAAGCGGTTATTGGATAGGCACATGGAGCACACCAGGATGATAGGGAGTGGGATAGCTTGATCTTGGTTTCAGATAAAGCTCGGCACAACATCGTGGGCCGAAGGGCCTGTTCTGTGCTGTACTGTTCTCCTGTTCTACAATGACTCAGAGGGGCGTTCCCAGCACACAGTGTCCCATTGGCAGCAATATCACTGGTTACAGAAGCAGCACACTGCGGATTGGACACCAGCTCAGCGCGGCTGGCGGTCAAAGCCCCGCCCACCCCCACGTGGGCTCGGGTTCCGCCCCCTCATTGTCCACATGCGGCAGATTGACCAATGGCAACGCGTGGAGGACCAGATGGGCGCTGGTCCTCCAGCCAATCAGAGTCTGGGACTTGTGTGCATGGCCGCATGGAGCTTCCTCCATTGTTGCCCAGCAAAGCTGCTGCTCCTCTCTCTCTGAATGAAGATTGAGCTTCAGACAGATTAATATTGTACTGTCGCTACCTTAGATATTTCCAGTCATTCATCTCTTGCCTATTAGAGTCATTCGTGTTTGGATTTCTTCTCCACAGGGATCAGTGGAGGTTGAGGGCCATTGAATATATTCCAGGGTGAGTTACACTGATTTTTGATTGATAAAGGTGTCAAGGGTTATGGGAAACAGGTAGGGAAATGGAGAGAAAGTTAAGATGAGGAGGGATTTCCTCACTCAAGTATGTGGTGTAGTTTTGGAATTCTGCACCCCAGAGGACTGTGGAGCCTCAGTCATCGAGAAATTTCAAGCCGGAGATTGATAAGTTTTGAGATATTGAAGACATTGAGTGATCTGGGGGAGAACGTGGGAAATGGTGCTGAGGTAGATCGGCCAATTCTCACTGAATGGTTGTGGCAATTCGATGGGCTGAATGGCCAACTGTTGCTTCTATTTCTTATGATTTCTATGTGCTGGAGTGGAAGCAGTGAGCATGGATCTGTCAATCAGCCTCAATCAGTACCTTCAGGAGAATTGGGAGGGTGAATATTAGATACAGCAGAGTGAGAATGGAGGGAGAGTGAGTGGGATGGAGATTCACGGCTTTTGGGGAATGAGAGAGGAAAGAATGCTCCATAGAAACTAGAATTGTCTGTTCTGAATTTCTGTTCTGACACTGATGACTTTTGTAAACTCGTTTTACAGGATGTTGAAAGAGGAATCACAGGCAGAAATCTCAAAAATCACATCGAGACCCAACAGAATCATATTCCTTGGGAGCTGAATATCATTGGCCTTTGAATCTAGAAGGAGAAATGGTTGTCCGGTCTGTTGATTTGAAAAGATTTCAAACATCAGTGTGACTGGAAAAGCACCAACAGCGTTCCAGTGCACTGACTAAAGAGCTTTAACCAGTTACACAGCCTGAATAAATATCACACCATTCGCAGCTGGGAGAGACGGTACCCGTATTCTGTGTGTGGACGAGGCTTCAACTGAGGCAAGATCACCTGCACCATGGAAAAACCATGGAAATGTGTGGACTGTGGGAAGGGATACGGAGCCCCATCTAAGCTGGAAATTCATCGGCGCAGCCATACTGGGGAGAAGCCATTCATCTGCTCTCAGTGTAAGAAGGGATTTAATTATTTATCCAGCCTACGGATGCACCAGCGAGTTCACACTGGGGAGAGACCATTCACCTGCTCTCAGTGTGGGGAGGGATTCACTCAATTATCCAACCTGCGGACACACCAGCGAGTTCACACTGGGGAGAGACCATTCACCTGCTCTCAGTGTGGGAAGGGATTCACTCGGTCATCCCACCTGCAGACACACCAGCGAGTTCACACTGGGGAGAGGCCATTCACCTGCTCTCAGTGTGGGCAGGAATTCACTCAGTCATCCAACCTGCAGTCACACCAGCGAGTTCACACTGGGGAGAGGCCGTTCACCTGTTCTCAGTGTGGGAAGGGATTCACTCAGTCGTCGCATTTGCGGACACACCAGCGAATTCACACCAGGGAGAGGCCATTCACCTGCTCTCAGTGTGGGAAGGGATTCACTCGGTCAGCCGACCTGCAGAGACACCAGCGAATTCACACCAGGGAGAGGCCGTTCACCTGCCCTCAGTGTGGGAAGGGATTCACTCAGTCAGCCGACCTGCAGAGACACCAGCGAGTTCATACTGGGGAGAAACCATTCACCTGCTCTCAGTGTGGGAAGGGATTCACTCAGTCATCCGACCTGCGGACACACCAGCGAGTTCACACTGGAGAGAGGCCGTTCACCTGCTCTCAGTGTGGGAAGGGATTCACAGTTTCATCCCGGCTGCTGAGACACCAACAAGTTCACGAGTGATTCCAGGGGTTGGATTCTGCTGTTATTGTTTCTGCTCTCAGTTGCATCCAGGATTGCATTTTGTTCATTCTCACAGTTGGTCAATGGGGAGGGTCGGAGGGTTTCTTTCTGCTGGACTGGCTGGTCTCAGCCTCCAGTGGGCTGCTGCTCTTTGAGTCAAATATCACAAGGATCTCAGAGTGACAGAGTGACAGGGTGACAGAGTGACAGGGTGACAAGGTGACAGAGTGACAGGGTGACGGGGTGTCGGGGTGACGGGGTGTCGGGGTGACAGGGTGACAAGGTGACAGAGTGACGGGGTGACGGGGTGACGGGGTGTCGGGGTGACGGGGTGACGGGGTGACAGGGTGACAGGGTGTTAAGTTCAGAAATATTTAGTCAGCAGAAGACAGAGGGTAGCAGTGAAACGATGCGTTTCTGAATGGAGGGCTGTGACTAGTGGCGTCCCTCAGGGATCAGTGCTGGGACCTTTGCTGTTTGTAATATATATAAATGATTTGGAGGAAAATGTTTGTGGACGACACAAAGGTTGTTGGATTTGCGGATAGCGATGAGGACCATCAGAGGATACAGCAGGATATACATCAGTTGGGTGGAGAGATGGCAGATGGAGTTTAATCCGGATAAATGTGAGGTAATGCATGTTGGAAGGTCTAATACAGATAGGAAATATACAGTAAATGGCAGAACCCTGCAGGGTATTGATAGGCAGAGGGACCTGGGTTTACAGGTACACAGGTTACTGAAAGTGGCAACACAGTTGGAGAAGGTAGTGAAGAAGGCATACGGCATGCTTGCCTTCATCGGCTGGGGCATTGAATGTAAAAATTGGCAAATCATGTTGCAGCTTTATAAAACCTTAATTAGGCCACACTTGGAATATAGTGCGGCATAATTATATAGTGCAGCATGAACTCTGTCCATGCCTCTCATAATCTTGTAGACTTCTATCAGGTCACCCCTCAACTCCGCTGTTCCAGTGAGAACAAACCACGTTTCTCCAACCTCTCCTCATAGCTAATGCCCTCCATACCAGGTAACATCCTGGTAAATCTTTTCTGTACCCTCTCCAAAGCCTCCATATCCTTCTGGTAGTGTGGCGACCAGAATTGAACACTATATTCCAAGTGCAGCCTAACTAAGCTTCTATAAAGCTGCAACATGACTTGCCAATTTTTAAACTCAATGCCCCGGCCGATGAAGGCAAGCATGCTGTATGCCTTCTTGACTACCTTCTCCACCTGCATTGCCACTTTCAGTGACCTGTGTACCTGTATACCCAGGTCCCTTGACCTATTTTAAGGGTTCTGCCATTTACTGTATATTTCCTTTTTGGATTAGGCCTTCCAAAATGCATTATCTCACATTTGTCCGGATTAAACTCCATCTGCCACCTCTCCGCCCAAGTCTCCAACTGATCTATATCCTGCTGTATCCTCTGATGGTCCTCACTGCTATCTGGAAATCCACTAACCTTTGTGTCATCTGCAAACTTACGAATCAATCCAGCTACATTTTCCTCCAAATCATTTATATATATATTACAAACAGCAAAGGTCCCAGCACTGATCCCTGAGGGACGCCACTTGTCACAGTCCTCCATTCAGAAATGCACCCTTCCACTGCTACCCTCTGTCTTCTTTGACTGAGCAGTTTTGTATCCACGTAGCCAGCTCACCTCTGATCCCATGCAACTTTACCTTCTGCACCAGTCTGCCACGAGGGACCTTGTCAAAGGCTTTACTGAACTCCATGTAGACAACATCCACTGCCCTATCCTCATCAATCATCTTCGTCACTTCCTCGAAAAACTCGATCAAGTTAGTGAGACATGACCTCCGCTTCACAAAACCATGTTGCCTCTCACTAATACGTCCACTTATTTCCAAGTGGGAATAAATCCTGTCTCGAAGAATCCTATCCAATAATTTCCCTATCACTGATGTAAGGCTCACCGGCCTGTAATTACCTGGATTATTCTTGCTACCCTTCTTAAACAAAGGAACAACATTGGCTATTCTCCAATCCTCTGGGACCTCCCCTGAGACTGATCGCCAAGTTCCGCACACATGAGGACGGCCTCAACCGGGATCTTGGGTTCATGTCACACTATCTGTAACCCCCTACGACTTGCCTGGGCTTGCAAAATCTCACTAACTGTCCTGTCTGGAGACAATACACATCTCTTTAACCTGTGCTTAGTCCTCTCTCCACTCACAGTGTCTGTACCTTTAAGACTTGATTACCTGTAAAGACTCGCATTCCAACCATTATTTTGTAAATTGAGTTTGTGTCTTTATATGCCCTGTTTGTGAACAGAACTCCCACTTATCTGACGAAGGAGCAGCACTCCGAAAGCCCGTGGCTTTTGCTACCAAATAAAGCTGTTGGACTTTCACCTGGTGTTGTGAGACTTCTTACTGTGTGTACCTCCCCTGTAGCCAGTGAGGATACAAAGATTTCTCTCAAGGCCCCAGCAATTTCCTCCCTTGCCTCTCTCAGTATTCTGGGGTATATCCCTTTAGGCCCTGGGGACTTGTCTACCTTAATGTTTCTCAAGAACCCCAATACCTCCTCCTTTTTGATCTCAAGATGACTCGAACTATCTACACATTCTTTCCCAGACTCATCATCCACCAAGTCCTTCTCTTTGGTGAATACTGATGCAAAGTACTCATTTAATACCTCGCCCATTTCAAAGAACAAAGAACAGTACAGCACAGGAAACAGGCCCTTCGGCCCTCCAAGCCTGTGCCGCTCCTTGGTCCAACTAGACCAATCGTTTGTATCCCTCCATTCCCAGGCTGCTCATGTGACTATCCAGGTAAGTCTTAAACGATGTCAGCGTGCCTGCCTCCACCACCCTACTTGGCAGCGCATTCCAGGCCCCCACCACCCTCTGTGTAAAAAACGTCCCTCTGATGTCTGAGTTATACTTCGCCCCTCTCAGCTTGAGCTCGTGATCGTCACCTCCGACCTGGGAAAAAGCTTCCCACTGTTCACCCTATCTATACCCTTCATAATCTTGTATACCTCTATTAGATCTCCCCTCATTCTCCGTCTTTCCAAGGAGAACAACCCCAGTCTACCCAATCTCTCCTCATAGCTAAGACCCTCCATACCAGGCAACATCCTGGTAAACCTTCTCTGCACTCTCTCCAATGCCTCCACGTCCTTCTGGTAGTGCGGCGACCAGAACTGGACACAGTACTCCAAATGTGGCCTAACCAGCGTTCGATACAGCTGCATCATCAGACTCCAGCTTTTATACTCTATACCCCGTCCTATAAAGGCAAGCATACCATATGCCTTCTTCACCACCTTCTCCACCTGTGTTGCCACCTTCAAGGATTTGTGGACTTGCACACCTAGGTCCCTCTGTGTTTCTATACTCCTGATGACTCTGCCATTTATTGTGTAACTCCTCCCTACATTATTTCTTCCAAAATGCATCACTTCGCATTTATCCGGATTAAATTCCATCTGCCACCTCTCCGCACAATTTTCCAGCCTATCTATATCCTGCTGTATTGCCCGACAATGCTCTTCGCTATCCGCAATTCCAGCCATCTTCGTGTCATCCGCAAACTTGCTGATTACACCAGTTACACCTTCTTCCAAATCATTTATATATATCACAAATATATCACAAATTTCCTCTGGCTCCACGCATAGATTCCCTCCCCCGTCCTTGAGTGGGTCAACCCTTTCTCTGGCTACCCTCTTGCTCTTTATATATGTTTAAAAAGTCTTGGGATTTTCCTTAATCCTGTTGGCCAAGGCTTTTTTGTGACCCCTTTTAGCCCTCCTTACTCCTTGCTTAAGTTTCTTTCTACTTTCCTTGTATTCCACACTTGCTTCGTGTGTTCCCAGCTTTCTCTCTTTGACAAATGCTACTTTTTTCTCTTTGACTAGACTCACAACATCTCTCGATATCCAAGGTTCCCAAAACTTGCCATACTTATCCTTCATCCTTACAGGAATGTGCCGGTCCTGAATCCCTATCAACTTACACTCTCCTTATAACTCAAACCATCAAGTCCCGGTAACATCCTGATAAATCTTTTCTGAACTCTTTCTAGTTTAATACTATCCTTTCTATAATAAGGTGACCAGAACTGTACACAGTATTCCAAGTGTGGCCTTACCAGTGTCTTGTACAACTTCAACACGACATCCTAACTCCTGTATTCAATGTTCTGACCAATGAAATCAAGCATGCCGAAAGCTTTCTTCACCACTCTGTCCACCTGTGACTCCACTTCCAAGGAGCTGTGAACCTGTACTCCTCGATCTCTTTGTCCTGTAACTCTCCCCAATGCCCTACCATTAACTGAATAAGTCCTGCCCTGGTTCGATCGACCAAAATGCATCACCTCGCATTTATCTAAATTAAACTCCGTCAGCCATTTGTCAGCCCACTGGCCCAATTGACCGAGATCCTGTTGCAATCCTGGATAACCCTCTTCACTGTCCACTATGCCACCAATCTTGGTGTCATCTGCAAACTTACTCACCAAGCATGCTAAATTCTCATCCAAATCATTAATATAAATGACAAGTAACAGGGGACCCATTACTGATCCCTGAGGCACACCACTGGTCACAGGCCTCCAGTTTGAAAAACAACCCTCTACAACCACCCTCTGGCTTCTGTCATCAAGAAGCCAATTTTGTATCCATTTAGCTACCTCACCCTTGATCCCGTGAGATTTAACCTTATGCAACAACCTACCATGCGGTACCTTGTCAAAGGCTTTGCTAAAGTCCATGTAGACAACATCAACTGCACTGCCCTCATCTACCTTCTTGGTTACCCGTTCAAAAAACTCAATCAAATTTGTGAGACATAATTTTCCACTCACAAAACCATGCTGACTGTCCCTAATCAGTCCTTGCATCACTAAATGCCATTAGATCCTCTCTCTCAAAATACCTTCAAACAACTTACCCAGATGTGAGGCTCACCGGCCTGCAGTTCCCAGGCTTTTCTCTGCAGCCCTTTTTAAACAAAGGCACAACATTTTCCACCCTCCAATCTTCAGGCACCTCACCTGTGATTATTGATGATTCAAATATCTCTGCGAGGGGACCCACAATTTCCTCCCTCGTCTCCCAAAGTGTCCTGGGATACACTTCATCAGATCCCAGGGATTTATCTACCTTGATGCGCTTTAAGATTTCCAGCACCTCCTTCTCTGTGATATGTGCACTCCTCAAGACATCACTATTTATTTCCCCGAGTTCCCTAACATCCATGCTTTTCTCAACAGTAAATACTGATGAGAAATACTCATTCAGGATCTCACCCATCTCTTGTTTTATGTGGATGTTTGTAAATGTGTTTTATCATTGTTTTGGGCTACATTTGTTAAGGTTTAGCTTTCTGGGGTTTAACCTTACCGTGAGTCTTTAATTAAAGGCATTCCTGGAAGTTTAAAAACAGAACCACAAGAACGCTTAAGGAATTTATTTTGGTTATTGTTGCTGTAAAGCACATGCTAAGATTCTCTGCTTGTGTATGGATGACATTTGTGTGTTGAATGCTTCAAGCTTTGAGGTTTTGTGTCTGTGATTTAAATCAAATGCACTTTAAAATGGAAGTGTCATTAATAAAGCTTTTTTTTCAAAAGTTATGAACCTGGACCCATATTTACTGGCCAGGGATATGTTTCCAGGACATTTTACTAAACATGTGGGAATGTTAATCCGGATAAATTCACACATGTGAGAATGAGAGTTTTAACTTGTAATAGTTATTTAAAATTTGGGACATGTGAAATGATTCTGACCAATCCTGTGTTGGATTGATCTTGGGTTAAACCTCCTGTTAGGTCCAAAGATTTAATCCTGATGCAATTAACACAATGAAAAGGAAATTGGATACTGAAGGAAAGAGTTTAAAAGGAGAGATTATAAATAGAAATGATTCCCAGACCGTGTGGTTGTTCGATTAAAACAAAGGAAGGGCACTGATATCCATTTGAGAACTTTTAATCCACGCTTTTCAAACTAAGAAAGCCCAGGGATGGTAGATAAGGGGGTCTGGAAAACATCATGATGGGGGCACTGATCTGTTCATGAGATCATCGCAAAGCCCCATGATGCCCAGATACTAATTGATTGGACCTGTATATAATGTATGTAATCTATCACCATTCTGATTGGATTGTGTCCAGGTGGGATGGGCTGAGTAACTGTATAAGAATTGATGATTTTCCTTGTGGGGTGGAGTTGTACATGATCAGCCCCTGGCTTCTCCCCGCTGTAAGAGCTTTAACAACACCAGGTTAAAGTCCAACAGGTTTATTTGGTCGCAAATGCCATTAGCTTTCAGAGCGCTGCTCCTTCGTCAGATGGAGTGGAAATCTGCTCTCAAACAGGGCACAGAGACACAAAATCAAGTTACAGAATACTGATTAGAATGCGAATCTCTACAGCCAACCAGGTCTTAAAGATACAGACAATGTGAGTTGGACGGAGTATTAAGCACAGGTTAAAGAGATGTGTATTGTCTCCAGACAGGCATACTTCTCCCCACTGGCATAACTCAATAAACTGTTTGTCAATTGAATCAGGCTTGAGTGTTGAATGATTCTTCTGAGTTCATTCCCAAAACACACTGGGTACATTACCGTTGGAGACCAGGTATTGCCAAAACCTTCAGACAATACAAAGACTCATGAAAGCCAGTATCCCAGTTTAAAGACTTATCTTTTATTTGACCAACGATTGAAGGGAGAAATTATTGGACAGTGTTAATCCTGCTCTGGAAGAGAAGCATCCTGATCTAATAACTCTGACAGACAATCATTAGGATGGATCAATAATACATTCTTCATATCAATTCTCCTGCCTTTCATCAGGTGTAAACCAATCATTTTCAATACAAATCAATCATTAATTACACGTCATATACTTTAACCAATTGCATTTTACCCTCTGACATAATGGGATTTCATTGGTCCGTAGAATCCGGACACTTCCTCCCCCTATTGCTGACTCTGCTTCCCCTTGTTGCTGAGCAACCCCAGAAGCTTAGCTCCAAAGGTCAAAGTTAATGTTCCCATCGGCTCTTATTCCATCACTGGCCAAACCAGACAAATGCACGTTCTCACGTCTGAGAAGACACTGTCTTGTCTGGCCAGTGTGAATCAATCATATTCATGAAGCTGCCTTTAGAAACTTTATTAGAAACTTCCTGAATAAAGGTTGGCGCATTCTGTGACTGCATTGTTCCAAAGAATGTAGCCTGTCTGTCAGTGTTCTGTACCATCATGCCTTGCAGCAGCCTGCCTTTGGCTAAAGTTTACAATTGCTTTTAAAAATACAGCTAACATACATTTTAAAATCAGAAAATTCATGTTTAAATCAGAATTACTTGTTTAAATCTCTTACTGTGTTCACATGTCTGTAGACTGTTCCCTTGTTAGCTTCTCAGTCTGATTTAGTCATTTAACTCAATGCTGGTAGTTCTGTTAGTGTCTGAGATGCCTCATGGTTTAACATTTCTCCAAACTATTAGGAATTTTCTCCAACAGCTTGCCATTGCGGAGCTCGGAGTACAGCACTTGTTTCAGGAGTCTTGTGTGGGGCTTGTGTACAATGTGGCCCGCCCATCGCAGCTGGTCAAGTGTGACCAGTGCCTCGATACTGGGGATATTGGCCTGGGAGAGGACACTCACGGTGGTAAGCCTATCCTGCCAGTGGATTTGCAGGATTTTGTGGAGGCAACGTTGGTGACATCTCTCCAGGGATTTGAGGTGTGTGCTGTGCATTGTCCATGTTTCTGATGGATACAGGAGGGCAGGGACCATGGCTGCTCTGTAGACCATGAGCTTGGTGCTGGATTTGAGGTCTCGGGCTTTGAACTCTGTTCCTCAGGCGTCCGAAGCCTGCACTGGCCCATTGGAGTCGATGCTGGATTTCATCGTCGATGTCTGCCCGTGCCGACAGGGGGCTCGCGAGGTGTGGGGAATGATCCACGTTATCCAGGGGCACTGTGGATCTTGATGGGTCGGGGAGGGGGAGCAGGAGTGGGCTGGGAAAGAACCTTTGTTTCCCAGATGTTTAGTCTGAGGCCCATTCTCTCATATGTCTCAGTGAATATGTTGACGAGTTTAAGCTTTTTGATTAATGTCACAAGTGGGCTTACATTCACACTGCAATGAAGTTACTGTAAAAATGCCCTTGATCAACCTCTGAGTGTGCGCACAGACTCACTCAGGTCGTGAACGAAGATCAGTCCATCGTTCAAACCAGCCTCCCATCCATTGACACTGTCGACACTTCCCACTGCTTCGGAGCCAGCATAATTAAGGACCCCACACACCCCGGACATTCTCTCTTCCGCTTTCTTCTATCGGGGAAAAAGAAACAAAAGTCTGAGGACACGAACCAACCGAGTCAAGAACAGCTTCTTCCCTGCTGCCATCAAACTTTTGAATGGACCTACCTCGCATTAAGTTGATGTTTCTCTGCACCCCAGCTATGACTGTAACATTCTGCACTCTCTCATTTCCTTCCTTATGTACTTTATGGTTTTTCTGTATCGCGTGCAAGAAATAATCCTCTTCACTGTGTACTAATACGTGTCAATAATAAATCAAATCAAATAGGCATTTTCTTCATTCATTTATGGGACATTTATTGCCATCCGAGTTGCCCTTGTAGGGCATTCGAGAGACAACCACATTGCTGTGGCTCTGGAGTCACATGTAGGCCAGGCCAGGTAAGGGCAGCAGATTTCCTTCCCTAAAGGGCACTGGTGAACCAGATGGGTTTTTCCGACAATCGACAATGGTTTCATGATAATCAGTAGGTTCTTAACTTTTTAAAAAATTGAATTCAAATTCCACCATCTGCTGTGGCGGGATTCGAACCCAGACCCCCAGAACATTCGCTGAATTTCTGGATTAATAGTCTAGCAATAATACCCACTGGGCCATCACCTCCCCTCCACCCCCCTTAGAGTCTGCGTACTGCAGCCCGATGACTGAGGCTGGGCTGGTTCTTGGTTCTGGCCTGGAGGGGTCGGAGATTGAAAGTTTCCCACTGGTCCAGTCAGTTAGCTCGACTGCAGTGGGAAGCTTCATGGTGCTGGGGTGGAGAGTTGCTGCGGGGAAGGTGGGGATGAATGTTGGTGCGATGACGCAGCCCTGCTTGACCCCAGTTTGTACTCATTCTGATCGCCTCACCATAGGAAGGATGTGATTGCACTGGAGGGGGTGCAGAGGAGGTTCACCAGGATGTTGCCTGGGATGGAGCAGCTGAGCTATAAGGAGAGACAACCACATTGTCAACCACATTGTTCTAAGAGAGACTCGATAGGCTTGGATTGTCTTCTTTCGAGCAGAGAAGGCTGAGGGGGGACATGATTGAGGTGTATAAGATTGTGAGGGGTATGGACAGGGTGGATAGGAAGCAGCTGTTCCCCTTAGTTGAAGGGTCCATAACGAGGGGGCATCATTTTAAGGTGAGGGACAGGAGGTTTTGGGGGATTTGAAGAAAAATGTTTTCACCCAGAGGGTGGTGGGAGTCTGGAATTTACTGTCTGGGAGGGGAGTGGAGGCAGGAAACCTCACAACCTTTAAAAAGCGCACGGATGAGCACTTGAATGTTTTGACAGTTCAAACACCATCAGCCAAGTGCTGGAAAATGGATGAGTGTAAATTTAGTATAGTTTTGTCAGTGCAGACTCGATGGGCTGAAAGGCCTCTTCTGTACTGTATGACTCTATGACTTGTGAACTCGCTGGTGTGTCTGCAGTCGGGATGACTGAGTGAATCCCTTCCCACACACGGTGCAGGGGAATGGCCTCTCCCCAGTGTGAACTCGCTGGTGTTTCTGCAGTCGGGATGACTGAGTGAATCCCTTCCCACACACGGTGCAGGGGAATGGCCTCTCCCCAGTGTGAACTCGCTGGTGTGTCCGCAGGGCAGATGATGATCTGAATCTCTTTGTGCAGTGAGAGCAGCTGAAAGGTCTCTCCTCAGTGTGAATTCGCTGGTGGGACATCATTAGCTGAGAGCTTTTGAAATCCCTCCCACAGTCAGAGCATTTAAAGGGTCTCTCTTGGGTGTGAGTGACATTGTGCCTCAACAAGTAGGGCAACTGACTGAATCCTTTCCCACACACAGAGCATGTGAACGGCCTCTCCCCAGTGTGAACTAACTGGTGTCTCCGCAGGCCTGATGCCACACTGAATCCTTTCCCACACACAGAGCAAGTGAACGGCCTCTCCCCAGTGTGAACTCGCTGATGGCTCTGCAAATCAATTAACTGAGTGAATCCCTTCCCACACACAGAGCAGATGAAAGGTCTCTCCCCAGTGTGAAATTGATGGTGTCTCTGCAGACTGGATAACCGAGTGAATCCTTTCCCACACTCAGAGCAAGTAAATGGCCTCTCCCCAGTGTGAACTCGCTGGTGTCTCTGTAAATCAATTATCTGAGTGTATCCCTTCCCACACACAGAGCAGGTGAACGGTCTCTCCCCAGTGTGACTGCGTCGATGAATTTCCAGCTGAGATGGAAAACTGAATCCTTTCCCACATTCCCCACATTTCCACAGTTTCTCCATGGTGCGGGTGTCCTTGTGACTCTCCAGGTTAAACAATCAGTTAAATCTCACACAGAACACGGGTACAGTCTCTCCCCGCTGTGAATGCTGCGATGTATTTTCAGGCTGTGTAACTGGTTAAAGCTCTTTCCACACTCAGTGCACTGGAACACTCTCACTCGGGTGTGTGCCTTGGTGCTTTTCCAGTCACACTGAAATTTAAAATCTCCTGAAGCAGACAGAACAGAGAAACATTTCCATTCTGGATTCAAAGGTCGATAATATTCAGATCCCGACGAATTGAGGACTCTGTCAGATATTGATGTGACGTTTGGTTTGAGATTTCTGTCTGTAAATCCTCACCTTCTAATATCCTGTAAAAGGAATTTACAAAAGTCATCAATGTCAGTACAAGATAGAAATTCAGAACAGACAGTTCAAGTTTCTATGGAACATTCTTTCCTCTCTCATTCCCCAAAAGGTGTAAATCTCCATCCCACACACTCTCTCTCCATTCTCACTCTGCTGTGTCTAATATTCACCCTCCCAATTCTCCTGAAGGTGCTGATTGAGGCTGATTGACAGATCCATGCTCACTGCTTCCTGTCCTGGACACAGGGAGCTGAAAATCTCCATGCAGACTGCCAGACAGATATCTATAATACTGGATAAAAGTGTAATATACAGGACATTATTTGCAGAGTGATAGAGCAGGGATTTGAGGAAGATTTATACTTGGGTAGGGAGAGCACATGATCTGGAACTCGCTACCTATGAGGATGGTGGAACAGAAGATGAATGGGAAAAACATCCCATGATATAGTGGGATCTGGAAAGCAGAATTTATTTCCCTTTCCAAAAGAGAAAATGCTGGAAAATCTCAGCCGGTCTGGCAGCATCTGTGAGGAGAGAAAAGAGCTGACGTTGAGGCCAGATGACCCTTTGTCAAAGCTCTTTCCCTTTCTTTCCTTCTCTGCCACCGCTCTGCCTCATCAATAAGACATTGGGACTCAGAGGGTTGATGCAGTTTGATGGACAAGTTGTCTCCATTCTGAACACTGGGGAACAAGCTCCTCCCAGTCAATGACAATATTACCCCCGAAAACGATGCCGGCTGCGCATGCGCCTTGTTGCATATATGCCCTCTTTTTAGGTCAAACCAAACCAAGTAAACAAACTCAGATTAAATCAGGACAAAGTAAAAGGGGCAGCTCCCCAAAAAGGAGGGGGAACAGCCCGAACAGAAATCAAAGTACAAAGGAAACTTAAAAACATCAAATTAAAATGTGATTATTGGGGTCAATAATGCACCCCAACCCCTGCGGTGCCCAGCGGGCGCGGAAAGCGTCAACCTCGCCCGTGGACACCGCATGCTCCCTCTCCAGGGACACCTGGCCGCGAACGTAGCCGCGGTAGAGGGGAAGACAGTCAGGATGGACGGCCCCCTCGATCGCCCGCAGCCTGGACCGGTAAATGGCGCGTTTCGCCAGGCCCAGGAGCAGGTTCACGAGGAGGTCGCCATCCCGACCCTCCCCTCTCCGCACCGGGTGTCCGTAGATCAGGAGCGTGGGACTGAAGTGCAGACAAAACATCAACAAAAGGTTCTTCAGGAAAACATAAAGGGAGTGCAGCCTAAGACACACAACAAAGACATGGTCCACGGACTCCACAAGGCCGCAGAAAGGGCAGTCTTCGGAGCCCGTGAACCAGTGAACCCTACGGTTGTGCGGAACTGCTGCATGCATCACCCTCCACCCCAGGTCCCCGACGTAATTGGGGGAGATCCCTCCGTAGAGGGACCTCCAGCGGGGACCTCCGCCGCCCGGCGGCAACAAGGCCCGCCAAGGTGTATCCGGGCGACAGGCGAGGAGGCAGTAGTGGAGGATGTGCAGCAGCAGCCCGCACAGGAAACGCCTCCGCGCGGTAGAAAAAGGCACGGAGGGCATTTCCGCGAGGCGGCTCAGGCTGTGGGGCACCTCACCCAGGGGAGGGGGCTGAGGCTTTGGGCCAATGTGGAATTCCGCCCGAACAGGGGAACGCTCGGGCGGGATCCCACCGCACGCCTGCGCCGTCTCAAGTTTGCGTGCAGTTTCGGGGCCGAGCACGACCGTCCTAAGGTCTAGGATGGCTTTGGCCGCGCGCCAGACGGACGTCCCCGCGCGCTCAGCCAGCACGTGGGGACTCATCCAGCCCGCTCCTCCGCCATCGAGCACGTCCCCGATTCTGGTCACCCCGGCGTCCACAGCCCTCCTCTCCGCCAGCCACCTGAAGTCATACGGCTGGAGGAGCGGATTCCTGACGGGGGAGAGCTGCGTCGCGAGGCGACCTTGTTCCAGACAGTGAGGAGGTCCTGGTAAAAGACGGGCAACTCCTGCAGGGTGGTCGGAAGGAGAATGTGCAAACTCCACACAGACAGTGACCCGAGCCGGGAATCGAACCCGGGACCCTGGAGCTGTGAAGCAGCAGTGCTAACCACTGTGCTACCGTGCCGCCCCAATATGCCCTGTTTGTGAACAGAACTCCCACTCACCTGATGAAGGGGCAGCGCTCCGAAAGCCCGTGGCTTCTGCGACCAAATAAACCTGTTGGACTTTAAACTGGTGTTGTGAACGCGGCCCGAACATGAGGAGCTGCGGTACCGCTCGGTACAAACTGGGGCCGTGAAGCTCTTTACCGAGGTTCACGGCTTACACAACCTGCTTACGCAGCGTTTCCGTCCACCCGCGAGATCCGTCGCCCCCTCCGTACCGTCAGTCACCTCTGACCTATCTCCGAGCCGAAAAAACAGCCCGTCTCCGTCGCCATTATCCACACTGCGCATGCTCCAGTCAGAACGGGCCACGCCCCTCATTCACTGTGATTGGTTGGAGGACCAGCCTCTCCGCTCGGACCTCCAACCGCGCCCCTTCTCTTCCCATTGGTCCGCGCTGCCGTCAATCAGCCGGGCATTGTGACGGTGACTTGCTGTTTGTCCAATAATCACAGTGACAGAGTCTCAGTGTAACAATGACACACACAGGCTCCAATACAATCAGAATGGGGATGGAGCACAGAGACAACACAGCAAAGCACTGACTTACTCTGAGTGTAACAATGACACACACAGGCTCCAATACAATCAGAGTGGGGATGGAGCACAGAGACAACACAGCAAAGCACTGACTTCAAAACAGAAAATGCTGCAAAACCTCAGCAGGTCTGACAGCAACTGTGGAGAGAGATTCCAGCCAACGTTTCGAGTCTGGATGACCCTTCGTCATGGATTGCCTTGATTTACTTTAGATTACTTACTCTGAGTGTAACAAACACAGTGTTTATTCCAATAATAAGTCAGGCTGCAGTGTGTTAGTGAACACAGTATTGGATCCAATGTAATGATAGTACAGAGGGTATAGAATCCCTACAGTGCAGAAGGAGGTCATTGAGCCTATACCAACAATGATCCCACCCCCAGCCCTATCCCCGTAACCCATGTAGTTATCCTGCTTATCCCCGACACTAAGGGCCAATTTAGCATGGCCAATCAATTTAATCTGCACATTTTTGGAGTGTGGGAGGAAACAAGAGCACCCGGAGGAAACCCACGCATACACAGGGAGAATGTGCAGACTCCACACAGTCAGCTGAGGCATGAATTGAACCCGGGTTCCTGGCGCTGTGAGGCAGCAATGCTAACCACTGTGCTGCCAGGCTGCCTGTGTTTTAAGAAATCTCATTAAAATCTGGAACTCGGATGGGGATATGGGTTGGTGTTTGGTGGGAATCAGATTTACAGAATTGGTTCCTGTCATAGCAACAATCCAATTGCTATATGTTGGTAAGACTGAGAGAAGTATTTAAAGTGGAGACCATAGGTGTGTTCAAGGATAATGATGGAATTTATGAACTTATGAACTGAGAAAATATTGAGAGCAAAGAAATCAATCTAAAAAATTGTAGTCACTTCACGTTGTTCCAGAAGTGGCGTCTGGTTGTGGAGATGTCAGGTTTTACACAGCACATGGTCATTCTGAATGGAGAATCTCTGAGTTGTACAATTCACATCATTTCAGGGGCCAGATTGTCTGCTCAGAAAGAGGAACGTTTCTGTGACACCAATGAAAAGCAACACACTCACTCACAGACACCCTCACACACAGAGTCTCACACCCTGCAAATTATCTCCTGTCACTTTATTGTTTTTAGTCTTTTTGAAATAAATCCTGAATGAACTATAAAATCATTCAGAAGTACTTGTTGAGATTCCCCTGAAAGACATCTATACTGTTCATTTCACTCCCTGTAGTTGTGATTTCCATATTCTCGCCACTCTTTGTAGAGAAATTTATCCTGGATTTCCTATTGGATTTCTTAGTGACTGTTTTATATTGATTGTCTCCAGTTTCTCAGTAACTTCATTGCAGTGTTAATCTAAGCCTACTTGTGACTAATAAATAAAAACTTTACTTTTTGCTCTTCCCCACAAGAGGAAACACTATTTCTGTATCTAAACCTTTTATAATTTTGAAGACCTCTGCTCAGGTTACCCCTCAGCCTTCATTTCTCAAGAAAGAAGAACTAGCCTGTCAATCCTTTCCTGATAAAAAAAACACACACGTTTTGAAAATCATTTATGCGATGTGGGCATTGCTGGCTTGGCCAGTATTTATGGCTAATCCCTGATTGCCCTTGAGAAGGTGGTGGTGAGCTGCCTTCTACATTAAAATCTCATCATTAAAATCTTCTCTGCACCCTTTCCAGTGCCTGGATATTTTTTTAATAATACGGTGACCAGAATGATATGCAGTAGTCAGTAAGATTCTTGATCAGAGAGTCACAGATTTTCCTAAAGTGGTTTGAGCTTATCCATGGTTTTAAATTAGATTCTTAGGAAGCAACAATTTAAAAATGATGCGTAATAAACAGGGGGAAAAAAACAAGACCCATGGCAGGTGAGTAACCGAGGCCCCAGCACTGATCCTGCGTTACCCAAATAGGCACTGCCTGCCAGTTGGAAAAAGATCCGTTTAATCCTACTCTTTGTTTCCTGTCTGCCAATCAGTTTTCTACCCATCTCAGTACAACAGCCCCAATCCCATGTGCTTTACTTTTTGTGAAGAAGTTGCCAAGTTGACGGACGAGGGGAATCGGGTTCACGTTATCTATCTCAGGGCATAATCATCAACAACTTGTATTTACACAGAGTGTTGTGGGGCTGGAGGAGGTTACTGAGATACTGAGGAACTTTTTAAAGTTCATTTTTACGGAATGTAGGCGTCACTGGCTGGGCCAGCATTTCTTTCCCATCCCTAACTGCCCTCCATTTCAGAGGGCATTTGAGAGTCAACCACATTGCTGGTCTGGAGTCACATGTAGGCCTGACCAAGTAAGGACGGCAGGTTTCCTTTTCTAAAGGGCGTTACTGAATCAAATGGGTTTTTACGACAATTGATTAAAGGTTGAGGATTGTCATTAGACTTTTAACTGAAGATTTTAATTGAATACAACTTTCACCATCGACTGTGGTGGGATTCGAACCTGGGTCCCCAGAGCCTTACCCTGAGTCCAGTGATAATTCCACTGTGCCACTGCCTACCCTATTCATCCAATTGTTATTGTTTATCTCAGGGCGCAGAAACAACAGAATCCAACTTTGCCGGTCACACATGAAGTCGTCTATGTTTCAGCAGGCTGTAATACTGATTAAACCCCTTCCCACACATGGAGCAGTTGAAAGGTTTTGCCCCAGTGTGAACTCGCTGGTGTCTCTGCAGGCGGGATGGATCAGTGAATCCCTTCCCACACAGGGAGCAGGTGAACGGTTCTGTCGCAGTGTGAGCTCGCTGGTGTTTCAGCATATAGGATGAATCAGTGAATGCCTTCCCACACACAGAGCAGGTGAACGGCTTCTCCCCGGTGTGAATGCGTTGGTGTCTCAGCAGGCCAGATGACTGAGCGAATCCCTTTCCACACACAGAGCACAGGAACGGCCTCTCCCCAGTGTGAATGCGATTGTGTTTCAGCAGATCATCACTTCTTTTAAAGGTCTTATTGCATTCTGAGCATTGAAAAGGTCTCTTGTCAGAGTGAATGTGTTGGTGTTGATTGCAGTAGGAAAACTGAGCAAATCTTTTGCCGCAAATGGAGCAGGAGAACGGCTTCTCCCCTGTGTGAATGCGGCGGTGTCTCCGGAGGCTGGATGACTCCGTGAAAGCCTTCCCACACACGGAGCAGATGAATGCCTTCTCCCCGGTGTGAATAGGCCGGTGACTCAGCAGATGCTGCAAACAAGTAAATGTTTTCCCACACACAGGGCAAACGTATGGCCTCTCCCCAGTGTGAGTGCCCTGGTGTCTCAGCAGACTAATCCTTCTTTTGAAGGTCTTCTCACATTTAAAGCATTTAAAATGTCTCTTCTGAAAATGAATCTGTTGGTGAACAGTGTAGTGGGAGGACTGAGTGAATCTCTTCCCACACTGGGAGCAGCTGAATGGCCTGTCCTTGGTGTGAACTTGTTGGTGCTCAGTGAGATGCACTGAGTCGCTGAACGACTCTCCACAGTGAGAGCAGCTGAACGGTCTCTCGTGTGTGTGAAGGAGCTGGTGCTCTGCAAGGCGGGAGGACTGGCTGAACCTCTTCCCGCAGTGGGAGCAGCTGAACGGTCTCTCGTCAGTGTGAAGGAGCTGGTGTTGGGCCTGTTCCTCAGAGGTTTCAATGCTTTGCCCAGAGTCAGAGCTTTGAAGAGGCTTCTGAATAATGTGATCGAGTTGGTGAGCCAGCAGGTTGGACGAACACATGAATTTCTTCCCACACACGGAGCAGGTGAATGAACTCTCACTGTTGCGAGCTCGCTGTCGTGTCAGCATGTTTTCCAGCTGTATCAATCCCTCCCCACAGGAGGAGCAAGGAAACAGATTCTCACCAGTTTCCAACTGAGATGGTCAATTAAATCCCTTCAGATGTACAAACCTTCAAATCCCAATGAATTGATTGACTCTGTCTGACGTGAGATTTGATTGGCCAGACTGCAAATCCTCCTCTTCTATTTCCTGCAAAATAAGTTTACAAAGAATTACGTCGCTGGCACGGTGGCACAGTGGTTAGTACTCCTGCCTCACAGCGCCAGGGACCTGGGTTCGATTCCGGCCTTGGTTACCTGTCTGTGTGGAGTTTACACAGTAAGGAGTCTAACAACAGTCCAACAGGTTTATTTGGTAGCAAAAGCCACTAGCTTTCGGAGCGCTGCTGTGTGGAGTTTGCACATTCTCTACTTGTCTGCGTGGGTTTCCTCCGGGTGCTCCAGTTTTCTCCCACAGTCCAAAGATATTCAGGTTAGGTGGATTTCATGCTAAATTATCCATTTTTCCCCCAGCATGTGTAGGTTAGGGAGATTAGTGGGGTAAATAAGTTGGGTTATGTTGTTGGGGCCTTGGTGGGATGCTCTGTCAGAGAGTTGACTTGATGGGCCAAATAGCCTCCTTCCGAGCTGTGGAATTCTATGAATATATCTATCCTGGACTGACAGTGGTGACTTTTGTGAACTCCCTTTACAGGATATTGGAAAGGAGGATTTACAGCAAGAAAACACAAACCAAACATCACGTTGAGATCTGACAGTCACTCGGATCATTAGGAGCTGATTGTTATTATCTTTGAACAGGGAAGGAGAATTGTTTGTTCTGTCTGTGACAATACACAAACAGGCCATTCGGTTTATCGAGTCTGTACTGGAGTTTATACTCCACATGAGTCTCCTCTCATTCTGATCACCACATCTCAGCTTTTCAGTTGATTTTTCCAATCCCTTTTCTCTCATAAGCTCATATATTTTCCTTTTGAAAGCATCTAAAGTATTTGTGTCAACCACTTCCAGTCGCAGTGAGTTCCATATTCTAACAACTGTCTGAAGAAAGAAACATCTCCTATTTTCCTGTTTGATTTATTTGTTGTCTGTTCATGGTTCCCAGTAATGGAAAAACCAACAAGTGGAAACATTCCATTCACATCTCCCTACTTGTCCCATTCAGAAAGCCCGTATCAGAAGAGACAAGATTTTCTCTTGGTTTGAGCTTGTTGTGTGTAAATCCTCCCTTTCTAACCGCCTGTAACAAAAAATATCCAAAATCCATCACGATAGAAAATCCAGGTACAAGTAATTCAGAAAGCTATTGTTTGTTATGAGGGGAATGGAGTAAAAGCAAGGAAGTTATGTTTCAGTTGCACACGGTGAGTCTGTATCTGGAGCAATGTCTACATTTCGATTTCCTTATTTTAGGAAAAATATAAATGCATTAGAAGTTCATAGAAGGTTTAGTCGACGAACACCTGGAATAGGTGGATAGTCTGATGAGGAGCAGTGAGACAGTCTCTGCTCGAGTTTAAAAGAGTAAGAGGCAACTTAATTTAAACCTTTCAGATCCTGAAAGGTCTTGGATGTGGAGAGGAGTCATAGAGGTTTATAGCATGGAAACAGGCCCTTCAGCCCAACTTGTCCATGCTGCCCCTTTTTTTAACCCCGAAACTAGTCCCAATTGCCCGCATTTGGCCCATATCCCTCTGTACCCATCGTACCCATGTAACTGTCTAAATGCTTTTCAAAAGACAAAATTGTACCCGCCTCTACTACTACCTCTGGCAGTTTGCTCAAGACACTCTCCACCCTCTGTATGAAAATATTGCCCCTCTGGACCCTTTGTATCTCTCCCTTCTTACCTGAAATCTATGCCCTCTAGTTTTAGACTCCCCTACCTTTGCAAAAAGATATTGACTGTCTAGCTGATCTATGGCCCTCATTATTTTATAGACCGCTATAAGATCACCCCTATGCCTCCTGCGCTCCAGAAAAAAAATTCCCAGTCTATCCAGTCTCTCCTTATAACCATCAAATCCCAGTAGCATCCTCGTAAATCTTTTCTGCACTCTTTCTCGTTTAATAACAACCTTTCTATAATAGGGTGACCAGAACTGCACACAGTATTCCAAGTGTGGCCTTACCAATGTCTTGTACAACTTCAACAAGACGTCCCAACTCCTGTATTTAATGTTCTGACCAATGAAACCAAGCATGCCGAATGCCTTCTTCACCACTCTACCTATGAACCTGTACCCCTAGATCTCTTTGTTCTGTAACTCTCCCCAATGCCCTACCATTAACTGAGTAAGTCCTGTCCTGGTTCAATCTACCAAAATGCATCACCTCGCATTTATCAAAATTAAACTCCATCTGCCATTCACCAGCCCACTGGCCCAATTGATCAAGATCCCGATGCAATCCGAGGTAACCTTCTTCACTGTCCACTATGCCACCAATCCTGGTGTCATCTGCAAACTTACGAACCATACTGCAAACTTACTAACCATGCCTACTAAATTCTCATCCACATCATGAATATAAATGACAAATAACTGTGGACCCAACACCGATCCCTGAGGCACACGGCTGGTCACAGGCCTCCAGTTTGAAAAACAACCATCTACAACCACCCTCTGTCTTCTGTCATCAAGCCAGTTTTGTACCTATTTGGCTACCTCACCCTGGATCCCGAGAGATTTAACCTTATGCAACAACTTACCATTTGATACCTTGTCAAAGGCCTTGCTAAAGTCCATGTAAAGAACATCAACTGCACTGCCCTCATCTAACTTCTTGGTTACCCATTCAAAAAACTCAATCAAATTTGTGAGACATGATTTTCCACTCCAAAGCCATGCTGACTGTTTCTAATCAGTCCTTGCTTCTCTGCATGCCTGTAGATCCTGTCTCTCAAAATACCTTCCAACAACTTGTTGGAAGTGTTGTTTACTCTTATGGGAGAATCTCGGGGTCACTGTTTAAACAAGTGTTGCGCATAGAGACAGAGATTAGATATTTTTCACACAGTGGGTCGTGAATCTTTGGATCTCCATTCCTCAAAAGTAGATATATATCTCTTGGGGCAAAAGGGATATTATGGGGGGATGGGTGGGACAAGGGTATTGAATTTGAGGATCAGCCATGACCATAATGAATGGCAGGGAACGTTCAAAGGGCTGAATGGTCTATTTCCGCTTCTATTTTCTATGCATGTTTCTATGTAAACATGAGGAGCTTGGGGCTGAAGTGTAACCAAAAGGCCATACGACATAGGAGCAGAATTAGGCGACTCGGCCCATCGAGGCTGCTTCACCATTCAGTCATGGGCTGATATTTTTCTCATCCCCATTCTCCTACCTTTTCACCATAACCCCTGATCCACTTATTAATCAAGAACCTATCTATCTCTGTCTTAAAGACACTCAATGACCTGGCCTCCACAGCCTTCTGTGGCAAAGAGTTCCACAGATTCACCACTCTCTGGTGGGCCAGTGGGCTGACGAATGGCAGATGGAATTTAATTTCGACAAATGCGAAGTGATGCATTTTGGTAGATTGAACCAGGACAGGACTTACTCAGTTAATGGTAGGGCATTGGGGAGAGTTACAGAACGAAGAGATCTAGGGGTACATGTTCATAGCTCCTTGAAAGTGGAGTCACAGGTGGACAGAGTGGTGAAGAAGGCATTCGGCATGCTTGGTTTCATCGGTCAGAACATTGAATACAGGAGTTGGAATGTCTTGTTGAAGTTGTACAAGACATTGGTAAGGCCACACTTGGAATACTGTGTGCAATTCTGGTCACCCTATTATAGAAAGGATATTATTAAACTAGAAAGAGTGCAGAAAAGATTTAGTAGGATGCTACCGGGACTTGATGGATTGAGTATAAGGAGAGGCTGAATGGACTGGAACTTTTTTCTCTGGAGCGTAGGAGGCTGAGGGGTGATCTTATAGAAGTCTATAAAATAATGAGGGGCATAGACAAGGTAGATAGTCAATATCTTTTCCCAAAGGTAGGGGAGTCTAAAACTAGAGGGCATAGGTTTAAGGTGAGAGGGGAGAGATACAAAAGTGTCCAGAGGGGCAATTTGTTCACACAGAGGGTGGTGAGTGTCTGGAACAAGCTGTGGGTACAATTGTATCTTTTAAAAAGCATTTAGATAGTTACATGGGTGCGATGGGAATAGAGGGATGTGGGCCAAATGCAGGCAATTGGGATTAGCTTCAGGGGTTTTAAAAAAAAAGGGCAGCATGGACAAGTTGGGCCGAAGGGCCTGTTTCCATGCTGTAAACCTCGATGACTCTGGCTGAAGAAATTCTTCCTCATCTCTGTTTGAAAGGAACATCCCTTTAGTCTGAGGTTGTGCCCTCTGGTTCTAGTTTTATCGACTCGTGGAAACATCCTCTCCACGTCCACTCTGTCCAGGCCTCGCCGTACCCTGTAAGTTTCAATAAATTCCTCCTCAACCTTCTAGACTCCAACAAGTACAAAAGCCGTGTAACCGCTTCAGGTAAGTATTCCGGGATGCAACCTCTCATACTGAATATGTACATGACCCATTAACTTCTCTTGGCTGCAAACGTGAGGTGCAGCCTGGGAGTGGGTGAAGCTGTTTGAAAATCTGATGCTCAAATTTAGTCATGTTTCCGAGCACGAGGACCCGGTGGGAGCAGAAACACAAAGACCCGCCCCCTCACGGTTGCGTCACCAAGACACCAGCGCATGCGCTCTGCTCCCTGCTCAATCAAGATGGCGGCTGTTAACCTGAGCATCGTCTCGGGAAAAAGACCCGAAACTGCAAACACGGGACTTACGGGCTCATATTCGATGTTTGAGGCCTTTAACAGGTATTTAAAAACTGTCTACGTCCATCCGCCGGTTCGATTGCTCCCTCTATGTTTCTGCATCCTTACCGGCTGCTGACGAGACAGAGGAACTTCTCTCCAGTTGCTGTCACCCACACTGCGCGTGCTGCAGACGCCTTTGCTTACTGCGCATGCGCACCTCTCCCATGCGTGGAACAGGGAACTCTTCCGATTGGTCCGGAGCTGCGCATGTTTCAGGTCCCGCCCCTCATTCACTCCGATTGGTTGGAGGACCAGCCGCTCCCGCTCGGTCCTCCAGTCCCGCCCCCTCTTCCTATTGGCCCGGAACTGCCGTCAATCAGTCCCCTGGGCATTGTGATGTGGAGCACGCGCAGTGTCATTGCTGGCCTTGGCGCTTGTTTGTCCCGGAGAAGCGGAGTCAGCGTTAGGCGGTGGCTGGGAGGATTTGGAAACACTTTGTGGATCCGCAAACCCTTCAGAATCATTGTCAGCTCCCTGGTTTGCAGCTGCGGGGCTTCTCCCTCCCTCCCTCTCGGGAACAGGCCCAGGTTAACGGCCCCATCCTGGCTCAGCCACTGGAGAATGGTTCACATGATGTGGAGATGCCGGCGTTGGACTGGGGTAAACACAGTAAGAAGTTTAACAACACCAGGTTAAAGTCCAACAGGTTTATTTGGTAGCAAAAGCCACACAAGCTTTCGAGGCTCTGAGCCCCTTCTTCAGGTGAGTGGGAATTCTGTTCACAAACAGAACTTATAAGACACAGACTCAATTTACATGAATAATGGTTGGAATGCGAATACTTACAACTAATCCAGTCTTTAAGAAACAAAACAATGGGAGTGGAGAGAGCATCAAGACAGGCTAAAAAGATGTGTATTGTCTCCAGACAAGACAGCCAGTGAAACTCTGCAGGTCCACGCAACTGTGGGAGTTACAAATAGTGTGACATAAATTCTGATTCTAGGATCGCATGATAAAGAAAAACCCTGCCACAGCAACCTCTGCAAGACGTGCCGGATCATCGACACAGATGCCATCATCTCACGTGAGAACACCATCCACCAGGTACACGGTACATACTCTTGCAACTCGGCCAACGTTGTCTACCTGATACGCTGCAAGAAAGGATGTCCCGAGGCATGGTACATTGGGGAAACTATGCAGACGCTGCGACAACGGATGAATGAACACCGCTCGACAATCACCAGGCAAGACTGTTCTCTTCCTGTTGGGGAGCACTTCAGCGGTCACGGGCATTCGGCCTCTGATATTCGGGTAAGCGTTCTCCAAGGCGGCCTTCGTGACACACGACAGCGCAGAGTCGCGGAGCAGAAACTGATAGCCAGGTTCCGCACACACAAGGACGGCCTCAACCGGGATATTGGGTTTATGTCACACTATTTCACATAAATATTTCTGCTTTTTTCCTCCTGAGTCTTTATCATGCGATCCTAGAATCAGAATTTATGTCACACTATTTGTAACTCCCACAGTTGCGTGGACCTGCAGAGTTTCACTGGCTGTCTTGTCTGGAGACAATACACATCTTTTTAGCCTGTCTTGATGCTCTCTCCACTCCCATTGTTTTGTTTCTTAAAGACTGGATTAGTTGTAAGTATTCGCATTCCAACCATTATTCATGTAAATTGAGTCTGTGTCTTATAAGTTCTGTTTGTGAACAGAATTCCCACTCACCTGAAGAAGGGGCTCAGAGCCTCGAAAGCTTGAATGGTTCACATCAGAGGATGGGGGAGGGGGACAATAAATAAGAGGTTACACTTTGGCCTCAAATCAATGAGGACTCTGATCTCTGGGAAGGAAGGAAACCCTGGGAGATGGGCGGGGAGGATTCACAAACACCCGCTGGAGGCCCCAACATCCCCAATAAGACCCATTGGTTTTATTGTCAGTCTGCAGAAAGCAGCTGGAGAACTGAATCCACAGGAAGAGTTTTAACAACACCAGGTTAAAGTCCAACAGGTTTATTTGGCAGCAAATGCCATTAGCTTTCGGAGCACTGCTCCTTTGTCCGATTGAGTGGATATCTGCTCTCAAACAGGGCATACAGAGACAGAAAATCAAGTTACAGAATACTGATTAGAATGCAAATCTTTACAGCTAATCAGGTCTTAAAGATACAGACAGTGTGAGTGGAGGGATTAGGCACAGGTTAATGAAATGAGTATTGTCTCCAGACAGGACAGCCAGTGAGATTCTGCAAGTCCAGGAGGCAAGCTGTGGGGGTTACCGATAGTGATCTGGATGAGGGTATAGTTGGGTGGATTAGCAAATTTGCTGATGACACCAAAGTCGGTGGTGTGGTAGACAGTGAGGAAGGGTGTCGTAGTTTGCAGGAAGACTTAGACAGGTTGCAAAGTTGGGCCGAGAGGTGGCGGATGGAGTTTAATGCGGAGAAGTGTGAGGTAATTCACTTTGGTAGGAATAACAGATGTGTTGAGTATAGGGCTAACGGGAGGACTTTGAATAGTGTGGAGGAGCAGAGGGATCTAGGTGTATGTGTGCATAGATCCCTGAAAGTTGGGAATCAAGTAGATAAGGTTGTTAAGAAGGCATATGGTGTCTTGGCGTTTATTGGTAGGGGGATTGAATTTAGGAGTCGTAGCGTTATGTTGCAACTGTACACAACTCTGGTGCGGCCGCACTTGGAGTACTGTGTGCAGTTCTGGTCCCCACATTACAGGAAGGATGTGGAGGCTTTGGAGAGGGTGCAGAGGAGGTTTACCAGGATGTTGCCTGGTATGGAGGGGAGATCCTATGAGGAGAGGCTGAGGGATTTGGGATTGTTTTCGCTGGAAAGGCGGCGGCTAAGAGGGGATCTTATTGAAACATATAAGATGATTAGAGGTTTAGATAGGGTGGATAGTGATAGCCTTTTTCCTCTGATGGAGAAATCCAGCACGAGGGGGCATGGCTTTAAATTGAGGGGGGGTAGTTATAGAACCGATGTCAGGGGTAGGTTCTTTACCCAGAGGGTGGTGAGGGATTGGAATGCCCTGCCAGCATCAGTAGTAAATGCGCCTAGTTTGGGGGCGTTTAAGAGATCCGTAGATAGGTTCATGGACGAAAAGAAATTGGTTTAGGTTGGAGGGTCACAGTTTTTTTTTTTTAACTGGTCGGTGCAACATCGTGGGCCGAAGGGCCTGTTCTGCGCTGTAATGTTCTATGTTCTATGTTCTAGTGTGACATGAACCCAAGATCCCGGTTTAGGCCGCCCTCATGTGTGCGGAACTTGGCTCTCAGTTCTGCTCAGCGACTCTGCGCTGTCGTGTGTCGTGAAGGCCGCCTTGGAGAATGCTTACCCGAAGATCAGAGGCTGAATGCCCATGACCGCTGAAGTGCTCCCCAACAGGAAGTGAACGGTCTTGCCTGGTGATTGTCGAGCGGTGTTCATTCAGCCGTTGTCGTAGCGTCTGCATGGTTTTCCCAATGTACCATGCCTCGGGGCATCCTTTCCTGCAGCGTATCAGGTAGACAATGTTGGCCGAGTTGCAAGAGTAGGTACCGTGTATCAGGTAGATGGTGTTCTCACGTGAGACGATGACATCCGTGTCGATGATCCGGCACGTCTTGCAGAGGTTGCTGTGGCAGGGTTGTGTGGTGTCGTGGTCACTGTTCTCCTGAAGGCTGGTTAGTTTGCTGCGGACAATGGTCTGTTTGAGGTTGTGCGGTTGTTTGAAGGCAAGAAGTGGGGGTGTGGGGATGGTCTTGACGAGATGTTCGTCTTCATCAATGACATGTCATTGATCAGAACTGAATCCAGACAGAGGAGAGGGAGGGAGGGAGAAAACTGGGAATGGAGGAAAAGAATGTTGGAGATGATGAGATGGGTTTGGATTTCAGCCCAGGGAGGAGGGAGAGGGTGTGGAACGGGGATTTACAGGTTTGGGGGAACAAGCGGAAAAAATGTTCCAGAGAAACTAGAATTGTCTGTTCAGAATTTCTATCCTGGACTGACAGTAGTTTTGTTATCTTCTTTTGCAGGATATTTGAAGGGAAACTCAAATCAAATTTCATACGAATATTTTACAATCATTCGATTTATCAGCACCTAAACTCAATTAGCCTTTGAATGTGGAAGGAAAAATGTTTGTTCTGCCTGTGGGAAAATATTTCAAACATCAGTGTGACTGGAGAAGCATCGAGACACATGCACACACTGGAGTGAGACTGTTCCAGTGAACTGACTGTGGAAAGAGCTTTACCCAGTTACGCAGCCTGAAAAACATCACACCATTCACTGTCGGGTGAAACCGTACACGTGTTCTGTGTGGACAAGGATTTAACAGATCATCCAACCTGGAGCGACACAAAGACACCAGCACCATGGAGAAACTGTGGAAAAGTTTGTAAAACCCCATCTCAGCTGGAAATTCATCGACGCTGTCACACTGGGGAGAGACCATTCATCTGCTGTATGTGTGGTAAAGGATTCGCTCAGTCATTTAGCCTGGTGTCACACCAGCGAGTTCACACTGAGGACAGACCTTTTAAATGCTCTGACTGTGGGAACAGTTTTAAGAGTTCTGAGGGTTTAATTCACCATCAACGGGTTCACACTGGCGAGAGACCATTCAATTGCTCTCAATGTGGGAAGAACTTCAGGCAAGTATCTCACCTCACTGAACACCTACGTGTTCACACTGGGGAGAAACCCTTCACCTGCTCCATGTGTGGGAAGGGATTCACTTGTGCTTCCCACCTCACTGAACACAAGCGTGTTCACACTGGGGAGAGACCATTCAGCTGCTCTCAGTGTGGGAAACATTTCAGGCAGTATTCCACCCTCACTGAACACAAGCGTGTTCACACTGGGGAGAGACCGTTTGTTTGCTCCTTTTGTGGGAAAGGATTTGTTAAATCATCCCATCTTCTTCGACACCAGCGCATCCACACTGGAGAGAGACCATTCACCTGCGCTGAGTGTGGGAAGAGATTCACTACAACATCTCACCTCAGTGAACACCAGAGTCTTCACACTGGGGAGAAACCTTTCACCTGCTCCCTATGTGGCAAGGGATTCACATGTTTATCCTACCTCAGAAGACACAAAATTGTTCACTCCGATGAGAGACCCTGTAAATGTTCTGACTGTGGGAAGAGGTTTAAAAGCAGAAATGAACTGATGAAACACCAGCCTCTTCACACAGGGGAGAGGCCGTTTGCTTGCTCTGTGTGTGGGAAGGGATTCACTCAGTCATCACAGCTCAGCAACCATCAGCTTGTTCATACTGATAAGAGACTGTTTCAATGCTCTGACTGTGGAAAGAGCTTTAAAAGTGCAGGGAATCTGCAGAGACACCAAACCACCCACACTGAGAGAGGCTGTTCAGCTGCTCTTCATCTGGGAACTGATTCACTACTTCATCCCAAATCACTGAACACCTGCGGGTTCACACTGGTGGGAGGCCATTCATCTGATTTGAGTGTGGGAAGGGATTCACTGTCATCCAGCCTGCTAAAACACCAGTGCACTCCCACTGAGGGAGCATGTTCACCTGCTCCGTGTGAGACAAGGGATTCAATCAGTTAAGCAGCTTTATTTCACATCAACTTGTTCAGACTGAAAAATAAATGGTTTTGATGTTCTGATTGTGACGAGATTTAAAAGATCTGCTGCAACACAAGCACAACACTGAGCAGAGGCTGTTTACCTGCTCCATGTGTGGGAAGGGATTCACTCAGTCATTGTATCTCAGTAAACATCAACTTGTTCACATTGAGAAGAGACTGTTTAAATGCTTGGACTGTGAGAAGAGGTTTAAAAGCTCCCTACCTAACAGCACCGTGTACCTGCACCACAGGGATTGCAGTGATTGAAGAAGGCAGCTCACCACCACCTTCACAAGAGTAATGAGGAAGGGCAATAAATGCTGGCCTGAGCATTTGAAAAATGGATAGAAGTCATCGGTGATTTTTCACTCAGTTATTAAGAAGCAACGGTTTAGATATGATACATAAAAGACATACAACCTGTAATAGGTAAGATCCCGGATGAAGGAAATACTGATCTCCGCTGATCGCTGAAGGTGATATTCTCCTCGGAATGGGATGTGGACAGAGATGCCCACATCCTGTAAATTAATATGAAAAAAGTAATCTGCTGAGACACCAACCCACAGATACTGGAGAGGCCTTTCACCTGCAGTGTGAGAGAGAAGCAATTTATTCTCATTCACCCTGCAGACACACCAGGGAGATAACAAGTGATTCCAGGGGTTGGATTCTGCTTTAATCACATCCAGAACTCAACTGTGTTCATTCTGATATTTGGAGTTTTTTTTTCAGTTGACGTTAATAATCCCTGGAACTGGGCTGGAGTTTAATAACCTGTATATAATTAAATCAGCTTTGTGACAAGCTCAGTGTTGGAGTCCTTGATTTCACTGAGAGGAGACTGATTGATGTCCTGTTACTGACTGTTCCATTGTTGGGTCTTTTCCCCTTTTTTAATGGAAGATTTATATTTATAATAGCGCCTTTCACAACTTCAGGATGTCCCAAAGTGCTTTACAGCCAATGAAGTTCGTTGAAGTGTAATCAATGCCTTAGTGTAGGAAATGCAGTCCCCAAATTGTGCACAGCAAGATCCCACACACAAATGTGATTGTGAGCAGAGAATCTGTTCAGTGATGATTGTTGAGGGATAAATATTAAGCAATAAACTTCTCTGCTCTTTGGAATAACATCCTGGGAAGTTTTACACCCAACTAAGAGGGCAGATGGGGCCATGGTTGAAGGTCTCATCTGGAAGATGGGACCTGTGACAGTGCAGTGCTCCCTCAGAACTGCATCAGAATATCAGCCTGGATTTGATGCTGATGTTTCTGGATGTGGATTTGAACCCTCAACCTCCTGACTCACTGAGCCACAACTAACTCATCATTACTCTAGATTATTTCAGTTACTCTCATGGACAAGTGTAAGGTTTCAGTCTGGGGATTATAGATGACCAGAAATACCCAAAAAATGGATAGAAGTCACTGGTGATTTTTCACTCAGTTATTAAGAAGCAACAGTTTAGATATGATACATAAAAGACATACAACCTGTAATAGGTAAGATCCCAAATGAAGAAAGTACTGATCTCTGCGGCTGGAGGTGATGTTCTCCTCAGAATGGTTTACTGATCCCGGATTAGAAGGATGCCGATCTCCTGTCTCAGTCACCTTTAACCACTTTGAGAAGCTCTTTGTTGTTTGAAGTGATTTCCCCACACACAATTCCATTTATGTAGCTTATTTCTGTGGCGGCGGGGGGTGGGACGGGGCTGGGCGGTGGTGTGGTGGCTCGTGTGGTGTGGTGGCTAGTGTTGGTGTTTATGTCAATCATTTATTTCATTATCATTTGCAAGGGACAGATGTTCAGTGAATTCCCTGTTATTTCCATTCGAGTCATAGAGGTTTACAGCATGGAAACAGGCCCTTTGGCCCAACTTGTTCATGTTGCCCCTTTTTTTAACCACAAGGCCAGTCCCAGTTGTCCACATTTGGCTCATATCCCTCTTTACCCATCTTACCCATGTAACCGCTTTTTAAAAGACAAAATTGTACCCGCCTCTACTACTAACTCTGGCAGCTTGTTCCAGACGCTCACCACCCTCTGTGTGAAAGAAATGCCCATCTGGACCCTCTTGTATCTCTCCTCTCTCACCTTAAACCTATGCCCTCTAGCTTTAGACTCCCCTACCTTTGGGAAAAAATATCGACTATCCAGCTGATCTGTGCCCCTCATTATTTTATAGACCTCTATAAGGTCACCCCGAAGCCTCCTACGCTCCAGAGAAAAATGTCCCAGTCTATCCAGCCTCTCCTTATATCTCAAACCATCAAGTCCCAGTAGCATCCTAGTAAATCTTTTCGGCACTCTTCCTAGTTTTATAATATCCTTTCTATAATAGGGTGGCCAGAACTGTACACAGTATTCCAAGTATGGCCTTATCAATGTCTTGTACAACTTCAATAAGACATTTGTTCGACTGGAGCAGGACAGAGGGAGAGATTCTCAGCAGCAGTGCTGAGGGTGAGTAAAGTGCTGTGATTTATTTATTTAATCCGTTTTGTCGCGGGCTTTTTTCAAGGGTTTAAACGAAGGGAAGTGGGAGTAGGCCACAGGGGATTCTGGGAGATTGTGTTTTTGTAGTATAAAAGTCACTCTCTACAGCGGGCAGCGTCGGGAGTGGGCAGCGGAGTGAGTGGGGAGTAGAGTGTGAACTGGCTTTGGCTCACAGCTTCGGCGAGGACAGGCAGAGGCAGGGTAGGGATTCACTTTTAAATTACACCAACTTATACAAGGTAAATTGGTATGGAGGGATATGTAATGTGCTGTTTCTGCATGATGTGGGAGCAAGTGGACCCCAGGGACCATGTCTGCAGTAAGTGCTGGTTGCTGGAGGATCTCCAGCTCAAAATAGATGAACTGGACTCTGAGCTACAGACACTGAGGCTTATCAGGGAAGGGGAGAGCTATCTGGATAATGTGTATAAAGAGAAAGGCACGTCCCTTAGACTGACTAACTTAGCTGGGGGTCAGAGACAACAGGGAGTGGCTGCAGGTGAGGCGGGAAGTGGGGGGAAGAAGGCGGGCAGACGGGGGAAGAAGGGAAGTAGTTTGCGGGAGGTAAAGTCCCAAGAACCTCAGCCCTTAAATCTTTGTAACAGATTTGAGGTTCTTGCCACCAGTGTAGATGGGAAAAATGACTGCGAGAAGGACGAGCAAACTGTCAGCAGTACCAGGGTGCAGGGTGCTGCTGCAACGGAGAAATCAAAGAGAAATGTAGTAGTAATTGGGGATAGTGTAGTTAGGGGCATAGACACTGTTCTCTGTGACCAGGAGAAGCAATACCGTAGGTTGTGTTGCCTGCCTGGTGCTCGGGTCCAGGATGTATCATCTGGGCTGCAGAGGAATCTGGAGTGGGAGGGTGAAAATCCAGTTGTTGTGGTCCATGTAGGTGCCAATGAGATAGACAAAACAGGAACTAAGGATCTACAGAGGGAGTACGAAGAGCTGGGGAACAAATTAAAAAGCAGAACCAACAAGGTGGTAATCTCTGGATTACTACCTGAGCCACGCACAAATTGGCGCAGGGTTAATAGGATTAAGGAGACGAATGCGTGGCTCAAGGATTGGTGTGGGAGGAATGGGTTCGAATTCATGGGGCATTGGCACCAGTATTTGGGCAGATGGGACCTGTATAGATGGGATGGTCTCCGTTTGAACTGTGCTGGGATCAGAGTCCCAGCGAATCGTATCACTAGGGCTGTAGATAGGGGTTTAAACTAATTTATGGGGGGGGGGAGGGTGCAGAGGTAAGAGGAATTACGAAATCAATGGTAGATGAGAGGGAGCGAGTGCAAGTGAATGAGGGCATTCAAGTAGTTAAAGGAGTAGAGGGCGAGGGAGAGGTTGATAGCGTTTCTTCAAATCGGGTCCAGATAAAAGCTGGAATTAGGACACTTTGCCTGAATGCAAGAAGCATTCGGAACAAAGTTAATGAGTTGATGGCGCAAATCAGCACTAATGGGTATGATCTAGTGGCCATTACAGAAACGTGGCTGCACGGAGACCAGGACTGGGAGATGAATATCCAGGGGTATCAGGCATTTAGGAAGAATAGACAGGAAGGAAAACGTGGTGGGGTAGCTCTGTTAATAAAAGATAATATCAGGGTAGTCGTGAGGGATGACATAGGCTCTAAGGAACAAAACGTGGAATCGTTATGGGTAGAGATAAGGAATAGTAGGGGGAGAAAGACACTAGTAGGCGTGGTCTATAGGCCCCCAAATAATAATGTTGAGGTGGGGAGGGCTATAAACAAGCAAATAATGGATGCGTGCAAAAACGGAACAGCAATAATCATGGGGGACTTCAACCTGCATATTGATTGGCTGACTCAAGTTGGAAGGGGTGGGAGGGAGAGTTCTTAGAATGCTGTCATGATAGTTACCTTGAACAGTATGTTACAGAACCGACGAGGGAACGAGTTATCTTAGATCTGGTAATGTGTAACGAGGTAGGTAGAATTAAGGATGTTCTTGTGAAGGACCCTCTTGGGTCAAGTGATCACAATATGGTCGAATTTCTGATACAAATGGAAGAGGAGAAAGTAGGGTCCAATACCACTGTCCTCTGTTTGAACAGAGGGAAGTACGATAGGATGAGGGTTGAATTGGTGAAGGTGGACTGGGAGAACAGACTGGTAGGTAGGACAGCTGAGGAACAGTGGAGGATTTTTAAGGAGATCCTTTTCAGTGCTCAACAACAATATAGAAGTGATAAAGAAGGGTTGTAAGAAAAGGGATAACCAGCCGTGGATAACGAAGGAAATTAAGGAGAGTATTAAATTGAAGACCGATGAGTACGGAGTGGCCAAAAACAGTGGAGAATCGGAAGATTGGGAAAACTTTAAGAAACAACAAAGAACGACTAAGAAAGCGATAAAGAAAGGAAAGATAGGTTATGAAGCCAGGCTAGCTCTAAATATAAAAAATGATAATAAAATCTTTTACAAATATATAAAAAGGAATAGAGTGGCAAGAGTGAATGTTGGACCCTTGGAGGACGAGAGGGGGGATTTAATAGTGGGAAATGAGGAAGTGGCTGAAACTTTAAATAAGTTTTTTGTGTCGGTCTTCACGGTGGAAGACACAAATAGTTTACCGAATATTAACGATAGAGGGTTGGTAGGAGGAGAGGTACTCAATACAATTAATGTTACCAGGGAGGCAGTGCTTGGTAGACTAACGGGACTGAAGGTGGACAAGTCCCCGGGCCTGGATGGAATATATCCCAGGGTACTGAAAGAAATGTCAGAAGTAATAACGGATGCGTTAGTGGTTATTTGTCAAAATTCGTTGGATTCTGGGGTAGTGCCGGCGGATTGGAAAATGGCTAATGTTACGCCGCTGTTTAAAAAAGGAAATAGACAAAAGGCGAGTAACTACAGGCTAGTTAGCTTAACGTCTGTAGTTGAGAAATTGCTGGAATCCATCATTAAAGAAGAAATAGCAGGCCATCTGGATAAGAATGGTTCGATTAAGCAGACGCAGCATGGATTCATGAGGGGAAAGTCGTGCTTGACGAACTTGTTGGATTTTTATAAAGATGTGACTCGTGCGGTTGACGGAGGGGAACTGGTGGATGCGGTGTTTTTGGATTTCCAAAAGGCGTTTGATAAGGTGCCTCACAAAAGGTTGCTGAAGAAGATTGGGTCACACGGAGTTGGGGGTAGGGTGTTCGCGTGAATTGGGGATTGGCTATCCGACAGGAAGCAGAGAGTCAGAATAAATGGGTGCTTTTCTGGTTGGCAGATGGTAACGAGTGGCGTGCCGCAGGGATCGGTACTGGGCCTCAACTATTTACCATTTATATAGACGAACTGGAGGAGGGGACTGAGTGTAGGGTAACAAAGTTTGCAGACGACACAAAGATAAGTGGAAAAGTGAATCGTGTGGAGGGCTTAGAAGGTCTGCAGAGAGATTTGGACAGGCTGAGTGAGTGGGCGAGGATCTGGCAGATGGAGTATAACGTTAACAAATGCGAGGTTATTCACTTTGGAAGAAATAATAGCAAATTGGATTATTATCTAAATGGAAAGAAATTACAACATGCTGCTGTGCAGAGGGACCTGGGGGTCCTTGTGCATGAGACACAAAAACCGAGTCTGCAGGTGCAACAGGTGGTCAAGAAGGCAAATGGGATGTTGGCCTAGATCGCAAGGGGGATAGAATATAAAAGCAGAGACGGCTTGCTGCATCTGTACAGGGCATTGGTGAGGCCGCAGCTGGAATACTGTGTGCAGTATTGGTCCCCTTATTTGCGGAAGGATATATTGGCCTTGGAGGGAGTGCAGAGAAGGTTCACCAGGTTGATACCAGAGATGAGGGGTGTTGACTATGAGGAGAGACTGAGTAGATTGGGTTTGTATTCGTTGGAATTTAGAAGGTTGAGGGGGGATCTTGTAGAGACCTATAAGATAATGAAGGGGCTGGATAGGGTAGAGATGGAGAGATTCTTTCCACTTAGAAAGGAAACTAGATCGAGAGGGCATCGCCTCAAAATAAAGGGGGGTCAATTTAGGACAGAGTTGAGGAGGAACTTTTTCTCTCAGAGGGTGGTGAACCTCTGGAATTGTCTGCCCACTGAAGTGGTGGAGGCTACCTCGTTGAATATGTTTAAATCACGGATAGATGGATTCCTGATCGGTAAGGGAATTAGGGGTTTTAGGGATCAGGTGGGTAAGTGGAACTGATCCACTTCAGATCAGCCATGGTTTTATTGAATGGCGGGGCAGGCTCGAGGGGCGAGATGGCCTACTCCTGCTCCTATTTCTTATGTTCTGATGTTCTTACTAGGCCTAATAAATATGATTGGATTTTTCGAGGAGGTGACTAGGTTTGTAGATGAGAGAAATGCAATTGATGTAGGCTAAATGGATTTCAGGCTTTTGACCGAATCCCATATGGAGACTGATCAAGAAGGCAAGAACCCATGAGAACAGAGCAATTTGAGAAATTGGATCCAAAATTGGCTGAGTGGCAGGAGGCGGGGGATTTGGTTAAAGTTTATTCCTGTGACTGGAAGCCTGTGTCCAGTGGTGTTCGGTGGGGATGATCGGTCAGAAAATATATTTCGGGAGGGTTTACAAGTCGTGGGAGTGCACAATGAGCGGCAGGATGCTTGGATGTGTAGAAGACCAGAGAGGCCTTGTGGAACATATCCAGAGATCCGTGAAAGCAGCAGAACCTTTCCGATGAATGTAACGTGCACAATGAATAACAGATCAATTATAGATTTTCTGACCGATCATTCCCGCTAGGTCTCTTGCCTTTTGTCGTGTACATTAGTGATGTAGACGTTGATGTGGTGGGCATGATTGGTAAGATTGCAGATCAAACAAAAATAGTGTTGTGGTCAATTGTAAGGAGGAAAGCCATAGATTACTGGATGATATGAATGGGCTGGTCAGATGGGCCAAACAGAGGCAAATGGAATTTAACCCTCAAAAGCGTAAGGTCATGTATTTCGGGAGGTCTGACAAGTCGTGGGAGTGCACAATGAATGGCAGGGTGCTTGGATTTTCTGACCGATCAATTTCAGTCAGTAAACATAGATCAATAATAATTCCTGACAAGTCACTCAGCCAATCGCATTTTACGATCCGGCATAATGGTTTCTTATTCGTCCATTTAATTTGGATGCTGACTCCCATCTTGGCTGAACTCACTTCCCTGTTTCTGTGTAACCAAGGACGCTCATCCAGAGGTCAAAGTGAACATTCCCACCGGCTCATTGCCAAAACTGGATAGATGCATGATCCTACGTCACTGTACGTATCTATTCTATGTCTAGACGATGAATGTCCCCATTCATAAAGTTGCAAAATGTGTTCCCTCGCCAGAAACGTTCAGATATTAATTCTGCTAACTGCGAAGATTCGCAGGTCTTTGACTCTGAACTCTCCGCCTTTACCATCAGAACTTGCAGTAACTTGTTTTTGGCTGAAATGAACAAGAATTCATTCAATACTTAAAATACATTTATATCTGTGTAAAGTATTCGTTTCATTAGCTTACGTCATTGTTTCAAGAATCATTTAACTCTTTGTTTTCAGTGTCTTGTGTATTCTGTCCAAAAAAGCCTCATTACCTCGAGTAACATAAGCAGTTTTTGTCCCTTATTTAAGGACATATGTTATTTCATTGGAGGCAGTTCAGATAAGGTTTATGAGGATGATCCCCAGTAGGTAGGGATTGCCTTATGAGGAAACGTTGAACAGAATGGACTCTACTCATTAGAAATTAGAAGAATAAGAGATGGTCTCATTGAAATATATAGGAGAATTGAAGGGCTTGAGAGGGTAAGTGCTGACCCGATGTTTCCCTTCAAGGGAGAGTCTAGGACCAGAGGGGACATCTCAGAGTAAAGGGGCCCCAATCGAAAACTTTTTGAGGAACATTTTCTTCTTTTAGAGGGTTGTGGGTCTTTGAAACTCTTTGCCGCAGAGAGCTGTGGGGGCAAAGTCATTCTACATATTTAATATTTATAGATATATTTTGATCAGTAAGTGAATCTAGGCTTACGGGGCAAGGGCAGTAAAGTGAACGTGAGGAATGTTGGACCAGCCACGATTCCATTGAATGACAGAGCAGGCTCGAGAGTCCGAACGGAATTCTGCTGATCCTATTTCATATGGTGAATGGTTAAAGTCTGGTTATTTTAAAGCGAAAACCCTGGGCTTTCAATTGTGTCAGAAAACATTCAGCCGAAAGGAAAATAAGCACTGGTGAAACTAGAGTGTGTAATCGGTGCACTGTGAAACGTATTGATTTTCTGCAAACTGTGTCTAATCCAGCAACACGTTCTGACCAAATAGATACTATGCACCGGCTGTGATAAATGCGACCAGAAACAGAAAGTGGAGAAAGAGGAAGTGTTGCTCATTAATTCATACAGACACGAAAATATCATGTAAGATAAAACCGACCTAATACAATTTCTCAATTGCTTTTCATCTTTTCTTGTTGACTGTTGTGCTGTGTCATTTTAGCGGTGGCCCTGTAACTGTAGACAAGTGGCACAATGGATGACGCGTTTAACTACGGATAACAAGATTCCAGGTTCGACTGCTGGCTCGATGTAAAATTTTGATTCTGTGATTCTGTTGACAAGTGGGATTAGGTAGGCAGGTCAGGGCCTTTCATGCATCGGTGCAGACTCAGTGGGTCGAAGGGCCCCTTCTGCACTGTAGGATCCTGTGATTCTGATTCAGTGAACTCGTCCAGGCTAATCGTTTCTGCTTAGCACTGAAAGTGCACCCTCTGCTGATCACTAAATATAACACCCTGCCCGGGGCTTTTGTACGGGATTCTCTGTATCTCTGAAGCAGGTGGGCTCCATGGCACAGAAATACACAGCACTATCAGAGAGAAGGTTTCCAGCGATATTTAAAGGAATCGTTTTGTTTTCTTTGTGCAAAATAGCAGACAATCTATCTGGATAATCTTTAGACGTGGCTCCTGTGCTACATATCGTTAATAAATATTTCGGAGATTTCCTCGGGAGACTTGATGTACGAGAACAGAGTTCGAGCATCAGCAGCCGAGTAACTGCAGCCCAGTTTTATGTTACAGAGCAGTAATCCAGGAGAACTGCATTGATTGTTGGATTATACCGTGGTATGTTTCAAAGCAGGAATCCAGTGGAATTGAATTAATTGTTGCCTACCCAGTGATCTGCTAGGGAGCAATGATCCAGGAGAACTGGATTAATAATCAATTAAACAGTGACACTGGACAGAACAGTAACCCAGGAGAGCTGGATTGCTAATAAACACAAGCTACGTCTGTGGATGTTGCCGGTAACCAATATTGCTTTTGTTGCTCTCTGTAGTGCCATAGTACAGTTTAACGTAACAATCTCACCTTCTCCCTTAACATGTGATGAGAGCGGCTGGGTGCCAGAATCTCCATGACTCTGATCTGAAACTTAAATAATAAAATAGGAAATTCCCCTTTTGTCCTTTATTGTCATTCCAATGTCTGCTGACAATACTGAACATTCCATTGCCCATCACCCTTGTCATTTCCTGAAGCATTTAACCACGGCCTGTTCAAAGAGTTCAGTGATCAGAGTGCCGCTGGGTCAAAGGATGTTAACGAAGAGCGAACAGCTTTTAAATATTTTTACTGTGAACTCTTCAACCAGATCCAAATACAGATAGCCCCCAATGTTCATAACTGTCACTGGAAATGACAGCTCTGAATATTGGAGACCTGTGCACCCATTAATACCTAATCGAAACAGCACTTTAAATGCAAACATACAGAAGGGAATGCTGTAGGGTTACTTGTGTAAATAAGATAGACACAGAGAAGAGAGAGAGTTTATTCTTTGTGAAAATTATGTATACCTGTCTGGATGGTGTCAGATGACTGTCTGATACTGCAATAAGGTAAGGTAAAGCCTCTATAGTCCCAGATGACCATCAGCTGCAATGAACTCTGAGGGGAACAGCTGACTAGTGATGATTTGACCTGAGGATCAAGGCACCCCAGACGAGGGGCAAGTTTGAGAATTCGGGACCTTCACGAATAATCTTGGGAATTAAGCTCACGCTGTTGGCGTCGCTCTGAAACACGAACCAGCGGTCTAGCCAACTAAAATAAACTGATCTGGTATTGTACCCGGATCCTCAGTTGCTGGTCAGAGAGAAGTTGATGGGCCTGAAGCGCCGCCTTTGCGGTCAGAAGCTTAACCTCAGTCCATCAACCAGTGCAGGGAGATTTTAAAGAATCTCCAGCACTAGTGAAATAACAGTGGAAATGGGACCTTCAAATAAACTTCATGGACCACTCTCTTATCTACTTAATGTAGGGGAAAGGACGGTGGCAGCCACTCCTCACAGGGGAATATTCCTGCCAGCCGGTCTTCGACAGATAAATCTGTGTGAGAATTTCAAACTCAGCTTCCCGGATTCAATGGAGTGATACTAATTTTCAGCACCTGCTTCCAAATTGGGCGTTATTCACATAATACACAATCGGAGACCATGGATCCTTGATTCCCCAGAAACCATGGATCAATGATTCCCCAGAAACAGCCCTCTGTCAATCAAGTCCAGATCACATTTAGAGAGACATACCCAAAATGTGGATCACAACACCCAATGAGGTGGCAGGACCAGATTCTGGGAACGGGGGCTCCGAGGCAGCAATAGGTGTGGATTTTTACTGAATGTTCACAACTTTCTGCCGCCTTTACATCCTCGCGTTTTATTCTAATCGTTGGGCGTGGCCCAATTTATCGATGTTCGGGTCTGCAGTATTTCAGTGCAGCTCTGAGATCCAGTCTCCCAGAGCAGTACAGCTCTGCAGTCTCCAGCTCCCCGTCAAATAAACCAGTAGCTCCAGGCAGCAGAGCGATGGGAATCCTTCTTGTTTTCACTCTTTTTGTCTGTTTACCACGTGAGTACCGATCGAACTTACCCACATTGTATGGATTGAATATCAAGATACCCCAGTCCATCTCAATTACAGACGCTGTCTGGGGTTTTAGCCCCGTTGTGTGGTTCTGCTCTGATGGTCCATTAAACTCTGTGCTTAATTTCCAGGATCTTTCAGTCAGTCAGTGACACAGAGCCTGTCAGTGGTGAACAGGAAGGAGTGTCAGTCTGTCACCATCACCTGCGTTTTCTATGGTGGAAGCGATGTTGCTTCGTTGGAGAGGGGGTTGTTCTTCAGGCAAAGTCAGAACGGGACGAAGCGGGAGTGGATCTCCAGCGGAGGAAGATTTGCTGTGTCGTTCCATAAAGCTCAGCAGATATTTTCGCTGGAAATTCTGGATATGAGAGTTGAAGACACTGCCACCTACTACTGTAAAGCTCATTACAGGTGCAAAACGCACGGTGATGGGCGTGGGCTTCCAGCGATACTAAAACCCTCACTATAGATTATCACAGAAACAACTGAAACAGAGGAGTAAATCTGCCCTGAAACGCGCACAGTTCCGACTCACACCGTCTGCCCCACAGTCTAGTGTGCAATGAGACTGGTTTATTACCGTTAAAGTCTTTAGTTTTGTAACTTCCATGTATGTGACGATGCTGATGTGTTCCGCAGGATTGGTATTGGTGGATGAAGAATGGGAATGATTGATCCCAGTTGCAAACCCTCACAGTAGGTGAGATTCCAGTGTAACAGCTTGAACTGGGAACAGCAGTGCCCGCTATTTAACTAGTATCCCAACATCGAAACCAGTACCCGGGGCTTTTGCCGCTGAATTGTAACACTGTGTGTGCCAGGTGTTGGGAGTATATGGAGGCATGATTCTGTGAGTGGATCCGGGACGGTGGTGAATGTCTCAGCCGGTAAGTGACTCCAAAGCCCGACGTGGTACAGACTGTCCCGGTTAATTGTCATGGTCAGTATATTGATCTGCTTCATTTCAATCCAATCGAAAAGGAAACAGATCTATTTCCTATTGAATCTCTTCCATTGTAGATATCGATTTGGGAGCAGGATGTGATTCTAAAATCAGATCCAGGTCAGTCCTGGGGACAGTGTGTGCATGAGACCTGATGGACAACGTTCTCAAGGAGTCCAGGGTAGTGCGGGTTAAGGGGGGTGGTGGTGATGTGAGGGTTGACAGTATCGGGGCCGTCATTGGTTAAACTAGCACAACAGGGTTAACATCAACATCAAGAACTCTCACTCCTGATAGTTTTAACAAGTTCAAATTGTCGGCACTCCGGAATCCACTCTGGGTGTTAAATTTCATCGAGGGAGATCTGTCTGCCGCTTACAACCCGACAGCAGGGGCGCAGAGCTCTCTGCCGGGCAGTAGATTGAAGTCTCAGCTGCACAATGTGAATAAGATACTGGCTGAATAAGGTCAATGTCACCGTGACCAGTTCATTTAATCGCAGTGATTCCTTCAATAGCTGACCTTGGAGACAAACAGGAAGATGTCACAACGGATTTCAGATATAAGCGATCTTATTGTAGGCCCAGATTGAATTTTATTATGGAACAATCAGTGACTGCAATTAATGACATTTTATCTGGCATTTCTTTAAATAACCTCCACATAACCAACCACTTTCCTCACTTTCCACCATCAGATTGAAATGTGAATGTTTGGAATTTATTTATGGTAAATGTGGATACTTAAGAGATCGGATTTTTTTTCTCTCCAATTCATTTACTGAACGTGGGCGTCGATAATTAGGCCAACATATATTACCATCCCACGTTGCTCGTTTGAAGATGGTTGTGAGCTGCTTTCTTGAACCGCTGCAGTCTGTGAGACGTAGGTATACCCATATTGCTATTAAGAAGGATATTGTCCCAGTGAATGTGAAGGAGCGGCGATATATTTCCAAGTCACGATGGTGAGTCATTTGGATGGGAACCACTGATTGGTGGTTTTCCCAGGTGCTGCTCATGTCCTTCAAACTGTTAGTGATCCTGCGTTTCGAAGGTGCTGCCTAACGTGACTTGGTGAGTTCCTACAATGCGTTTTGTCATGGTTGCCACTGTTCATCAGCGTTGATGGGATTGAAAGTTTCTGGAAGTGATAGCAATCAAGAGCGCTGCTTTCCCTGGATGGTGTCGAGCTTCCGGAGTGTTGTTGGAGGTGTGCTCATCCAGGAATGTGGAGAGTATTCCATTACACTTCTGACTTGTGCATTGTCGATGGTGGACAAGCTATGCGTGTTTACGAGATGCCTTGGTGGCTGTAGGATTCCTAGCCTCTAACCTGTTTGCGTAGCCACAGGACTTCTATAGATGGCATGAATGTTACTTGCTACTTGTCAGCCCCAAGCCTGGATATTGTTCAAGTCTTGTTGCATTTGAGCATGGGCTGCTTCAGTATCTGAGGAGTCACAATTAATGCTGAACATTGTGAAATAATCGGCGAACATCCCCACGCCTGACGTTATGATGGTAGACAGGTCATTGATGAAACCGCTGAAGGTGGTTGGGCCTCGGGCACGACTTGCAGTCATGTCCTAGAAATAACATTATATACCTCCAACTACTACAATTATCTTCGTTCGGATCAGCGTGGCCTTACACCAGTGGATGGCTTTCCCCGTTTCCCAGTTGCTCAATTTTGCTAGGGTTCCTTGATGCCATACACGTTAAATGCTGCTGTGATGCCAAGAGCAGTCACTCTCACCTCCCCTCTGGAGTTCAGATTGTTTTGAATATTTGAATCAATGTTAGAATGGGCGAAGCAGCAGGGTAATTCCTGCAGAACCCAAACAAATGGTCTATGAAAAGGTCACTGATGTATAAGTGGTGCATGATAGCGCTGTATATGATCCATTCATAACTTTACTGACGATTGAGAGTCGATTGATGGTGTGGCCATTCGACATGCTGGATTCGTCTTGTTTGTGTGTGTTTGTGTACAGGGCATACCTGGGCAATTTTCCACAGAGCTGGGTAAACGCCAGCATTGTAGCTGCACGGGGACTGCTTGAGGAAACAAGTTCTGGAGCACAAATATTCAGTACTATTACCGGAATACTGTTCGGGCCCATAGATTTTGCAATGTCCAATGCCTTCAGTTGTTTCTTGATATCACATTAAGTGAATCCAATTAGGAGGGCACTGACCTTCGTAATGGGTCATGCAGTTGAACCTTCTGGCTGTAGATTGTTCGAAGGCTTCAGGCTTATCTTCACCAGATCAACAACTCATTTTTCGGCATGCCTCGTATTGCTCCTGGCATGCCATCCTGCAGTGCTCATTGAGCCAGTGCTGATCCCCTGATTTGTTGTTAACGGTAGATTGGGAATATGCCGGGCCATTCTGTTACAGGTTGTGGTTGAGTAATATTCTGTTGCTGGCTCAGAGCGCATCATGGATGCTCAGTCTTGAGTTGCTAGATTTGTTTGAAGTATATCCCATTTAACACGGTGGTCGTACCACACCACATGATGGACGATATTCCCAAAATGAAGACCGGACTTTATGTCCACAAGAACTGTGATTATCGCTTCTACGGATGCTGTTGTAGACAGATCCATTTACAGCAGGGAGGTTGGTGAGGATGAGCTCAATTTGTTGTTCTCTCTTGTTTGTTCCCTCATCACTTGTCGTAGTCCCAGTCTAGCAGTTATCTCCCGATAGGACCCGGCCAGCTCTGTCTGTGGTGATGTTGTCGAGCCACGTTTGGTGATGGACATTGAAGTTCCAGACCCAGAGTACATTCCGTACCCTTCCCAGCCGCAGTGCTTCCTCTAAATGATGTTAAACATAGATCAGTAGTGATTCACCGCTGAGGTATGTGCTACCCAGCAGGGCGTCTCACTTGGTGTCATGCGACTTCATGGGTGCAGAGCTGATGCTTACCACTCCCAGGGCAACTCCCTCCGAATTGTTTACAACTGTTCTGCCACCTCTGCTGACTCTGTCCTGCCGATGGATCACGACATAATTAGGGATGAGGATGGTGGCATCCAGGCTATTGCTGTAATTTCTCAGTATCCCTGATAATCGTAAATTGAAATAACACTGTGCAGTGAGAGAGTAAGGATGGTGCGATCATCGTATAAAAGGAACAATTATGAAGAGAATATTCATCCAGAACCAGCAGGAAATAATCAATCAAATGGGAGAGAAGGATTGGATTATTCATGGAGAATCCTCAAAGCAAAACCAACCACATGGATGGATAATGAGATTTGAGGAGTGTTGAGCTGAAATATGTCGGGAATGCTGTGAAAAGTTTTGTCTCCTTTCTCAAGGAAGAATCTACATACTTCGGGGGATTTTCACACAGGTTCATCAGGCTGATTCTTGGGATAAATTCATTGTCCTTTGAGAAGAAATTGAGGATCCATGCCTATTAGAGTAATGAGGACTGACCACATCAGAATGGATGATATTCTGAAATGACTTGGCAAGGCAGGTTCTGGGTTGTTGTTTCTCTAGACTACGAAGTATATAACTTGGGGTCCTATTTTCAGAATAATGTTTCAGCCATTTGATCTCAGAAGACGAGATATTTCTTCAGTCAAAGCCATTGTGGTGAAACTGTAAAATCTATATCTCAGAGAGATGAAGATAGTCAATGCTAAATGCATTCAAGGCAGCGTTTGTTATATATCTGAATACTAAAATGATCAGAGGCTTTGGGGATTGTAAGACAATTTGATGTTGAGGCAAGAGATATGTCGCAACATTACAAAATGCTGGAGTAGTTTTGAAATGGTGAACAGACGCTCCTCCTTCTATCAGTCAGAAGTTTTGCTTCGATGATTCAATTTCTAAGGAAAACAATCACTAACGATCTACATCTCTCTGGAAAGTTGGAATATGCTGGGTCTTTTTTTCTGGAGACTGGAAAATCACGAGGAGGATACATGAATATTGTTGAAATTATGGAAGGATCTAATAGGGTGGATGTGGGCCAATTGTTTACTGCTGAATGTACCCAGAGTAAGGTGGTATTAACATGCGACAGAAATACAACCCCAATTGATGTCACTACTGGATGCGAAGGTCCCAGAGTGCAACCCTGGCCCAAAAGAACATAGAGCTTTATTTTGTTTTAGGAAACGTAGATGAACAGAATCACAGGAAAGCCAATTAGCTTTTAACAACAAGAATATAAACATTTATTAAACATGAAGAGTTTACCTATAATACAATACTACTTCACCCCACATTTGTATTCACAGATGTGCACAGGTTTTAAGGATAACACAGATTCAAAATATATATTATGCTCTATTATTGTTAGTCAATACACAATTCCTGCAAACCAATATGCCAATGCGGTCAGACACACTCCACTCTGAAACTAAGTGACAGAGGCCATCCAATCAAACTTCTGTGGATTTCTCTTCAAATCGCCCCAGTTGATTATGACATTGTGAGTCAACTGGCATGACTGGACTCTGGTTTGCACATAAATATTTCCGATACCCCACTCTCGAGTGTCGGAATCTTCTTCCAAAAAATGCTTTCCATCGGCTCTTTTCAGCAAGCATCAAGATCCAGGATTTCCAACTCTCCTTTCAGTATTCCTTTGAATTGAATTGTCATGCGCATTCAAAACTCTACACGAACAGCCAGGTGCTGTGCCTTGTTAATAGAACACTACTGCTTCACAGACTGTAGTAAGATATCACATCTTAATTATTATATAAGACAGATGGTTTGCCGACGTCAGCAGGTCTCCCAGTTCAGCTGTGCATTCAACTGGAAACCTCAGTTATTTATTTACCTTTAATGGACCTTTGTTCAGTTTCCAATTCCGTTGTTCAGTTCAACGGTTCAACAGTTCAACGTTGTCCAATTTAGTTTCCAATTACCTTTGTTCAGTTTCCAGTTCAGTTGTCCCTTTACGTTCAGTTTTACAGGACTTCACTTTTAATTCCCTCTTTTCGAGAACGATCTGTTCATTAATTCCTGGGAGTTCATCTCTTCCCATTACTCCATTGTAATGGATTCAGTCGCTGGCACAGTTGTGAGAGCTACTTTCTCTGTCACCGCCGAGCTCCAAGTGCCTTGGGGTCAGTTAAAATGAAACTCAAAGATACATCATTATCTCAAGGTGTCTCCTGTCTGCCAATATACCATCTGTTCCTTCTTTACTCTTGTTTCCTTTTCACATCGTAAACTTTTTATACACAATGCAGGCACAGTTTAATATGAATCCACAACGCCCCCAGATGCAAACACCACCCTACATGCAAATGCACGCACAGTGGTTAGAACTGCTACCTCACAGCACCAGGGACCCGGGTTCGATCCCGGCTTGGGTCACTGTCTGTGTTGGATCTGCACGTTCTCCCCGTGTCTGTCCTGGTTTCCTCCTAGTGAACAATGAACAAGGAAAATTACAGAACAGGAAAAGGTCCTTCGGCCCTCCAAGCCAGCACCAACAATGCTGCCTGTCTTAACTAAACCCCCGAGCCTTCCGGGAACCATATCCCTCTATTCCCATTCATATTCGCAAAACGCCCCTTAAAAGTCACTACTGTTTCCACTTCCACTACCTCCCCCGGCAACGTGTTCCAGACACCCACCACCCACTGTGTAAATCTGTGCCCCCTTGTAATTGACTCTTCCACGCTGGGAAAAAGCTTCTGAATATCCACTCTGTCCATGCCTCTCATAATCTTATAGACTTTTATCAGGCCGCCCCTCAACCTCCGTCGTTCCAGTGAGAACGAACCAGATTTCTCCAACCTCTCCTCATAGCTAATGCCCTCCATACCAGGCAACATCCTGGTAAATCTTTTCTGCACCCTCTCCAAAGCCACGACATCCTTCTGGTACTGTGGCGAATAGAATTGAACACTATAATAGCAAATTGGATTATTATCTAAATGGAAAAAAAATACAACATGCTACTGTGCAAAGGGACCTGGGGGTCCTTGTGCATGAGACGCAAAAACCCAGTCTGCAGGTGCAACAGGTGATCAAGAAGGCAAATGGGATGTTGGCCTATATCGCAAGGGGGATAGAATATAAAAGCAGAGATGGCTTGCTGCATCTGTACAGGGCATTGGTGAGGCCGCAGCTGGAATACTGTGTGCAGTATTGGTCCCCTTATTTGCGGAAGGATATATTGGCCTTGGAGGGAGTGCAGAGAAGGTTCACCAGGTTGATACCAGAGATGAGGGGTGTTGACTATGAGGAGAGACTGAGCAGATTGGGTTTGTATTCGTTGGAATTTAGAAGGTTGAGGGGGAATCTTATAGAGACCTATAAGATCATGAAGGGGCTGGATAGGGTAGAGATGGAGAGATTCTTTCCACTTAGAAAGGAAACTAGAACTAGAGGGCACAGCCTCAAAATAAAGGGGGGTCAGTTTAGGACAGAGTTGAGGAGGAACTTCTTCTCTCAGAGGGTGGTGAATCTCTGGAATTGTCTGCCCACTGAAGTGGTGGAGGCTACCTCGTTGAATATGTTTAAATCACGGATAGATGGATTCCTAATCGGTAAGGGAATTAGGGGTTATGGGGATCAGGCGGGTAAGTGGAACTGATCCACTTCAGATCAGCCATGATCTTATTGAATGGCGGGTCAGGCTGGAGGGGCTAGATGGCCTACTCCTGCTCCTACTTCCTTTGTTCTTATGTTCTTATGTATATTCTATAAAGCTGCAATATGACTTGCCAATTTTTAAACTCAATGCCCCGGCCGATGAACGCAAGCATGCCGCATGCCTTCTTGACTGCCTTCTCCACCTGCATTGCCACTTTCAGTGACCTGTGTACCTGTACCCAGATCCCTTTGCCTATCAATACTCTTAAGGGTTCTGCCGTATACTGTATATTTCCTATTTGTATTAGTCCTTCCAAAATGCAAGACCTCACATTTGTCCGGATTAAACTCCATCTGCCATCTCTCTGCCCAAGCCTCTAACCGATGTATATCCTGCTGAATCCTCTGATGGTCCTAATCACTATCCGCAAATCCACCAACTGAAAACGTACTAATCAAACCAGTTACATTTTCCTCCAAATCATTTATATATATTGCAAACAGCAAAGGTCCCAGCACTGATCCCTGAGGAACGTCACTTGTCACAGCCCTCCATTCAGAAACGCACCCTTCCACTGCTATCTCTGTCTTCTTTGACCGAGTAAGAGTTTTGTATTCACCTTGCCAGCTCATCTCTGATCCCATGCGACTTCGCCTTCTGCACCAGTCTGCCATGTGGGACTTTGTCAAAGGCCTTTCTGAAGTCACAATGGAGAGGGATGTGTTGACTGGGAGTGTTTCGGAGGGGAGTGTTGAACCGTTGGAGAAATTCTCCATTTCAAGGGAGGAAGTGTTAGGTTTGTTAGACATATCCCCAGGGCCTGATGGAATCTTTCCAAGGTTGCTCAGGGAGACGAGAGATGAAATCGCTGGGCCTCTGACGCAAATCTTTGTCTCGTCACTGGACGCAGGTGAAGTCCCAGAGGATTGGAGGATAGCTAATGTGGTCCCGTTATTTAAGAAGGGGAGGAAGGATAACCCGGGTAATTATAGGCCGGTGAGCTTGACATCCGTGGTGGGAAAGTTGTTGGAGAAGATTCTTAGAGATAGGATGTATGTGCATTTAGAAAGGAATAAACTCATTAACGATAGCCAGCATGGTTTTGTGAGAGGGAGGTCATGCCTCACTAACCTGGTGGAGTTTTTTGAAGAAGTGACCAGAATGGTTGACGAGGGAAGGGCCGTGGATGTCGTCTATATGGACTTTAGTAAACCGTTTGACAAAGTCCCTCATGGTAGGCTGGTGAAAAAGGTTGGATAAAGGGGGAGGTGGCTAGATGGGTGGAGAACTGACTTGGTCACAGAAGACAGAGGGTGGTAGTGGAAGGGTCTTTTTCCGGCTGGAGGCCTGTGACTAGTGGTGTTCCGCAGGGCTCTGTATTGGGACCTCTGCTGTTTGTGATTTATATGAACGATCTGGCGGAAGGTGTAACTGGGGTGATCAGTAAGTTTGCGGACGACACAAAATTGGCAGGACTTGCAGATAGTGAGGAGCATTGTCAGAGGCGACAGAAGGATATAGATAGGCTGGAAATTTGGGCAAAGAAATGGCAGATGGAGTTCAATCCTGCTCAATGCGAAGTGATGCATTTTGGTAGAAATAATGTAGGGAGGAGCTATACGATAAATGGCAGAACCATAAAGGATGTAGATACGCAGAGGGACCTGGGTGTGCAAGTCCACAGATCCTTGAAGGTGCCGTCACAGGTGGAGAAGGTGGTGAAGAAGGCATATGGCATGCTTGCCTTTATAGGACGGGGCATAGAGTATAAAAGTTGGGGTCTGATGTTGCAGTTGTATAGAACATTGGTTCGGCCGCATTTGGAATACTGCGTCCGGTTCTGATCACCACACTACCAGATGGACGTGGAGGCTTTGGAGAGAGTACAGAGGAGGTTTACCAGGATGTTGCCTGGTATGGAGGGGCTTAGTTATGAGGAGAGATTGGGTAAACTGGGGTTGTTCTCCCTGGAAAGACGGAGGATGAGGGGAGACTTAATAGAGGTGTACAAAATTATGAAAGGCATAGATTGGGTGAACGGTGGGAAGCTTTTCCCCAGGTCGGTGGTGACGTTCACGAGGGGTCATAGATTCAAGGTGAAGGGGGGGAAGTTTAACACAGACATCAGAAGGACATATTTTACACAGAGGGTGGTGGGGGCCTGGAATGCGCTGCCAGGCAAGGTGGTGGAGGTGGACACACTGGGAACGTTAAAGACTTATCTGGATAGCCATATGAACGGAGTGGGAATGGAGGGATACAAAAGAATGGTCTAGTTTGGACCAGGGAGCGGCACGGGCTTGGAGGGCCGAAGGGCCTGTTCCTGTGCTGTATTGTTCTTTGTTCTTTGTCCATGTAGACAACATCTACTGCCCTATCCTCATCAATCATCTTTGTCACTTCCTCGAAAAACTCCAGTAAGTTAGTGAGACATGACTCCCCTTCACAAAACCATGTATCCTCTCACTAATACGTCCACTTATTTCCAAGTGGGGATAAATCCTGTCTCGAAGAATCCTCTCCAATAATTTCCATGATGTAAGGCTCACCGGTATGTAATTACCTGAATTATTCTTGCTGCCCTTCTTAAACAAAGGAACAACATTGGCTATTCTCCAATCCTCTCGAACCTTCCCTGTAAGAAGTCTCACAACACCAGGTTAAAGCCCAACAGGTTTATTTGGTAGCAAAAGCCACGAGCTTTCGAAGCGCTGCTCCTGCATCAGGTGAGTGGGATTTCAGTTCACAAACAGGACATATAAAGACACGAACTCAATTTACAAAATAATGGTTGGAATGCGAAGTTTACAGGTAATCAAGTCTTAAAGGTACAGACAATGTGAGTGGAGAGTGAGTTAAGCACAGGGGAATGGACGAGTTAACCCTCTCTCCACTCATATTGTCTGTACCTTTAGTACTTGATTAGCTGTAAAGACTCGCATTCCAACCATTATTTTGTAAATTGAGTTTGTGTCTTCATATGCCCTGTTTGTGAACTGAAATCACGTGATGAAGGAACAGTTTGATAAGGTGCCTCACAAAAGGTTGCTGAAGAAGATTGGGTCACACGGAGTTGGGGGTAGGGTGTTAGCGTGGATTGGGGATTGGCTATCCGACAGGAAGCAGGGAGTCGGAATAAATGGGTGCTTTTCTGGTTGGCGGATGGTAACTAGTGGCGTGCCGCAGGGATCGGTACGGGGGCCTCAGCTATTTACCATTTATACAGACGATTTGGAGGAGGGGACTAAGTGTAGGGTAACAAGGTTTGCAGACGACACAAAGATAAGTGGAAAAGTGAATAGTGTGGAGGGCGCAGAAGGTCTGCAGAGAGATTTGGACAGGCTGAGTGAGTGGGCGAGGATCTGGCAGATGGAGTATAACGTTAACAAATGCGAGGTTATTCACTTTGGAAAAAATAATAGCAAATTAGATTATTATCTAAATGGAAAGAAATTACAACATGCTGCTGTGCAGAGGGACCTGGGGGTCCTTGTGCATGAGACGCAAAAACCCAGTCTGCAGGTGCAACAGTTGATGAAGAAGGCAAATGGGATGTTGGCCTATCTCGCAAGGGGGATAGAATATAAAAGCAGAGATGGCTTGCTGCATCTGTACAGGGCATTGGTGAGGCCGCAGCTGGAATACTGTGTGCAGTATTGGTCCCCTTATTTGCGGAAGGATATATTGGCCTTGGAGGGAGTGCAGAGAATGTTCACCAGGTTGATACCAAAGATGAGGGGTGTTGACTATGAGGAGAGACTGAGTAGATTGGGTTTGTATTCATTGGAATTTAGAAGGCTGAGGGGGGATCTTATAGAGACCTATAAGATAATGAAGGGGCTGGATAGGGTAGAGATGCAGAGATTCTTTCCACTTAGAAAGGAAACTAGAACTCGAGGGCACAGCCTCAAAATAAAGGGGGGTAATTTTAGGACAGAGTTGAGGAGGAACTTTTTCTCTCAGAGGGTGGTGAATCTCTGGAATTGTCTGCCCACTGAAGTGGTGGAGGCTACCTCGTTGAATATGTTTAAATCACAGATAGATGGATTCCTGATCGGTAAGGGAATTAGGGGTTATATGGATCAGGCGGGTAAGTGGAACTGATCCACTTTAGATCAGCCACGATCTTATTGAATGGCGGGGCAGGCTCGAGGGGCGAGATGGCCTACTCCTGATGCTATTTCTTATGTTCTTATGTTCTTATGTAACAGCGCTTCGAAAGCTAGTGGCTTTTGCTACCAAATGTACCTGTTGGATTTTCACCTGGTGTTGTGAGACTTTTTACTGTGTTTACCCCAATCCAACGCCGGCATCTCCACATCATGACCTCCCCTGTAGCCAGTGAGGAATCAAAGATTTCGCTCAAGGCCCCAGCAAATTCCTGCCTTGCCTCTCTCAGTATTCTGGGCTATATCCCATCAGGCCCTGGGAACTTGTCTATCTTAATGTTTCTCAAGAACCTCAAGACCTCCTCCTTTTTGATGGCAACATGACTCAAATCATCCACACATCCTTTCCGAGACTCATCATCCACCAAGCCCTTCTCTTTGGTAAATACTGACGCAAAGTACTCATTTAATGTCTCGCCCATTTCCTCTGGCTCCACGCATTGATTCCGTCCCTTGTCCTTGATTGGGCAAACCCTCTCCCTGGCTACCGACTTGCACTTTATAGATGCATAAAAACCCTTGGGATTTTCCTTAATCCTGCTGGCCAATACTTTTTCGTGACCCCTTTTAGCCCTCCTTACTCCTTACTTAAGTTTCTTTCCACTTTCCTTATATACCATACTTGCTTCGTGTGTTCCCAGCCTCCTAGCTTTGACGAATGCTTCCTTTTTCTCTTTGACGAGGCTCACAATATCTCGTTATCCAAGGTTCCCAAATCTTGCCATACTTGTCCTTCATCCTTACAGGAATGTGCCAGTCCTGGATCCCTATCAACTTACACTTGAAATCCTCCCACATGCCAGAAGTTGATTTACCCTCAAACATCTGCCCCCAATCTACATTCTTCAGTCCCTGCCTAATATTGTTATAATTAGCCTTCCCCCAATTTAGCACCCTAACTTGAGGACTACACTTATCTTTATCCATCAGTACCTTAAAGCTTACTGAATTTTGTTCACCGTTCCTGAACTGCTCCCCTACTGAAACATCGACTACCTGGCCGGGCTCATTCCCCAATACCAGGTCCAGTATGACCTTGTGGGCTATCTACATACTGTTTCACCAAGCCCTCCTGGGTGCTCCATACAAACTCTGTCCCATCCACTTAGTGCCCATTGCACTAAGTGAGTCCCAATCTAGGGGAAGTTAAAATCTCCCACCACAACAACCCTGTTACTTTTACACTTTGCTAAAATCTGCCTACATTTCTGTTCCTCTATCTCCCGCTGGTAGTTGGGTGGCCTATAGTAAACCCCCAACATTGTGACTACACCCTTCCTATTCCTGAGCTCTACCCATATTGCCTCGCTGTATGAGCCCTCCGAGGTGTCCTCCCGGAGTACACCTGTGATATTCTCTTTAACCAGTAGTGCAACTCCCCGACCCCTTTTACATTCCCCTCTATCCCACCTGAAACATCTGTACCCTGAAATGTTAAACTGCCAAACCTGTCCTTCCCTTAACCACGTCTGTGTAATGGCAACAACCTCATAGTGCCTAATACTCATCCAAACTCTAAGTTCATCTGCATTACCTGTTACACTTCTCGCATTGAAACAAATGCACTTCAGTCCACCAGGCCTTCTTTGATTAGCAACCCCAACCTGCCTGTTTCTCTGAGTCTTACTGGCTCTACTTTCTGGTTCCCCTTCAGCTAATTCGCCTTTGCATTGGATCCCACCCCCCTGTCAAACTAGTTTAAATCCTCCCGTGTGACACTAGCAAACCTCCCGGCCAGAATATTTATGCACTTCCAGTTCAGATGCAACCCGTCGTTCTTGTACAGGACCCACCTGCCCCAGAAGAGACCCCCAATGGTCCAGATATCTGAAACCCTCCCTTCTACACCAGCTGTTTAGTCACGCGTTGAGCTGCACTATCTTCCTATTCCTAGTCTCACTAGCACATGACACAGGGAGTAATCCTGAGATTGCAGCCCTAGAGGTCCTGCTGTTTAACTTTCTACCTAACTCCCTTAACTGCTGCTGCAGGACCTCATCACTCTTCCTGCCTATGTCGTTAAGTGCCAAAATGTACCACAATCTCTGTCTGTTCACCCTCTCCCTTCAGAATGCTTTCTGTCCATTCAGAGACATCCTGGACCCTGGAACCAGGGAGGCAAAATACCATCCTGGAGTCTCTTTCACGTCCACAGAAGCGCCTATCTGCATCCCGAACTATAGAGTCCCCTATAATTATTGCTCTAGTCCTCTTTGTCCCTCCCTGCTTAACAACAGAGCCAGCCGTAGTGCCAGTGCTTTGGCTGCTGCTGCTGTTATCTCCTGATAGGCCATCTCCCCCAAAGGTATCCAAAATGGTATACTTGCTAGAGAGGGGGATGACCACAGGGGATTCCTGCACTGATTGCCTGCCCTTTCTAGTGGTCATCCATCCATCTTCCTGCACCTTCTGTGTGACCACGTCTCTAAAGCTCCTATCTGTGATGTTTTCCGCCACCTTCATGCTCCTACATGCATCCAACTGCTGCTCCAACCTATCCATGCGGTCTGTAAGGAGCTGCGATTGGGTGCACTTCTTGCAGATGTAGTCGTCCGAGACGCTGGAAGCATCACGGATCTCCCACATCTCACACGTTTAGCACTTAACCCCACTGTCCAACATTTCGAACACCACTTAAATTATTTGAGAAAATTTATAAAACTCTTACCTTCATTTTTACCTTCTCACAGTGGCCTTTTTTTGGTCAAGGGAGGAGGGAGGAAGGGAAACACTGATGTAGTGTTTCTGGTTTACCGTTCTTTGACATCAGATCTTCTGCTTCCCACTTCTTGGTCGATGTTGCTTGTCTGACTTCTCACAGAATGCTCCGCTTTCTGTCCACAGTTCGAAAGACGTGCTGGTCATGCTAAATTCTCCATCTGTGTACACAAACAGGCAATGAGGTGTCGCGACTGGGGGATTTTCACAGTAACTTTAGTGCAGTGTTCATCTACGCCTATTATGACGTTAATAAGTAAACGTGAAAACAAAATGTTTAACATGAATCTAACTGGAGCTTTACTCTTTCTTATGCATAAATGCAAAACTAAATTCACTGAAACCTATTCCTTATTTCCAGTATCCAACATTGCAAACAGAGACTTTGTGTTTCCAGTCATTAACAGAAAAAGGTACAGACATTAAGAAGAAGAAACGTAAACTCAGACAGGCCAGAATGAAGATCTCACTGTCACACTGAGTATTTCGAGCAGGGAGTATTGATACATTCAGGTACCAGGCCGGTGAAGCTAGTAAGCAATATTTTCACATACATAAATTCGGCCGAATTGTCTATTCTTCTTCTGCAGTTTCTATACGTTGTAAAATTTAGTGCAAAATCCGCCAGAGAATCCAGGAGAGAATCAGTTAATGGGCCGAAAGAATTGAAATTGCCAGACAGCCAGAAGAGGCAGTTTCCAGTGAGTAACAGTAAAATCACTGCGGAAACAGAACAAACTGAACCCAACCGGCAATTGAGAGACTTTGGGACAGGGCCCCACGATTCTGAGAAACTCAAAAACTACAAAGCAAAAATAGAAATGAAATAAAACTGACTGTAACTATTTCAATTTAAAGAGAAATTGAGAAATAATGTTACTGACAGGGAGAAGAAGACAGAGAAATAGATTAAAATGCAGGCATAGCTTCCAGGAAATGTTAAACTGAAATGAATGAATTTCAAACGTTCAAGATCATTCAGCCCCATTGGGACCTCTTGAATCTTGCTGTGCTCAGTGATGTAACACACCTGGGTTACTATATCACAATCATTTCGAGAAACGTACACAAGCAGGACCAAGGCCTTCATGTCGCTTGTCATTCCAACACACCATCCTGCTCTCATGTCCACATATCTTTGCTTGGTCTGCCACAATGTTCCAGTGAAGCCCAAAGCAAACTGGAGGAACAGCATCTCATCTTCCGATTAGGCACTTTATAGCCTTCTGAACTGAAAATTGAGTTCAACAACTTCAGAGCATTAACTCATTCCTCCAGCTCCATCCCATTTCCATGTATTTCGTCTTTTTGTCACAATTTATTTATTTATTTTCATCTTTACATCATTCCTAACTATCGCATTCCATCTTCCACCACCCACTACGGTCTCCCCTTCTCCTATTCTAATCGGGCCTTGTGTTAAATGTCTCAGGTTTTTCTTTGACACTCTGCTTACCATTGTTCTGCCATTTATACAGGCTGACATCTCTATGTCCGCTATATGCACCCCTGTTAGCCATGATCACCACTATTAACATTCCCTTATGTCTTTTTGCCTATGCCAACTTTGTCAATCCCCTCCCGTCTTCACCCCTCACCATAACAGTATCAATATCATTCTATTTTCTCTTGTCTTCAGCTCTGATGAAGGGTCATCATGGCTCTTTGCTCTTCACAGATGCTGTCAGACCTGCTGAGATTTTTCTGCATTTTCTGTTTTTTTTAATTTATGTAAACATATTGTCTCACTGACAATGAAATGACCGCTCGGGTTAGTCTTTCAACACGGAAAATGGAAACTGAAATATAGCATGCATCACAGGATCATACAGTGTGGAAACATGACATTCGGGTAGCTGCTGCCCCTCTATAAGTGAAAACCAATTCTTCTCACAAACCATGATATTTCCCCTTTATCTTGTTTTTGTTTTCCTGTTCAGGCACTTGACTATTACTCGTTTGCAATCACTGTTGAATCAAATCCAATCAGTATTCTGGCACTGCATTCCATATGTTAGATCTTGCTGTCCAAAATAAAATACAATCTCATTTTTCCACTACGTTATGTTCTATTAACAGTTAATATAGCTCGATCGCCATTACTTTTATAACAATAGCGCATGAGAACAGAGTTATTCTCATGATTGCCACATTGCCCAAAATCAATATTTTGTTTTATTCTTCAGATTCCAGTTCCCTGGTGTCTAAGGATCCGCCTCTCCAAATTTGTGCTGTCGATGATACGGTGACTTTAAGCTGTGAATATTCAGGTCTCTGTCAGCACACATTGCATTGGTACCGTCAGTCCCCAGGGCAGGCTGCCAAATACCTGCTTCAGACACACACTTCAGGCGGGGAGAATAAAGAAAACGCTGACGGGCGTAGATTTTCTGCTTCTGTCGATTCTGCCGAGAAGATCAGCCGGTTAAACATCACCAAACTAGAACTGAGCGACTCTGCTGTGTATTACTGTGCACTGAGTCGGCGCACAGCACAGTGACACAGAACACGGAGAGAGCTGTACAAAAACCTGAACATGGTGAGGATTACAGACACAGCGGTGTAGAACACGGAGAGAGCTGTACAAGAACCTGAACACAGTGAGGTTTACAGACACACAGTGATACAAATCGCGAAGATAGCTGTCCAAACATCCGGACATGGCGAGTATTAGAGGAAGTTGTAATACTCAACATGTTCAGGTTTCTGTACAGCTCTCTCCGTGTTCTATATCACCCTGTCTGTAATCGTCACCATGTTCAGGTTTTTGGACAGCTCTCTCCGCGTTTGTATCACTTTGTCTGTAATGCTCAATATGTTCAGGTTTGTGTACAGCTCTTTCCGTGTTCTGTATCACTGTGTCTGTAATCCTCTTCATGTCCAGGTTTTTGTTCAGCTCTCTCCGTGTTCTGTGTCACTGTGCTGTTTGCCGACTCAGTGCACATTAATACACAGAGAAGTCTCTCAGTTGTAGTTTGGAGATCTTTAACTGGTTCATTTTGACTGGAGACTTGGCAGTAGCAGAAAATCTCCCTTCGGTAGCGTTTTCGTTGTTCTCTTCTGAAGTGCGCGTCTGAAGTAAAAATTTCGGAGCCTGTCCTGGGGATGGACTGTACCAGTGTACTGTGTACTGACAGTTCCCTGAATATTGACGCCCTAAAGTAACTGTCTTGCCGGTAGCAGAAGTTTGGAGAAGTGAACTGTGTGACACAGAGGAACTGGAATCTGCAGGATAAAAAAAACGAATCAATTGTCTTGTCACTGTTTACCCGGGGAAACTTGTCAATTGTGTCTTTGCAGTAATTTGCTTAATCGAAGTTGATTCGAAATTTAGTGACTATTGGAAATAAACAAGCCGAACATATCTCCAGACCTTTTTTTTCACAACAAATTGAAGAGCACTGTGGAAGTGGTGGTGCTGGAGCAGATACAATATTAACTTTCAGACGGATATTGAGGGGCAAAAACATCTGGAACAGGGCAAGGTTCCAGTGCCAAGGGAAATACAATAAGGTGAATGTGTAACATTGACAGCACCTTCAAATAATTGTCATTATTGGCAGAAATATTTTTATTAAGTATTTGCTCCTAAATATATGGACCAGACTTTAAAAAAAACCTCATAAACGTTCATTCTTCTGCTCAATTAATTTCTGTCCAGCTTTGATTGCCTGAAGGATAATCAGCAGTTTTATGGCCCTGCACATATCAAAGTTCAACACAAACTACAGATATTCGTCCACACCCGTTCAGCCAAAGTGGCAATGAATATCTGTGGGTCAAAGGTGATAATTCGCCTCAGTTCAACCCTACAAGATAAATCCTGCCTGCCGTTGGGCTACATGTCTATTTCCGTCCATCAATTTTCTCGTTTTATATTTATTTGAAAAAAAAAAGTAGATTTCGCTCTATTTCTACATCCGAGTTGTTTTCTGTCTGCTCTTCGTGGTTTCTAACCGTCGTGAGAACGTATCCTAAGAACTCTCAGTTGGCGGTTGGGCTCAGTCGGTTCAGTTTACGCAGTTGTTTTTCTGTTACTCACTGGGAACTGCCTCTTCAGGGTGGCTGAGGATTAGTTCCTCCAATCCATTGGTTGATTGTTTCCTGTGCCTTCCGAACAAAATAGCTTCTGAGTTTTGCATCATACGCTTGCCACTTAACAGGAATAGGCCATTCGGCCCAGCTGGTCGAAACTTGTTCTTGTACGCCCCTTCTCCTCTCGAGCACGAAATAACCATTTACACCCTAAGCCGTGTGTCTATTTATTCATCTTTCCCGTCCATATTTTTTTCAAGCTGTGCGATAAATTCATTGCGCCATGTCTCAAAACAGTGACTTTCACATTCTGAGTGCCTCTGTGTATACATATCTAAGTGTTTCTGTCCGTTCTGATAGCAATTTCATATGTAATCCTCCTTGTTCTGGGGACCCAGGTTCGAATAGATGGTGAAATTTGACTTCATTAGAAAACAAATCTGGAATTAGGAATCTCCTGTTCACCATTACAGATTGTTGGAAAACCCCATCTGGTTCACTTATGCCCTTTCGGCAAGGAAATCTTGGTCTTTACCTGGTCTGGCCTACTTTTGATTCCAGAGCCGCAGCAATGTGGATGACACTCAACTGCACTCTATAATGGCCTGGCAAGCCACTCATTTCAAGGGCGACGAGGGTTGCATAATAACTGCTGGCCAACCAGCGAAGTCCATGTCACACGAATGAATAAAAAAAGAACCCTCTCCCACCGAAGGAGCGGTTTCTGCACATGCACCTCCCTGAAACTATAACATAATTTTAAATGTTTCAATGCTACTTTGTCATGTCTTAGCGGCATTCCAGTAACCAAGGGCAAAGCTTTTCTAAACTTTCGATATTCATACACATTGTTGATTATTTACTTTCTCAGGATCGTAAGAAATTAAAGCCGAAAATTAAAGAAATAAAAATAGGAACATGGTAGACCAATCCACCTTGGGGACCAATTTAAAAATAGGAAGTTTAGTTCTGATCATGTACCTTAATGTTAACTTTGCGTCCTACTCTCAAATCCACTGATTCAATTAGTATTCAAAAACAAAATCCATGGAACGGCTGAGAGCCCACAGCCTCGGGACACCCCGGTCTTTTAGGAATTGTTTATGTTTCAATGAGCACAATTCCATGTTTTTAAAATCGAAAAAAATGAAACCGATTTCTCAACTATGAGCGTTCAATACGTGGAGGAGTGTGCAATTTAACAATTCTGTCAAAGCATTAATGATTATTTACAGGAAGGCAATAAAGGCATGTAGGATAAAATTAATTGTAGTTATTGTTTACCCAAGAATGAAATACCATCTACAGCGATAAAAAGCTATTTTAGAATCATAGAAACCCTACAGTACAGAAAGAGGCCATTCGGCCCATCGAGTCTGCACCGACCACAATCCCACCCAGGCCCTACCCTCACATCCCTACATATTTTACCCGCTAATCCCTCTAATCTACGCATCCCAGGACACCAAGGGGCAATTTTAGCATGGCCAATCAACCTAACCCGCACATCTTTCGACTGTGGGAGGAAACCGGAGCACCCAGAAGAAACCCACGCAAACACGAGAAGAATGTGCAAACTCCACACAGACAGTGATCCAAGCCGGGAATCGAAGCCAGGTCCTTGGAGGTGTGAAGCAGCAGTGCTAACCACTGTGCTACCGTGCTTTTGAACAACAAAGAACAAAGAACAAAGAACAATATAGCACAGGAACAGGCCCTTCGGCCCTCCAAGCCCGTGCCGCTCCCTGGTCCAAACTAGACCATTCTTTTGTACCCCTCCATTCCCACTACGTTCATATGGCTGTCAAGATAAGTCTTAAACGTTCCCAGTGTGTCCGCCTCCACCACCTTGCCTGGCAGCGCATTCCAGGCCCCCACCACCCTCTGTGTAAAATATGTCCTTCTGATATCTGTGTTAAACCACCCCCCCTTCACCTTGAACCGATGACCCCTCGTGAACGTCACCACCGACCTGGGGAAAAGCTTCCCACCGTTCACCCAATCTATGCCTTTCATAATTTTATACACCTCTATTAAGTCTCCGCTCATCCTCCGTCTTTCCAGGGAGAACAACCCCAGTTTACCCAATCTCTCCTCATAACTAAGCCCTTCCATACCTGACAACATCCTGGTAAACCTCCTCTGTACTCTCTCCAAAGCCTCCACGTCCTTCTGGTAGTGTGGCGACCAGAACTGGACGCAGTATTCCAAATGCGGCCGAACCAACGTTCTATACATCTGCAACATCAGACCCCAACTTTTATAGTCTATGCCCCGTCCTATAAAGGGAAGCATGCCATATGCCTTCTTCACCACCTTCTCCACCTGTGCCATCACCTTCAAGGATCTGTGGACTTGCACACCCAGGTCCCTCTGCGTATGTACACCCTTTATGGTTCTGCCATTTATCGTATAGTTGCTCCCTACATTATTTCTACCAAAGGTTTTTGTGTCATGTTCCAGTGTTCATGCCGCGGCAGGTATTGGACCTGCCAGTGCAATGTCGGGTTACCTCTCTCGGTGTCTCGTTCACATTTCCCGGATCAGAGAGAAATTATGGACTCCGCGACTCCACTCTCTCCCAGAAGAAAGCAGGGAGCAGGGTTCGGAATGTCCACAATGTGTGCTCATTGAAAAAAGTTAGGAGAGTGTGGAATGTTGTGAGGATTACCCAATGTCTCCCGAAAACCAATGATGGTGCAGATGGGATCAGCTGCACTTCTTCCCCGCAGGATACTTGTCCTTTGGAGTCTCACATTGCTTCAATTCGGTCTCACAGCCGGACCCGACTTCAGTTTTTACTCTGCTGCCAAGTTTAAATCTGGAATTGAAAATCTTCCTCTGGAAAGAACCCTGCTTTAGAAGCAGAGCATTGAAGTGATACTGATCATGAATATAAACTGACGGTGAACACTAACCTAAACAGCCTGTATGTAACACGGGCGAATTTGGAGTAACGTCCGGTGACTGAAGACAGTCACCACCTTCCAAGACCCATCTGAAAATCTCCATTCTCCCGATAGTGACAGCCCTCTCAGTCAGACCAGTACAAGAGTGACTGACACCTCAAACCAACAGCCAGCATTACCGGACACTCGGCGTTTCTCAATTATTCAGAGGATTTGCATAAATAATGAACACTGATTGCTTAAAAAAGCTAATTGAATCAAACTGCTTTATGACTCTCTGAGCACCTGGGAAAATGGCCCAGGAACATGAGCAGAGATGAAGGATTCTTATCAACGGAGAAACACCTTAAAGAATTATAACTGATAGGAGGAAATTATAATGAAATTAAACTAGATTGAAATGGGAATAACATCAACCCGACAGATCAAGTTACCGATCCTGGAAATTGCTGGGAATTACTGCTTCGATTGACCTGAGGGATTTGTCCTTCTCTTTTCCATTGTGGTGTCCCATGTGTGTAGTACCAGTGCTGAGCTTTACAGTAATAGGTGGCGGTGTCTTCAACTCTCACATCCCGAATTTCCAGAGAAAATATCTTTTCTGCTTTATCCAACGACACAACAAATCTCCCTCCGCTGGGCATCCGCTCCCGCTATGGCCCGGTCCGGAATTGTCTGAAGAAATGTCCATTTTCTAAATCATAAACACCATAGAAAAGACAGGCAATGGCGCGAGCTTGACACTCATTCCGGGTCACCGCTGCCGGGCTGCGTGTCACTAACTGACTGAAAGATCCTGGAAATTAAACACAGAGAATTTAAAGGACCATCAGAGCCGAACCACACAACGGGGCTAAAATCCCAGGCATTGTCTGTAATTGGGATAGACTGGGGCAGCTTTATATTCAATTCACGCAATGTGGGTTCGTTTGATCAGACACACAGCGTGACAACATGGAGGATTCCCATCGCTCTGCTGCCTGGCGCTGATGGTTTATATGCCGTGGAGCTGAAGACTGCAGAGTTGGACTGCACTGGGAGACTGGATCTCAGAGATAAATTGAAATACTTCAGACTCGAATATCGGTAAATTAGGCCACGCCCACCGTTTAAAACGAAACTCAAGTATTTAAATGGGGAACCCAGCTGTGAATTTTCGGTCGAAACTCCTGGCAGCGAGAACCCAGAATCGCAGCAGGCGACTAAAAGTTGTGGATGCCATTCTCTACTTGGTGTCGAGCAGATAATTTATTGTTATTCATTCAGGGGATGTGGGCTTCGCTGGCGATGCCAGCAGACGTTGCCAATCTCTAATTGCCTTTGATAAGGTGGTGGTGAACTGCCTTCTTGAAACTTTGCAGTCGCTGCAACGACTGTAAACCTACAGCGCTGCTAGGGAGGGAATTCCAGAACATTTACCAAGGGACCGTGAAGGAATCTAGTACATTTCCAAGTCTGGATAGTGGTAATGTTCCGATGTGTCCTTCGAGATTGTACCGGCTAAGGAGGCTTGGTGAGTTCCTGCAGTGCATCGTGTATATGGTGCACATGGCTGCATTGGTCGAGGAGGGAATTAATGTTTGGGCCTATTAAAACAGATTTCAAACAATCGACAAGCAAAGCGAAATGAATGCTTTCCGAGGGGTACATGCCATTATGCCGCGACGGAAGAACAATCTCTATCTTGTTTATCCCTGTATCCTAATCAAACAGGGGACCACGATGAAACAATAATTTAGAAAGAGCCGAGTGAATTCATCAATGACACAACGACTACTGAATAAATAGCAGAGCTTTAAAACCACCAGAATCAGTGCCTAACGTAATATCCAAGGATAATCTGGCTAACACAATAGAAATGTGGTCCAGAGAAAAATAAACTTGAAAGAAACGATTGGAATAATCAAGAAGGCTGGGGCTGGAATAAAAATATCTGATAATTTCCATATGTTCTTCAGTCTGAATTTTTGACAGCTCCCACGTGATGCGCATTGGGCATTTTCATGATGTTTCCAGTGCTGTGTGAATGTGTTTGTGAGAATGCATGTTCTGTGGTGTGGATGGTCGGTGGCGTCTGTCGGCATCATTTGTACTATGTGGGAATGACTTACATTTTGTGAGGAACTTATATGTTGCACGGGACTCCTACTTCTGTCACGTGAGTCCATTCGACAGCATTTGACTATCACTGTCATTTCGATACTAAAACAGAAAATGCTGGAAAATCTCAGCAGGTCTGACAGCATCTGCAGAGAGAGAATAGAGCCAACGTTTCGAGTCTGAATGACCCTTTGTCAGAGCGCTTCGCTCCACAGATGCTCTCAGACCTGCTGGGATTTTCCAGCATTTTCTGTTTTTGTTTCAGATTCCAGCATCCATAGTATTTTTTTATCTTACTATCTTTCCGATTCTCATCTGTTCTAATATCACTGAGCTATGCTGCCTGCTGCCTCGTGGCTATAATATTTCTTAGCTGTATCATAATAGTGAACATGTCACATGATAAGCATGCCTTACATTTGCCCAAGTATTAACTAATTAAATTTAAAATTACCCAGGCTGCACGAGATATAAAGATTAGATCGTTGCCTCCCTGAAGCAGGGAGGCAACATTCTAACTCCTCCCAGAATGAACATGGAAAGTGGCTGCTGAATCTGTTTGTCCAAGTAAGTGTAAATAATTGTGGAAATTAATTGCCTCCTTGTAGAATTCCAACAATATTAATGTGGGCATCTTTGACATTGTCACAGAGAATCTTTGTTTTCAGCTATCATTGTTTCTCATACAGAATGCACGGCGAATATCTGGTGCAGTTTATGCCATTTACTATCGAATTCTTGCTGCCATTGGAGTTCCGGGTAAGTCATGATGTTAAACCAGACGCATCATTGAGTCATGAAGTTACCGCAGGTCATGGTGATAAAGAACATGACGTACTTGTTTCCAGGTATCTTCTAAACCATTATTCGCTCAGTCGTATCCTATCTTTACATCATTTTCATCATTTAAATATGTCTTTTATTTGAACTCAAGCATTACTCATTACGTTTCTGACACACTCAATACTCTGTGGCTGTTCTTGCCAGCTTGTGCATACCGAGGTGAGGTTGTTCATGTCTTTGTAACCTATAATTCCCGGTCATTCAGCTAGAGGGGGCAACGTGAGAAAATACTTCCAGCAATGAAATATTTGGGCATGATTCCAAAATCAGCGAGCACAACCTCCCAGTATTTACTCTGTCAAGCCTCCTGAGAAATTTGTTTGTTTCAACAAGATCGCCTTTACTCTTCGAAACTCCAGACAATATATATCCTTTTTTCACTTCTCATTATGGAACAATTAATGTCATTGCTCAACAGATTGGAAATGTAGTTTCCAAGCAACCGGGATTTCTGATATAAACACATTCGATGCTCGTTAAATTGTGTTAACTTGACACATCCTACTTACTGAAAATATTCCCATGGAATCCTAACAAGTCAGACTGATCCGTATCACATTATACCGTTTAACAACACAGATGTAGCTAATAAGTCAACCATGTTTACAGGCTATTCTGCTTATCTGTTACATGGTCCAAAGCTTGGATGCCAAATTTTATATGCAACCTGGAAATCTTCAGCCTTCGGTCCTAAACTTTGCAATACCCGCCGAGTACTGCATTGCTGTTCTTCCTCGCTCTGCTCGTTACATGTTTTCTTTAAGTATATCACATTGTCAAGTTATTCAGCGTTTAAGTTAATATCGCCTCATGTTGTTAGATGTCAAATTTTGCTGCATTACTTTCCTGTGAAGTGGCTTGAGACATCTTTAGCGTTAAATTGTCGACATAAATGCAGTCTGCCCTTGTAGCTCTTTATGAAATACAATTAACCTTGGAAAGCAAAGAATGGCTGTCTCAAGATAAACTAGCAAAAGTGTCACAAATAAAACCGCCACACCCATGTGTCTGCTTGGAATTTGTTGAATAACTTTACAACTTTAATTTTGCTTTTGCTCTCAGTTAACTTGGTGGCGATCGTGATCCTCTCCCGAGCAAGGTGTGGTCTTTCCAAATGCATCATTCTATATCTGCTTTCCATGGCAGTGAAATATATCCTTGTCGTTGTCACTGGTGTGAAATTCAACCGGATTATTGGCATTTATTTTCCAGTAAGTTTTATGCCGTTCACTCCAGCCTGTACTCTGAGTACTCTGATAATCTATGCAGCCAGTGAGAGTGCTGGTTAACCGTCGTTTTCATCTCTGATCCTTATGTAGCCGTTGGCTGCCAGAAACTGCAAACAAACTATTGCACTGAGAAACCAAAAGCTGTGGTGATAGGAATGGTCTGTTTGTTGAGTTGCTTAAAAATATATATTTCCTGGTAGTTTTCGTTTAAACTGGTCTAAATAACGAACAATGTGCCATGGTTTTGCAACATAAAATCAACTTTCTACACTTCTTTTTTCGTGGACAGCCTCAAACTAGTTTGCACGTATATAAAATCCCATTCTGCCATTCCTTCTGATTTTGTTGTTTAATGCACTGACCGTCAGGCACATCCTGGCGGCCAGTGGATCCTGCCGTCGGCTCTGGGCTCAGAGCAGTGCAGAGGATCAGAGTGACTCAGAAATGAAGAACACGCAAAAGTCTGTTGTTTTACTCTTCGCCATCTCGGGAATTTTTATTCTGTTGTAGATGACATACGTTGTGGATTTTCTCTATGTGAAAATTACAAATGAAACTTATTTCGGAGGATTCAATTTCAATGACCCCAAATCCATTCGCCAAGAAAGTGGAAACGTGCTTCAATTGCTGAGCTGTTGCACTAACACGTGTATTTATGCAGTGACGCAGAGGAAATTCAGAGAGGAGTTGAAAAATGCAGCAACATATACTGGCAGTCTCATTGTAAAGATAGTAAAGTAAGAATTCCAAAGGATTTGGTTTAAATTACTAATCGAAATGTATCTTTTCATTACTGAATTTATCGCCTTGACATGTGGGGTGAAATTGATCTGAGGTAGCTCTGTAAGAAGACCACCACGAGTTTCCCTTCTATTCCATTGTAGTGTCAGTTGAGGAAAGTTGAATCAGATGTAAAGAAGGCAGTTACTTTCTGGTCACTAGCCTGGTGTGACCAGTCCCTTCTATTATGTCTTCATCCTTCCTGAGAGATTTCCTCTTAAGAACATAAGAAACTGGAGAAGAGAGGCTGTTCAGCTCCTCCGATCAGTGCTGTCATTTAATATGTTCGACGCCAATACTCTTTTTGAAACAATAAATCTTCTCTGTCCCTTTCTCCTTTAAACCACTCAGTGCCGCAAAATCCATCAACATCAACCTGGAATATGTTCAACAATTGAAAAACCACAGCGATCGCACAAATAAATCCAAAATTCGCAACTATTTGAGCGCAGCCATTTCTCATCATCCCAGCCCTTCTTCATTAATCTGAAACTCTGATTCTTAGTTTCACACCATCAGGATGGAGAAATAGCTTATGAGTATCCACGCTGTCAACTTCAAACTGAAGTTGAAACCCGTCACTGAAATCTTCACATGATCTGAAATGCCGACATACACTGGAATATAGATGAATGAAAGACGATCATTTGGAAACATAACCTTTTCTCAGCGGGTTTGAGAACATAGATGTGGAGATTAGAGAAAAGAAAACTCGTGGCACAATTTCAGAATAAGGGGCCACCAATTTAGCAGAGATGAGGAGGAATTTCTTCACTCAGATGTTTTTTTTTTGTCCTTCAACATATTGAAGGCTGAGTTGGACATATTTCACAGTTATTGGGAACTATCTGGCCAGTGAGTATAGGGAAATTGTTATTGCAAGGAGCTAGCATGGAATGGAAGGGCCGAAATCCTGAATGTGCTGTAATGATTCTATGATTGTATCCCATGTGGAAGGAGGTGGGCGAAGTAGAAAATCTCAGCAATAGTGATCATAGTACCAGAAATTGATGAAACCAATTGAAAGGTTGATGGGATATATGAAATAAAAACTGGAGGAGAAATCGTGTCACCGATTTGAGGCGAAATATTGATCCAGTAAACTGCAGTCGAATACAGTTAGGCACTAATGTATTGGATCAGTGGGTGGTGGTTAAGAGAAAATAGTTTTGTTACAGTTGCAAAGCAGGAGAGCAAGCCGTTGAACACGACTTAAGTCCAGCTGAGACAAGAACAGAGTGAAAATCGAGAAGCAGAACTATAGAAAACGGTACACAGAAAGAATAGAAAAATAAAGAGACACACACACACGCACAACACACACACACATACATACACACACACACACACATTAATCCAGCTCAGTTTCGTTCAATGCCAACCCAGAGGACGATAATACTCGGAGATAATTGATACCATTGCATATCAACGGGAGATGAGACCGAGTGCAATGCGACTGATGGGGGTGATCAACGCTGGAGTGTGAGGAAAAAACACTGAGAGTGAGGGCGCGAGAGAGAGATTGACAAACACAACAGACAGGCCTACGGGAACCACATAGAGAGATCAGCAGAATGAGTCTGAGCAGGTGGAGAAACGCTAACTGACGAGATACTGAACCAGATATAGACACTTTAACTGGTTGAATGTATTTAATCGAATGTACATCACATTGCTGCTGCGGTTGCAAAATATCACAACTTGTGTGGAGTCAGAACGTCATGTGAGAAAGACGGGGCACTTTTTGTACGGGTGTCTACTTTAGTGACCCGTACAAAAAGTGCCCCGTCTTTCTAACATGATAACGCTGTGTGTCCGAGTACATAGTAATACACCGCACTATCAGAGCACTGCGCATAGTGAGTGGTTAAAGGAACAGTTCTTGCTGCTTTATCGAAGGTGCCATAGAGCAGCCGCTTCCCAAAGGCAGTCACATTTTTTCCCGTACTCTTTTTTTTCCCAATGGATATTGAGAGCGTTTCTCTGGGTGCTGAATATACCAGAAGACAGCAGGATAAGTATAGTGATGTCGAATAATTGCAGTTTAACTTCACACTGTCTCCGTAAGTCACTCTGACACTCGGTGGATCCTGAAACACTGCCTCCATTTCCTCACTGGCCTGAATAAGAAGAATGAATATCGATGTCAAACAGAGAAAATGGTGTATGATATCAGAATACAGAACACAGCATCAGCCCGGGTTCAGGCCTTAGTAATAGCTTCATAAATCCTGCATCATCCACCCTCCGCCTTAACAATCGAACCAAATGAGCCAACACCTGAAATGTGAACTTGAATGTAGACCTAGAACATAGAAAGCCACAGCACAAACAGGCCCTTCGGCCCACAAGTTGCGCCGATCACATCCCCACCTCTAGGCCTATCTATAGCCCTCAATCCCATTAAATCCCATGTACTCATCCAGAAGTCTCTTAAAAGACCCCAACGAGTTTGCCTCCACCACCACCGACGTCAGCCGATTCCACTCACCCACCACCCTCTGAGTGAAAAACTTACCCCTGACATCTCCTCTGTACCTACCCCCCAGCACCTTAAACCTGTGTCCTCTCGTAGCAACCATTTCAGCCCTTGGAAATAGCCTCTGAGAGTCTACCCTATCCAGACCTCTCAACATCTTGTAAACCTCTATCAGGTCACCTCTCATCCTTCGTCTCTCCAGGGAGAAGAGACCAAGCTCCCTCAACCTATCCTCATAAGGCATGCCCCCCAATCCAGGCAACATCCTTGTAAATCTCCTCTGCACCCTTTCAATGGCTTCAACATCTTTCCTGTAATGAGGTGACCAGAACTGCGCGCAGTACTCCAAGTGGGGTCTAACCAGGGTCCTATAAAGCTGCAGCATTATCTCCCGACTCCTAAACTCAATCCCTCGATTAATGAAGGCCAGTACGCCGTACGCCTTCTTGACCGCATCCTCCACCTGCGAGGCCGATTTAAGAGTCCTATGGACCCGGACCCCAAGGTCCTTCTGATCCTCTAAACTGCTAAGAATGGTACCCTTCATATTATACTGCTGCTTCATCCCATTGGATCTGCCAAAATGGATCACCACACACTTATCCGGGTTGAAGTCCATCTGCCACTTCTCCGCCCAGTCTTGCATTCTATCTATGTCTCGCTGCAACTTCTGACATCCCTCCAAACTATCCACAACACCACCTACCTTGGTGTCGTCAGCAAACTTACCAACCCATCCCTCCACTTCCTCATCCAGGTCATTTATGAAAATGACAAACAGCAAGGGTCCTAGAACAGATCCCTGGGGCACTCCACTGGTCACTGACCTCCATGCAGAGAAAGACCCCTCCACAGCCACTCTCTGCCTTCTGCAGGCAAGCCAGTTCTGGATCCACAAGGCAACAGCCCCTTGGATCCCATGCCCTCTCACTTTCTCAAGAAGTCTTGCATGGGGGACCTTATCGAACGCCTTGCTGAAGTCCATATAGACCACATCCACCGCTCTTCCTTCGTCAATGTGTTTGGTCACATTTTCAAAGAACTCAACCAGGCTCGTAAGGCACGACCTGCCCTTGACAAAGCCGTGCTGACTACTTTTGATCATACTAAACTTCTCTAGATGATCATAAATCCTGTCTCTCAGGATCCTCTCCATCAACTTACCAACCACTGAGGTTAGACTCACCGGTCGGTAATTTCCCGGGCTGTCCCTGTTCCCTTTCTTGAATATAGGGACCACATCTGCAATCCTCCAATCCTCCGGAACCTCTCCCGTCTCCATCGACGATGCAAAGATCATCGCCAAAGGGTCCGCAATCTCCTCCCTCGCCTCCCACAGTAACCTGGGGTACATCCCATCCGGTCCCGGCGACTTACCAACCTTGATGCCATTCAATAGTTCCAACACATCCTCTTTCTTTATACCTGTGCGACCGGTGAGCGGAACTGGCAACGGAGATGACAGAATGACAGGTTTTCTGACATATGTAACTTTCCATTATCCCTCCAATCTATACCACTGAAATAGATTACCTGATCATCACTTTGTTCTTTCTGGAGTTTGATGCGCGCCAATTGACTGCCACGTCTTCTATATTAAGTCAGTGATGAAAATTCGAAGACTTCTTTGGCTGCAAATCTCTTTGTGAAGTTCTGATGTCGTGAGCGGCGGTATATAAATGGAAGTCTTTCTTTATTGTCGTGGAGAGATAGAGTGCGAATCAAAATCAGAAGACGGGATGGAAATGTTTACACGGAGTGCAGTTTTAACCGTTACATCGAACTCAATATCGAGTTTCTTTCTCGGTATCTTTCTGACTCTGTATATCTTCGTGTCACTCTATAGCTCATCGCCTCGACAATCCTATCTCTGAATTTATTGTGTCCCTCACCATGTCTCTGTACCAGGAAGGCAGGTAGTGGAAGAAATATGCAGACAAATTACGCAATAATAGTAATGGAGATTTTTACTGTCTCGTATTAATTCCATGGAAGACGTCAGTAAAGAGGGTCAGGGAATAGCTTCCTACGATTGGTTTCAGATGCTTTTATAATCCGAAATGTTAGGATAAAAAGCAAGGACAAAGGGAGATTTGCTGTTATATCTTGTAGTCGGGAAGAAAGCAGATCAGATCAGGGAAATAACTGGAGGGGAACATCCAGCTATATAGATCATACTTACTCATTAAGAGGTTCGAGATGAGTAAATGTTTGACGGAAAACAACGAACCATTTGATTCAGTGACAGGTATATTGAACGATACGCAGTGAACCAGAATGTTTGAGTGATTCACGTAGATGACTGAAAATTCAAAAAAGAAATTCTCACGTACATTGCTGGGAGTAAGCTTACCAGTGCTGCTCCAATTACGTTTGCCTAATGAATATGGAGGTTCGGGAATGCAGTTGATGAAATGATCAACAGATCCATACAGTGCAGAAGGAAGCCATCAGACCCTTCGCGTCTGCACGGACTTTCTGAGAGAGCATATTTCCCAGCTCCTCACCCCTGCTCTATCAGCATAACCCCACAGATTTGTCCTGGCTAATTATTCTAACCCACATACTTCTGAGCAAATTAGCATACTAAATGCACCTAACCTGCATATCATTGGACTGTCGGAGGAAAAGGGGCACCCCACACAGACACTGGGAACATCTGCAAACTCCACGCAGCCTGGAACTGAACACGGATTCCTGGAACTATGAGCCAGCAGTTGTAACCACTGTACCACTTAATGACAGCCAAGCACGCACGGTGGGTTGAATGACCCATCGCACGATCTGCAAATGTTATGGGTTTACAGAATTCCCTTGGTGGTTTACACACTTCCCTGTGCGGATGTGAGCAGTGAAGGTAAGGTGGCGCTGCTCCATTGGATGACTGTCGATAAAACGCGAAATGCAGCCATGATCTGCTCCGCTACTTTTGCTTTCAGCGTCTTTGCCCGGGTGCAGACAGCAGCGGAATCAATCGCTTCAGCAATTGCCGATGGCAAGAAGTGGCGCTGGTCAACAAGAAAGCATCACTGCTTAAATCTGATGACCATTTTCCATTTCCAACCAATCCAAGAGCAGGGAACACACGTGACCTTAAATCTCTGTCGCTAACTTTAGCTATCTATTTCTTATTTACACCGCCAGTCTCATGGTCTCTATAATAACGGTTTCATTAATTGAGACAAATAGAAAGGGCACATTGATTGTCAGGTAGCGATGTGAAAACTCCGCAATGATGGTCACGCCACTTGCTGGTTGTTTTGGGTAACTTTGTTTGTCAAACTCTGTCGTCACCTCTTGAATTATTTGAATTAATTTCCAGTCATTTTACAGCGGTAAGGAGGTTTACAAAAAGGAGAAGTTGGTATAACATCAAGACAAAAGCAATGAGACAGAGTTATGAGGAAAGTCACATGAGACACAAAACTAACCAGAAAACGCGATTCTTCACAGCTTTCATTTATTCGCGGGGAATATCCATCAATTCCGGCAGATTAGCCAATCCTTTCTCTGGGAAACACCTCTCAGTTTCTCAAAAATTAAACCAGATTACATCTCGGGCTACCTTTTACTCTAGTTTGGAATTATCGGCAGAATTAGAGCATTCTGTTACCTTCTATCGAGATCTACAGACGGAAACCATTTGTTCTCCATGCTACTTACTGATAATAATGATCTTGCTGCCCGGCGAGTCCATGATTAAATGGTAACCATGTCATCCAGTGGTTATTTTTAAACCCTGACTTTCGAGCCAATCTGTATTTGTGTGACATGAATGAGTGACAAAACTTCAGTGTTCGAGGCTCATTTCGAATTAACAATTCGGGAAGGACAGTGTGGACTGGACTGTTGTTACTTGATAACCTGCACTACCCCAACTCTACTCTGGTACATGCAGTATTCTGGGGAAGCTCCGAGATATTTGCTGAAGAAATATAGCTTAGGGGGTGAAGAAAGGTCCCCAAACCGAGGTTCTCTGCAGATTTGCAGAAGGGAAACAAAACAGTTCCTTTATATCTCGCGGGGGCTCTTCTGTCGGATACTGCCGCGTATTTCCGTGCGATGGAGCACACACTGATACAGAGATAGAGCGGATCCAGTCCGAAACCCCCCAGAATGGGAGTTCCAGTTGGTGGCCAGAAGGTGGCGCTGTCGCACCGGTAAATCGGGGCAAGTATTAAACCCAGTGAGAGTCACAGGAATCTTCCGAAAAGAACAAAATATAACCCCCCATAAGAAGAGGTGAGGAACATTTACCGAATTGTATTTGTTGATTTTATCGCGTTCATAATAAAACTTGCCTTTATAAATCTATTTCGTTCACTTAGTGTTTTGAGGCTGTTTCCATGCCTGTCTGTAACATTAAACAACCCTTCTTCATCTCCCCTTTGAGATTTCTGGAGCCTTTGACCCGAGACCAGTTCTCTGGTTTTATTTGATCAGACTGTGTTGTTGTGTCAGAGACAGCTTATGAAAAATGAACAGATTTCAGAACTCATTGACTTTGATCATTCAATTGAATTTTACAATGTTTCCCTAACAGTATTCAAATAATCATGTGATTTACAGAAACAAGGAGTAGCGAGAAACAGATGAACAAGCCAGATATGATAAGAAGTTTAATGCTACCCTGGTATTAGGTGGAGACAGTCATGGAGATGTGGAAATTGGCTGCTCGGATTTGTTTGAGAAACCAAAGTCACAACCTTATGAAATGTGTTAAGGGTGTGCAAACTGTCTCGAATGCAGCTATGAACAGCTCACCCTCAAAGGCCCCCAGAAACCGAAAAGGGAGAAGAAGCGAGTGGTGTTCAATATGGTAAGCAGGCACGGAAAAGGAAGGAAAGGACAATTAGAGACTTCGGGATCAGGGGACGTCACACAAACATGGGGAACTGTACGTCTGCTGTCTGTGTGGCCCTTCACGGCCAAGTTTGACGGATGTTTGGGATTTTATCACCCAGGTCTGATTATACAGAGTTGATTATTAGCAGAAGGGACGATTTAATTGACACATTCATTATGTGATGGACTTGTCGGCCTCAAACGATTCTGCAGTTTGTTTTCTCGGCCTCTCCTGGAAACAGTTGGGTGACAGTTGATCCGAGGTGAATATGGTTTCCTGTCGGTTTGTGTTTGAGCGGCTGACAGCGCCGCTGCTCATTGTGGCTGCATCTGCCAGAGGTTCTACACAGTAGAGCGGAACTCTCACTAACATTGATGAGACAGTTTTTGTATCGGAGTCAGACTGCTTTCCATCACTGTGAGTCTGAAAGCGCAGTAATACACGGCAGCGTCAGACAACTGCAGATCCGAGATAGTCAAACTGATGGATTTATTCGGGATTTGGTGGTCAGTCGAGAAACGGATTTCAGCAAAATCTGCTTTGTATTCATTACCCCCCGAGTACTTCTCCAGTATGAACTCGGGCTGGGAGTCTGGGTGCTGTCGATACCAGTATAAATAATAGTTGATTTCTGCAGTATCATAGTTGCAGTTTAATGTCATCACGTCTCCTTCTGTCTTAACATCTGAGGACAGCGGCTGAGTGACAGAATCTCCATGGGTCAGACCTGGAAAATATGTTCAAATAGATAAAGAATAGAGTGACGTGTACTCAACAGTAAGATTCAACCCAAGTTTTGGAAATGAGAAAACAAACGTGACGTCCAAAAATACCTGTGAGAAATGCCCCCCACACAATCCAAATGACGAGTATCTTCATTGTCTCTGTCCGCTCTGTAAAGGGGGAATCCGATATTTGAAGACACCCATTCTAATCCCCACCCTTAATAATCTGATGACGTGTCTCAGAATGCTCATGCGTCAGTTCCGTGTCTCGCCAGTGTCACCGTGAGATTGGTAACTGCTATGGTGACTGTCAGTAAATAGAAGCTCCCCAACTTGTACTCCGTTCGGTGTCCCTGTCGGGCGAATTGTTCCGCTTTGGAAACGGATGCCAAGAAAAAAAACCTTAATTTTGTTATTGGAACGGAGGAGTAAGGAGTGTTGATGGATTTGGTGGATTTCCAATCAATGTTCTGTGCACATTCTCTTAGCTTTAGCATCCGAGCATTAGTGCCTGTGACTCCAGTGAGAGCTCAGAGAACAGTGGAGGCTGTGGGCCACAGAATAATTTTAAAGCTGAGTGAAACCAAAATTTTAACTAAAGTGTATGTCACGGTTCAAGCAGATCAAGGCACAAAAGTGGATTTAAACGGAAAATCAGATGAACTGTAATCTGATTGAATAGTAGAGCAGATTTTCAGGCAGCCTAATTTTTATGTTCGAATGTTCAGATATCGGTGGATGGGCTGTGAATACCCTTGCAACCTTCGTTGTTTTACTAAAGGTACAGAGAAATCAATCAATGAAGTCCAGTTGCCTGTTCATTATTCCGGAGATAATGTAAAGCGTGTACTGTTGGTGCTGTCCTGAAAGCTGATCATGTCTGAAATCAACAGGGTTACGATATTAAATTGTCATGGTGCAGCTAATTGTGACATTGCCTTTTCTTCAAAGGTCCATTCAGGGACAACCAGATGCACTGTGTGGTTGTGATCCCATTCTGATATAATGTACTGGGAAGAGTCAACTTTAAGAACTTGCGCTTTTTCTTCTTAATCATTATCAACATGGGAGTCACTGGACAAGTAGTTCAAGGGCCCAGAATAATGCTTTGGGAAAACTAGTTCAAATCCCACCATATCAACTCGTTATATTTCAATTCGATTTTGGAGAAAAGTAGTCAAAATTGAAATTTAGAAATGTAAAGGTTAAATTTAAAGGTGATTAATTGATATTGAAAGCTAGTCGCATTGATGGTGCTGGAACGCTTTCACTGCAAATCCAGTTAGTTCACTAATGCACTTTGTGGAAGGAAATATACCATCCCAGCGTGGCCTGGACTGTGTGTGATTACAGAACAACAACAATATAACGAACTCTCAAATATCCCAGCCCGGTTCGAGGACAATTGGTGATGGACAGAAATAATGTCTTGTCACCGATGTCCAATGAATAATTAAAAAAAGAGTTCATATCATTTGAATAATGGCAATACCTAAGTTACAGCGGTCAGGAGAGCAGCATATTCTTTACTTTCAATTGGGAAGGAAACACTAAGTGAAAAGTGATACATTGATGAGGAGACGTCCGTTGTGGTTCTGCTTCCTTCTCCCCGAGTCTGTAACTCTGCAGTTCGGGAAATATCCCCGTAACACTAAGAGACAATTTAGCATGACCAATGCACCTAACCTGCAAATCTTTGGACTGTGAGAGGAAATCGTAACATCTGGAGAAAACAAGGGCAGACACGGAGAGAACGTGCAAACTCCGCACAGACAGTCTCCCAAGGCCGGAATTGAATCTGGATTCCTTGCGTTGTAAGGCAGCAATGCTAACCACTGTGCCACCGTACCGCCCATTCAGTAATGCAGGATACGTGAGGTGGGCCAGAGAGAGGGGGAGAGAGAGACTGTGGGTTTTGTTGCCAATAGCAACGGTATGCCAATGATACCAAAGACATTGCCCGCGTCATTTCAAGCTTGGAGAAACATGTGACGACTGCGCCCTCTGACGGTGACTCAGAGTACGTGACACTGTCGGCAAGTGCAAGGTTGTCGATGGGCAGATTCCAGCGGCCTTTTATTGAGAGACGTGTTTTCAAACAATTGAACTATATAAACAGACGCTAGGGAAATATAAATGAATTGAAAGAACAGTGCATTCTGTGTCATTTCTGAATCTCTTCCTTTCTGTCCTCCCCCCATCAGTTGGCTTTGTATTTCGCACTCGTAATGTCTCACTTTCTTTCATTTCTCCTTCCATACTTTTCTAATTGGTTGTCCTCTGCCTGTAATCCAAGGCACAAAACGATTTCCAGAATTTTGACGCAAGGGAACGGCGATATGGTTCAAAATGAGGATGTTGTGTGGCTTGAAGTGGTGCCGCAGAATGTGGTGTTCCCGTGCATCTGTTCCTCTTCTCCTTAGAGATGAAAGAGATTCCGGATTCGGAAGGTGCTGTCGAAGCAGGCCTGACGGGTTAATTTAATCAAAATTTCAAGTACCGACATTAATTTATAATGGAAGACTGTGGTTTTGTTGGTTAACAAATAAGGATCAGTGGACACCGTTATTTTTAAGAAGATTTGTTTATTGATGTGCAACGTTGTGCAAACCTTGTTATCCAGATTGCTTAGTGACATTGGAATGCAGTTATTTGTAGAGCCCATTCTCTAAGCCTCCTGTGTCATCCACCTCCTCCTCTCCCAGTTACCATGCCCCAATGGGGCATTGGTCGCCATGGACTTCCATTTGATCACTTTGTGGTTTCAAAGCACTCCAGCGGTTTGCCATTGACTTCCGCAGTATTATTGACCAGGAATTTGTTCCGTCCCCATCACCTACCATCAGCAATACTGAAAGGATTTACAGGCTGATAATCAACATGTTCGACCACGTTATGAACGTGACCATCACGATTGATAGTTTGTGTTCTGTGGAACGAATGGAACTTTGTGTTTGTCCACATATGTCTGAAAGTGGAAGGTTATGTTAGTAGGGTGGTGAAAAAGGCATACGGGACACTTGACTTTGTCAATCGTGACGTCGGTTGCAAAAGCAGGGAACTCATGTTGGACTTGTGTAGAATTTTGGTGAGGTCACAGCTCGAGTACCGTTGCAGTTCTGGTCGCCACATTCTCGGAAGGATGTGATTGCACTGGAGGAAGTGCAGAAGATGTTTACCAGCATGCTACGTGGGACAGAACATTTAAGTTATGAAGGAGATTGGGCAGACTTGGTTTGTTTTCCTTGGAGCAGAGAAAACTGAGGGGCGACCTGATCGAGGTGTACAAGATTATGAGATACATGGACAGAGTGGATAAAGAGCAGCTATTCCCCTTAATTGAAGGGTCAGTCATGAGGCGAAATAGGTTCAAGGTGAGGAGCAGGATGTTTCGGGGGAATGTGAGAAAAATCTTTTTACCCAGAGGGGGGTGACAGTCTGGAGTACGCTGCCTGGGAGAATGGTGATGGCGGTTTGCCTTACGTCCTTTAAAAAAGTGTCTGGATAAGCACTTGGTACTTCATAACATTCAGGGCGATTGTCCAAGCGCTGGCAGATGAGATTAGGTGGGAGTTCTGGTATTTAATGTGACTGTGTGGACTTGATGGGCCGAAGAGCCCATCGTCTGCGCTGTATGATTCTATGATTCTACGATTCAATGAAGGCACTTGAACCTGCATGAGGATCCGACCACTGCGGCAGAAAACTCCTGCGGTGCAATTGTGCCATCTCCAATCTTTTGCCCTAAACATGCTATCGATTGCAAGGAAGTGTAACGGCCTAGGAATATTTCCCCTACTACTCTGCTGGCAGCTATAACAAGCAACGAACTGACCCCTTTGCAGGTTTTAGTTAAATATGAGGTCCTGGGCGCCATCTAGCGGAACATTGTCTGTGAAACAGCGATTCTCAGTTTATTATGCAGGATTACTGTGTGATTTCGCTGCCTGAGTAGTATGGGCGTTTATAATGTGTTTTATTGCTTTGATTTTATTATTTCAACGGCTGCTTCCATTTTCTTTTGTTTTTGAGGTTTCTCCTGGATTTTGCGATACTCTCGCATTTAAAATCACGGGGTTCCAACAAGCAAAAACAGAAAATACTGGAAAATATCAGCAGGTCTGACAGCATCACTGGAGAGAGACTGGACCCAACGTTTCGTGTCTGGATGACTCCCTTAGACAGCTGCGGACGGACGCCTTTTAATTTTCAAGTACAAGATTAGTTGAAATATCAGATTGGAAGTAACGGATGTGTTCATCTATTAAGTGACATGGGCTCTCAATCTAACCAAGAGAACCTGCAGCAACACAGTGGAGTTGAGCATTATGGTCAGGCCAATTGGCGTGTTACACTGTCTTTTGTTTCGGTAGTGCAGTGGTTATCGAGTTCGCACAAAACCGAACAGACGCGTTCATTAAGCTTCCTCATGTACGGTGAGAGAAATCTGTATGATTTCAGTTTGTTGCTGAACATTGTCCGAATCTCGATGTTGCAGCCATTGTACCTTTGCTCTGACCCCGACCTCAGATGCTTTCTGTAAGATAAGAAACGATGATTTTTTTTGAAGCACTGACAGGAAATACAATTTTCTATTTTGACAACGTGTACATATTAGCATCTCGTTCAGTGTACAGCAAAACATAATGGGTTTATAGGTGCAGATTGACATAGTTAATAGATCATTCCTAAATCTCTTCCTTTTTAAAAGTACTTGATTTTGTTGAAACAATGATGAGTGTGGTCAATCACAAATAAGCACCATGGCATGTGTATTACGCAGTGACTCGATTTCTTTTGTTGGTCAGTCATGTTTGCAATTAAATGTTGTATATTTCAGAGATATTCAATTCAGAATGAGGACACCTGCGTTAAATAAATGTATTGATATTATATGTTGAATAACGACAAATACTGGATATAACTGGTTGAAACTGGTTCAAATTATACGAACGTTATACTATTATATCCCGTGAAGCAATATATTTTTGCTGTCAATGCTAGTATAATATTTCTGTTTCGACATTTGTTCTTTTAGTTACATTTTCTCAATATTGTTACTGGCTGCGGTTGTGAGTCTGGAATTCGCCCCGACATGAAACCCAATCCAGTATCCAACAGCGCTCTGGTGGCGGCGGCATGGAACTACAAGGTGAAGCTTTCTTCCTCCTGTGACCCTTCGGGACTCAAGTTTGTTCAAACATTCCCGATCATAAATTCTACCGCGATTTTATTTATGGCATTCATTTTCAAATTTTAGACCGCACTGAGGTGGAGAATCTTTTCTCATGAGTCCACCTCCTCCAAAGACAACCCTTTTCCAGATATGGGTCATTGAGATTCTGTCACACAGCCGCTGTCCTCAGCATTGAAGACAGAAGGAGAAGCGGTGACTTTACAGTGTATCTATAATATTAAATGTTACTCTCTGAAAAGGGGAAAATTCTAAACATATCAACTGAGTCGCCTTTGTACATTCTTGTTTGTAAGCAAAATAAACCAAATTAGTCTGTTGATCACTGGCACTATTCTGATTTATAACCATAAGCTCTTAAGACGATAAGCTATAACAGTAGCATTAGACCAGTCGACCCATGGAGTCTGTTCCGCCATTCAATCGTGTCTGCTAAGTTTCTCATCCCCATTCTCCCGTCTTTCCCCGGAAACTTTGATCCCCTTACAAATCAAAAACATATCTACTCAATGACCTGACCTCCAGACCCTTCTGTGGCAATGAATTCCATCATTTCACCACCCACTGGCTGAAGAAATTCCTCCTCATCTCTGATTTAAACGTTCGTCCATTTACTCTGAGGCTGTTCCCTTGGATCCTAGTCTCTTTTACTTACATGGAAACACCTTCCCCAACCCGGCACTTTTTCCAAAGTCTTGGTATGCTCTAGACTTCGGTGTACCCAGGATTTGAACAGAGAATTCCAGGAATGATGTCCGCAGGTTCAGCACCATTTTACGATATAAGCAGGAAACGTAGCAAAGACACCAATTCGGATTTCTGGGCAGCATTTGTGTCTTGGTATGTATTGGGGTAAACCCTGAATCCACTCAACAGCCAAATGCGAACTTGCATTAAGCAACATTTGTCAGCAGAGGGCGCCAATTTCAAGCCCGGTTTTGGAGAGGGGAGAGATGTTGGGGAGGGGGGGTGGTGATACAATCTCACGTGACATTATCACTAGAGCCTGTATGGATGGTAGGCTAGTGAGGTCACAATAGACTCCCCTTCCCCTCCCCACAATCACATCCACACAGACAAATTGGCATACACTCAGTCACACGCTGCAATCAACTGAACAGAGCCTGGGTTCCCTCTCTCTTTCTCACTCTCTGATTCCGTCCATTCTCATTCACTGAAAGAGATTCACTCGGACATTTTGCTGATCATTCTGGTGGCGCTCATGCAGTTAGTACCAGATACCATTCATCAAGCCACGTGAACATATTTATACACACAGATGGCAATTTAATCAACCATCAGAAACATCCATGTGCGGCGTAGGTGGGAGGTTGCACAAACTATCGCCTATAAAAAACAAATTTACATGAGGTCTTGATATTTCTTTCCTCTACCTTCACAGGTGGACTGTGCGCAGATCCAGTAACTCAGTCACCGGTGGCAATAACCGCATCAGAAGGGGATTCGGTGCAGCTCGATTGTAACTATACAGACAAGTATATGAGATACATGCAATGGTATTAGCAGAAACCTGCACAGCCACCGAGAGGGATTATTACCAAAACATTAGTCGTGAAAGAAAATGAAGTTCCAGGATGATATCTGGCGGCTGCTGACAAGTCCACATAGAACGGTCACCTCAATATAAGCGCCCCCAGTTTGGAGGACGTGGCGGTCTATTACTGTGCAGTGAGGCACAGCATTAGATTACAGCTAAAACCCGTACAAAAACCTCAGCGAGTATTTACAACTCTATGAAGTTAACAAACAAGGCACACATGTGAGCAGATTTCCCCTCCATCTGACGAAGGAGCAGGGCTCCGAACGCGAATGGCATTTGCTACCAAATAAACCTGTTGGACTTTAACCTGGTGTTGTTAAAACTCTTACTCTTTTTACCCCAGTCCAACGCCGGCATCTCCACATCTTGTTCAAATCATCAGAGAAGCACTTTGGGAAATCTCGAGACTAAGCTCCATGCCGCGATTTATATAGTAAGGAGATACCAGGAGTATCTAGCTATCAGCTGAAGGATGCTTTCAAAAGTGGAGGCAATATGGCAGACAATTGCCGGCTGTTCATCCAGAATTGTTAACTCAGATGAACCCATGGACACCGACTCCTCGGCATTCGTTCCTATGCTTAAGTGCAGAATGGATCAAAGTCTGCTGTAGTTCATAACAAATGAGATGTCGAATAACTGGTACATAGACTCACTTAACAACACGACTATTATTATAAATCCGGGGCACAGAGACTCGTGTGTTTGGATTGTGCTGCGTAAAAAAAAGTCTTGGTGAGTTGCTGCAGTGTATCTTATAGATGGTGCACACGGCTGCCACTGTTCGTCTGTGGTGGCAAGAATGGATGTTCATGGAATGGGTAGAAATCAAGCGGGCTGATGTTTCCTGTATCGTGTCGAGCCTCTTGAGTGTTCTTGGAGCTAAACTCATCCAAGCAATTAGAGAGTATTCCATCTCACTCCTGACTTGTACCTTATAGATGGTGGACAGACTTTGGGGAGTCAGGAGGTGAGTTACTCGCCGCAGGATTCCTACCTTTGATCAGCTCTGGTAGCCACTGTATTTACATTCCTGGGTCCAGTTCATTTTCGGTCAACTCCCAGGATTTTGATGGGGGTGGGGTGGGTGGGGGAGCAGGAAGGATGATCCAGCGATGGTAATTCCATTAAATATAAATGAAAGTTGATTAAATCCTCTCCTTTTGGAGATGGTCATTGCCTGGAACTTGTGTGACATGAATGTTGCTTGCACTTATCAGGCCAAACCTGTGTATTGTCCAGATCTTACTGCATTTGAGCATAGACCAAATGTCTAATTCGAGACATTGGAATATCAACCTTAAATTAAAGAATGCGGATGATTTCCTCACCATAAAGCCCACTCTCACTGAATTACTGACCTGCTCTTTCGCTCTTTCTGCTCTTCCGCCTTTACCGACCACTGCAAATGTTAAAACCTTTTACATCTGTAACATTTTCCCCAGTTCTGATAAGCATAATGTTCCTCTATTTCTAACTTGAAAACTGCCGCCCATTCAACTGAGCAACTTCAGAATTGTGCGTTGACATTTTGGACACTATAACGTTCCTGGTGCATTCCAGTACATGTGACCACTGGGATTGAGGGAGGTCATGTAGCCACTTACGGAAATGTAGTAACTCCCTGTACGAATATATCTGCAAACATCTCCTTAAATATCTAGGGTTCCAGCCACCTTCCATTCAAACCGGCAACTTATTTCGCACATTTACCACTTTCTGTGAATGAGAAGCATTTTTCGATATTATCCCAGAATTGCACTTTTCACTTCGAACCCGTGTCCCCGAGTCCCTGTCTACAATTAAAATTGGAGTAAAATTGCAGGAAATGTTTTTACTACATGATGTATCTAATATTGTTGTAGGTACCAGTCAGACACTTGGGTGGGGACCTAATTGAGAGAAACACATGACCCTCTGTAGCGAGTCACACCGGCCAGAATCTGTCTTTTGGGTTGATTTGTTTCACAGATAGAAATACTTCAACACGAGATAGAAAGTGAGAACAGCGCGATCATTTCTTAAGCACAGACCCCAGGAGGATAACAGCGCCAATTGTCGGACCTGTCCCAGTTTCCATTTAACCTGCCTGCCCTTGTCTCTGAAGTGGGGAGATTGATGCACCTATCCACTGGCTGCCATCGGTTGGCTGAGCAGTTCTGTGGTTGGGGACCAGCACTTGCTTTGACAGAGGGGTTCATTGTCTGCAGAGTTACAGACAACGGGAGCGACATTCGGAACTATCTCTTTCCTTCCTGCTAACTCTGTAACATCTCAGTTAGTATTTCCTCCCGAGTAATACTCCACTCTCCCCCTAACCGCACTAAACAATGTATTCTTATTTGTAAAATGGTGACAATTACGACATTAGCGGATCCAAAACATTTTACTTGTCCTTTTACTTCCAACATGTTGCGAATCTGATTTTTAAATTCTCGCATGTTTGACCTTTCACCATTGGAACATTTTTTTCCAGATCTGAGTCATGGAAACGCTATCAGCAGCTGCTATTCTCAGGAGTTAAGACAGAAGGAGAAGCGGTGACTTTAACCTCCATCTATAATCCTGCATCGAGCGACAGCAATGATTTATACTGCTACCGGCAACATTCCTGAAACAAAGCCAGAGCTTATTCTGATAAAATACGCGGGAGGTTCAGCGATGAGACAGGTTTTGCCAAATACTTCTTTTGGGCAATTTAACAGCTTGACAAGAAAATTCACTTTCCCCATCTCTGGGCTGTAACTGAGAGGCACTGCAATTTATTTCTGCTCCCTGAGGCATTCAGTGATAAAAAGTTAGATTCATGGCAAGAAACCCTCGCCTCTTGGCAGGACAGAAGTTGCCAATATACATTATAGCATCGGTGAAATAGAATCATGGAATCCCTACAGTGCAGGCTATTCACAAAGGGGCAATTTAGCACGGCCAATCAACCTAACCCGCACATCTTTAGACTGTGGGAGGAAACCGGAGCACCCGGAGGAAATCCACGCAGACACAGGGAGAATGTGCAAACTTCACACAGACAATGACCCAAGTCCCTGGAGTTGTGAGGCAGCAGTGCTAACCACTGTGCCAAGTGTGAAAAAAAAAAGATTCATACAATCTGACAGTCGTTTGCGGTAATTTACTATTTAATCTCTATCTGTCTTTCGTCGGTGCAAGTTACCCCGAGTCGCCCACATATTCTGAATTAAATTTCATGAAATTTAAACGCATTCGCCGAAGGGGGCATGAGGAGGTTGGTTCAGTTGTTGGTTTGATTGACGTAATGGGTAAGAGGTTGTGTTCTTTTCATCTTTAGTAAAAGTGAACGTTATTGTCAAAGCTGTATTTTTGAAGGGGTAACCAAGAAGGTAGATGAGGGCAGTGCAGTTGATGTTGTCTACACGGACTTTAGCAGGGCCTTTGACAAGGTACCGCATGGCAGATTGTTGCATAAGGTTAAATCTCACGGGATTTAGGGTGAGGTATCTAAATGGATACAAAATTGGCTCATTGACAGAAACCAGAGGGTGGTTGTAGAGACTTGTTTTTCAAACTGGAGGCATGTGACCAGCGGTGTGCCTCAAGGATCAGTGCTGGGTCCACTGTTATTGTCATTTATATTAATGATTTGGATGAGAATATAGGGGGCATGGTTACTAAGTTTGCAGATGACACTTAGGTTGGTGGCATAGTGGACAGTGAAGAAAGTTATCTCCAATTGCAACGGGATCTTTATCAATTGGGCGAGTGGGCTGATGAATGGCAGATGGAGTTTAATTTAGACAAATGCGAGGTGATGCATTTTGGTAGATTGAACCAGGGCAGGACTTACTCAGTTAATGGTAGGGCGTTGGGGAGAGTTACAGAGAGATCTTGGGGTACATGTTCATAGCTCCTTGAAAGTGGGGTCACAGGTGGACAGAGTGGTGAAGAAGACATTTGGCACGCTTGGTTTCATCGGTCAGAACATTGAATACAGGAGTTGGAATGTCTTGTTGAAGTTGTACAAGACATTGGTCAGGCCACACTTGGAATACTGTGTGCAATTCTGGTCACCCTATTATAGAAAGGATATTATTAAACTAGAAGAAGTGCAGAAAAGATTTACTAGGATGCTACCGGGACTTGATGGATTGAGTTAGAAGGAGAGGCTGGATAAACTGGGACTTTTTCCTCTGGAGCGTAGGAGGCTGAGGGGTGATCTTATAGAGGTCTATAAAATGAGGGGCACAGATCAGCGAGATAGTCAATATCTTTTCCCAAAGGTAGGTGTTTTTTAAAACTAGAGGGCATATGTTTAAGGTGTGAGGGGAGAGATATAAAAGTGTTCAGAAGGGCAATTGTTTCACACAGAGGATGGTAGGTGTCTGGAACAAGCTGCCAGAGGTAGTAGTAGAGGCGAGTACAATTTTGCCTTTTAAAAAGCATTTAGATAGTTACATGGGTACGATGGGTATAGAGGGATATGTGCCAAATGCGGGCAAGTGGGATTAGCTTAGAGGTTTAAAAAAATGGGCGGCATGGACAATTTGGGTCGAAGGGCCTTTTTTCCATGCTGCAAACCTCTATGACTCTATGATTGCCCATCACTTGCCTTTGTAAAAGTGATAGTGAGCTGCCGTCTTGGACTGCTGCAGTCCATGTGTTGTAAGTATATACACAAAACCATTCGGGAGAGAGCTCCGCATTTCGACCTAGAGACAGTGAAAGGAAAACGTTATAGTTCTAAGTTCTAGCCCTTCGCCTCTTGAGAGGTGTTGGTGGGCTTTCTTATATATAGCGCCGGCGTGGATGGATCAGGACGAGTTGTTGGTGATCTGGACATCGAGAAACCTTGAAGCTCTCGACCATTCCCACTTCATCCCCGTTGATGTCGATAGTGCATGTCCTCCACTACGCTTAATGAAGTCGATGACTATCTCTTTCGTTTAACTGACATTCAGGGAGCGACTACTGTCCTCGCACCAGTTCACCAGATTCTCCATCTCTTTCCTGCCTCATCATTGTTTGAAATCCGACCCACCACGGTGGTGTCATCAGCAAACTTGAAAATTGAGTTGTAGGGGAATGTGGCCATACATTCACTGTTTCATTCATTGTTTCCCTTCTCTGACTCCGCTGTACAGATTGAGCAGCTAAAGGACCAACGCTGGAATTATTGCACAGAGGGTACTCAGGTTAAGATGAATAAAATCACCTTTCACTCCGCGTGGAGGGTAGGAATTGAAGATCCAAGGAGTTTGACATTATTGGTTGAATCGTTCGCATATTTGTTTTAGATGATTCAATGTCAACTGATGACGCACGCGGCGAAGAACCAATCAGAAGAGTAGTGGGTGTTGCTCACCCGCTTCTCAATTCTTGAGTGAAAACTTTCAGCCTCAGCCCATTGCTGTTGACTGTGCTATGAGGTCTCTGAAAACATGTCTCCTGTCACTTTGTGTTTATTCCTCACAGCGGCTGCTCTGTTAACCGGTCAGTTCACAAGTTTCACAAAGCTGTGTTTCATATATTTACCACACATGGCATCATCACATCGGTAACAATGGATTGATCATAAATTAACCCTCACCACTTTACCGCCACACACCCTGTGACAAACAGTGGACTTGAAAACCTATGGACAGTTGTCAGTTTCCCCTAATTGCAGGAAACGCTAGAGGGGAACTGAACCCGATAGATGGCGCCAAATGTGCATTCCAGAAATCTTATTATTCGAATCAAATATAATCAAGTTATAATCCCAGAGATGTTGGAAATATGTTTCACTTTCGTTGCACCAAGTTATTTATCCGGCTGTTGCGCAGGGCAAAATGCAGATTCGGTGTGACAAACGTAGTTGTTTGACATCGTTTAATTTGTTGTTACTCTGAATACTTTAGGATATTGTGGAGGAGACTCTGTTACACAGACACCAGCTGCAGTCACAGTGAGTGAAGGACGTGACGGTCAGTTGTTCTGTAACTTTACAGCTACAACCAGCAACGACCCAGCGATGAGCCAGAAAATAAGAGAAAGTGTCAACATTTAAAAATTATCTAATCTTCCCTTCTGATTTTAGTACAATGCCAGCAAATCTCAAGTAACATCTTACCGGAGTTTGTCAGACTAGCTAAGTATTTCTCAAGATTTGTACTGCAGACATTAGGCTTTCTGGTAAAATTCACGTATTCTATTCTGGTATCGTCAGTATCCCAGCGGGTCCATGGAGTTTCTGTATCAGAAAAGTAGGTACAGCGGGAACACAGAAAGATTCCGAGGGGACCGTTTCTCTGCAGAGTTTGACTTTATGAAGAGCACCATTCCGCTGAATGTGTCTAAGATAGAGCTGGCAGACTCCGGGGTGTATTACTGCGCACTGAGACCCACAGAGACACAGAAATGGGCTGAACCTGTACAAAAACTGTCAGAGCATTACTCAACATTCCAATGTGGCAGTTGAGTGAATCATTATAGAATATTTATATGCCGACTTACCGGATGTCACACAATGTGTTTAATGTCACTCATACGATGAATGAAAAAAACACAAGCCAATTTGGCCCCCACCATGGTCCTTCAAACAACATTATTATGCATAGCCTGTTTCAGGACGTTTATTCTTGGGTAGTTATTGACTAGAGCAACTCTACTGCTCTTCTTCGAAATAGTGTCCTTGCGCACTATCACGTCCATCTGAGAAGGCAGTCGGTGCCCTCGATTTAACATCTCATTCGGCACCTTTGACAATTCACCATCCGCCGCGGAGTGCACGGCCGCATCTGAATGGATCCTGTGACTAGAGTCTCCTCAAATCTTCTGCTTCATCGGCGGTAAAAATAACAACGGAACCTAGCCTGGCAAGCGTTGTGTGTAGATTAGCGCGTATATTGTTAATTCTGAGGTATTTACACTGTTTTGACAATTTATATATAGTTTATATTTACACATGCCGGATTGATGCAACGGTTAATCGAGGTGATCAGCCTGATAACTGAGAGATAGATAGGAGCAACCTCTCGATGCCTCAGTCACTTTCCATCAGCGTCACCCAAGTACCTTCTGGCATTGTTTTTCCTGAAAGAATCCGTGTGTCTTGTGGGGAGGAAAGAATCTCGGAATAGACTGAAGACTGAATCCTGGATATCCCGGGAGTCAGTGACTGTTCATCCACCCAATCATGGATTAAAATAAAGAAACGGAAATTTAAAGCAGCAACCTTTGCTGGTCCTGATGGAAGCGGCCGGATAACATGTTTAACCTTTGGAATAAACTATTACTCTTCAAGGGAAATAAAAGTTTTTTTTACTGGTCTCGCGCCCTTGATGGATTCTGGACATCTGAAAGCACTTTACAAATGATGGAAGTTTATTTCCAGTGCAGCCGCTGTGTGTGCTGTTTGAAACATTATTTATACAGAGGACACGGGGCATTGTGGATCACCGCCACAAAGAGTTGTCTCTCTGGCGCTCATAGCGAAATGAAGAGATTTTCAAGTCCTTGTATTTTCTGGATACTTTGTGTTTGTGAACAATCGTAACCAAAATCTTACATCACAAGCATGGGAACCCGCACGACCTCTCTCTCACAGACATACCCTCCCTCTCTCTCTTTTGCTGTCCTCCTCACTGATCAACGCTATTAATTAGAAACATTGCGCTGATTTTTTCCTTCAGTAAACCCTGTGACCGTGCACCATGAAATGCAATGGCTGGCAAAGTTCACTCTCCAAGTCTCCTTTGCCATAACATTGACAATTCATCGACGGGTGCTTGTCCTAAATATACCACTGTTCACAGTGAAGTGTCACACCACAACATTATTTCCTGTAATTTACAGCTGTCACATGTGAGAGCGGTGAACTGCAGTTTTACGTACTTTCGGTCAAATAAAAGTTTCTGGAGCGCCACCTAGTGGAATGATCTGCGTAAACACAATTATTCTCGAATACTGCAGCATACTAAAATATTACCATGCCAGATTATTACGGATGTTATTGTTTTGATTTTATTATTCCTGATGCTTATGCCTTTTTCATCATTTCACTTTTGTTACGCTTACTATTTAATATTAATTCCGACATTATTTTCCTAGTTTGCTGCCAACCGAAGAAACTAAAATTGAAACAGTACCATTTAAATCTCGAACGAATGTGTGAACAGGGGGTATATTTACATAATTGGCATGTGTTGTTGTTTTAAAATCTGGATTTCATTGGGACCTTGGCGGATTCATATCGCTAAAGCAAGCTTCGTGATCCAGAGTGGCTGAGGCATTACAATAAATCGGCAGTGTTTAAGATAAAAGTGGAATTAGCTCTCATGTATACGTTCATTGCATTGCAACAATAACAATATTTGCAAGAATAATGCGGCAGAGTCTTGTAACAACATATTTCAGGAACTTGAGAATTCGGTGATTTTCCAGGAATTAGCCTCACATCGCCACCAGATGGCGGTGTCTCACCATGTTTGTTTGTTTACTGCAGCGGGTACTGGAACGATAATATTGTGGTTCTGCAGCTAGTCTAGTATTCCAGAGGGACAAGCGGCTGTCCGAAATCACCCTTTCCTTATCACGTGTTATGTTATATAAGACTATATAACTATTTGCAGCTCTTTAAGACCCTGGTCAGACCACACTTGCAGCACTGTGCTCAGTTCTGGTCGCCTCATTGCAGGAAGGATGTGGGAGCCATAGAAAGGGTGCAGAGGAGATTTACAAGGATGTTGCCTGGGTTGGGCAGCATGCCTTATGAGGATGGGTTGAGTGAGCTCGGCCTTTTCTCCTTGGAGAGACGAAGGATGAGGGGTGACCTGATAGAGGTGTATAAGATGTTGAGAGGTATTGATCGAGTGGAGAGTCAGAGGCTTTTTCCCAGGGCTGAAATGGTTGCCACTAGGGGACACAGGTTTAAGGTGCTGGGGAGTAGGTTCAGAGGAGATGTCAGGGGTAAGTTTTTCACTCAAAGGGTGGTGGGTGCGTGGAATGGGCTGCCAGCAACGGTGGTGGAGGCGGATTCGATAGGGTATTTTAAGAGACTTTTAGATAAGTACATGGAACTTAGTAAGATAGAAGGTTATAGGTAAGCCTAGTAATCGCTAAGATGGGGACATGTTCGACACAACTTTCTGGGCTGAAGGACCTGTATTGTGCTGTAGTTTTTCTATGTTTCTATATTATGTTATTTTATTTCTCCATCTGGAATTCCTGAATCAATTTTGGACATTGCTTTTCTCAATGCGCCCCTTCGTTTCTCTCACTGCATAGCTCTCTGTTTCTCGTGTTCACAGCCTTCTTGTCTCTCTTCGTTTCTTCACCGTTTCTTAATCTAATTCCCTTCCTGCCTCCGCCTCTTTTTCACTCCGTGTCAGTCCCACTATTTATCTCTGTTTCTCGCTCATTTCTATCATTCCGCTTCCTCTTTACCTCCCCGAATCTCAATCCGTCTCTCCCTATCTATGTACCTATATCTACCACGGTCTCTGCTTTTGATTCACTCACTATCTTTCCATTTGCTTAGCTTCATTTCTTGTGTCGTATTTCTCCTTGCGACACGTCAAATATCAAATATTTTCCACAGTTCTTTCATAACAGTATCTTTAATTTTAAAATAATGATTGTTTCAATCTCACCTTCACGTTATGTTCATGTATTCGACAAAACTGGGACAGAGGAAACGTTTCCCAGTGCAGTACCTGTTGCTCTCGACTTGCTAATAATTTGGGTTCATTTTAAATCATAGCAACCGACAGGTAGGTTTGGAAATTCCAGGTTTTCCCCTTCTGCCCAGCTGTTCCCTTTGTCACACTGCGGTAGTTATTTTGCACGAGGCTTCCTCTGGTTCTGGTCACTGTGTCTCTCAGTCCGCTGTAATAAACCGCGCTTTCAGACAGCTGCAGCTCACGTGGTGAAATTTCCCTGATTTTTCGAAGTGTTCAAAGATGCAGAAAATCGAGCCCCCACGCCCTCTGCTCTGACAACATCTTCGTAATTGGGGATGTAGATCAAGAATGTGGGGACGTTATACAGGTCCTGGTGGTAAAACTGAAAAGAATATGCAGCAGCTGTGGTCGAATAGCTGAAATCAATACACACCGATTCTCCTTCAAACCTTATCGCTGTAACCGGTCCCTGGGAGACCAAACCTGCAGCACTCACACCTGCAAAAAAGAATAGAAATACGAAATTTAATTTTTCTTTTCATTTTGTCAGAAACAACGGGATTTAGGTAATTGAATATATTACAAATAGATGGAAAAACAGTTCAATGGAAAGATGTCTATGTCAGTATCGCGAGCAAGCGGCAGAATGTGCAACTTGGGAACTTACCAGTTAAAAGAGTTGAAGCTGTGAGGAACTGGTAAAGAGTAACACACAAAGTCTTCATAGAGATGATGCTGGATCTGAACTCAGTGAGTTCAAGCTCCATATTTAGTTCAGTGTTCAGAAAATGTTGAGAAATATCCGGCCTCAAGCGATTGGCTCGTTTCTGACAGAGCCAGCGGGAGACACCCAATCAGCTCACAGATTCATTACCCTCCATTTCATCCAATCAGCTCAGAGTGCCTTCGCTCACCAATCCATGACGTCAGACGGAGGAGCCTTAATTGCCCTCCATTTGAGAGGACATTTAAGGATCAACCACATTACTCTGGCTCTGGAGTCACATGTCGGCCAAACCAGCTAAGGACGGCAGATCTCCTTCCCCCAGGACATTAGTGAACCGGATGGGGTTTTGCAACAGTCGATAATGGTTTCATGGTCATCATTACACTTTTAATTCCAGATTAATCACATCAAAACCTGAAAAATGTTCAATCTGAGAGCTGGAGTTTCTTCATGCTGACGTTAATAATCTCCATAACTTGCTGCTTTTGAATATTCCGATATGTGTCAAATGAACTAATATTGTTTCAGGCACAGAGTCATTTCTCCAGGATAGGAGCAGATGAATTGCTAACCTGTCACTGACTGTCACTCAATGCTTCATCTTTATTATTTTCTCCTTTCTAACTGTCTAGATCATTTCATTTCTTGGACCTTCAGCTATTCTCTTGAACTCATACCTTCCAAAATGTCTTTCCAAGCCTTGGGAACCAGGGAAGGCATTGATAACACATCCGGGTCAGTAAACACAAAACACGGCCGTGATGTGCTGGAGCCCATCATTGAGAGTGGGGATGTTTGTGGAGCCTCCTCTTCCTGTGGTTCCACTTTGGATAGAAATCAGTGAGGTCTGAGAGCGGTTTTCTATTTTTCATATACTAGTAAAACAAATGAACTGATAAACTTGTTGAAATCCTTTTAAAACAGCATTGTAATAAAAAGACAGAACTTCAAGGAAAACATACTAAATTAAAATATTTTCCCTATTTATACTCTTTATTCCTTGAACTGGGAAATTATCAACGCAGTCAAATTGGGGAGAGGTCATTCACCGTCGCGAAGGGTGGAGATGGATTTAATCAGTTGTCCCTTCTGTCAACACACCAGCAAGTTCATACTGGGGAGAAGCTGTTCTGATGTTTTTAATGTGCGAAGGAATTTGCTTACTCATCTGACCCGCTGGCACATGAATGAGTTCACACAGAGGAGAATGCAGTCACCTGCTCTGTTTGTGGGAAAGGATTCGCTTAGTCATCCCAGCTCACTAAGCATAAACTTGATCACAGAGATCAGGGTCCTTTTAAATGTTCTGATTGTGAAAAGAGCTTTAAAACAAGAAGTATATGTGAATACAACAACAGCTTCAGACTGGAGTGAGACGGTTCATATACCCGGAAAGTGGGAAAGGATTAATTCAGTCATCCGATCTGCTCACACACCAACAACGTCACACCAAGGAGAGGCCGTTCACCTTCTCTGAGTGTGGGAAGGGATTCCAGCCACTTCCTGGCACACACAAATGAGCGGAGGACATTGCAGACATGACGGCAACGGTTGAACGGACACTGCACAACAATCGCCAGGCGGGAGTGTTCCCTTCCAGTTGGGGAGCTCTTCAGCAGTCCAGGACATTCAGCCTCCAGTTTTCGGGTAAGCGTTCTCCAAGGCGGCCTTCAAGACATATGGCAACGCAGAATAGCCGAGCGGAAACTGATAGCCAAGTTCAACATGCATGAGGACGGCCTTAACCGGGATCTTGGGTGAATGTCGCACTACTTGTAACCCTCACCATACTGCCTGGGTTTGCAAAATCCTACGAACTGACCTGGTTTGAGAGAATTCACACCCCTTTAACTTGTAATTGTCCCTCGCTCCACTCACACTGTTCGCACCTATAAAAACTTGATTATTTACTTTATATTTACCTGTAAAGACTCATATTAAATCACTCTTCACATACCAATTTGTAACTATCTTGCAGTTGTGTCTTTGATTATATATGCTGTGCTTGCGAACTAACCTCCACGCACCTGATGAAGGAGCAGCGCTCCGAAAGCCCGTGATTCCAAATAAACCTGTTGGATCTTAACCTGGTGTTGTGAGACTTCTTACATTGCTGCAGTTACTCACGCCCAGGACTGAACTTGGAGGTTAATCCTGAGGTGTGTAAGGAATGTGTGCGAGCCGCTCTCTTCCATGGTTCAGAGCTCCGAGACACGGAAGAGAAGCTCCTTTGCAACTGTGTTCGGAGTCAGGAGAGCAATGTTGAATACTGCAAACGTGCTGTAAAATCAGAGGTTGGTGTAAAATTGGGCTGTTCCTGAGAGTGAAATGGCAGGTTTAAGTTTCCAGACTGAAAATGTTTGTGTGACTTTCCTGAATCTACGAATGTAAGTAACATCAAGTTACTTTTCACTCTGGAACTTTGAACCATTCTGTTTTGGTTGAAAATATTTTGTTGAAAATGTTGAAAATAAGATGGGTATAGAGGGATATGGGCCAAATGCCGGCATTTTGGATGAGCTTAGGGTTTTAAAAAAATGGCGGCGTGGACAAGTTGGGCCCAAGGGCCTGTTTCCATGTTGTAAACCTCTATGATTCTATGACTCTATGACTCTTTCTCCCACCTTCCATTGACTTCAATGTGATGGAAACTGACTGTTGGAACCTGTCAACATTTGAAATATATTTACAAATGATTGGAGGGTTTCTTCCAGATGGATCTTTCTCTGTTCTTTCTACTGGTAGCGTTAGAAAACATACTTTCTCCTGTGAATATCCAGCTGGAATATTGGGCACTGATGTGTTTCCTTGTTCATCTTTTTCACTCGAAATATTGAATATTTTGGTTTCAGACAGCAGATAATCAAACTCCCAGCAATAAGACCATAAGACATAGGAGCGGAAGTAAGGCCATTCGGCCCATCGAGTTCACTCCACCATTCAATCATGGTTGATTTCAACTCCATTTGCCCGCTCTCTCCCCATAGCCCTTAATTCCTCGAGAAATCAAGAATTTATCAATTTCTGTCTTGAAGACGCTCAGCGTCTCGGCCTCCACAGCCCTCTGTGGCAATGAATTCCACAGACCTACCACTCTCTGGCTGAAGAAATTTCTCCTCATCTCTGTTCTAAAGTGACTCCCTTTTATTCTAAGGCTGTGCCCCCGCGTCCTAGTCTCCCCTGCTAATGGAAACAACTTCCCTACGTCCATCCTATCTAAGCCGTTCATTATCTTGTAAGTTTCTATTAGATCTCCCCTCAACCTCCTAAACTCCAATGAATATAATCCCACGATCCTCAGACGTTCATCGTATGTCAGGCCTACCATTCCTGGGATCATCCGTGTGAATCTCCGCTGGACCCGCTCCAGTGCCACTATGTCCTTCCTGAGGTGTGGGGCCCAAAATTGCTCACAGTACTCCAAATGGGGCCTAACCAGTGCTTTATAAAGCCTCAGAAGTACATCCCTGCTTTTGTATTCCAAGCCTCTTGAGATAAATGACAACATTACATTTGCTTTCTTAATTACGGACTCAACCTGCAAGTTTACCTTTAGAGAATCCTGGACTAGGACTCCCAAGTCCCTTTGCACTTTAGCATTATGAATTTTGTCACCGTTTAGAAAATAGTCCATGCCTCTATTCTTTTTTCCAAAGTGCAAGACCTCGCACTTGCCCACGTTGAATTTCATCAGCCGCTGCTTGGACAACTCTCCTAAACTGTCTAAATCTTTCTGCAGCCTCCTCACCTCCTCAATACTACCTGCCCCTTCACCTATCTTTGTATCATCGGCAAACTTGGCCAGAATGCCCCCAGTCCCGTCATCTCGTTCGTTAATATATAAAGAGAACAGCTGTGGCCCCAACACTGAACCCTGCGGGACACCACTTGTCACCGGTTGCCATTCTGAGAAATAATGTTTTATCCCAACTCTCTGCCTTCTGTCTGACAGCCAATCGTCAATCCATGTTAGTACCTTGCCTCGAATACCATGGGCCCTTATTTTACTCAGCAGTCTCCCGTGAGGCACCTTGTCAAAGGCCTTTTGGAAGTCAAGATAGATAACATCCATTGGCTCTCCTTGGTCTAACCTATTTGTTATCTCTTCAAAGAACTCTAACAGGTTTGTCAGGCACGACCTCCCCTTACTAAATCCATGCTGACTTGTCCTAATCCGACCCCGCACTTCCAAGAATTTAGAAATCTCATCCTTAACGATGGATTCTAGAATTTTGCCAACAACTGAGGTTAGGCTAATTGGCCTATAATTTTCCATCTTTTTTCTTGTTCCCTTCTTGAACAGTGGGGTTACAACAGCGATTTTCCAATCCTCTGGGACTTTCCCTGACTCCAGTGACTTTTGAAAGATCATAACTAACGCCTCCACTATTTCTTCAGCTATCTCCTTTAGAACTCTAGGATGTAGCCCATCTGGGCCCGGAGATTTATCAATTTTCAGACCTTTTAGTTTCTCCAGCACTTTCTCCTTTGTGATGGCAACCATATTCAACTCTGCCCCCTGACTTTCCTGAATTGTTGGGATATTACTCATGTCTTCTACTGTGAAGACTGACGCAAAGTACTTATTAAGTTCCTCAGCTATTTCCTTGTCTCCCATCACTAGATTACCAGCGTCATTTTGGAGCGGCCCAATGTATACTTTTGCCTCCCGTTTGTTTTTAATGTATTTAAAGAAACTTTTACTATCATTCCTAATGTTACTGGCTAGCCTACCTTCATATTTGATCCTCTCTTTCCTTATTTCTCTCTTTGTTATCCTCTGTTTGTTTTTATAGCCTTCCCAATCTTCTGACTTCCCACTACTCTTTGCCACATTATAGGCTCTCTCTTTTGCCTTGATGCATTCCCTGACTTCCTTTGTCAGCCATGGCTGCCTAATCCCCCCTCTGATAACCTTTCTTTTGTTTGGGATGAACCTCTGCACTGTGTCCTCAATTACTTCCAGAAACTCCTGCCATTGCTGTTCTACTGTCTTTCCCACTAGGCTCTGCTTCCAGTCGATTTTTGTCAGTTCTTCCCTCATGCGCCTGTAATTACCTTTATTTAACTGTAGAACCTTCACATCTGATTCTGCCTTCCTTCTTTCAAATTGCAGACTGAATTCTACCATATTATGATCACTGCTTCCAAAGTGTTCCCTTACTTTAAGATCTTTTATCACGTCTGGCTCATTACATAACACTAAGTCCAGAATAGCCTGTTCCCTCGTGGGCTCCATCACAAGCTGTTCCAAAAAGCCATCCTGTAAACATTCAATGAATTCCCTTTCTTTGGGTCCACTGGCAACATTATTTACCCAGTCCACCTGCATATTGAAATCCCCCATGATCACTGTGACCTTGCCTTTCTGACATGCCCTTTCTATTTCGTGGTGCATTTTGTGCCCCTGGTCCTGACCACTGTCAGGAGGCCTGTACATAACTCCCATTATGGTTTTTTTGCCTTTGTGGTTCCTCAACTCTACCCACACAGACTCCACATCGTCTGACCCTATGTCGTTTAGTGCTATTGATTTAATTTCATTTCTAATTAACAAGGCAACCCCGCCCCCTCTACCCACCTCTCTGTCTTTTCGATAGGTTGTGAATCCCTGGATGTTTAACTGCCAGTCCTGAACCCCCTGCAACCACGTCTCTGTGATGCCTACCACATCATACCTGCCAGTCACAATCTGGGCCACAAGCTCATCTACCTTGTTCCGGACACTGCGGGCATTTAAATATAGCACCTTTAATTCCCTATTGACCGTCCCTTTTTGTTTTCGTAGTGTGGTGGACCTTGGTTTACTGAGCCTTTCCAGACACTGTGTCATATTTTGTGAGATGGAGACTATCGTAACCTCTCCTGAGCGCTGTCTTTTCGTGATTTTTTGTAATCCTAAGCAGCTACGCTTCCCACTGATTCCTTCACCTCTTGGTTCCCTGACTTTCCCTTCCCCACCCCCCCCCCAATCTCTAGTTTAAAGTCCTATTGACCACCCTATTTACTCTCTTCGCCAGAACACTGATCCCAGCTCGGTCCAGGTGGAGACCATCCCAACGGTATAGGTCCCCCCGCCCCAAAACTGATGCCAGTGTCCCATGAAAAAGAACCCCTCTTTCCCACACCACTCTTTCAGCCACGTGTTAACTTCCCTTATCCTTGCCTCCCTATGCCAATTAGCACGTGGCTCGGGCAGTAATCCGGAGATTATGACCCTTGAGGACCTGTTTTTTAATTTGAATCCTAGCTCTTTATAATCTCTAAACAGGTCCTCTTTCCTAGACTTGCCTATGTTGTTGGTACCAACATGGACCACAACAACTGGATCCTCCCCCTCCCTCTCCAGTATCCTTTCAAGCCGGTCAGAGATGTCCCGCACCCTAGCACCGGGCAGGCAACATACCATGCGGGACACTCTATCCTGCTCACAAAGGATACTATCTATCCCCCTGATAATAGAATCCCCTACAACTACAACTTGCCTATTTACTTCCTCCCCTTGAATGGCCTGCTGAACCATGGTGCCTTGGTCAGCTGACTCATCCTTCCTGCAGCCCTGTTTGCCATCCACACAGGGAGCAAGTGCCTCGTACCTGTTGGACAGGGTCAAGGGCTGAGGCTCCTGAGTTCCTGACTGCTGGTTCCCTTTACCTGCCTGACTTGCAGTCACACCCTGCTGTCCCTGGCCACTGGCAGGATTTAAACTATTTACTCTGACAGGTGTGACTGCCTCCTGAAACACAGTGTCCAGGTAAGTCTCCCCCTCCCGGATGTGCCTCAGTGTTTGAAGCTCAGACTCCAGCTCAACAACTCTGAGCCGGAGTTTTTCAAGCAGCCAACACTTACTGCAGATGTGGTCGCTGTAGCTCGCAATGGGATCTGCCAGCTCCCACATCAAGCAGCTCAAGCACATCACCTGACCAGCCATCTCTAATTAATTAATTAGTTTAATTTAAGTTTACGAGTTTAGCTGTGTTTTTTTTAAATTTGGGGCAGATTTGCTATCAACCAATCAGATCACAGCTTCCCTCTGACGTCACTTTTGAAGAAAGAAAAAGTGGAAAACAGGACGTTACCGTTAGGTTTTTATACTCACCCAGAGACTGCTCCTCCTCCTCCGAACAGCTCCCGAAACTAGTCTATTACTGACTTTATTAACAGCACTGCAATAATACAGGGTAATTCCAAATTAGTTCCATTCCTTAATGAAGTATTTAAATGATGGCATCCATTTGTATTTCAGAGTCAGTAACATAGGAATGGTGTACTGGTCTTTAATTTCGATACAATTTTAATTCAATGTTCCTTCTTTCAATATCCTTTCCACCACTTCCCCGTTACCTGATTAATTTGAGATACCAGCAGGCACAATGTAAATCACAGTTGCTGTGGGCAATTGACGTGTTTGTGGCGTCAGTTTCCGAATATCAGGGCATCGCAGCGTTGCTGTAGTGTAGTGGGTATCACGGTCGCTTTACACGCAAAAGGGTTCCTGTTGGATCTGGGGCAGGAATATTTACCAGAAAAACAGAAATTTCTGGAAAAACTCAGCCGGTATGATAGCATCCGTGGGGAGAGAGTGGAACCAACATTTCAAGTCTGGATGACCCTTCGTCAGACTTCTTGATTCGACACAATGGCTCGATTCTCTCATCATAAGTGCTGGCAGACCTGCTGAGATTTTCCATTATTTTCTGTTTGTGTTTCAGGTTCCAGCATCAGTAGTACTTTATTTTTACAAAAACATTTCCAAATGTTATCAATTTCAGAGTGATTGGGCTTTCAGAATTTTTCGCACATTTGTCACGAAACTGACCTGTGAATCATTTTCAAACAACGAACGTTGCAGTACAATTATCACTTTCGCTTCCGATGGTTCGAAACAGGAAAGAAATATTTCCAAATACTTTACAATTCGGAGTGAGGGAAAAGTTTCGTAATTCAGCGGCAGTGTAAACGGTAAAATCTGACCTATTACCAGACAGATTTTACCTTGCAACAACATCTCAATCGTTCGTACTTTGCAGTCTTAATTCACAAGAGATGTTCCACACCCACGCTGCACCACTATCCAAAGCACCGCGTTGCTTTCAAAGGCAATCTCTCCTCTTAAAATGTTGCACACTCTCACTCGATGATGGTGAAATGTGACAGACAAATAGATAGATAGCGAGGTAGAGAGAGAGAGAGAGAAGAGAGAGAGAGAGAGAGATGACTAGATAGATGGTAAGAGAGATGGATGGATGGATGGATGGATGGACGGACGGACGGACGGACGGACGGACGGACGGATGGATGGATGGATGGATGGACGGACGGATGGACGGACGGATGGACGGACGGACGGATGGGCGGATGGATGGATGGACGGACGGATGGACGGACGGATGGACGGACGGACGGACCGATGGGCGGATGGATGAACGGATGAATGGATGGGCGGATGGACGGGCCAACGGACGGATGGATGGATGAGGAGAGGGAGAAGGACGGACGGAGGAATGAACGGACGGAAAGGAACATTTCACTGACTGAGAATAAGTAACATTCACCTTAGTTCAGCCTATGCGCAAAATTTTAAAAAATTAACAAATTGTTTGAGTGGATATTTCACCAAATTCTTTAACTCGGCTCTGATTTTACTCTGGGTCCCAGCATAAATCAATGGGTTGATGCAGGAACACAAAAACAGAAGCATATATCCAGTTTCCTCAAGATTAAATGTATTATTGAAACCAGAACCTGAGAAATAAGTAACTTTCGCAATTCGGACATAGATGATAGTTATAAAAAATAACAAGTATAACAGGATGAAATTTCCTGAAATGGTGAAGAGTAAAACAATGGACTTTTTCCGCTTCTCCACCTCTGGGTCACTCTGATTCTTTCCATTGTTCTGGGCCCGGAGTCTCCTGCGGGCTCTATTGGCCGCTAGAATGTGTCTTACAGTAAGAGCATTCAGCAGCAAAATCAAAATGAATGGAAGGATAGGAGTTACAATACAACGCATCAAGTCATAAGCAGCCCAGAAAGGGGATGTGTAAAATATTAACTTTACATTGCAGAACCAGGGTACATCGTCAATTATGTACAGGGGTTCATAAACAAAGTACACAAAGACATTTTTTACACAGGCGAGTGTGGACACGATTCCAATGACCCACGTGGCCACATTTTCATTACAATATTTAACTTTGAGCTTCTGGCAACAAATAGCCACAAATCTATCAAACGTGAAAGCGACGGTTAACCAGACAGAGTTGTCCATGGCGGTAGAATGTAGGACTGTACGGACGCTGCAAACTGGTGTGACAGACAAGAAGCTCAATGGAAAAAAGATTCCCGCAATCCGGTTTAATATTACAGCAGATATTATGTGCAGGAGATCCACCACCGCTATGGAAACAAGGTAATACGTGATACATCTGGAGAGACCACAACTTTTTCTTGCGAGGACCATAATCACTGCTGTGTTAGCTGTAATAGAGGGAAAGAGATTGTGAGAATTTGTGCATGACGAAGCATGGGAAGTGGAACATTCATCGCAACAAAACAATCCATGATGTTGAATTCTGTGTGATAGGTGCAACATTTATACCTGATCTCAGGGACACTTGTTTCTGCTTATTAACAATATCTTTATTAATAATAAGGAATGTTAACGAAAGTGATTGCATTTTTAATGAGAACTGTGAGAGGAATAATGCGAAATGGAAAGCATATCAAAACCAAAACTGAATAATTAAATGCACAATACAATGACATGTAAACAACTAATTAAAACATATTGGAGAAGATGAATTGGAAAATATCCAATAATAAGTGCGGAAGTTAATATGGTCGCGGATTATATTTCAATGGGTATTAAATATGGCTCCATGAATGACAGCAAAATTATTTACTTTTGGAAACGTTTGCAGTGAATTTTCTCGAATAAATCCTCAAACAAAGGCAAATAAAAGGACAATTGTTAGCAGTTGTCGGAACTTGCAGATTTAGGAAGCAGCGCCAAGACTGAATTGTATCCCTGATAATCATCTGAAATATCCGGTGAAATATAAAACGAGAGATTTAACGAGTTATTTTGCTTGACTCTTTGCAGAGAACAGAACAATTTGAAACGATACTGGGTTCTGGGACAGAAAGGAATCAAGCAATCAGGAGCAGCAAATGTGAAATAGGATTCCCGGGCGGAGCCAATGAGTGTTTGGCACTGGGAGCAGGCACAAATTGTTGTGAGTTCGGGATTAATAACAATCATTCATCAAAGGATAACTATTTGCATTATTTCAGCCTTCTACATATCCATCCCTGACGTTCGGCCAGAACATCCCATCCATGCCCTTCTGTCTGCCCTGTCCCTGCAATCCCGCGCATTTACCATTGCTAATCCAACTAACATACACGTCCATGGGCATTAAGGTGCTTCTTTACGCGGCAAATCTACATAACTTGCGCAGTTTTGTATTCTGGGCACCTGGAGAAAACCCTCACGCACACATGCGAAGAATATGCAAACTCCACTCAGACAACACATCTCTGGAATTGACCCCCTGTTTATTGTGCTATGAGGCAGCAGTGCCAACCACAGTGTACCTCTGCTGCTCAGTTTGAGAATTCGCCCAGAGGAATATTGTCAACGCCAACACAACAATCATAATAACTTTATAAACAACAAACATAAATAACAAAACATAAATAACAACATTGAATTGTGTTTAACCATTATAACAGAACGGAAATGTAAATCAGAATGAGTAACACAATAAAACCTCGACTGTCAGATGTTACTGGTGAATGGGACAGGTTATATTACCAATTGATGAAATGGTACCTGTCACAGCACGGTTGTATAAGGTTAACACGGTGAAACCATGTATTTAATGTGAAGGAACTACGGTAGGAAAGACGTAAAATTATACCGTTAAATTTGTAGAATTTATGGAATGAACATCGAAAAATTATGTCAGGGAATAGCTAAATTATAATGCCAAATAAGGAATTGTCTACTGAAGTAGAAACGGGACATTTTCGAGGAATACGTTAAAGGGCAGAAAACAGAACATTGACGGGGAAACCTATATCCCTTTCAATGAGAGGAGGAACTTGGTGCTGTTGAGATAAGGTGGTAATAAAGTGGATGAATTAATGCAACCAAACAATATTTTTCGGCAGCAACTAAATAACTGAGATATTTTACCTGAAACTCCGATAGCTGCTATGACTGGATAATAAATGGCAAATACCAGACCTTCTGGTATTCCATGCATTTCTTCCAGAAGCGCTGATCGTGGTCTGCACTACATTGAAAAATTGTCACATTTATACGCGATGTCATGCTCCAGGGAGATAATTAGGTTGCTTGATCTTTCGCATTAATTAAATTTAAAAGAACAAAGAGATTATTGCAACAACGGCAAGGTGACACAATGGTTAGCACTGTTGCCTCACAGCGCCAGGGACCCGGGTCCAATTCCGGCCTCCGGTCACTGTCTGTGTGGAGTTTGCACATTGTAACCCGAACCCTAACTCTAACCTTGACACTAAAACTAACCCCAACCCGAAATAACTAACTAACCCGAAACCTAACATTAACCCTAACCCTCGGTGACATAAAGCCAATAAAAAAAACAAGAATACGGACTTTAAAAAGGGGAAAGGAAAGAATCCAAAATGAAACAAAGAAAATATTCCACCACTTAAAAAGCAAATAGTCTCGTCGACAGAGAATAATCTCTCCCTAAGCTACAGACAAAAAGATTCATTGCATCCCCCAGAACACAACACCACCCAGATGATACGAAGCACCCACCCCCACGCACCCCCCCCCCCACAGCACTACACGTACCCAAAACCATCAAAAAGACACCCTGCCCCACAAATAAAACCCCACTACCCAAGCCCAACACCATTACAAAAGATGTCCCACCAACCCTCTGCTTGGTTCACCTCGACCCTCCCACTTTCCCCCTCACGAATCAATAAGAAAAACCAGGAAGAAGCTTCGCTCCCTTACCCTCCACGCTCCTGACCAGACCATATACAAGGACGAGAGGCAACCACACTTGAAGACTTATTGACTGCCAGACACTGCCAAAGCCTCCAAAAAGAGACCAAGAGACCACCACTGGCACAGAATATCACAGAGGGAAAAAGGAATATCCCTCCCCCACAAATACCAGGAATGCAACGCAAGGACTGAACCAGGAACCAAAATATTAAAAGAGGTTACCACACAGGGCATAAGGGGACAACAGAGATTCGAAAGCAGAACCAAAAAAACAAACACCCGCCCATCCAAGCAAAAAACATCCTCAACCCGCCCTAACCACAGAACCATAGATTGAGGGAACACAAAACTGAGAACACAGCACACCGTTTCCCTGTCAGTCAATGATTGGGAGGGGGTGAATTCAAAACCCACAGAGAACCAATGCGTTTCAACAGCTTCCTGTCACTCCAGGACAAGAATTGGCGCTATTTAAGCCCATATGCAGGACAGGTAGAGAGGGGAAACTTCCATTACCCGCAGAGGTAGCACGGAACACGAGCTGAACACAGAACACTCACTCGCCCCAAAATTGCTGGACGACACACTATCCCAAAAGGCCACGAAAAGCACACGAAGGACAGTGAGAACAACTCTCCCTTCCCTTGATGAAGCGTAAGGAAGCAGCGAAACCGGTCGGGATGCAAGCTAAATAAGCAAGATTAAACCCCAGTTGGGTCTCTACTGGGGAGGAAAGGTAAGAATGGCCAGACACCATCCACAGCCAGCCTTGGAAGTGGGACGAATGGGAGCTAAATGTACCTCAGCTGGACCTGGTCTTGACACCCTACAGCCCTCGGGTGAGTGAACTTTCCACATCCACACATAAATAAAGACTCTCAGACCGTGTGCCCTGGACACGGTCCGCGGATTGACATAGGTTCACCTTAATCAATGGGGCTAATCCAAAACACATAGGGACCTAAAAGAACGGTAGAAATAATCGACTCGGCGAAGTGTAAACCACTAAAACAAAATATAAATCTGTATTTCTTTCCAGTAAGATATAAAATGCAGGACACAATGGCCACATGGCGACTCTGTACAATCCACGGGCAGATCTCGGAAAAATATCAATCATTAAGTATTCAATCACCCGAATCAGTAGGACAAACCTGGACACAGGATAGCTTGTCCCAACTAACAAACGGGCTCTCCCTTAAACATGCGAATGTCTATATTCTTTGAATCACCTTGAACAATGGAACGAACCCTGGTCACAGAATAACACACAATAACTGACAAATGAAAGTCTCCAAAGAAGGGCAACAACTAAGCCACTGGATCAAAGAACAAAGAACAAAGTACAAAGAACAGTACAGCACAGGAAACAGGCCCCTCGGCCCTCCAAGCCTGCGCCGCTCCCTGGTCCAACTGGACCAATCGTTTGTATCCCTCCATTCCCAGGCTGCTCATGTGACTATCCAGGTAAGTCTTGAACGATGGCAGCGTGCCTGCCTCCACCACCCTACTTGGCAGCGCATTCCAGGCCCCCACGACCCTCTGTGTAAAAAACATCCCTCTGAGACTTTAAAATAATAAAATACATGTGAAATCATTAATTTATGGGCCCGGACGGTGGCACAGTGGTAAGCAGTGCTGTCTCACGGCGTCAGAGACCCGGCTTGACTTGGACCATTAAGCAGAGTTTGCACGTTCTCCCCGTGTCTGCGTGAGTTTCCTCCAGGTGCTCCGGTTTCCTCCCACACTCCAAAGATGTGTATGTTATGTGGATTGTCCGTGATAAATTCTCCCTCAGTGTACCCGTTCACAGTAACTTAATTGCATCGTTAATGTAAGCCTATTGGGACACTAATTAAAAAATAAATAAACGGTCACAGAAGTAATTTCTGGACTGCCAAACGTTCTTGCCTCATGACAAACCCATAAACCACCCAAATAAACGAGGATGCCCCTAGACTCCCTCGCTCCGCCAACCAATGCCTCCACACCAATCCGACACATACCACCCGAATCCACACAACACCATCCTGCCCACCACAACATAAAACACTCAGAAATAAAAGGTCACTCCATCCCAAGTGGTCCGGGAGCCCCCTCATCCCGTCCACCCTTGGAGACACACACGGGAGGCGAAAGTGTCAAGGCATGGGAAGACAACAAACCACCCTTCAAACCACAACATAACCACCAATTTTCTGATCAGGAAAGCCCCAAGAATTCCCCCCACAACCTCCTGAGCTGCCCTCAGAAGCCCAGCTGCTACCACCAAACCACCCCCCACCCCCCTCCTCCCCCCCCCCCCCCCGTCCGTCTGCCCAGAAAGCAAAAAGCAGAGTCTCACTCAGCAACAGACACAAAACCTCCCCAGCCAGGAAAGCCACAAAAAACTCTCCAGCGCACACATTACCTTAAGATTTACGCCAAACCCACAGAAACACAGAAACCCCAAACTCACCGTCCCCTCCCCCAACACACACGACCTCAACAACTACCTCCCCCCAACCACCTAAAATACGGCAGAACTCGACCATCACTCTGTCTTCCTCCTCTCCCCCCACAACCCCATCTTAATTCCAGTCACACGAGATTTTAATTGCATTTGACTGCGTTATTTTAAACACTTTGTCGGCGTCGCCATTCACAACTAACAAGAGTAATCATATTCATTTTTAAAAAAGGAAAAGGTCCAGGAGACAAGAATACAATAAGCCAAAATATAAGGGCAAGGGATCACAAGGGGCATCAAGGATTGGACGTGGGCTGAAAGCAAAATGGCAAAAAACAAAGAAAAGGGGACATGTCCTTTCTCTGTCCGACTCCAAAAACCTAACCGATGGTTTCCTTCAATCCACAGGAACCACGACTCTCATCGCCCTAATATTTGTTTAAATTGTGAACGATAACTCAGTGGGTGACATCGGTAGGGAGACTCCCTGCCCTCTGTGTCTTTTCTGACACTGTGGCACATTAGGTAGCATTGCTGGCTCACAGCGCATTGGTGCAGAATTCAATACGGGTCACTGTCTGTGTGGAGTTTGCACATTCCCCCCGTGTCTGCGTGTGTGGAGAGAAACCGAGCTCCCAGCGCACAATGCAAAGGTGTGCGGGTTAGGTTGATTGACCATGTTGCATTGCCCGCAGTGGCAGGGAGCAAACAGGGAACATATGTGGAGTTACGGGGATAGGGCCTGTGTGGGATTGTTGTTGGTGCAGACTTGATGGGCCGAATAGCTTCCTTCTGTACTGTAAGGCTATCTATGTTTCTGCCACTGAGCTCTTGGTATTCTGAGCAATCGTCCTCTGGGGCTGATGCAATGACGCCAGGAGAGTTATTCGCTGCATCGTCTGCAACGTGATTATGGTGGAATTTGGTGAATTTCTCTCAGTGTACCACGTTCTGAGGATTTTGATTAAAATGCCCTTGAGTAAAAACAATCAGCGGCTTCAGCAAAGAAAAGCAAGATCCCACCAAGATCGAAACTTGAATCGCTGGATTCAGAGTCCAGAGTTCTGGCCATTACAACACAGAACCCAGAAGCCAGCTGCAAGTGGTCACTCAAAGCACGTGACCCCTTTCATTCAATGTGGCAGCAACAGCAGGAAGGTCAAATCCTTTAAGCGGCCATTTGCAGCCGGCTCCAATGTTGGAGGCTCTCTGGTCCAATGGTGAGCACTCTGAACCAGACTGATCCTTGCTTTTCTTTGACGTTGCTGAGGATTGATTTGAATCTTAGAAACCCGACAAGCACAGAAAGAGGCCATTTGGCCTATCGAGTCTGCACCGACCACAATCCCACCCAGGCCCTACCCCCACATATTTACCCACTAATCCCTCTATCCTACGCATCGCGCGACACTAAGGGCAATTTTAGCATTGCCAATCAACCTAACCCGCATATCTTTGGAATGTGGGAGGAAACCAGACTACCCGTAGGAAATCCACGCAGACACGAGGAGAATGTGCAAACTCCACACAGACAGTGACCCAAGCCGGGAATCGAACCCAGGTCTCTGGAGCTGTGAAGCAGCATTGCTAACCACTGTGCTACCGTGCCGCCCTATTTGTTGATGGACATTTCGTTTAAATTTCTCACAAAGCAGGAATGCGGACGACAATTTTGTCAGCCTGTTCAGCTGCTATTACAATGCACACTGCTGAGCCTCTGGCGACAGATGCCTGCAACATCAGTGTTTTTTTTTCATCTTTTCGCGACTCTTTAATTTTTTTGTTGAAAGAAAGGGGCAGTTGGTGTCACACAACCACAACCATTCACACAACCGGGTCCAGATAAAAGCTGGAATAAGGACACTTTGCCTGAATGCACGCAGCATTCGGAACAAGGTGAATGAGTTGATGGTGCAAATCAGCACAAGTGGGTACGATCTAGTGGCCATTACAGAAACGTGGCTGAAAGGTGACCAGGACTGGGAGATGAATATCCAGGGGTATCAGGCGTTTAGGAAGAATAGACAGGAAGGAAAAGGTGGTGGGGTCGCGCTATTAATAAGAGATAATATCAGGGTAGTACTGAGGGATGACATAGGCTCTGAGGAACAAAACGTGGAATCATTATGGGTAGAGATGAGGAATAGTAGAGGGAGAAAGACACTAGTAGGTGTGGTATATAGGCCCCCAAATAATAATGTTGAGGTAGGGAGTGCTATAAACAAGCAGATAAGGGATGCGTGTAAAAACGGAACGGCAATAATCATGGGGGACTTCAACATGCACATTGACTGGCAGACTCAAGTCGGTAAGGGTGGAATGGAGGAAGAGTTCTTAGAATGCTGTCGGGATAGTTTCCTTGAACAGCATGTTACGGAACCGACGAGGGAACGAGCTATTTTGGATCTGGTATTGTGTAACGAGGTAGGTAGAATTAAGGATCTTATTGTGAAGGACCCTCTTGGGTCTAGTGACCACAATATGGTCGAATTTCTGATTCAGATGGAAGAGGAGAAAGTTTGGTCTCAAACCAGTGTCCTCTGTTTGAACAGAGGGAAATATGATAGGATGAGGGATGAATTGGCTAAGGTAGACTGGGAGAGCAGGCTGGCAGGTAGGATAGCTGAGGAACAGTGGAGGATTTTTAAGGAGATCCTTTTCAGTTCTCAGCAAAAATATATTCCAGCAAAAAACAAGGATTGTAAGAAAAGGGAGAACCAGCCGTGGATAACGAAGGAAATAAAGGAGAGTATTAAAATAAAAACAGCTGCGTACAGAGTGGCCAAAAATAGTGGAGAAACAAGTGATTGGGAAAAATTTAAGAAACAACAAAGAGAGACTAAGAAAGCGATAAAGAAAGGAAGGATAGACTATGAAGCTAGGCTAGCAATTAATATAAAAAATGATAGTAAAAGTTTTTATAAATATATAAAAAGGAATAGAGTGGCTAGAGTGAATGTTGGACCCTTAGAGGATGAGAGGGGGGAGTTAATAGTGGGAAATGAGGATATGGCTGAGTCTTTAAATAAGTTTTTTGTGTCGGTCTTCACGTGTGTCGGAGGACACAAATAGTTTGCCAAACATTAACGATAGAGGGTTGGCAGCAGGAGAAATACTTAATACAATTAATGTTACCAGAGAGGCAGTGCTGGGTAGACTAATGGGACTGAAGGTGGACAAGTCCCCGGGTCCGGATGGAATGCATCCCAGGGTATTGAAAGAAATGTCAGAGGTAATAGTGGATGCGTTAGTGATTATTTATCAAAACTCGTTGCATTCTGGGGTAGTGCCGGTTGATTGGAAAACGGCTAATGTTACGCCGCTGTTTAAAAAAGGAAGGAGACAAAAGGCGGGTAACTATAGGCCGGTCAGCTTAACGTCTGTAGTAGGGAAAATGCTGGAATCCATTATTAAAGAGGAGATAGCAGGGCATCTGGATAGAAATGGTTCGATCAATCAGACGCAGCATGGATTCATGAGGGGAAAGTCGTGCTTGACGAACATGTTGGATTTTTATGAAGATGTGACGAGGGCGGTTGATGGAGGAGAACCGGTGGATGCGGTGTTTTTGGATTTCCAAAAGGCGTTTGATAAGGTGCCCCATAAAAGGCTGCTGAAGAAGATTAGGGCACACGGAGTTGGGGGTAGTGTGTCAAAGTGGATTGGGGACTGGCTATCCGACAGGAAGCAAAGAGTCGGAATAAATGGGTGTTTTTCCGGTTGGAGGAAGGTAACTGGTGGCGTGCCGCAGGGATCGGTACTCGGGCCGCAACTGTTTACCATTTATATAGATGATCTGGAGGAGGGGACGGAGTGTAGGGTAACGAAGTTTGCAGACGACACAAAGATAAGTGGAAAAGTGAATCGTGTGGAGGACGGAGAAGATCTGCAGAGAGATTTGGACAGGCTGAGTGAGTGGGCGAGGATATGGCAAATGGAGTATAACGTTGACAAATGCGAGGTTATACACTTTGGAGGAAATAATAACAAATGGGATTACTATCTCAATGGAAACAAATTAAAACATGCTACCGTGCAAAGGGACCTGGGGGTCCTTGTGCATGAGACGCAAAAGCCCAGTCTGCAGGTACAACAGGTGATCAAGAAGGCAAATGGGATGTTGGCCTATATTGCGAGGGGGATAGAATATAAAAGCAGGGATGTCTTGATGCACCTGTACAGGGCATTGGTGAGGACGCAGCTGGAATACTGTGTGCAGTATTGGTCCCCTTATATGAGGAAGGATATATTGGCATTGGAGGGAGTGCAGAGAAGGTTCACCAGGTTGATACCGGAGATGAGGGGTTTGGATTATGAGGAGAGGCTGAGGAGATTGGGTTTGTACTCGTTGGAGTTTAGAAGGATGAGGGGGGATCTTATGGAGACTTATAAGATAATGCGGGGGCTGGATAGAGTGGAGGCGGAGAGATTCTTTCCACTTAGTAAGGAAGTTAAAACTAGAGGACACAGCATCAAAATAAAGGGGGGTCGGTTTAAGACAGAGTTGAGGAGGAACTTCTTCTCCCAGAGGGTGGTGAATCTCTGGAATTCTCTGCCCACTGAGGTGGTGGAGGCTACCTCGCTGAATATGTTTAAGGCGCGGATGGATGGATTCCTGATCGGTAAGGGAATTAAGGGTTATGGGGATCAGGCGGGTAAGTGGTACTGATCCACGTCAGATCAGCCATGATCTTATTGAATGGCGGGGCAGGCTCGAGGGGCTAGATGGCCTACTCCTGCTCCTATTTCTTATGTTCTTATGTTCTTATTGGGCTGGAGTCCGGCAATTATTGATCAATTGTGTGAGTTTCTCTCTCTCTCTGTGTGTGTGTGCGTGTGTGTGTGTGTGTTTGTGTTTGTGTGCCTGTGCATAGGTGCGTTTTGGGAGACCAGAGTGTCTTATATCAGAGTGCTGTCGGTTCCATGGTGTAACGTTTCACACTCTGGACATTCGCCATCCGGACAATTGTTTAAATTGGGACAGGTGGGTGACTGAATGGCACCCGTAGGTGGACCCCTGTCCGCTGTGGCTTTTCTGCCTCTCAGCGCTTTTTATTCTGGAGCAACCGTCCTCTGGGCCTGATGCAATGACGTCATTCGTTGTATCATCTGCAAAGTGATTGCTGTGGAATTTGCCGAAATTACCTGTGTTTAGATTCCGACTTTCTGGGAATTTTAAATAAAAGTCCCTTCAGCAAAATCATTATCGGCTTCGGTAAAGGAAGGCAAGGTTCCATCGAGATTTAAGCTCGGATCAACGGATTCAGAGTCCAGAGTGCTCACCATTACAACATCGATCCAGGAACATCGCCACCAGCTCCAAATGAGGACACACAAATAGTTTGACCTCTTTCATTCAATTACCCGTTTTATCCACCTGTCGTGCGACATTCAGGGACCGCTATACATGCTCACCAATGCCCCTCTGAGATTCCCAGGGTCCTGCGTTTATCATATATTCCCTTGCCTTGTTTGCCCTGCCGGAGCACATCACCTCACACTGATCCGGATCGAATTCCATTGGCAATAGACCAGCCTATCTGACCAGGTCATCGATATCCTTCTGTGAACCAAGATTACCTGCGCCCTATCTACCACCTCGCAAATGTTTGTATCAAACGCTAATTTATTGCTCAAGCCTCGAACATTCAAATCGAAATCACTCATGCAAACCGCAGATGCAAGAACACTGATCCCTTGGGGCCCTCAGGAGACATACTCTTCCACTCTGAAAACCTGTCACAACCATCACCGTCTGCTCCCTGCCATAAGAGGTCACAAGATATCGGAGCAGAATTAGGCCATTCGGCCCATCGAATCCACTCCGCCATTCAATCATGGAGGATATGGTCCTCATCCGCATTTTCCTGCCTTCTCCCCAGAACCCTTCAACCAATTAAACATCTGTCTCATTCCTCCTTAAATTTACTCACTGTCCCAGCATCCACTGCACTTTGGGTTAGCGAAGTCCACAGGTTCAAAACCCTTTGGGAGAAGTAGTTCCTCCTCAACTCAGTTTAAATTTGCTACCCCTCATCCTAAGTCCATGACATCTCGTCTTAGAATGCCCCAACAGCCGAAGCATTCGTTCCACGTCTACCTTATCCATGCCTTTTATCATCTTGTACACCTCAATTTGATCTCCCCTCATTCTTCTCAATTCCAGAGAGTATAGGCCGAAACTGTTCAATCTCTCTGCATGCGACAAACACTTCATCTCTGGAATCAATCTTGTGAACCTCCTCTGAACTGCCTCCAATGCCACGACATCTTTCCTCAAATAAGCGGAACAAAACTGCGTACAATACTTCAGGCGCGGCCTCACCAATACCTTGTGTAGTTGCAGCAATACTTCCTTGTCTTTATATTCTATGCCTTTAGCTACAACTGCCAACATTCCTCTCGCTTTATTTGTCTGCTGTCAGCATGGCAGATTCCTGTGACTCATGAACGAAGACGCCCAGATCCCTCTGCACCGGAGTATCCCAAAGTCTCTCTCCATTTAGATAGTAAGTCGTCTTCCCATTTTTCTGATCAAAATGCATGATTTCACACTTATTCACCTTAAACTCCAGCTGCCACATTTTCACCCACTCTCCTAACCTACTTTTTTCATTAGTAAGTTTCTTATTTCCTCCTTGCAACTTACTGTCCCGCCTATTTTTGAGTCATCTGCAAATTTGGCGATGTTGCCTTCATTTCGAGTTTATTCAGGAGGAACATCTCATTCAGCATATGAATGTTCCGACGAAAGAGGGGGAGAAACTTGATCTCCTCTTGGGAAAAAAGGAAGAGCAGGTGACACAAGGAGAGTTAGGGGTCACTTTGGGACGAGTGACCATAATTCCATTAGTTTTAAGATAGCTATGGAGAACAATAGGTCTGGCCCAAAAGTTAAAATTCTAAATTGGGGCAAGGCCAATATTAATGTTATCAGACAGGAACTTTCAAAAGTTAAGTGGGGAATTTGCTGGCAGGCAAAGAGGCGTCTGGTAAGTGGGAGGCTTTCAACAGTCTGTTAACCAGGTATCAGGACAAGCACATTCCTCTTAGCGTGAAGGGCAAGGCTGGTAGAACGAGGGAATGCTGGATAACTGGCGATATTGAGGCCCTGATCAAGAAGAAGAATGAGATAAATGTCATACACCGGCAGCTGGAATCAAATGGATCCTTGAAGAATATAGAGGGTGTAGAAACACTAGGTTAAAGTCCAATCAGTTGACGTGGTCGCACGAGCTTTCGGAGTACTGCTCCTTCATCAGGTGAGTGGAGAGTTGGGTTTAGAAACAGGGCATAGAAAGACACAGACTCAATTGCAAGATAATGGTTGGAATGCGTGTCTTAACAGCGAATCAAGTCTTTACAGGTACAGACAATGCGAGTGGAGAGGGGGACAATGAAAGGTTAAAGCAGTGTGAATTGGCTCACGCCAGGCCAGTTGGTAGGGTATTGCAAGACCAGGTCAAATGGTGGGGGTTACAAGTCGTGTGACATGAACGCAAGGTCCCGGTTGAGGCCGTTCTCATGTATGGAATTTGGCTGTCAGTTTCTGCTCAGCGATTCTGCGTTGTCGTGCGTCTTGAAGGCCGCCTTGGAGACCGCTTACCCGAAGATCGGTGGTTGAATGCCCTTGACTGCTTAAGTGTTCCCCGACAGGAAGGGAATACTCTTACCGGGTGATTGTCGAGCGGTGTCCATTCATCCGTTGTCGTAGCGTCTGCATGGTCTCGGCGATGTTCCATGCTTCAGGATATCCTTTCCTGCAGCGTATGAGGTAGACAACGTTGGCCGAGTTGCATGTGTATGTATCGTCCAGCTGGTGGATTCTGTTCTCACGTGTGATGGTGGCATCCGGGTCGATGATCCAACACATCTTGCAGAGGTTGCCGTGGCAGGGTTGTGTGGTGTCGTGGTCGCTGTTCTCTTGAAGGCTGGGTAGTTTTCTGCGAACAATGGTCTGTTTAAGGTTGCTCTGTTTTTTGAAGGCAAGTAGGGGGCGTGGAGAACGCCTTCGCGTGATATTCGTCTTCATCGATTGTACGCTGACGGCTCCGAAGAAGATGTCATAGCTTCTCCACTCCGAAGATGTCTTGGCTTCTGCACTCTGGGGACGTAATGGAGGAGGAAGGGCACTCTGACGGCCGTGTCCCGTACTTGTCTTCTGAGGAGGTCGGTGCGTGTTTTTGCTGTGGCGTGTCGGAACTGTCGATCGATGAGTCAAGCGCAATATCCTGTTCTCACAAGGGCGTCTGTCAAAAACGACACCGCACAGATTCCGACGTTCAACCCGAGCTGTTGGACTTCAGCTCCAAGGACAAAAACTTGCATCAACTCTGGCAGCGGTGGGATTCGAACCCACGCCTCGAGAGAGACTGGAGCCTAAATCCAGCGCCTTAGACCGCTCGGCCACGCTACCACACAGGAAGGTGTGCTAATCATGTCGTTCCATTGCATTAATACTGAAATATATCAAAACCCGTGGAGTTGGGATGGGCCATGACGAAATCGTAACCGAATCAGATGATCCTGAAATGTGTAGCAAACAAAAATCATCTCCAGTCAGAAACACAATGAGCTGCAGCGAAGGGCCGGCTCCATTTAAACTGTCCTTAACCTCGTCTGTCTCCCAGAAAGGACAATATGGCTTCCTGTTGAATTTGCTCAGGGTCTTCACTTGAGAAAGGACAGGACACAAGGCGAAACTGAGATTTGTGCGTTCTGCCGGGAAATAACTGATATTTGTTTTCACGGCTTGGAGGAGAGCAATAAATCTTCATTTCCTGACCTGCAGTCAAAACAGCAGTGAAAGTTTCAAATTCTAACCACCAGACCAACGTGCAGCGTGTTTTGCAATTTGCTTTGCCCACGATCCTTTTGTTATTTCAATTTCCACGCCAGACCACTTGCACCACAAACTTCTCCTGCAAAATGGCACCTTCCGTTTCAACACCAGAGAAGTGTTCTGCCAATTACAGGAATAATTCTACGACAGTTATCGCGTCCGCCTCCCACGGTATGAAACTGGGCAGATTTTCTTTTCCAAATCATTTTCATTGCAGACTGAGGGAAAAGTTATTTTATTCATATATTTGCACATTTTAATTAGTCTGATGGGTTTCCCATGCATTTTCTCATTGTGAAGTCAGGGGTCACTCCTTAAAAAGGACAGACGGTAAGGATCGGCACAGAAAACAAAGGAGGATGGATTATTTGACACAAGGACTGATGGACAAGGAGCATTGAGCTGGTGATGGCGGAACTCGGGTGTTCCAATGGTGCAAAGTCATCGTTTTCACGACCATGGACTCGATGGCAGGTGACAAATGTGGAAATAAACAGCGTATTTTTTTTTTAAAATGAGGAACCTGTCGATTGTGTGACGGAAGAGGAGGAAGATAATGGCTAAAATGACGATGATCCGCTGATTGGGAAAGTCACTGTCAGCTTCCCTGCTGGACCAGTGGTTTGGATTCGGCACTTTCATCACTGTGGACAGGATTGAGTTCCCAGCCAGAGAGTAATTCGGTTGTATTGCTGTGTGAACTGACACCGTGAAATGCAATCCCTCATTGAATGAAACCAGACCTGGCAGCGTCTGTGGAGTGAGAAACAAAGCTAATCTTGCAGCTGGATCTTTCATCAAAGCTGGAAAAGTCGGAAATGTAACAGATGGAAAACAACAGCTTGGCTATGATTCCAAAATATTGTGAGGGGCTTGAGGGGCGAAATGTTCCATCCAAAATCTCAATTATATTCTAACCCGTTGCCGGTATTACTCCGAGCAATAGTTACCTTCGATTGTTAGTGGAGCCCCGCATGGTCTTAATTACTATAGTTAAGCTTCAATATCTGAATTTCTGTGGGTTCAAATCCCACCACTGCCAAAAAGTGCAGCTCGTTTGTCTTTTCAGCAAATGGCATTTTGTAAGGAAGAAAAAGCAGGGATGAAAGGTGCAGCGTGACCTTCTGGAACAGAATGTTCACTTTTGTTGCTGTCACTATTCAATGATTCAATGGACACATTGACACCGGTTGCAGCGATGGCCAAGCGGCATTTGAAATTATTGTTTACTCACAGAGATTTGAATCTCACCCAATGCACTGCTCAGCATTCATTCCTTTAGAATTAATTATTCTTTCAATGGAATCAAAATCTTTCAAATATTCCCATCTGTTTTTCCTACTTCACTTCGCATTCCTTCATTTCTGTTCATCAGCTAGAATTCATCAGAACCCCAGCCAGAAATGGAAGAAAACTGAACCCAGTTGGTGACATCCTTGATCTAAGGATGTTTGTGTCTCGTCAGCCCTCTGTGACTCTCTGTGTCTGTATGTGTTCCTCTGTGCACCAATGTGATTCAGTTCCCAGAAGGGGTGAACACATTTTTTACCATCACAAACTGCGTTCACTTATTCATATACCTCAACGGCAAATGGTACAGAGAATAACAACATGTTTGAAAGTTGCGAGAAAGATTGACTGATACAGGCTTTTTTTGACTGGCTATTGCATATTGACTCAGTGGCCGTGTGTTACACAGCAGTGGATGATTGAAATTTTCACTGATCAACATTTAAACAGACAGTGGATTCACTCGGTGTGATGGTGCGTTCCAGTTCTATATCTACAACTACAGCATCAATTTCTATCAGTTACTGTGAGTCCCAGATTTCTAATAGGTTGGAAATATACAGCAGCATGATCTAATATACCTCGTTTTAATTGAAATGAATATTCATCGATCGATTTGTATGACAACTTAGTGAATATCAGCAAGACTGGCAAAGTTTGGACAGTATTTCCCTGATGCAGAAGGACACAAAGTATATCAATATTGGGAACATAAGTTGAAACAGTAATAGAGGGGGTCTATTTGGCGCAGGATGCTCTCAAACCTCCTCCCTTTCAGTTGCAGCAACTTTCCTGAACAATTTTCCAACAGAAATCCTGCGGCAGTTTAAATTCAGCGTTTCACTGCCTGGATCCAATTCAATTCCCATTCTCGATGCTGTGCTAATTGCTGTAACTCGCAATCAGTTACTGGTTTGCAAAGAGTCATATTGGACTCGGAAACTTAATTCTATATCTTGCTCCACATTTGTTGCAAGCCCTGTTGAGAACTTACAGCACTTTCTGCTTTTATTATAACATGAATAATAGGAGAAGAAACAGACCACTCAGTCCATCGGGACTGTTCCGCAATTCAATACCATCTTGATTGATCTTGGGCTACAACTCAGTTTTTCCACCATCTCCCCTTATCGCTGAATTCCCCAAGAGACCAGAAACCTGTTTATCCAACCTTAAATGTGCTCGATGATGGGGCGTACATAACTGTCAGGTACAGAGAATGCCAAAGATTCTCAGCCCTTTGAGTAAAGTAATTTCTCCTTATCTTAGCCCGAAATGATCAGCCCCTTATCTGTGCCACAGTGGGTTAGATTCCCCGACCAACAGAAAAAAAAACTATCTCCCAGCCTCCATCCCATCAAACCTAATCAGAGCTGTGTAGGTTTACTGAGATCGCCTCTTATTCTTCTAAACTCCAGAGAATATCATCACAGGACAACTCCCTCACCCCAGGGAGCAATCTGGTGAATCTTCTCTTTACCGTTTCCAATGCAAGCACGTCCCTTTTTAAAATTGACTGTCACATCTGCAGAGAATATTCAACATGTGGTCTCAACTAACCCCGTGCAACAGCAGAAACACCTCGTTATTCTTGACGAGTCTGACCAGCCTATTTTACAGTTTTTCCTTATCCACGCTGCTTTTGTTATTTTAATTTTCGCGCCAGATCACATTCACCACAAGCAAGTCTCTACCGCAAAATGGCACCTTCTGTATGCACCACAGTGATGTATTGTGTCCATTACAAGAGACAACAGACATTCCACGCACAGTTATTACTTTCGCTTCCGACGGTTCAAAACTGGACAGAAACCTTTTCAAATATTGTCGTTGCAGAGTGAGGGAAAGGTTTAATAATTCAGTGTGAACGCTAAAATCTGACCGATTTACCATCCACATGTTAGCTTACATCACCATCTCTATCGTCAGCGCTTTGCAGCCTATCACTGTCTTTCTGCTACTATATTTGTTCTTGACCTGTTGCAAATGTGACCTTTCCAGCTGTGATGTAGACATGCAAACCTCACTCGGTTGATTTTAGGAGATCTGCTTTTATTTTTAATAGTTTGCCGAGAGCAAAATATAATCGTTTCCTGAGCGGGAATTGAAACCAAACAACACTGGGGTCGTGCTGAACACAACCCACTGGACATCCAAGGTCACGGGTGAAATGTGTTTTTCAAATTGACTTACCATACACCTCTTAATATGTCCAGTTTGGATGGAACATGGACTGCTTCAGCTAATGATAACATCGAATGAGTTCGCTGGGACATGAAATCGAAAGTGAGGTAAAATAGTCCCACAACATGCTGAAGTGATCGGGGTATATAAAATCTAAAAAGAATTGATAGATTGAACGTTGACGAAATGTTTCTTCTCATGGGGCAATGGAGAACAACAGGTCAAATATATAGGTTGAGAGGCGGTCGATTTAAAACTGAGATGAGGAGGAACTACTTCTCGCAGAGGGTCGTGAATTTGTGGAATGCATTTCCCCATAGCGCGGTGGAGTCTGAATCTTTAAGTGTTTTCAAGGAGGGGACAGATATATTCCTAATAATAAAAGGGATGAGGGGATATTGGAACAGATAGGGAGGTGGATTTGAGACCAGTCATGAACTGATTGCATGATGGTTCAGGCTCGAAGCACTGAATTTGCCCAGTTCTGCTCCTAATTCTATTTCCTAAGTGTAACTTTCAATTTTCAAAACCCACCAACTCATCACTGTGGCTCCAATGTAATCTACGTACATTACATCCACAGGTTCCCTTTCATCCACAACACAACTGCGTCCTGTAAAGGACTTGGGAATGGCCCCATTCTGTGGTGTAATTACTTTAAAATTCTTTGTTTCCCTCAGTTAAGCTCTCCTGATTTACACCCGGCCAGAGTTCTCCCCTCTTGTTATGCTGCTGGATAACACTTGTTTAAAACTTCCTACATTTCTTACCATGCCCCGTAGTAATCAAAGATTATGGAGCTAAAATATGAGATTTGTTTTCCTATGTACACAAGCTGTCTGACTTCCTGAGTTTTTCCAGCATTTTCACCTTTCACTGCAGAAATCTGTGCAGCTTTGAATGGCAATGGAAATATTTTCATTGCACAACTTCCCCAGCCGAAGGGTATGATTCGGGCTGAGGATGTTAACATCATCAACTTGCGAGATATCCCGGGTTCAAAGGCCGAGCGAGAGCTCTCATTCAGCTGTCGTTTCGTATTGGACAATTCAAAGGTTTTGTAAATGTATTTGCAGTGCAAGCGGTGGGATTGGTTTACGTGGGATATGGTTTGAGAACCTGAGCACACAGTGCAGGCAATCTATCAACACAACACTCACACAATTAAATCAAGACATTAAAAGGTGAATATACTTGTGGCCACTCACTTGATCTCTGGTCACCAGTTTAAAGGACCCCATGTTTGTTGGTTCAGGCAGCTGGCTGTGTGTATATTGTTATTCATTCATGAGTTGTGGATGTGTACCACACTCGCTATTCCTGTTTTTCATTGTCTCTATGTATCTCCCTCAGAATCTGTCAGTGTCTCTGACTGTGTTTTTATTACGTTGACCGATTTTGATCCTTGCTGTCTTCATTCATTCGCTGTCTCTGTGCATCCGAGCTTCACGGAATTGATTTCTGCGTTTCTCCTGGTAGCAGAGATTCAGTGGGATGAGTCTGTTCGCTCTGGAGTTTAGAATAATCAGAGGTGATCTTATTGAAAAGTCTGAAACTGGGAAACAGTTTGACAGTGTACATGCTGAGAGGCTGTTCCCCCCAACCCTGGCTAGTTTATTATGAACAAAAAAAAAGGTGAATTGTTTAAGAGGATTTTGGAATGTTTGGGAGAGGTGAAGCTGAGCATTGCAAGATGTGAATGATGTAATTGATGATTGAGAGGAAGGGATAGGAACCTTGAGGATTCTGTAGGTCGATTCATTGTAAACTTTGAAACCAGAGCAAGCATCGACACCAGTTGGAAAAACAATTTTTGTCTCCATACATTTTAGGTTATGGAAACCAACCTGATCCATGTGCTTGGCGAGCTCAGTCGGTAGAGCATATGACTCTTAATGACAGGACTGTGGGTTCGAGCCTCACGTTGGGCGTCATTTTCCCCATTCTTGGGTGAATTCCCGATCTTCGTTCCTCCAGAAGTGTCACCGCTCAAACTGAGTCTTTCTCCTTTCGACGTTGTTTATCTCACAGTTGTGGGTTTGTGACTGAAAACTGCCTCCTGTTCACTGGAAGGCGGAGAGTTTAGCGCTTAACTCAGCGAGAGGTTTTGTTCTCATTTATTGTGAGATTCAAAACCAGATCGGCGCGATTGTGTCAGTGGGAACAATAATCATCTCCATTGTAATTCAATCACTCCAGCCTTCCATCCTATCAAAAGACCGTCTGTCCTTTCCTCCTCTCCCTTTCTATTTTCCTTGATTCTGTGCGTGTTTGTAAATCATTAAATCACCAATTTCTTCCAGTTAGGGTCAAAGATCAGCAACCTGAATCATTCACTCTCTTTCCCTCTCCACAGAAGCTGTTGAAGCTGATGCGTGCTTCTAACATTTTCTGTTTTGAGGTGGGATTTGCAGCAACTACAATACCTTGTTTGGGATCACAGTGGATCACTTTTCTCTGACTGAATCTTACCTGTTTGAACAGTTAAAGGGCTGCCGTTTTAAATAATGAGACACCAGAATATGTCACCCTATTTGACATGAAATGAAACAAAATGAGAATTAATCATTTCATAAAATGCTGCGAATGCAATATATATTTCATTGTCAATGCCAGCATTTGTTATTCACCCCTATTTCCCACTGAACTGAGTATTTTGCTGGGCCATTTCAGAGGGCAGTTAAGAGTCAATCACATTGCCTTGGGTTTGGAGTCCAATGGATACCAGAAAGGGGAAGGATGGCAGATTTCCTTCTGCAAAAGGTCCAGATGAGTTTTCATGACAATCAGAAAACAAGCTTCATTACTGAGACGAGCTTTCACTTCCGTTTCAGTTCTAGATTGTGGTGGGATCGGGACCTGTGAGCCTGGGCCACAGGATTCATACTCCACTGATTTTACCACTACGTCACCATCATCCCCGAAGGGTATAAGTGTAAATCCTTCACATGGAACAAACCGCTTAATTTCACATTGAAAAAATAAGATTTAAAGCAGTGTACTGTGGAAATCAGTGTCAGAGACTCAGGATACCGGGGAATTGATGAGATATCGATTGCGTTCATTCAAAGACAGAAAAATGTGGTGAATGCTCAGTGTGAGTGATGAAGGAGCTGCGCTCCGAATGCTAGAGATTCCAAATAAATCTGTTGCACTTTTAGCTGGTGAGAATTCTTACCGGGCACTGAAGGGCATTTGATTTACAATTCGCAAAAAGATGATTTTTATAAAATTAACAGCTTTCAGCAAATCGCACCGCAATCACATTGCAAACGGTGCAGTGGGTTACTCTCCTGGCCTCATTGCATCAGCTCCAGAGGACGATTGCTCAAGAACACAAAAAGCTCAGCGATAAAGAGGTCGACGGCTTCATTCATCAGCGATTGACCGAGAGCACGATACCTTTCTCCGAAACCACACGCACACATGCATGCACGCACACACCCACGCACGCACACTTGCTCAATAATGCTCCGGCCACCTCAATTTCCTTGTTGGTCTAGTCGTTAGAATTCGCCGCCTTCAGTGCCATCGTCTGGGTTCAATTCCCGGTCAGGGAATGATGATTCATTGCTCTCGTGTAACACATGAATTAAGGAGAGTGGGTATTACTTCCTGATCCAAAACGGGAGCGATACTTGTGGCAGGTTGAACAGCAGGGAGGAAAAATCTGCCCCAATCCACAATCCTGTCAATTACCCACAACAATTAATATTTACATTAAGAAGTCTCACAACACCGGATCGATTTGGAATCAAGAGCTTTTGGGGCGCTAATAAAATGAAGCAAATTTATTTTATTATCGGAGCAATTGAACGAGTTGGACTATAACATGATGTTGTGAGTCTTCTTATTGTGCCCATCCCAGTCCAACGTCCGTATCTCGACATCATATTTACATTGCAATTGCTGGCACCCCCTGTCAAAATGAGTGAGCTACCTTCTGCTGCATTAAATTTCACTGTAGCTCACCACATTCAAAGAGTAATGTTTGTTATAAACCTTATTGTAGTAAATCTGTTGAAACGATTCAGCTTATCACAGCTCCGCTTTCATCACACTGGAAGCTAATGTGAAAATATGAACAACTTCAAAGCTGAACAACGTGCACAAGATTGGAAGGTGAGTGCAACCGTGAGTAATTGGCACTGTGCATATTCCTGTACTCAGTTTCTGGGAGAATCAGGAAGATGAAATTCTGGTGGTCCAGTGGTTAGGATTCGGCGCTTTCAGAGTCATAGATCGGCTTCGATATGCTAAGATTTAAAGTTTTTCATAATCCGTTCAACAAACCTGAATTGCTTCCTGATCGAAAACAGCTCTGTCAGAAGCAGTGCAGTTAGATCTATAATTCTGTGTCTGAATTGGAAATGTCACACGGGCAACAGTTTAAGAATAAACACAGATAGTGAACGGCCGTGATAGGCTGCAAAGCGCTGCCAATAGAGACGGGGATACAAATCTGTATGACAATGGGGTAGATTTTATCGATTTGGTTGACACAAATATCTCCTCGACCTGGATCCAAATCTCAGCCAAATCACAAGAAAATATCTCGCTAACTTAAACACGAAGCTCTCCGACTTCACTCAGAAACCAGTAACTCTGAGACAAAGCGGGATGCAGTCTGACCACTCGATCCCCCTCCACACTTAATAAGAATATGCTGGATCCCGTGAACCAGCTTGCGACTGAGGGGGTGTAGCTCAGCGGTAGCGCATTTGACTGCAGATCAAGAGGTCCTCTGTTCAAATCCGAATGCACTCTTCCTTGTCGAGCTGATCCTTTTTTTTCAATTGGAACTGTCTTCCATTGGCTGCACAGCGCGTTGTGACGTCCAGCAACCGGGAAAGGCGCGACATAAATACAAGTCGGTCTTTCATTAATTATCTTTAATCCCAATCCTTTGGTTACTGACCCTCGTCAGTGGAAACAGTGTGTCCCTATCTGCTCTATCAAACAGCCCTTTTCCATGTGCACTATCTGCTCTAAATCTCAGGACTTTGCAATTATAAAAACAGCATTCTGGTGAAAGTTTAACTCAGTCCTCATTCCACTGATCTTTGCCGACTTGCTGTGTATTTTCCTTATTGAACACATTTCAGGTTGCGACAGACGGATTCCTGAGAAATCTGAGAAAGAAGGGGAGTGTGCAGGAAAATGGAAACCCAAGATAAAACATGGGTTAAAGTTTCGAGTTCAGTTATTAAGTTTAATAATATTTGAAATATATAAATTGTTACAAATAAGATGTTGGAGATAAATGTTCAATAAACTAACGTCGGCTAACAGTAGAGGCAGAAACACACGATAAGTTTTTTTTTAGTGTTGCCCAAGGACTCAGTGACACTCAAAAACCGAGAGACAATGAAAGCAGATGGAGAGAAAAAAAAGTGAAAGCCCCGTCCCTAGATGGTCTCGAACCATCAACTTTTCGGTTAACAGCCGAACGCGCTAACCAATTGCGCCACAGACACTGACGAAAATGAAGCTTACATGGCATCCTAAATCAGGGTGACAGCGTGTTGGCTGCAAGTTAGACGCCAATTCAATTTTCACCAAACCTGACACAGAAAGACCAAATGATGGCATCGTTTACAAATCTAAACATGTATATTTTCTTATTTTACCCCACAGTGTTGTTGTGGTGTAATGGTTCATCCCTTCTAACATGGAAAACGGCCGTTTGATCGAGCAGGGAGGGACAGACTGTTCCCACTGACTGGGCTCAGTAACAGAGGACGAGGATTGAAGATCATGAAATATTTGCATTTATATAGAACCTATCCCGAACAGCGGACGTCACAAAGCACTTTCCAGTCAATGAAGGGCAGTACCTTAATTAACATGTTTTACTTGTTTCCTTAAAGTTCTTGGTTATTTGAATAAAATAGCTTCTTATGGCTGATCTTGGGGTACAACTCAGTTTTTCACCAGCTCCCCATATCCCTGAATTCCCCGAGAGGCCAGAAACCTGTCTATCCCAACCTTAAATGTATTCGATGATGGAGCTTCCATAACTGTCTGGCATAGGGAATTTCAAAGATTCACAACCATTTCAGTGAAGTAATTTCGCCTTATCTTAGGCCGAAATGATCAGCCCATTTTCCTGAGACTGTACTGCCGTGGGTTAGATTTCCCGAGAAGCAGAAGAAATCTCTCAGCCTCCACCCTGTCAAACCCAATCAGACTTGTGTAGGTTTAATGAAATCGCCTCTCATTCCTCCAAACTCCAGAGACTTTCAGCCCAATTCACTCAGCCTCGAAGGACATATCTTTTCGCTTTCCAAAGCCACACCCGATCTGAACCTCGACTTATCTCTTGTTTGACTTTTAGACTCCCTTCCCTTTTCCTACAGCTTCTATCAGCTAAACTTTGCCCGTAGGCTCCAGCGAGAATTGAACTCGCGACCCCTGGTTTACAAGACCAGTGCTCTAACCACTGAGCTATGGAGCCAAACGCTGCAAGGCGCTGCCACTAAGTGCAGCATTATCCGTGGATTGAGGACCAGGATGGGGTTTGAGGACGGAGATTTTTGATGAATGTGGAAATGTCTGAGGTGGAGAGCCGGAAGTTAAAAGACAGAAGTTGAAAGTGACATGATTTGACATGTGTATTGTGTATGTACTTGACATGTATGTTGTGTGTGACATGTGGTTCTTCTTCAGAGTTTATCGTTAATGTTACATCTCTGATTTTTCCAGCTCTGATACAAGTTCATCCAGCTGGAAGATTTAGCTTGTTGTTCCCTTCACGGACGCTGTTTTTATTGAATGAAGAAATGAACAAAACTTTATTCACTCCGAGACTGGGAATTGAAACCGCGTCACGGCGCCGACGCTGATCACTGGACCCTCAGTGACGCTGATGTGACAAATATGGAGTGAGTTGATCATCTCTGCACCCATTGCTTCATTTCCAATAACTTTCAATTAAAAAAAAGTCACAATGAGGAATGACGGGAAGCGCACATGATAGGATTTGAACCTCAGTTAGAAAATCCCAATCCATCCCCTGGGCCGGGACTGCAGTCTCAATGTTTGCAATCCTGCTGTTTATTTCGACAGACAGCCATTCAACCGGTGTTCCCGTTTGTATTCTCCATCGGAGCAGCTCCACTCCTCCCAGCTTTGACAAAGTGTCATCTGGTCTCGAAATGTCAGCTTTCTTCACTCCTTACAGATGCTGCCAGACCTGGTGAGATTTTCCAGCATTTTCTCTTTTTGTTTCCGATTCCAGAATCCACGATAATTTGCTCCAGTCCTTCCACACTCGTTCCTTTACCTCAACACCTGTTTACATTGCTCTGTCGCTCCTCTTTCTTCATGCCAAAAACGACACGGCACAAACTCTTGCATTCAATCTGAAATGCTGGACTTCAACTGCAGGGACCAAAACTCAAACCCATTCTGGCAGTGGCTGCAGTCGAACACAACAACTCCGTAGAGACTGGACCTTCAGCCACTGGCTTAGATTACTCGGCTACGTTACCACGTAAGCAGCTGTGTCCTTTACTTGTATCGTTATTGAAATTAGCAGCAATGGAGCTGCGACAGTCCATCAGTCGGCTTGAGCCTGCTCCTTTACTGAATCAATTGATCCTGAACTCTGTAACAAGCAGGAATCACATCCAGTCAGAAACAGAATGAGCTGCAGTGAAGGACCAGCATCATTTAAACTGCCCTTAACCTTGTCTGGTTCCCACTATCCTGCCAGAAATGACAAGAAAAAACCTCCTGTTGAATTTGCTCAGTCTTCACTTCAGGACATGAGGCGAGATTGTGTTTTATATGTTCCACAAGGCAATAACTGACTTTTGTTTTTACGGTTCGGATGAGAGCAACAAATGTCCATTACCTGACCACCAATCCAAACAGCAGTGAAAGTGTCAAACTCTGACCACCAGACCAGCTGCTTTTCGCCTGTTTTACAACTTGCTTTACACACACTGCATGTATTGCTTTATTTTTCGCGCCAGGCCAGACTACATTCACCACAAGCAAGTCTCTGTTGCAATATGGCACCTTCTGTTTCCATCCCAGTGATACATTCAATCAGTGACAACATACAACAAACATTCCACGTACAGTTATTAATTCCACTTTCGACTGTTTGAAACGAGAGAGAACCTTTTCCAAATATTTTCGTCGCAGAGTGAGGGGAAAGGTGAATAATTCAGTGTGAACGCCAAAATCTGACCTTTTTACCATCCAAATGTTACCTTCCATCACCATCTCAATTGTCAGCGCTTTGCAGACTATCACTATCTTTCTGCTACTGTGTTTGTTCTTGACTGTTGCACATGTGACATTTCCAGCTGTGATGTAGACTTGCAAAACTCACTCGGCTCATATTAGTAGATCTGCTTTCGATCAGATAGTCAATCAGGTTATTTTTTAATAGTTTGCTGAGACCTATAAATGATCGTTTCCTGAGCGGGAATTGAAAACAAACAACACTGGGGAGTACTGAATACAACCCACTGGACTCCCAGGGTCACGGGTGAACTGTGTTTTTCAAAATGACTTACCATATATCCCTTAATGTGCCCAGTTTGGGTGGAACATAAGTGACTGCTTCAGCGAATGACAACACCAATTGTGCTTGCTGGGACATGAAATCGACAGTGAGGTGAAATAGTCCCACAATATGCTGAAGTGATCGTGGTATATAAAATTCTAAATAGGATTGAAGAAAGTAAAATCTTTTTTCTTATGCGCAATCGGGAACACCATGTCAAATGTATAGGTTGAGAGGTGGTAGATTTAAAACTGAGATGAGGAGGAACTGCTTCTCACTGAGGGTCATGAATTTGTGGAATGCATTGCCCCATAGCACGGTTGAGTCTGAATCATTAAATGACTTCAAGAAAGAGACAGATATATTCCTGATAAGTCAAGGGATGAGGGGATATTGGAACAGGTAGGGAGGTCGATTTGAGAACAGGGAGAGATCAATCATGAACTGATTGCATGACGGTTCAGGCTCGAAGGGGTGAATTTGCCCACTTCTGCTCCTAATTCTATGTTCCTAAGTGTAAATTTCAATTTTCAAAACCCACCAACTCATCACTGTGGCTCCAATGTAATCTACGTACATTACATCCACAGGTTCCCCTTCATCCTCACCACAACTGCGTCCTGTAAGGGACTGAGGAATGGCCCCATTCTGTGGTTTAATTACTTTAAAATTCTTTGTTTCCCTCATTTAATCTCTCCTGATTTACACCCGCAAGAGGCCTCCAACCCTCTTGTTATGCTGCTGGATAACACTTGTTTAAAACTTCTTACATTTCTAGAAATTCCCAGTTCTTCCCAATGAAAGGTTATGGTGCTAAAATATAAGATGTGTTTTCCTGTGCACACAAGCTGTCTGGCTTTCTGAATTTTTCCAGCATTTTCACCTTTCACTGCAGAAGTCTGAGCAGCTTTGGATGTCAATGGAAATATTTTTATTGAACAACATCCTCAGCAGCGGCTCGTTGGACGAGGGGTATTACTCGGGCCTGGGGAGTAAACAACCACAAACGTGTGAGCGATCTCGGGTTCACAAGTCGGGCTAGATCCCTCAATCAGCTGTTGTTTCGTATTGGACAAGTCATAGGTTTTATAAATGTATTTGCAGTGCAAACGTTGGGATTGGTTTAGGTGGGATTTGGTTTGAGAACCTGATCACACAGTGCAGGCAATCTATCAACACAACACTCACACAAGAAAATCAATACATTAAAAGGTTAATATGCTTGTGGCCATTCACTTTATCTCTGGTCACCAGTTTAGAGGACCCCATGTTTGTTGGTTGAGACAGCTGGCTGTGTGTCTATTGTTATTCATTCGTGGGTTGTGGATGTGTACCGCACTCGCTATTTCTGGTTTTCATTGTCTCTATATATCTCCCTCAGACTCTCTGTCTATGTTTTTGTTACGTTGACATCTTTTGCTCCTTGCTCTGTCCATTATTTAGCTGTCTGTGTGTAACCGAGGTTCACTGGATTGATTTCTCCGTTTCTCCTGGGAGGAGAGAATCAGTGGGATGAGTCTGTTCGCTCTGGAGTTTAGAATTATCAGAGTTGATCTTACTGAAAAGTCGGAAACTGGGAAACAGTTTAACAGTGTAAATGTTGAGTTCCCCCCACCCCTGGCTAAATTATTAAGAACAAAGAATAATAAGGTGAATGATGTAAGAGGAGTTTGGAATATTTGGGAGAGGTGAAGCTAAGAATTGGAAGATGTGAATAATGTAATTAATGATTGAGAGGAGTGGATAGGAACTTTGGGGATTCTGTCGGTGGATTCATTGTAAACTTTGAAATCAGAACAAGCTGACACACCAGATGAAAAATCCATAGTTGTCTCCATGCATTTTAGGTTATGGAAATGATTTGAATGCATGTGCCCGGCTAGCTCAGTCGGTAGAGCATGAGACTCTTAAACTCAAGGTCGTGGGTTCGAGCCCCACGTTGGGCGACATTGGTTTCAAACTTTGCCTCATTCCTGGGTGAATTCACGATCTCCGTTCCTCCAGAAGTGTCACCGCTTAAACTGAGTCTTTCTGCTTTCTGCGTTGTTTATCTCACAGTTGTGGGTTTGTGACTGAAAACTGCCTCCGGTTCACTGGGAGGCGGGGAGTTTAGTGCTGAACTCCGAGCGAGGTTTTGTTCTCATTTATTATGAGATTCAAACCCAGATCTGCGAGATTGTCAGTGGGAACAATAATCATCTCCATTGTAATTCAATCACGATCCATCCGATCAAAATACCGTTTGTTCTTTCCTCCTCTCCCTCTCTATTTTCCTTGACTCTGTACTTGTTTGAAAATCATTAAATCACTACTTTTTTCCAGTTAGGGTCAAAGGTCAGCAACCTGAATCATTCACTCTCTTTCCCTCTCCACAGAAGCTCTTGAAGCCGATGAGTCCTTCCAACATTTTCTGTTTTGAGGTGGGATACGGAGCAACTACAAAACCTAGGTTTGGATCACAGTGGTTCACTTTTCTCTGACTGAATCTTACCTGTTTGAACTGTTGAAAGGTTGAGGTTTGAAATAATAAGACACTGGAATATATCACCCTGTTTCACATGAAATGAAACAAAATGAGAATTAATCATTTCATAAAATGCTGCTAATGCAATATATATTTTGTTGTCAATGCCAGCATTTGTTTTCCATCCCTATTTCCCTCTGAACTGGGTATTTTGGGCCATTTCAGAGGGCAGTTAAGAGTCAATCACATTGCCTTTCCTCTGGAGTCCCATGGAGGCCAGAAAGGAGAAGGATGGCAGATTTCCTTCTGCAAGATGTGTTTTCATGACAATCAGAAAACAAAGCTTCATTACGGAGACTAGCTTTCAATTCCGTTTCAGTTCTAGACTGCGGTGGGATCGTGACCTGTGAGACTGGGCCACGGGATTCATACTCCACTGATTTTACCACTATGTCACCATCTTCCCGGAAGAGTGTAAGTTTAAATGCTTCACATGGAATCAAACTACTTAATTTCACATTGAAAGCAAACATTTAAAGCAGTGTACTGTGGAAATCAGTGTCGTACACTCAGGATACCGGGGAATTGACGCGATATCTATTGCTTTCATTCAAAGACAGAAAAATGTGGTGAATCCTCAGCGTGAGTGATGAAGCTGTGCTCCGAAAGCTCGTGATTTCAAACAAACCTGTTGCACTTTAACTTGGTGTTGTGCGAATTCTTACCGGGTACTGAAGGGCATTTCATTTGCAATTCGCAAAAAGATTATTTTTATAAAATTAACAGCTTTCAGCAAACCGCACCGCAATCACATTGCGGACGATGCAGTGAGTTACTCTCCTGGCCTCATTGCATCAGCTCCAGAGGACGATTGCTCAAGAACACAAAAAGCTCAGCGATAACGAGGTCGGTGGCTTCATTCATCAGGGATTACCTGAGAGCACGTGACCTTTCTCCCAAATCACACACGCACACACACGCCCACAATTGCTCAATAATGCTCAGGTCACTTCAATTTCCGTGTTGGTTTCGTCGCTAGAATTCGCTGCTTTCACTGCCACGGTTTGGGTTCGATTCGCGGGTAGGGAATGATGATTCATTGCTCTCGTGCAACACATGAATTAAGGAGAGTGGATGATGCTTCCTGGTCGAAAACGGGAGAGATACTTGTGGCAGGTTGAACAGGAAGAAGGAAAAATCTGCCCCATTCCACAATCCTGTCCATTACCCACAACAATTCATATTTACATTAGGAAGTCTTACAACACCAGGTCTATTTGGATTCAGGAGCTTTCGGGGCGCTGATCAAATAAAGCAAATTGATTTTATTATCGAAGCAAATGAACGTGTTGGACTTTAACATGATGCTGTGAGACTTCTTATTGTGCCCACCCCAGTCCAACGCCGGTATCTCGACATCATATTGACATTGCAATTGCTGGTACCAACTATCAGAATGAGTGACTTACCTTCTACTGCATTAAATTTCACTGTAGCTCACCACATTCAAAGAGTAATGTTTGTTATAAACCTTATTGTGGTAAATCTGTTGAAAAACTTCAGCTCATCACTGATCTGCCTTCATCACACTGGAAGCTAATGTGAAAAGATGAATACTTTCAAAGCTGAACAACGTGTACAAGACTGGAAGGAGAATGCGACTGTGAATAATTGGTACTGTGGAATTCCTGTATTCAGTCTATGGGAGAACCAGGAGAATGAAATCCTCGTGGTCCAGTGCTTCGGATTTGGCGCTTTCAGGGTCATTGATCGGCTTCAATATGCTAAGATTTAAAGTTTTTGATAATCCATGTAAGAGACCTGAGTTGTTTCCTGATCGAAAACAGCTCTGTCAGAAGCAGTGGAGTTAGATCTTTATTTGTGTCCGAATTGGAAATGTCACATGGGCAACAGTTCAAGAACAAACACAGATTGTGAAGGACAGTGGTAGGCTGCAAAGCGCTGCCAATAGAGATGGGGATACAAGTTCAAATCTGCATGACAAATGGGGTTGATATTATCGGTTAGATTGACACAAACATCTCCTAGTCCTGGATCCAAATCTCAGCCAAATCACAAGAAAACATCTCGCTAACTTAAACGCTGAGCTCTCCGACTTCACTCAGAAACCAGTAACTCTGAGACAAAGCGTGATGCAGTCTGACCACTGGAACCCCCTCCACCACTTAATAAGACTATGCTGGATCCCGAGCATCAGTCCACAGCTGAGGGGGTGTAGCTCAGTGGTAGAGCATTTGACTGCAGATTAAACGGCCCTCGGTTCAAATCCGAGTGCCCCCTTCCTTGTCTTTGTTTCAATTGTGGTTGTCTTTCTTTGGCTGCAAAGCGCATTGTGACGTCCACCAACCGGGAAAGGCGTCGCATAAATACAATTCGGTCTTTCATAAATTACCTTCAGTCCCAATTTTTTGTTACTGACAATCGTCAATAGAAACAGTTTGTCCCTTTCTGCTCTATCAAACGGCCCTTTCCCATGTTGGGAGAAGCGGGAAACCCCTAAATCGCTGCAACACTGTGGGGGGTAAAGTAGTCAAAGGGGTTTGCATAGTATTGTAAACGATGTGGTCATGTTGCAGTTCTCGACTATGTTTTTAAAAAAGAGAATTGGGGTTGGATATATAACAGCACTTGCTGACACCCTAATATAGTGTGTCTTCGTCTTAATTGCGGAATTCGTTATTGCGTTCGACTTTAAGCAAATGTTTGGTGGCTCAGTACCATCCAGAGGCGGTGGTTGTACTTTCATTTTCCCCATAAGCATTCACTGTCGCGCAGTTCCGGCTTGTGAACAGAGGCAACAATAAAAATATTTCTCAAGTGTTGCCGCTCGACTGTTGTCAGGTGTTGTCAACATTATTTATTTAATGAATATTCATATCATCCATATCACATGGTATAATATATATTCATTTCAAAAATGCAATTAAAGTTAAGAACTAGAGCCTTGGCTGGATGTGTTTGTGTGTCAGTTCTCCGATGAGTCCTCATCTGAGACTGGGAAACAATCTCTCAGTATTCTGTAGGTTCAATAAAATTGTCTCTCAGTCTTCTAAACTCCAGGGAATTTCAGCCCAATTTACACAGCCTCTCATCCCAGGAGAACTCTCTCATCACAGGAACCTACCCAGTGGACCGTCTCCATTGGAAGGATAGCCTTCTTCTAAAATAAAAAGCATTGTGGATATCAGAACTGCACCGAATATTTCACACTTGCTCCCAACAAAACCCTGTATAAATGTAAATTGGTGTTTTTATTCTTATACAGCAATCTGTTGGCAATAAAAACCAAAATGCGATTCCCTTCCTATTGTTTGCTGCACTACCATGCTATCTTCCTGCGTTCCTTGTACAAACACACCCAAATCTCTCAAGACAAACGCTTATATTAGGAAAGACGATGGCCTGGTGATTTTATCGCGAGATTATTTATCCAGAAACTCATCCAATTTTATGGGGCCCCGCTTTTGAATCCTGCCACGGCACGTTGTAGAATTGTTTTTCAATAAAAACTATCTGGAATTAAGAATCTACTGATGACCATGAAACCATTGTCGATTGTCGGAAAAACAAACATTGAGTTCGGTAATGTGCTTTAGGGAAAGAAACCTGCCGTCCCTTATCCGGCCTGGCCTACACTGACTCCAGAGCTGCAGCAAAGTGTTTGATCCTAACTGTCCCAGGGCAACCAGGATGGGCAATAAATGCTGGCCGGCAGCGACACCCATTTCTAATCAATTAAAAAAGAACTAGGTCATCTTTACAAACATTGTCTGCTCTTTCTCCGTTTATGAACAAGATAAGATCTTTCTGGGCAACATGGTGGCACTGATGCCTCACAGCGCCAGGGGCCCGGTTTCAATTCCCGGCATTGGTTACTGTCTGTGCAGAGTCTGCATGCTTTCCCCGTGTTGCGTGGGTTTCCTGCGGGTGCCCCTTCTTATTCCCACAGAGTGAAAGATGTGATGGTTAGGTCCATTGGCCATGCTAAATTAGCTGTCAATTAACCGAGAAGGTGCCGGTTCTGCCGATGACGTAATTGTCACAGAAACTTCATTGCGGTGTTAAAGTAAGCTTAATTGTGGCACTAATAAATAAACTTTAAACTGTCCAACTGATGCAACCAATGAGCTATGGAGCCAATTCCTGCGCCCAGCGTGGAGTTCGTGTATCATCATCAGTGGAGCGAAGAAGAGATTGAATTTTCAGGTGGGTGATATTTGATGGAAGTGGAAATATCCGAGGTGGAGAACAAGGAGTCAATCGATGAGACTTGAAAGAGGAAGAATTTGACATGTGTGTCAGTTGTTTTTGTGATAAATGTCTGCCGTGTCATTCTTCTTCAGAGTTTGTTATTGTTACATCTCTGATTTTTCCGGCTCTAATACAATTCATACAGCTGAAGATTGATCTTGTTTCTCCCTTAACAGACACTGTGAGGCGTGCTTTCGTTTAATGAAGAGTTAAATAAGAAGTTATTCGCTACTTGCCTGGTACTCCAACGTGGAACATGGCAATGAAACCTGACCACGGCATGCCAGGAAAGCTAATATTAGAGATTTGAAATTCTTTGATAACCATCTCTGTCTCCACCGCTTCATTTCAAGTCACTTTCGCTACTGACATTGTCACACAGTCATTCTAACATCTTATGACCAACTGAAGCAAATTATGCCTTCTTCCTTTTTGTTCAGGTACTTTCATCTCCAGAAATTCAGTCCGTGCTGAGCAAAGTGCTCTGTTTAGTTAACAGTTTATCATCACTTCCGGGCCATAGCTATGGAAACATTGACTCTGAACCACTAGACCACCCAGGCTCCACCATCACTTCCTCGATGTTGTCTTTTCCACCATTCATGGTGTCATGTAATCCATCCTGCTTTGTGCCCTATCACAAAAATCCTTTTTTTTTTCCCTTTCGCTCAGTGATTCCTCACTTTACAATCAGAAAATACTGGCAATACTCAGTCGGTCAGTTCATGTTTAGTGACAAACGCGCAAATAATTCCAGTAGTCGAATCCCTCTGAAATTATAAGCTTTTGTTTTTTTTTGTGAAGGCAAAATACTGCGGATGATGGAACCTGAAACAAAAATAGAAAAATGCTGGAAAATCTTAGCAGGTCTGACAGCAGCTGTCGAGAGAGAATAGAGCCATCGTTTCGAGTCCGGAGCTCTGACGAAGGGTCATCCAGACTTGAAAGTTTGGCTCTTTCCTCTCTCCACAGATGCTGTCATGTCTCTTTCGACCTTCCAACCTTTTCTGTTTATGATGAAAGTATTTCTGCCGCGATCAAACCAGGGATCTTTCGTGTGTAAGGCGAATGTGACAACCACTACACCACAGAAACATTGCGATGCAATGATTCAAGGAAACTGGTTCCACAAACCCATCAATTGCAAACAATAATTTGCAATTGCGTTCCATTGGAATTTGTGTGATAACAAAGGTATTTCATAAAGTTAAGGAACTGGACATATAGCGGTGATGAGATTCGATCACTCGCTTCAACTACTATCACTGCCCAGTCAGTTCTCTCACAGCACCAGGTTAAAGTCCAACAGGTTTATTTGGTAGCACGAACTTTCGGAGCACTGTCCGAATCAGGTGACTCACGTGATGAGGGGGCGTGCTCCGAAAGCTTGTGCTACCAAATAAACCTGTTGGACTTTAACCTGGTGCTGTGAGATTATTTACTGTGCCTACCCCAGTCCAGCGCCGGAAACTCCACATCATTACTGCCCTGAGCTCATCAATGGTACCAGCAGAACCTATTGATGCCGTATCTGGTTTTTCCAATGAACAGCATCAATGGAGTAGAATTGGGTCACATGAACCATTGAGCCTCCTCCATGACTGAATCAAGGCAGATCCACAGCCTCAATCCCAATTTCCCAGCTTATACCAACAGCCCTTCATTCACTTAGATTCCAACAACTCTCCACCTCAACCTTCAAAGTCTTCATCAACTGAAGATTCACAGACCTCTGTGCCGCTACAGAATTGATGCAAGATGGCGTCCGAGCGAGGCGAACTCTTGGAAGCTGTGCCCAGCATACCTTCTAACTCTATCTTTTACTCTCGTTCTATGCTTCTAAAACTTCATTCTAACTCTTTTAAACTCTCTCACAATGCTTCAATTCAATTTCTAGCATCCCGGCTATGACTGTAACACTACACTCTGCACTCTCTCGTTTCCTTCTCTATGAACGGTATGCTTTGTCTGTACAGCGCGCAAGAAACAATGCTTTTTATTGTATGCTAATACATGTGACAATAATAAGTCAAATAATTCCAAAGATTCACAAGCCTTGGAGTGAAGAAATATCTCCATATCTCAGTCATGAATGGCTGAAACATTAACCAGAAAATGTAAGCCCAGAGTACCTTGCTGAGGCACTTTTGCCACTGTCGAACCGGAACATCACTCATTTGCCATGTCTAATCCATCTAGCCTGCATCAGCTGCATCGTGAGTGTGACAGTGGAAGCAGAAAAGCAACAGTATGCCAGCGGCGACTTTGCTGAGGGTATTCTTTTTCAATAAATGGTGAAGAACAAATTTACATTTTGTCTGCTCCAATCCAGTTTATATGCAACAGCGACCAAGAATCGGGGAAAATTCAAAAAAATATTAATTTCGATAATGTTTCGACTTTATTTTGAATCGGGGAACTCATCGTATATGAAATGAACATGTTAACTCCGACAATCCAGAAACTCTGCTCATGACCAATGTGACCGGCCGAGAATATCAAACCGTGCAGTCTGATTGCAAGTTAAATCCTTGTTTTGTTGAAATATAATTCGGTTGCAAACCTTAGCCATGTGGCAGAGTCATTGATCTAACATAAGATTCAGAAAATAACATTTGTCCCGAATTTTATCTCTTTCTCCATGAATGCAGTTGCAGAATATTATTCAAGCATTGGGGGAGTGTAAATGCCACATGGCTGTGAGATAATGTGATTCCTTGATATTTAGTAACACTTAGAGATGGGGCAGCTGCTTTGAAAAGTTTTTATCAACTTTTTCTGAACACAAGGATCAGTATACTTCAGGAACACAGGTGACATATGGAAGTGTTTAAAATTTGATGCGTGTGCACAGATTCTGCCAAACCTGCTGAGAATTTCCACCATCTCGTGCTTGTATTATAAATACAGGTTTTATCAGAACATAAAACGGCAAGACGGCAATGATAAATGAAATAGTCCCACAAGCTGTTCACGTGTAACTTTCAATTTCCAAAACCCACCAACCTCATCATTACTGATCCTGTGAAAACGTACCTTGTAAAACACGGCAGGCATTCATCTCTCAAAGAACTGAAACGCCTCAAATGTGAACTCTGCTCTCAATCTCAGGACTTTTCAATTATAAAAGCAGCATTCTGGTGAAAGTTTAACTCAGTCCTCATTCCACTGATCTTTGCCGACTTGCTGTGTATTTCCCTCATTGAACACATTTCAGGTTGGGACAGACAGATTCCTGAACTATCTGAGAAAGAAGAGGAATGGGCAGGAAAATGGAAACCCAAGATCAAACATGGGTTAAAGTTTCGAGTTCAGTTATTGAGTTTAATAATTTTCAAATATATAAATTGTTACAAATAATATGTCAGAGATAAATGTTCAATAAACTAACGTCGGCTAACAGTAGAGGCAGAAACACACGATAAGTTTTTTTTTAAATGTTGCCCAAGGGCTCAGTGACACTCAAAAACCGAGAGACAATGATAGCAGATGGAGTGGAAAAAATACTGAAATCCCCGTCCCTGGATGGTCTCGAACCATCAACCTTTCGGTTAACAGCCGAACGCGGTAACCAATTGCGCCACAGAGACTGACACAACTGGACCCTACAAGGCATCCTAAATCAGGGTGACAGCGTGTTGGCTGCAAGTTAGACGCCAATTCAATTTTCACCAAACCTGACACAGAAGGACCAAATGATGGCATCGTTTACAAATCTAAACATGTATATTTTATTATTTTACCCCACAGTGTTGTTGTGGTGTAATGGTTAATCCCTTCTCCTAACATGGAAAAGGGCCGTTTGATAGAGCAGGGAGGGACAGACTGTTCCCACTGACTGGGCTCAGTAACAGAGGATTTGGAATGAAGATCATGAAATAATTGCATTTATATAGAACCTATCCCGACCTGCGGACGTCACAAAGCACTTTCCAGTCAATGAAGGGCAGTTTTAATTGAAAAAAAATCAATTAAGCGCGGAAGCAGGCATTCGATTTGAATGCAGAAACGTCGTGACCTGCAGTCAAATGCTCTATCCCTAAGCTATATTCCCTTTATTCTAAGCTCCCGTTTTCTCGCTCGTTAGTCCTCTGTCTCGCGTGGTCTATACTTATGTTTGCTCCTCTGTGTGCGTCACTGGGCTTACGTACACCAAGGTTGTGAACGCGTTTTTTTTTAACCATCACAAACTCTATTCACTTACTTTATAAATCTTCTTGGTAAATGTACAGAAGATGGCAAAAGGCTGAAAGTTGCGAGATGAAATTGACCTTTTCTGTTATTTGTGAGTGAAGGTTGCTTCTTGACTGAGTTCCCGTATGTTCCATTGTGCAAGATGATTAAAAGTTTTCTTTGATCAACATTTAAACAGACAGCGGATTCACTCGGTGTGATGGTGGTCCCAGTTCTATATCTGCGATCACAGCATCAGTTCACGTCACTTACTGTAAACCCAATATTTCTAATACGTTGGATGTTTAATCTAATTTACTTCATTTTATATTTCATTATTTCCATCTCAGATCTGTTTCCACCAGAGGCAAGTCTCTCTTTCAAAGTGTTCTGTTCAGGTTGAACATAAGTCAGTCCTTCATGCAGTGGCAACAACGATTACTTTTCGCTGCCGTATAAAAGCGGCAATGAGGTGAAGTAGTCACACAAGCTGCTCATGTGTTCCTGTCAATTTCCAAAATCCACCAACCTCATCACTGCAGCTCCTGTGTAATCACTGTACACTACACCCACCGGCTCCCCATTACCCACAGGACACGCGACTGCTTCAAAGATCTTGTGAATGGTCTCATGCTGCGGTGCAGACATTCTGTGATACTCTGCTTTCCTCACTCTCAGGCCATGGACTACACAGTACTTGTTCATTTATCTCTCCTGAATTGTTCCTTATCAGAGCTGTTTCCTGTTGTTATGCTTTCTAGCTCCTGGATTTTACTTGTTTAAAACCTCCTACATTTCCAACCTTTACCCGTTGAAAAGAAAAGTTATGCAGGTGTAAGAGGAGATTCCTTTCCCTGTGTGCACATGCTGCCTGGCTTCCTGAGTTTTTCCAGCGCTTCCAACTTCCACTGCAGTTGTCAGATCATATTTGTATGGCAATATAATATCTGTATTTGAGCGCCCCTTGCAGCAGTGGCTCGTTGGTGTACGGGTATGATTCTTGCTTTGGGTGTTGTGATTTGCCAGTTTGCGAAAGGCCCTGGGTTCAAATCGCAGACAAGCCCCGTTGTTGTTCGCAATGGCGAAGTCTTGCTCATTTCTTTGCCGTGGACAGGGCAGGATGAGTTTACTCACGGTTCGGTTTGGGAAACTGCCTCTCAAGCAATTCGAGATTTTTTCAAAAGTTGACTATGCTTTTGAACATTCTCTTTGTCCCTCGTCAACGATTCAGAGGACCCAATGCTTGTGGGCTCCGGCCGCTGGCTTTGTCTACATTGTTATTCATGCATTAGATGTGGCTGACTCCCCCACTCACTGTCTATATCTGTCTCTTTGTTTCTGTGTATCGACGTCAGTCTCTTTCACTGTCTCAGTCTCTCTTTGTGCCTCTATCAACTTTCCATACTTTTCTCTTATTTCCCTCTATTCTCGCGCTGTTTGTGTAACCAAGATTCACTGGATTGATTGTTGTGATGAGGCAGTTGCCCTTGGAGGAGAGATTCATTGCTGTTACCATGTTCTCCCTGGGGTATGGAATAATGAAAAGTGATCCCATTGAAAAGTCTGGAAAGGCGAGACTGTTTGACAGTGTACATGCTGAGAGATTGTTTCCACCGCCGCTCTCCCCACCCCCCCAACCCCGCAACACCCCCTCCAGCCCCCACCCCCACTCCTCCCCCGCCTCTTTCTGGAGTCTGGAATGCTTTGAACTGGGCTCACATTATCCGGATGGTGTGTCAACCATTTAGGACTGAGTTGAGGAGACAATTCCGCACTCAGAGGCCATCGTTATACTGAACAGAACGGATTACTGCAAAGAGGTGTACCGACAACTGAACAACGAGGAACACTACAGACAGTTACCCACAGATCCGACTAAAGAACACACCCGTCAACTCAGCACTCCGATCAAATCCTTTGATCCGGGCCTTCAGAGCACCCTCCGTGCTCTCATCCCACGTACTCCCCGCGTTGGAGATCACTACTGCCTCCCAAAGATACACAAGGCGAAAACACCCGGCCGTCCCATCGTATCGGGCAATGGGACCCTGTGCGAGAACCTCTCAGGCTATGTCGAGGGCATCCTGAAACCCATGGTACAAAGAACCCCCAGCTTTTGTCGCGACACGACCGTCTTCCTACAGAACCTCAACACACATGGAGCAGTTGAACCAGGAGCACTCCTCGTCACAATGGATGTCTCGGCACTCTACACCAGCATCCCCCACGATGATGGCATTGCTGCAACGGCCTCAGTACTCAACGCCGAAAACTGCCAGTTTCCAGATGCAATTTTACAACTCATCCGCTTCATCCTGGACCACAATGTCTTCACCTTCAACAACAAGTTCTTCATCCAGACACACCGAACAGCCGTGGGGGCCAAATTCGCACCTCAATATGCCAACCTCTTCATGCACAGGTTCGACCAAGACGACTTCACCGCACAGTGCCTTCAATCGATGCTATACACTAGATACATCGATGACATTTTCTTCCTTTGGACTCGTGGTGACCAATCACTGAAACAACTATATGATGACATCAACAAGTTCCATCCCACCATCAGACTCACCATGGACTACTCTCCGGAATTGGTTGCATTCTTGGACACACGCATCTCCATTAAGGACGCTCACCTCAGCACCTCACTGTACCGCAAGCCCACGGATAACCTCACGATGCTCCACTTCTCCAGCTTCCACCCTGAACACGTTAATCATAGAAAGAAACCCTACAGTACAGAAAGAGGCCATTCGGCCCATCGAGTCTGCACCGACCACAATCCCACCCAGGCCCTACCCCCATATCCCTACATATTTACCCACTAATCCCTCTAACCTATGCATCTCAGGACACTAAGGGCAATTTTTAGCATGGCCAATCGACATAACCCGCACATCTTTGGACTGTGGGAGGAAACCGGAGCACCCGGAGGAAACCCACGCAGACGCGAGGAGAATGTGCAAACTCCACACAGACAGTGACCCAAGCCGGGAATCGAACCCAAGTCGCTGGAGCTGTGAAGCAGCAGTGCTAACCACTGTGCTACCGTGCCGCCATCCCATACGGACAAGCCCTCTGTACACACAGGATCTGCTCTGATGAGGAGGATCGCAACAGACACCTCCAGACGCTGAAAGGTGCCCTCATAAGAACAGGATGTGGCGCTCGACTCATCGATCAACAGTTCCGACGCGCCACAGCGAAAAACCGCACCGACCTCCTCAGAAGACAAACATGGGACACGGTGGACAGAGTACCCTTCGTCGTCCAGTACTTCCCCGGAGCGGAGAAGCTACGGCATCTCCTCCGGAGCCTTCAACATGTCATTGATGAAGACGAACATCTCGCCAAGGCCATCCCCACACCCCCACTTCTTGCCTTCAAACAACCGCACAACCTCAAACAGACTATTGTCCGCAGCAAACTACCCAGCCTTCAGGAGAACAGTGACCATGACACCACACAACCCTGCCACAGCAACCTCTGCAAGACGTGCCGGATCATCGACACGGATGCCATCATCTCACGTGAGAACACCATCTATCAGGTACACGGTACCTACTCTTGCAACTCGGCCAACGTTGTCTACCTGATATGCTGCAGGAAAGGATGTCCCGAGGCATGGTACATTGGGGAAACCATGCAGACGCTACGACAACGAATGAATGAACACTGCTCGACCATCACCAGGCATGACTGTTCTCTCCCTGTGGGGGAGTACTTCAGCGGTCATGGGCATTCAGCCTCTGATCTCCGAGTAAGCGTTCTCCAAGGCGGCCTTCACGACACACGACAGCGCAGAGTTGCTGAGCAGAAATGGATAGCCAAATTCCGCATACATGAGGACGGCCTCAACCGGGATATTGGATTCATGTCATACTTTCGTTAACCCCCACAGCTTGCCTCCTCGACTTGCAGAATCTCACTGGCTCTCCTGTCTGGAGACAATACACATTTCGTTAACCTGTGCCTAATGCTCCCTCCACTCATATTGTCTGTATCTTTAAGACCTGGTTGGCTGTAAGGATTGGCATTCTAATCAGTATTCTGTAACTTGATTTTCTGTCTCTGTGTGCCTTGTTTGCGAGCAGATATCCACTCCATCTGTCGAAGGGGCAGCGCTCTGAAAGCTAATGGCAATTGCAACCAAATAAACCTGTTGGACTTTAACCTGGTGTTGTTAAAACTCTCAGTGTGTTTACCCCAGTCCAACGTCGGCATCTCCACATCAGGTAAAAAAAGGGCAGAGGAACAGTCATCGCTCGATAATATCTTGGGTGACCATCTCCAGAGGCCAGGGCAGCCAGTCAAAAAAACATTTGCCTCTACAGCAGTTCTCCACCCCTGACAGATTAAAATTCGCTCAAGAAAACTATCTAACAGAAGGATGCGGAGTTAGAAAGACCTTACAGACACCGCACAATTACTGAAGAACTCCAAAATCTTCTGAATCCCATCGAGGCCGTTTGTATAATTTCTTTGAGAGTGACTGAAATTCTGTTATTACAGTTTTGGTAATGAATGTTCCTAGTATGATTTGAACTGCATTTCAGTCGAACCGTACCTTAATTAACATGTTTTACTTGTTTACTTAAAGTTCTTGGTTATTTGAATAAAATAGCTTGTTAATTATTCAGTCAAAGTGAGTGACAGGCATTTTTATCATTAATAAGCCTCTGAACGTTAATTAAAAACAGTTAGCAGTTTCACAAATAGTTTTTCCAGATTACGATGTGAGATAAAGGGGATGAGCCTCTGTGTCATAACAGTATGGTAATTTACTGAATAACAGCAAGACTGGCAAAGTTTGGACAATATTTCACTGTTACAGAAGGGCACAAAGTAAATCTGTGTCGGGAATATAAGCAGAAACAGGAATAGCGGGAGTCAATTTGGCTCGGGGTGCTCTCAAACCTCCACACTTTCAATTGGCAGGTAAGTTTCCAGAACAAGTTTACTGCAGAAATAATACAGGAGTTTAAATTCAGGGCTTTCACTGCCTGGATTCAATTCAATTCCCTGTCTCGATATTGTGCTAATTGTTGTAACTCACACTGAGTTGCTAGTTTAAAAAGAGCCATATTGGACTCAGAACCTTAACTCTCTGTCCGCTTCACATTTGCTCCAAGACCTGCTGAGAACTTCCAGAACTTTCTGTTTTTATTTTAACATGAATTACTAGCTTGATCATACACATGAACACAATAAATAGGAGCAGGAGTAGACCACTCGGTCCATCGAGCGTGTTCCCGAAATTCAATACCGTCATGGCTGATCTTTGGGTACAACTCTGTTTTTCACCAGCTCTCCCTGTCCCTGAATTCCCGGAGAGGCCAGAAACCTGTCTATCCCAACGTTAAATGTATTCGATGATGGAGCTTCCATAACTGTCTGGCATAGAGAATTTCAAAGATTCACAACCATTTCAGTGAAGTAATTTCGCCTTTTCTGAGGCCGAAATGATCAGCCCATTTTCCTGAGACTGTACTGCCGTGGGTTAGATTTCCCGAGCAGCAGAAGAAATCTCTCAGCCTCCACCCTGTCAAACCCAATCAGTCTTGTGTAGGTTTAACGAAATCGCCTCTCATTCTTCCAAACTCCAGAGACTTTCAGCCAAATTTACTCAGCCTCTCATCATACGACAACTCCCTCATCCCAGGGATCATCTGCTGAACCTTATCTGCACCGTTTCAAATGCAAACACATCTTTTATTAAATGTGAATATCATATCTGCACAGAATATTCAACATGTGGTCTCAACAAAACCCTGTGCAACTTCAGCAACACCTCATTATACTTGGACTCCAGTCTGCCGTCAATAAACACCAAAATGCAATTTTCCTTCCAATCATTGCCTACACCTACATGCCAGCTTTATGCATTCCTTGTACAAACGCATGTATTCTATGCTGAATATCGACACTTAACTTTTTCAGCTCTTCAAATATGCGCTGCTTTTTCTATTTTTTGACGAAGAAGGAAATACCTGTTCGCTTTCCAGAATTGCACTCGATCTGCGCCTCCACTCATCAAAGCTCCCCATTTCATCTCCCAGACTCTATTCCCTTTTCCGACAGCTTCTATTAGCTAAACCTTGCTCATAGGCTCCAGCGAGAATTGAACTCGCGACTCCTGGTTTACAAGACCAGTACTCTAACCACTGAGCTATGGAGCCAAATGCTGCAAGGCGCTCCCAGTTAGTGCAGCGTTATCCGTGGATTGAGGACCAGGATGGGATTTGAGGACGGAGATTTTTGATGAATGTGGAAATGTCTGAGGTGGAGAGCCGGAAGTTAAAAGACAGAAGTTGAAAGTGACATGATTTGACATGTGTATTGTGTATGTACTTGACATGTATGTTGTGTGTGTCATGTGGTTCTTCTTCAGAGTTTATCGTCAATGTTACATCTCTGATTTTTCCAGCTCTGATACAAGTTCATCCAGCTGGAAGATTTAGCTTGTTGTTCACTTCACGGACGCTGTTTTTGTTAAATGAATAAATGAACAAAAATGTATTCACTCCGTGTGTGGGAATCGAAACCGCGTCACAGCGCCGACGCTGATCACGAGACCCTCAGTGACGCTGATGTGACAAATTTGCAGTGAGTTGATCATCTCGGCACCCATTGCTTCATTTCTAATAACGTTCAATAAAAAAAAGTCACAATGAGGAATGACGGGAAGCGCACATGACAGGATTTGAACCTCAGTTTGAAAATCCCAATACATCCCCTCGGCCGGGACTGCAGTCTCAATGTTTGCAATCCTGCTGTTTATTTCGACAGACAGCCATTCAACCGGTGTTGCCGTTTATATTCTCTATCGGAGCAACTCCACTCCTCCCAGCTTTGACTAAGGGTCGTCTGGACTCGAAATGTCAGCTTTCTTCACTCCTTACAGATGCTGCCAGACCTGGTGAGATTTTCCAGCATTTTCTCTTTCTGTTTCCGATTCCAGAATCCACGATAATTTGCTGCTCCTTCCACACTCGTTCCTTTACCTCAACAACTGTTTACATTGCTCTGTCGCTCCTCTTTCTTCATGCCAAAAACGACACGGCACAAATTCTTGCATTCAATCTGAAATGCTGGACTTCAACTGCAGGGACCAAAACTCAAACCCATTCTGGCAGTGGCTGCAGTCGACCCAACAGCTCCGTAAAGACTGGACCTTCAGCCACTGGATTAGATTACTCGGCTACGTTACCACGTCAGGAGCTGTGCCCTTTACTGGTATTGTTATTAAAATTAGCAGCAAAGGAGCTGCGACAGTCCATCAGTTGGCTTGAGCCTGCTCCTTCACTGAATCAATTTATCCTGAACTCTGTAACAAGCAGGAATCACATCCTGTCAGAAACAGAATGAGCTGCAGTGAAGGACCAGCACCATTTAAACTGCCCTTAACCTTGTCTGGTTCCCAACATCCTGCCAGAAATGACAAGAAAAAAACCTCCTGCTGAATTTGCTCAGTCTTCACTTCAGGACATGAGGCGAGATTGTGTTTTATATGTTCCACAAGGCAATAACTGACATTTGTTTTTACGGTTGGATGAGAGCAACAAATGTCCATTACCTGACCACCAATCCAAACAGCAGTGAAAGTGTCAAACTCTGACCACCAGACCAGCTGCTTTTCGCCTGTTTTACAACTTGCTTTACACACACTGCATGTATTGCTTTATTTTTCGCGCCAGGCCAGACTACATTCACCACAAGCAAGTCTCTGTTGCAATATGGCACCTTCTGTTTCCATCCCAGTGATACATTCAATCAGTGACAACATACAACAGACATTCCACTTACAGTTATTCATTCCACTTTCGACTGTTTGAAACGAGAGAGAACCTTTTCCAAATATTTTCGTTGCAGAGTGAGGGAAAAGTTGAATAATTCAGTGTGAACGCCAAAATCTGACCTTTTTACCATCCACATGTTACCTTCCATCACCATCTCAATTGTCAGCGCTTTGCAGCCTATCACTATCTTTCTGCTACTGTGTTTGTTCTTGACTGTTGCACATGTGACATTTCCAGCTGTGATGTAGACTTGCAAAACTCACTCGGCTGATATTAGTAGATCTGCTTTCGATCAGATAGTCAATCAGGTTATTTTTTAATAGTTTGCTGAGACCTATAACTGATCGTTTCCTGAGCGGGAATTGAAAACAAACAACACTGGGGAGTACTGAATACAACCCACTGGACTCCCAGGGTCACGGGTGAACTGTATTTTTCAAAATGACTTACCATATATCCCTTAATGTGCCCAGTTTGGGTGGAACATAAGTGACTGCTTCAGCTAATGACGACACCAATTGTGCTTGCTGGGACATGAAATCGACAGTGAGGTCAAATAGTCCCACAATATGCTGAAGTGATCGTGGTATATAAAATTCTAAATAGGATTGAAGAAAGTAAAATCTTTTTTCTTATGCGCAATCGGGAACACCATGTCAAATGTATAGGTTGAGAGGTGGTAGATTTAAACTGAGATGAGGAGGAACTGCTTCTCACTGAGGGTCGTGAATTTGTGGACTGCATTGCCCCATAGCACGGTTGAGTCTGAATCATTAAATGATTTCAAGAAAGAGACAGATATATTCCTGATAATTAAAGGGATGAGGGGATATTGGAACAGGTAGGGAGGTGGATTTGAGAACAGGGAGAGATCAATCATGAACTGATTGCATGACGGTTCAGGCTCGAAGGGGTGAATTTGCCCACTTCTGCTCCTAATTCTATGTTCCTAAGTGTAACTTTCAATTTTCAAAACCCACCAACTCATCACTGTGGCTCCAATGTAATCTACGTACATTACATCCACAGGTTCCCCTTCATCCTCACCACAACTGCGTCCTGTAAGGGACTGAGGAATGGCCCCATTCTGTGGTTTAATTACTTTAAAATTCTTTGTTTCCCTCATTTAATCTCTCCTGATTTACACCCGGCAAGAGGCCTCAAACCCTCTTGTTATGCTGCTGGATAACACTTGTTTAAAACTTCTTACATTTCTAGAAATTCCCAGTTCTTCCCAATGAAAGGTTATGGTGCTAAAATATAAGATTTGTTTTCCTGTGCACACAAGCTGTCTGGCTTTCTGAGTTTTTCCAGCATTTTCACCTTTCACTGCAGAAGTCTGAGCAGCTTTGGATGTCAATGGAAATATTTTTATTGAACAACATCCTCAGCAGCGGCTCGTTGGACGAGGGGTATTACTCGGGCCTGGTTAGTAAACAACCACAAACGTGTGAGCGATCTCGGGTTCACAAGTCGGGCTAGATCCCTCAATCAGCTGTTGTTTCGTATTGGACAAGTCATAGGCTTTATAAATGTATTTGCAGTGCAAACGTTGGGATTGGTTTACGTGGGATTTGGTTTGAGAACCTGATCACACAGTGCAGGCAATCTATCAACACAACACTCACACAAGAAAATCAAGACATTAAAAGGTTAATATGCTTGTGGCCATTCACTTTATCTCTGGTCACCAGCTTAGAGGACCCCATGTTTGTTGGTTGAGACAGCTGGCTGTGTGTATATTGTTATTCATTCGTGGGTTGTGGATGTGTACCGCACTCGCTATTTCTGTTTTTCATTGTCTCTATTTCTCTCCCTCACACTCTCTCTCTATGTTTTTATTACGTTGACATCTTTTGCTCCTTGCTCTGTCCATTATTTAGCTGTCTGTGTGTAACCGAGGTTCACTGGATTGATTTCTGCGTTTCTCCTGGGAGGAGAGAATCAGTGGGATGAGTCTGTTCGCTCTGGAGTTTAGAATTATCAGAGTTGATCTTACTGAAAAGTCGGAAACTGGAAAACAGTTTAACAGTGTAAATGTTGAGTTCCCCCCACCCCTGGCTAAATTATTAAGAACAAAGAATAATAAGGTGAATGATGTAAGAGGAGTTTGGAATATTTGGGAGAGGTGAAGCTAAGAATTGGAAGATGTGAATAATGTAATTAATGATTGAGAGGAATGGATAGGAACTTTGGGGATTTTGTCGGTGGATTCATTGTAAACTTTGAAATCAGAACAAGCTGACACACCAGATGAAAAATCCATAGTTGGCTCCATGCATTTTAGGTTATGGAAAGCAGCTTAGCACATGTGCCCGGCTAGCTCAGTCGGTAGAGCATGAGACTCTTAATCTCAGGGTCGTGGGTTCGAGCCCCACGTTGGGCGACATTGGTTTCAAACTTTGCCTCATTCCTGGGTGAATTCCAGATCTCCGTTCCTCCAGAAGTGTCACCGCTCAAACTGAGTCTTTCTTCTTTCTACGTTGCTTATCTCACAGTTGTGGGTTTGTGACTGAAAACTGCCTCCGGTTCACTGGAAGGCGGGGAGTTTAGCGCTGAACTCCGAGAGAGGTTTTGTTCTCATTTATTATGAGATTCAAACCCAGATCTGCGAGATTGTGTCAGTGGGAATAATCATCTCCATTGTAATTCAATCACTCCAGCCTTCCATCCGATCAAAAGACCGTTTGTCCTTTCCTCCTCTCCCTCTCTATTTTCCTTGACTCTGTACTTGTTTGAAAATCATTAAATCACTACTTTTTTCCAGTTAGGGTCAAAGGTCAGCAACCTGAATCATTCACTCTCTTTCCCTCTCCACAGAAGCTCTTGAAGCCGATGAGTCCTTCCAACATTTTCTGTTTTGAGGTGGGATACGGAGCAACTTCAAAACCTAGTTTTGGATCACAGTGGTTCACTTTTCTCTGACTGAATCTTACCTGTTTGAACTGTTGAAAGGTTGAGGTCTTAAATAATAAGACACTGGAATATATCACCCTGTTTCACATGAAATGAAACAAAATGAGAATTAATCATTTCATAAAATGCTGCTAATGCAATATATATTTTGTTGTCAATGCCAGCATTTGTTGTCCATCCCTATTTCCCTCTGAATTGGGTATTTTGCTGGGCCATTTCAGAGGGCAGTTAAGAGTCAATCACATTGCCTTTCCTCTGGAGTCCCATGGAGGCCAGAAAGGAGAAGGATGGCAGATTTCCTTCTGCAAGATGTGTTTTCATGACAATCAGAAAACAAAGCTTCATTACGGAGACTAGCTTTCAATTCCGTTTCAGTTCTAGACTGCTTTGGGATCGTGACCTGTGAGCCTGGGTCACAGGATTCCTACTCCACTGATTTTACCACTATGTCACCATCTTCCCGGAAGAGTGTAAGTTTAAATGCTTCACATGGAATCAAACTACTTAATTTCACATTGAAAACAAACATTTAAAGCAGTGTACTGTGGAAATCAGTGTCGTACACTCAGGATACAGGGGAATTGACGCGATATCTATTGCTTTCATTCAAAGACAGAAAAATGTGGTGAATCCTCAGCGTGAGTGATGAAGGAGCTGCGCTCCGAAAGCTCGTGATTTCAAACAAACCTCTTGCACTTTAACCTGGTGTTGTGAGAATTCTTACCGGGTACTGAAGGGCATTTCATTTAGAATTCGCAAAAAGATTAATTTTATAAAATTAACAGCTTTCAGCAAATCGCACCGCAATCACATTGCAGACGGTGCAGTGAATTACTCTCCTGGCCTCATTGCATCAGCCCCAGAGGACGATTTCTCAAGAACACAAAACGCTCAGCGATAAAGAGGTCGGAGGCTTCATTCATCAGGGATTACCCGAGAGCACGTGACCTTTCTCCCAAATCACACACGCACACACACGCCCACAATTGCTCAATAGTGCTCAGATCACTTCAATTTCCGTGTTGGTTTCGTCGATAGAATTCGCTTATTTAACTGCCATGGTCTGGGTTCGATTCACGGTTAGGGAATGATGATTCATTGCTCTCGTGCAACACATGAATTAAGGAGAGTGGATATTGCTTCCTGGTCGAAAACGGGAGAGATACTTGTGGCAGGTTGAACAGGAAGAAGGAAAAATCTGCCCCATTCCACAATCCTGTCAATGACCCACAACAATTCATATTTACATTAGGAAGTCTTACAGCACCAGGTCTACTTGGAGTCACGAGCTTTCGGGGCGCTGATAACATAGAGCAAATTGATTTTATTATCGGAGCAAATGAACCTGTTGGACTTTAACATGATGCTGTCAGACTTCTTATTGTGCCCACCCCAGTCCAACGCCGGTATCTCGACATCATATTTACATTGCAATTGCTGGTACCAACTGTCAGAATGAGTGAGTTACCTTCGACTGCATAAAATTTCACTGTAGCTCACCACATTCAAAGAGTAATGTTTGTTATAAACCTTATTGTGGTAAATCTGTTGAAATCCTTCAGCTTATCACTGCTCTGCTTTCATCACACTGGAAGCTAATGTGAAAAGATGAATAATTTCAAAGCTGAACAACGTGCACAGGACTGGAAGGAGAATGCGACTGTGAATAATTGGCACTGTGGAATTCCTGTATTCAGTCTATGGGAGAACCAGGAGAATGAAATCCTCATGGTCCAGTGCTGAGGATTTGGCGCTTTCAGGGTCATTGATCGGCTTCAATATGCTAAGATTTAAAGTTTTTGATAATCCATTTAACAAACCTGAGTTGTTTCCTGATCGAAAATAGCTCTGTCAGAAGCAGTGGAGTTAGATCTATATTTGTGTCCGAATTGGAAATGTCACATGGGCAACAGTTCAAGAACAAACACAGATAGTGAAGGACAGTGATAGGCTGCAAAGCGCTGCCAATAGATCAGGAATTTGTCTGTCCCAACCTGAAATGTGTTCAATGAGGGAAATACACAGTAAGTCGGCAAAGATCAGTGGAGTGAGGACTGAGTTAAACTTTCACCAGCATGCTGTTTTTTATAATTGCAAAGTCCTGAGATTGAGAGCAGAGAGTTCATATTTGAGGCGTTTCAGTTCTTTGAGAGATGAATGCCTGCCGTGTTTTACAAGGTAAGTTTCACAGGATCAGTAATGATGAGATTGGTGGGTTTCGGAAATTAAAATTTACACGTGAACAGCTTGTGGGACTATTTCATTTATCGTTGCCGTCTTGCGGTGTGTTTTATGTTCTGATAAAACCTGTATTTATAATACAAGCATTAGATGGTGGAAATTCTCAGCAGGTTTGGCAGAATCTGTGGACACGCATCAAATTCTAAACACTTCCATTTGTCACCTGTGTTCCTGAAGTACACTGATTATTGTGTTCAAAAAAACTGATAATACCTTTTCAAAACAGCTGTCCCATCTCTAAGTGTTATTAAATATTAAGGAATCACATTATCTCACAGCCATGTGGCATTTACAATTCCCCAATGCTTGAATAATATTCTGCAACTGCAGTCATGGAGAAAGAGATAAAATTCGGGACAAATGCTATTTTCTAAATCTTATGTTAGATGAATGACTGCCACATGGCTAAGGTTTTCAACAGAATTATAATTCTACAAAGCAAGGATTTAAATTGCAATCACACTGCACTGTTTGATATTCTAGGCCGGTCACATTGGTCATGAGCAGAGCTTCTGGATTGTAGGAGTTAACATGTTCATTTCATATACGAAAGGCTCCCCGATTTAAAATAAGGTCGAAACATAATTGAAATTAACATTTTTTAAAATTTCCCCGATTCTAGATCGTTGTTGCATATGAACTGAATTAGAGCAAACAAAATGTTAGTTTGTACTTCATCATTGATTGCAAAAATGCCCTGAAGGGGTATAGCTCATTGATATTAAGGGAATATTCAGAGGCATCCGATTTGAATGCTGAAGCGTCTTGACTTGCAGTCAAATGCCCGACTCCTAAGCTATATTCCTTCAATGTCTAACCTCCGTTTTGTTGCTCCTTTGTCCTCTGTCTCGCGTGGTCTATGGTTATGTTTGTTCCTCTGTGTCCGCCACTATGCTTACGTACCTCATGGGCGTGGACATGTTTTTTACCATCACAAATTCTATTCACTTACTTTATAAACCTTCATGGTAAATGTACGGAACAGCAAGAAGTTTAAAGTTGTGAGATGAAATTAACCCTTTCTGTTATTTGTGAGTGGAGGGTGCTTATTGACTGAGTTACCGTACGTTCCATTGTGTAAAGTGATTAACATTTTTCTTTGATCAACATTTAAACAGACAGCGGATTCACTCAGTGTGATGGTGGGTTCCAGTTCTATATCTGCGATCACAGCATCAATTCATGCCACTTACTGTCAACCCAATATTTCTAATAGTTTGGATGACCCAATATTTCTAACACGTTGGATGTTTAATCTAATTTACTTCGTTTTATATTTCATTATTTTCATCTCAGATCTATTTCCACCAGAGGCAAGTCTCTCTTTCAAAATGTTCTGTTCAGGTAGAACAGAAGTTAGTCCTTCATCCAATGGCAACAAGGATTACTTTTCGCTGCAGCATGAAAGCGATAAAGAGATGAAATAGTCAGACAAGCTGCTCATGTGTTCCTCTCAATTTCCCAAATCCACCAACCTCATCACTGCAGCTCCTGTGAAATCGCTGTACAGTACACCCACCGGCTCCCTATTATCCACAGCACACGTGACTTCTTCAATGATTTTGTGCATGGTCTCATTCTGAGGTGTAAACATTCTATGATACTCTGCTTTCCTCACGCTCAGACCATGGACTGTAAACAAGTTGTTCATTTATCTCTCTTGAATTGTACCCGGTCAGGGCCCTTTCCTGTTGTTATGTTTCCTCGCTCCTCCTGGATTTCACTTGTTTAAAACTTCCTACATTTTCAAACTTTACCAGCTTAAAGGGTAAAATGAAAGGTTATGAAGGTGTAAGAATACAGTCCTTTCCCTGTGTGCACTTGCTGCCTGGCTTCCTGAGTTTCTCCAGCGCTTCCAGCTTTCAGGGCAGCTGTCTGATCAGATTTGTATGACAATATATATCCGTATTTGAGGAGCTCCCGCAACAGCGGCTCGTTGGTCTAGGGGTATGATTCTCGCTTTGGGTGTTGTGATGTGCAAGGCTGCGAGAGGTCCCGGGTTCAATTCCCGGACGAGCCCCATTGTTGTTGTTTGCAATGGCAAAGTCCTGTTCATTTCTTTGCCGTGCACACGGCAGGATGAGTTTTCCCGTGGTTTGGTTTGGGAAACTGACAACACAAGGAATCTAACAACACAACGCACTCACAGGCAGTTCAAGATGTTTTCAAAAGCTGACTCTTCTTTTGGACCTTCTCTTTAACCCTAGTCAACAATTCAGAGGACCCAATGCTTGTGGGTTCCGGCCGCTGGCTTTGTGTACATTGTTATTCATTCATACGATGTGGCTGACTCCCCCACGCACTGTCTATATCTGTCTCTCTTTGTTTCTGTGTAACGACCTCATTATTTTGCACTCTCTCAGTCTCTCACTGTGCCTCTATCCACTTTCCATAGTGTGTTCTTGTTTCCCTCTATTCTCGCGCTGTCTGTGTAACGAAGGTTCAATGGATTGATTGCTGTGATGAGACAGTTGCCCTTGGAGGAGAGATTCATTGTGGTTACCCTTTTCTCTCTAGAGTTTGGAATAATAAAAAGTGATCCCATTGACAAGTCTGCAACGGCGAGACTGTTTGATAGTGTGCATGCTGAGGGATTGTTTCCACCGCTCCCCCCAGTTCTCCTCCTCCCCACCCCCACCACCACCCGCTGGGGTAAACACAGTACGAAGTCTCACAACACCAGGTTAAAGTCCAACAGGTTTATTTGGTAGCACAAGCCACAAGCTTACGGAGCACTGCCCCTTCATCAGGTGAGTGGGAGTTGTGTTCACAAACAGGGCATATGTAGACACAAACTCAATTTACAAAATAATGGTTGGAATGCGAGTCTTTACAGGTAATCAGGTCTTAAATGTACAGACATTGTGAGTGGAGAGAGGGTTAAGCACAGGTTAAAGAGGTGTGTATTGTCTCCAGCCAGGACGGTTGGTGAGATATTGCAAGCCCAGGCAAGTCGTTGACTATCTCTAATAATTCATTCCGTCTCTAAATGCCTGTAGATCCTATCTCTCAAAATACCTTCCAACAACTTACCCATCACAGATGTGAGGCTCACTGGCCTGTAGTTCCCAGGCTTTTCCCTGCAGCCCTTTTTAAACAAGCACAACATTTACCACCCTCCAATCTTCAGGCACCTCACCTGTGACTATCAATGATTCGAATATCTCTGCTAGGGGACCCTCAATTTCCTCCTTAGCCTCCCACAATGTCCTGGGATATACTTCATCAGGTCCCGGGATTTATCCACCTCGATGCACTTTAAGACTTCCAGCACCTCCTTATCTGTAATATGTACACTCCTCAAGACATCACTATTTATTTCCTGAAGTTCCCGAACATCCATGCTTTTCTCTACAGCAAATACTGATGAGAAATATGCATTTAGCACCTCACCCATCTCTTGTGGATCCGCACACAGATGATCTTGTTGATCCTTAAGAGGCCCTACTCTCTCCCTTGCTACTCTTTTGCCCTTTCTGTCTTTGTCGAAGCTCTTTGGATTCTCCTTTGCCTTATCTGCCAAAACAAGTATTTTGGCAGATAGGTTGCACATCTGCCTCATTGATGTGGTTGGTGGGTTATGAAAATTGAAAGTTACACTTAGGAATATAGGAATTAAGATCAGCAGTGGGCAAATTCAGCGCTTCGAGCCTGCTCCAGCATTCAATCAGTTCATGGCTGATCTTTCCCTGGTCTCAAATCCACTGCCCCTTCTCTGTTAATTCATGTTGTATTGGAAATATATCTGTCTCCTTCTTTAAACCTTTTTAATGATTCAGACTCCACCGTTCTATGGGGCAGCGAGTTCCAAAAATCGACGACCATTAGCAATAAGTAGTTCCCCAGCATCTCCGTTTTAAATCTACCGCCTCTCTACCTATCCATGTGACAGTAGGTTGGTTCTATTCCTTCCCCACAGATGCTGTCAGATCAGTTGAGATTTCCAAGCATTTTCTGTTTTTTGCATAGATTCCAGCATTCATTGTATTTTGTTTTTTTTGTATAATTGTGACCTCTTGATCTCGATTGCCCAATAAGAAGAAACATTTTGTCTATGTTCACTCTATCATCCCTCGTAAAATTTTATGTAATTCGATCACTTCAGCATCTTGTGGGACGATTTCGCCTCAGTGTCAATTTCATGCCCCAGCGAACTCCCAGCGACTGTATACCACTGTGCCGCCAGCTAGCAGAGATGGCAGCGCAGTGGGATACAATCGGGAGTGAGTTGCCCTGGGAATTCTTAACATCGACTCTGTAGTCTCATGGCTTCAGGTTAAACATGTGGAAGGAAACCTCTTACTGGATACCAGGTACCGTCCTCCTTCGGCTCATGAATCAGTGATCCTCCATGTTGAAATACACTTGAAGGAAGCACTGAGGGTGGCAAGGGCGCAGAATGTACTCTGGATGGGGGATTTCGATGTCCACCACCGAGAATGGCTCAGTAGCAGCAATACTGATCGAGCTGGTCGGGTCCTAAAATATGTCACTGTTAGACTTGATCTACAGCAGCTGGTGAAGGAACCAACAAGAGGAAATAACATACTTGACCTCATCCTTACCAATCTGCCGGCTGCAGATGCAACTGTCCACGACGGTATCAGCAAGAGTGATCACTGCATAATCCGTGTGGAGATGAAGTCCCACCTTTGCATTGAGAATAGCCTCCATTGTGTTGTGTGGCACTATCACCGTGTTTAATGGGACAGACTTCGAACCGATCTCGCAACTCAAGACTAGGCATGCATGGGGCGTTGTGGGCCACCAACAGCAGGGGAACTGTACTCCAGCACTATCTGCAATCTCATGGCCCAGAATATACCCCACTTAACCATTACCATCAAGTCAGGGAATCAACTCTGGTTCAATGGAGAGTGCAAGGGTGTTGGGGCGGGGAAGGGGGGGGGGGATGTGTGTGTGTGTGTGGGGGGGGGGGGGGGTGGGGGGGACGCGCAGGAGTAGCACCAGGCATACCAAAATGTGAGGTGTCCACCTGGAAAAACTACCAAACAGGACTCTGTACATGCCAAATGGCAAAAACAACAAGTGATAGACAGAGGTAAGCGATCCCACAACCAACAGATCAGATCTAACCTCTTCAGTCCTTCCACATCCAGTCGTGAATGGTGGTGGACAATTAAACAACTCACTGGAGGAAGAAGATCCACAAATATCCTCATCCTCACTGATGGTGCAGCCCAGCACCTCATTGCAAAAGATAAACCTGAAGAATTCGAAGCAATCTCCAGCCAGGAGTGTCGACTGGATGATCCATCTCGGCCTCCTCCAGTGGTCCCCAGCATCTCAAATGCTAGTCTCCAGCCAATTCGATTCACTCAATTTGATACCAAGAAACGGTTGGAGGCACTGGATACTGGAAAGGCAATGGGCCCTGATAACATTCCGGCAATAGTACTTGTGCTATAGAAGTTACCGCTCCCCTCGCCGAGTTCTTCTCGGACAATTACAACACTGGCATCTACGCAACAATGTGGAAAATTGCCCAGGTATGTCCTGCACAAAAAAAGGCACGGCAAATCCAACTAGCCAATTACCGCCAAATTAGACGACTGCCGATCATCTGTAAAGCGATGGCAGGGTCATCAACAGACCTCCTCAGCAAAGCCCAGTTTGAGTTTCGCCAGGGTGACTCAGCTGCTGTCCTCATTTGAGCTTTTGTTCAAACATGGGCAAAGGAGCTGAATTCCCGAGGTGAGCTGAGAGTGATCGGTCTTGACATCAAGGCCGCATTAGCCCGAGCGTTTAAATTACCAAGTGTAACTTGCGGCTATAAACTAAAGTTGAAAACGAAGCTCCAGCGAGGATTGAACTCGCGACCTCTGGTTTACGAGACCAGTGCTCTAACCACTGAGCTATGGAGCCAATCCTTTGCAATTAGCTTGCAATAAATGTATAATAATCAGTGGAACAGACTGCATTTTCAGATGGAAATAGATATGCTTGAGCGGGAGAGCAGGGAGTTAGAATATGTGGCGATAAAAGGGCAGAATTTGACATGTGCCAGTTACTTCAAACGATCAATGTTTGCCGTGTGCCTGCCGTTAAATTCTTCTTCTGAGCTTATACTTGTTGTTACATCTCTGACTTTTCCACGTCTGATACAATTCACCCAGTTTGAAGATTAACCCTTGTTTCTCCCTTCACAGACGATGTGAGGCCTAATTTGATTTAATGATGAGTTAAACAAAAAAATGTTCACCCCGTGACTGGGAATAAATCCCGGGCACGGCGCCTAATCCTGACCACTAGAAAAGCTCATAAGAGAGATTTGCAATTAGACCATAATCATCTATTTTCCCACTGCCTCATTTCATGTCATTGTCTAAACTTTGCTAGATAGTCACACAGCCAATCTATCATTTATAAGCAATTACAGCAAATACGCGGCCAATCCACCTAACATGCACAACTGGACACTGTGGGAGGAAACTTGAACACCGGCAGGAAACTCAGGCACACACGGGGAGAACGTGCAAACGCCGCACAATTACCGAAGGCTGGAATTGAAGCCGGGTCCCTGGCGCTGCGAAGCCACCGCGGCGCCCACTATGCGACAATCACGTCTACTGCAGCGTTGATTGGAAGACAAAGATGTTTGTGGATACATTGGAAAAAACGAGAGCTCCCGACATTGGCAAACTTCCAGCAATTTTGCTAAAGCGTTGTGCTCCTGAACTTGCCGCGCTCCGAGTCAAGCAGTTTCAGTACAACTGCATTACTGTCATCTACCTGGCAAACTGCAAATCAAATCAAGACAATTACCACCAGTCTGCTCTCGGTCATCAGGAATGTGATAGAAACATGGTATCAAAAGCACTGACTTCGCAGTAACCAGCTGACAGTTAATCAGAGAAGTCTGAACTATGCAACAAAGAGAAACCTTCTCCAGTCAGCCTTTGTTCACACATGGACAAAAGAGCTGTACTCCAGAGGTGTGACGAATGTGGTTGTCTGTGATATCAAGGCATTTAAAGTGCTCTTCTAAAAGGTTCTTAAGTGTTCTTAGTGTTGGTGTTCTCGCCTCTAACAACCTTTCAGGGAGTGGGTTCCAGATTGCCATCATCCTCTGATCCTCTCTGAAGCGCTTTCTCCATACCTTAAATCTATGCCGCCTGGTTGTTCACCCTTCTGCTATGGGGAAACGACTATTCCTATCTGCCAATCCATGTCCCTCAAAATTTTGCACACTCAATCATGTCGGCCCTAAGCATTCAATGCTCAGGCGAAATCAGCCCCAATGTATTTCGTCCCTCTTCGCAGCTGAAAATCTCCAGCGTAGTGTCCAGAACTAAAACCACTTGTAGCAGCGTTTGAATTGGAATTCTCGCCTCCCCAAAGACTGGAACCTCAACTCAATGTCTGAGACCACTCGGACCCGCTACCACCGAAGTGCAAACGATCACCAGGTATTTTAACGGTATTGCTAGTGAAATAGCTCAGAGGCAAAGAATTTGGTATGAACCATTGGGTACTTCGAGTCCGTTCCGTCAGTTAATCAGAGAAGTGATCCATGCAACAAAGAGAAATCTTCTTCAGTCAGAAACACAATGAGCTTCAGTGAAGGGCCTGTACGATTTAAACTGTCCTTAACCTCGTCTGGTTCCTAATCTCCCGCCAGAAATGAGAAGAAAACTTCCTGTTGAATTTGGTCAGGGTCTTCACTTCAATAAGGGCAGGACATGAGGCGAGACCAGGATTCCTGCATTCTACAGGGAAATAACTGAAATGTGTTTCATGGTTTGGACACGAGCAATACAACTTCATATCCTGACCTGTAATCAAAACAGCAGTGAAAGTGTCAAACTCTATCCATCAGACCAGCGGGTTACAGCATGTTTTAAAATTTGCTTTATCCACGCTCCTTTTGTTATTGTTAAGCTCGCTGAAAGCACACTTGAACCAAACGGATTCTCCTGAAAAATGACACAATCTGCCTAAATACCAGTGATATGTTCAGCCACTGACAACGTACAACAAACTCGCCACTTCAATTATTACATTCTTTCTGAGGGTTCGAAACCGGACAGCAATATTTCTGCATGCTTTTCAATACAGAGTCAGGGAAACGTTTCATAATTTGTGTTTTTGGTAAATGTCAACTGATATGCTGAGTATTTCCAGCATTTTCTGATTGCAAAGTCAGGAGTCACTCGGTAAAAACAACAAAAGTGAAGGTCTGTGGTAGAGAGCAAGGCAAGGTGGATTAATTGACACAAGGAATGATAGACAAGCCAACATTGAGCAGGTGATGCTGGAGAGCGGTTGGTCTCGTGGTTCAGATTCAAGGCTTTAACCGCCAAGGCCCAGGCTCAATGACAGGTGACAAATTGTGAAAATAGAATTTCGTATGAAACAACTTGTCTCTTTCTTATTCCTGATCAACTAATCACAACTGTTGTTTCAAAGCAATATGCCAAGACTAATAAGCTGTTCCTCGACTGTAACTTTCTATAATTGTTTCATTTTCATCCCCATTGCTGCTGCCTTCACAATATTTCTTTCATCCTACAACCCATTACTGCAAAATCCACCTTCTTCACTTGTGTTCAGCTCCTGTGACCTCATGGGACTGAGTAGATTCAATGCGAAGATTATCATTTAGTCCGAGATTTGGAGCGAGATCTAGGCGATATTTGTGTCAGTGTAAAAGGTAAAGTCTGACCCATTACCACCCAAATATACTTTGCAACACCATCTCTATCGTCAGTGCGTTGCAGCCTATCGCTCTCCTTTGCTTAATAAAACAAATTATCGCTTATGCTGGAAACTGAAACAGAAGCAGAAAATGCTGGATAATGTCAACAGTTTTAACAGTATCAGTGGATAGAGAATAGAGACAACGTTTCGAGTCCTGAGCTCTGAGCCTCTGACAAGTTGATTTCGAAACGTTGGCTCCAATCTCATAGAGTCAAAGAGTCATAGAGTCACAGAGGTTTACAGCATGGAAAAAGGCCCTTCTGCCAGGCTTGTCCATGCCACCATTTTTTAACTACCAAGCCAGTCCCAATTGCCCGCGTTTGGCCCATATCCCTCGATAGCAATCTTGCTCATGTAACTTTCTAAACGCTTGTTAAAAGACACAATTGTACCCGCCTCTACTACTATCTCTGGTAGATTGTTACAGACACTCACCACCCTCAGTGTGAAAACAGAATGCTCCTCTGGATCCTTTTGTATCTCTCCCCTCTCATCTTAAACCTATGCCTTCCAGTTTTAGACTCCCCTACCACTGGGAAATGATATTGACTATCTAGCTGATCTATGTCTCTCAGTATTTCATTGACCTTTATAAGATCGTCCTGAGCCTCCTACATTCCAGAGAAAAAAGTCCCAGTCTATCCAACCACTCGTTGTAACTCAAACCATCAAGTTCTCGGAGCATTCTAGTAAATCGTTTCTGCATTCTTTCTAGTTTAATAATATCCTTTCTATAATGGAATGACCAGAACAGTACACAGTATTCCAAGTGTGGCCTTACCAATGACTGCACAACTTCAACAAGACGTCCCAGTTTCTGTATTCACTGTTCTGACCAATGAAACCAAGCATACCGAATGCCGTATTCACCACCCTATCCACCTGTGACGCCACTTTCAATGAGCTATGAACATGTACCCCTAGATCTCTTTGCTCTATAACTCTCGCCACGCCCTACCATTAACTGAGCAAGTCCTGCCCTTGTTCGATCTACCAAAATGCATCACCTCGCATTTATCTAAATTAAACTCCATCTGCCATTCGTCAGCCCACTGGCTGAATTGATCAAGTTCCCGTTGAAATCTGAGATAACGTTCTTCACTGTCCACTATGCCATCATTCTTGGTGTCATGTGCAAACTTACTAACCATGCCTCCTAAATTCTCATCCATATCATTAATATAAATGACAAGTGACAGTGGACCCAACATCGATCCCTATGGCACACCGCTGCTCACAGCCTTCCAGTTTGAAAAACAAGCCTCTACACCACCCTCTGTGTTCTGTCATCAAGTTAATTTTATATCAATTTGGCTACCTAGCTGGATCCCGTGAGTTTTAATCTCATGCAACAACCTACCATGCGGTACCTTGTCAAAGGCCTTGCTAAAGTTCATATAGACAACATCGACGGCACTGCCCTCATCTACCTTCCTGGTTACTCCTTCAAAAAAAACTCAATCAAATTTGTGAGACATGATTTTCCACTCGCAAAGCGATGCTGACTGTCCCTAATCAGTCTTTGACTCTCCAAATGCCTGTCGATCCGATCTCAAAGAATTCCTTCGATAAACTTAGTTGGGCGGGGCGGCGGGAGTGGGGGGGGGGGGGGGCGGGGTGAGGGGGAGGGGGGCGATAGCCTCGTGGTATTAACGCTAGACTATTAATCCAGAAACTCAACTAAGTTCTGCGGACCGGGGTTCGAACTCGGTCATGACAGCCGGTGGAATTTGAATTCAATAAAAAAATTCTGGAATTAAGAATCTACTGATGACCATGAAACCATTGTTGATTGTTGGAAAGACTTATCTGGTTCACTAATGCTTTTTAGGGGAGGACATATGCTGTCATTACACGGTCTGGCCTCTATGTGACTCCAGAGCCACAGCAATGTGATTGCCTCTCAACTGCTTTCGGGCAACTGGGGATGGGCAATAAATGCTGGCCAGCCAGCTACGCCCATGTCCCATGAACACGTAAAAAAACTACAGCTGTGAGGCTCACCGGCCTGTAGTTCCCAGGCTTTTCGCGTTTAAACGAAGACACAACATTTGCCACCCTCCAATCTTCGGGCACCTCACCTATTGCTATCGATGTTTAAAATATCTCTGCTAGTGGATACACAATTTCCTCCCTAGCCTCCTACAACGTCCTAGGATACACTTCATCAGGTGCTGAGGATTTATCTACCGGGATGCGCTTTAAGACTCCAGCCTATCCTTCTCTGTAAAACCTAAACTCCTCAAGATATTGCTATTTATTTTCCCAAGTTCCATCACATCCATGTCTTTCTGATGGTCTCTCTGTAAAAATGCCTTCAGACCTGATGAGATATTCTAGTCCACTTCTGGCCTCCCTCACCATTAGGAACATTCTCTCTGAATCTACCCTGTCTAACTCTGTTAGAATTTTGTCGGTTGCTATGACTCCTCCCTGAATCTTCTAAACTAGAGTGAATGTAATGCTAACCGACTTAGTCCCTCCTCATATGACAGACCTGTCATCCCAGATATAAGCCTGGTAAACTTTCGCTGTACTCCCTGTAGGGCAATGAAATCCTTCCCCAGATAAGGACACCAAAACTGCACACAATACTCACGGTGTGGTCTCACTAACACCCTATACAATTGCATTAATGACTGAAGAGGCTCGAAAGGCTGAGCGGCCTGCCCTTGTCCCTATTCCTTATGGCATTGTTGGTCCTCATGTTTTGGAACTCTCTTTCTCAATAATCGGTGGCAGCAGAGCTTTCATTATTTTTAAGGTAGATGTGGATAAGTTTTTGCTGAGTCATACGTGATTGGTGATCAGGTGTAGGTGGACTGCAAATTTGATGTTAGAATTAAGTTGTGAAATGGAGGAGCCGGCTTGAGGGGCTTAATGTCCTACGTATCTTTCTCTTTTGATTGTTCATACGACGATCTGAGAGACAACACATTCCTCATCATTGTGTTTAATGAGCGACCCCTTATTTGAAACACTCTCACCGGGTTTTGGTTTCTCTCCGAAATGGCAACATTCTGTGCACATCCACAACGTCAACATCTCTCAAGATCTTAAACTCTTCCATTAAGCCGCCTCTTAGTATTCGAACATTCAGTGTGGGGATGTCTACTCTCTCCAACCATCCCCATGAGACAACCCGCTCATTACTGGAAATCGTTTAGTAAACCTTCTCAGGAGTGTCTCAAAGACATTTTCATTTCCATTTATGTATCGATAGCCAAAGGTTATTTCTAATATGGGCTCACTATCTGAAGGGCTTGAACCTGCAAGGCCACGGAGCATATGATAGAATGTGGGATTAGACGGAGCCCCGAGTTCCATTTGTCTCTGTTGTATCCAGAGCATGCATGATGGTCTGAATGGCCCGTTTCTGCATCATTACTTTTCTATTCTTCTAGTTATCACCAGAGTTTTGTGCAACTGAATGGGTATGTATAAATAAGATTGGGTGTAATTCATGTAAAATAATGTCCTTTTTTGTCAAATTTATAAATAGGCTGGACTGACATTTGTTTTAAATTCGAGCAAAAAATAATAGAAGGAATTAAATATTACCTAAGTAGAGTGAATTGAAGGTGAAAGATATTTCGAGACGATAAAACGTGCAGATCGATGGAATTGCATCCACACAGTCTGAAAGCAGCACGGCATGCAGAGGAAGATGTAAGGTTGGGTGAAGGGCACAGGACACATCCTCACTTATCATCAAAAGTACAGGAAATGTTACATGTGTTTCGGAACGCAGGTTGGACACCTGATTTACCTCTTGCACGGGTTAATCTCCATAACATAATATCCGTGAACAATACAAGGGTAGATGGTTGTTTTATCGGATTAAGACCTGTTTCTTGCTGAATACCAGCAGTGTAATATTTCTAATCATCCTGCTTTTGACACCTCTCTTTTATTAGCAGAAGCATCAACATTATTCCCCGAATCTGCACCAATTTCACTATTACAATTTCATTGAAATTCTGAAATTGTAGATTGACATTATGAGATAGAAATATTCGTTACTGTCTTAATTCACTTCAGTTCAGTAACATAGTCTTAATCAATAATCCTACTTTTCACCAAACTGCTTGGACCAATTTGTTTGTCTTCAGTCAGATCATTTTCTATGATTGCAAAGGACTTTCAATAAACATGTATTTTGCAAGAAAAGCTGAATTCATCTTGTTTGTTCAGCGCTTGTGAATAATCGCGTAGGCACAAAGTTTAATTGTTTCACAGGTGACTTTCCTCACTCCATAAATAGGCAATGGTTTCATTGTGCCCACCGGTGTTAAAAATGAGAGTGGCCTACAGTACAACCAGAGATCATTGAATCTCAGAGTCGATAAACCATGTTCTGGATTATTCCACTTGAGCTTCGTATTATTTGGGTACGTCACGATGTCCAAAGGATTTACTACCCACTCCGTCGGTGTGACTGGTGAGTCTAATTTCACTATATTTATTACCCTTGTCCATGAGATCCAGTTAATAATATTATTATATGCAAACGTCATGTTCCTTATGTGTTAATGCAGTGGGAAAAATTCTCTCCTCAGCAGCCATTCTCCCTACTGTCGCCTGGTGGTTGCTCTTTATTTCCTTCTCCCTCCGCTCCCCGCTATCACGCCCCACCCCCCACCCCCATCTCATCGCTCCACCTACTCCGTCCCCACCTTCACCGGCCACTTTCACTGTTCCTGCCTTAGTATGGAAAGGGTCCTGACTTCAGTAAAAGTATAAATATAATTTCCAGTGCTGTGATTCACAGCCAATTCCAAATCCACTTATGCAATATCTACAAATGCACAGTCTACAGCAGAGTCACAGCAGAGTGACCCGGACCAGGGACATTTGGTCCAAACCCATTGGCATCATTGTGTTTCCCAAATACAAATATGGAGAAGGCCGGAAAGTGGAGATCTGATCTGTTGATGAATCTGCTTTCTTGCTACATCAATGCGGTGTCTTCCGACTGTGAACTCAGTCTCAGCGGAACCAGTGAATCCATGTTATTCTGAGGCTGGATTATGTGAAAACAAATACTTCAGCTTCTCCCCAGAATCCTGACAGACCGCTGCTCCCGTTCTCAATCTGAAATATGAGTCAATTGTGTCTCTCTTCCTTACAGTGAACTTATCAACGATTCTTATCCTGTCTCGCGGAAGGTGTGGACTTTCCAAATGTGTCACACGTTACCTAATTTCCATGTTAGCAGCGTGTGTACTGGTCGTCATCATCGACCTCATATTGAGGCAAATTCCTATCAGAGTTAATGATCAATTTATCTTCATGCATCATACTCAAGTGTGCAACATCCATGCCATCCTGCTGTACGCAGTCACGATTGTTCTGTCTTTTTCACTGTCACTTTCACCTTTGATCGATTCGTGGCCATTACTTGTCAGAAACAGAAAATAAAATACTACACTGAGAAAACGGCAGTTGTGGTTATTGGAACAGTGAGTGTGCTGCTGAGTGCAAAGAACACGTTCTGGTACTATATGTCTGAGGATATATTTATATATATATATATATATATATATATATATATATATATATATATATATATATATATATATATATATATACATGTGTGTGTGTGCTTTCCAATAATCTCTACTTCTGTTATGTAGATTCTGATGAATATTTTTCACCAGCGTGAGTAGAAGTTGAAAGTCTGCATTATATTTTAGCCAAAAGACCAGAATACCATGAGACATAGGAGCAGCGTTCGACCACTTGGCCCATCGAGTCTGCTCCGCCATTCAATCATGGCTGATATTTTTTCTCATCCCCATTCTGCTGCCTTTTCCCCATAACCCCGATCCCCTTATCAATCAAGAACCTATATCTCTCTGTCTTAAACCTCATCGGTTCCTTTATTGCTGAATCTGCTGTTCAATATTTCAACCGTTAAACACATTTTATTGTCGAGCAAGGTTCGCCGTAGACCTCGGACGCAAAAGAGTGGGGAAAGTTCAAATGGCCAAGAGATAGAGAACTGAAGAAAATTTACCATCTTACTCTTTGCGATGTCGGGAAATTTTATCCTGTTATGGTCAGGGTTCCTGTTGTTTTGCCTTCATCAGCGATTGTACAAGTTGGATTTATTTCTGTTATTTTGCCATTATTTGTTCAGGAACTGGGATTTATGCTTCAACTCTTGAGTTGCTGCCCCAACACATGCATTCATGCCGTGTCCCAGACGCAATTCAGAGCGGATCTGAAGAATGTGGTGAAATTTCCATTTACTGGAATTGTGAAATTTATTAAACAGTGATCAGATAGTTTACCATAACAGTGTGTTTATCTGGTGTGCTGTACAAAAGCCCATCTCAGTCAGACACGCACAGTGAGACTGTTTTTGTTTTATTATTCCGATCAATCCATGAACAGCAAGTGCAGAAAAAGAAAAAGAATCGAATTTACTTCCAAAGGGCTCAGGGTTTGGATCATTTCAATGCTGATATTCAGCATGGCCTGGGCAAAATGCGCTCCAGAGTAAAGTCTCCCCATGGCAAAGCGGGAGGGAGATTGGTGACTGTGACATTTTGCATCTACTCCAACACACCTCCAGCATCAAAAGGAGGTGCCAGCCCTCCCGTCCCTTAAACCTCACCGCACCATAAAACTTTATTCTTTAATAAGTCTGGATGAGAAAAGTACACATCACTTCAAATCAATAAAAGAGGTCATAAAATAATTAGCTGTTAATGGACATATTTATTTGTGAGAAGATGAATGCCAATGTCAGTATCAAATTCACTATCCTTCGGCCAGATTTCCCTGTGAATATTACTGACACAGATAGTAATGTCGTTGCTTTACTCGTTGGTTCCTTTCTGGGGAAACAAGGAAATAAATTTAACCTAAAAATCTCCTCAAACCTGTTTTGCTATCGTCATTAAAGTGATACAACACCACCATCTGCTGGCGCCGCACTGCAACTGCAGATTTGAGAGTCTCAAAGTCTCTGGATGGCTGCATCTGCGAACCGGTTGCTGAAGTGTGACTATTGAAGGATATTGTCCGAGATTTGAGTTTACAGAAGGAGCTCGGCTGGCGCATTCGCCCTTTTATTTAACCAGACACCGCACAGGAACTGTGTTCTTCATTATCCATTGGAGACATGGTCTGGACATTGAAGTTGGTGTTATTTCAGACTGCAATGCGTGTATTCGATGCAGTTATCAGATGTCAAATCACGTTCAGAATGGGAGTGGGTAAACGTTTCTTCCCTCTGTAATTCACTGTCAGACATTTTCAAGGTTTAGTCCTATAGGGGCACGCGCACACAGACATTTACAGCAGCGCCCACACACGTGCAAACATACACACATAGAGATACAGAGGCACAAACACACACAGACATTCACAGGGGCGCGCTCACGCATAAACTCACACAAACACACAGATCCTTATAAAGAATGTTCACAGTAACTTCATTGCAATGTTAAGGTAAGCCTAATTGTGACACTAATAAACGTCAATGTTTCCAATATAATCCACTACATTTCACATAATGATTCTTTGAAGATTGAAAACGAAATCATTTTAAGGCGCAGATTTTATTTCTTTGATTGCATTTGATTTATTTTTGTCACGTATATTACATACAGTGAAAAGACAAAGCATATCGTTCATAGAGAAGGAAACGAGACATTGCAGAATGTAATGTTACAGTCATAGCTTGGGTGGAGTGAAAGATCAGCGTAATGCAAAGTAAGTCCATTCAAAAGTCAGACGGCAGCAGGAAAGAAGCTGTTCTTGAGTCGGTTGGTACGTGCCTCAGACTTTCGTATATTTTTCCCGCGGAAGAAGGTGGAAGATAGAATGTCCGGGGTGCGTGGGATCCTTAATTATGCTGGCTGCTTTGCCATGGCAGCGGCAGTCAATGGATGGGAGACTGGTTTGCGTGATGGATTGGGCTCTATTCATGCCTTATTGTTGTTTCTTGCGGCCTTAGGCAGAGCAGGAGCCATACCAAGCTGTGATACAACCAGAAAGAATGATTTCCATGGTGCATCTGTAAATGTTGGTGAGAGTCGTTGCTGACATGCCAAATTTCCTTAGTCTTGTGAGAAAGTAGAGGCGTTGGTGGGCCTTCATAACTTTCGTGTCGGCATGGCGGGGACAAGGACAGGTTGTTGGTGATCTGGACACATAAAAACTTGAAGCTTTCGAGCATTTCTACTTCGTCCCCGTTGATGTAGACAGGGGCATGTTCTCCTTTTCGCTTCCTGAAGTCGATGACAATCTCCTTCGTTTTATTGACATTGAAGCAGATATTATTGTCGCCGGAACAGTTCACCATATTCTTCATCTCATTCCTGTACTCTGTCTCGTCATTTTTTGAGACCCAACCCACTACAGTGATGTCGTCGGCAAACTTGAAATTATTTTGTATCTTCACAGCCTTTATTCACACTGTATCCGTGCTCGATCAATAAGCTTTTCCCATTTTGAAGCTCTTGGCCTACATTATAAAAGTTACCGTGATACAGAAAAAAACCCATCTGTGTTGGAATGGAAACGTTCAACCTCAATTCTTGTTCCGATTTGGCCTGCCAGTTATATACCTCAACAAGTTTCGTACATATTCATCAGGGAAGGTTTCGGTGTTGGCTCTTGTGAAACTGGTGGGCCATTCCCTAACACACAATAAACACAGAGACTAAAAGTTGCTTCAATTGTTTCTGGAACTGATAGCATCCAGAATGGAGAGTTTGGTTAATGTCATTTTCTTTCAAATTTGAAGTATGTTTCTGTTTTAAATGTCTCAATGTCGCACTGACACTCACTCAACACAAACATGTACTCACACACGCACAGTTACGCATTCAGAAACTCTCTCATAAACACATGCTGCCATATACACACACTCTCACCCAAACAAACATACAGGCTTATATATAGACACAAACTTAAAAAAACATACTCAAAAGCACACGCTCACACACAGGGTAACAGACAGAGAGAAACTGAAAACCTCACAGACACAGAGACTCACACACACAGTTACAGGGACACACAGATACTGAGGCACACACAGTTGCATGGGCACATTCAGATACATGCGCATAATTAGATACATGGGCACACAGACACAGATACAGGGGCACACACAGAGACATGGGGGCATACACACAGATACAGGGTCACACACACAGATAGAGGGACACACATACAAATAGAGGGACACAGAAAGACAGATACATGGACACACACACACACACACACACACACACAAACAGACACACCGACACACACACACACACACGCGCGTGCCCGCACATACACGCACACACACAAACAGACACACCGACACACACACACACACACGCGCGTGCCCGCACATACACGCATACACACACGGAGAGACACAAAGACACTGCGGCAAACACGCATATACAGTGACACACATGAAGGTAGATACAGGGACGCACACTCACACAGATACCAGGGTTCACACAGATACAGGGAAACGCACAGATTGAGGGGCACTCAGAGATAGAGGGGCGCACACACACACATAAACAGAGATACCGGAGCACACAAACAGAGACACTGGGGCATACAGAGAGCCAGGGGCACACGCAGACTCTGCGGCACACACACACACACACACAGAATGGTGCACACACAGATACAGGGACAGACACAGAGAGGTAGTGGGGCGTACACAAATTCAGGGGCACACACAGACTCAGCGGCACACACAGAGATATTGGGCATACACAGATTTGGGGGCACACACAGAGAGATAGCGGTGTATACACAGATACAGGGGAATGCACAGAATAAGGGGCGCACACGCAGATATAGTTGCACACACACAGCGATGCAAGGAATTAAACAGAGATACAGGAGCACAAACCTACTGAGAACTTACAACTTCTCCTGTTTTTATTATCAATACAGGTTTTATTATAAGTTAAAACACAGCAAGTCGGCAAAGGTCAATAGAATGAGCTGCATCTCCTCGTAACAACGGGATGTGACGCTCGACTCATTGATCGACAGTTCCACCGCGCCTCAGCGAAAAACCGCACTGACCTCCTCAGAAGGCAAACACAGGACATGACTGACAGGGTGACCTTCGTCGTCCAGTACTTCCCCGGAGCGGGGAAATTACGACATCTTCTTCGGAGCCTTCAACATGTCATCGATGAAGATGAGCATCTCGCCGAGGCCATCCCCAGACCCCCACCACTTGCCTTCAAAAACCGCGCAAACTGAAACAGACCATTGGTAGCAGCAAACTACCCACCCTTCAGGAGAACATCGACCACGACACCAAACAACTCTGCCACGGCAATCTCTGCAAGACGTGCCGGACCATCGACATGGATGCCATAATCACACATGAGAATTCTCTCCACCAGGTACACGGTACATACTCATGCAACTCGGCCAACGTTGTCTACCTCATACGTAGAAAACGATGTCCAGAGGCGTCGTACATCGGCGAATCCATGCAGATGCTGCAACAGCTGAACTGACACTGCGCAACTGTCACCAGTTCCCTTCCTTGGGGGGAGCATTTAAGCAGTCAAGGGCATTCAGCCTAGGACGTCCGGCTAAGCGCTCTCCAAAGTGGCCTTCAAGACATATGACAACGCAGAATCGCCGAGCAGAAACTGAAAGCCATGTTCCGCATGCATGAGCACGGCCTCAACCGGGATCTTGGATTCATGTCACACTACATGTAACCAATTGGCGTGGAAGTGCAAAATCCTACTAACTGTCCTGGTTTGAGACAATTGACACCTCCTTAACTTGTGATTGTCCCTCTCGCCACTTGCATTGTCTGTACCTGTAAAGACTTGATTGCCGGAAAAGACTCTTATTCCAAACATTATCTTACAATTGTGTCTTTGTGTATATATGCCGTGTTTGTGAAACCTGCCTCTACACTTACCTGATGAAGGAGTAGCTCTCCGAATGCTCATGATTCCAAATACTTTAACCTGGTGTTGTGAGACTTCTTACTGTGGAACGAGGAAAAGGTAAACTTTCACCTGGATGGTATTTTTAGTACTGCAAAATTCTGCCATGGAAAGAATGGAGTTCAAACTAATTGCGTGTCAGTTCCTTATTACGAGGCTGCTATGTTTGCGTTGTTTGTTTCATTGGAGCCACAATGATGAAGTTGGTGGATTTTGGAAACTGAAAGATACACAAGAGAAACCTGTGGGACTATTTCACCTCACTGTCGATTGCATGTTCCAGGTTACAGCAAACAGTGGTGTCACTGGCTGAAGGAGTTACTCATGTTCCATCGACACATGACATTTTGCCCATCGCAGGTTATAAAACAAAAACTGAAATGAAAATAAAGCCCAAATTTAATATAAATGGGTGAGGTTAAAGTGCAGGCAGACACCTTCCCTTCTGGTCTCGTGGTTAGGACTCGGAGGATTCGGAGTTTTCACTACCGCGGCCTGGGTTTAATTCCAGGTCAGTGAATGCAACTCTATTGCTGTCGTGCAGCACATGAATGAAGAGGAGCTGAAATTACTTCCTATTCGAAAACAGGAGTGGTACTTGTGCCACTTTGATAAATAAGGATTAAATTTCCATCCCATTCCACAATCCTGCCAATTGTCCCGAACAACTTGTATTTATATCGTCTCTGCTGGCTCCTTTTGTCCAAGTGAATAAGATGTTTTCTGCTGCATTAAATCTGAGCCATGGCATGATCGAACAAAAGTATTTCATGAAATCTAAACTAAATCAATTGAAATATTTTAAAAAAGTGGGATTCGATCCCACGCCTCCACAAAACATCAGTTCAGTGCCTGGGACCAAAGATCAAATTTACCTGTAGAAAAGGAATGCTGTCACGGTTGCTGTTGCCATGGACAGAATCGATGGAGAAGGAGTGGGTCATATTTCCCTTCAACTCTCCTCCACCATGAAATAAGATCACGGTGAATCCCACGTTCAACACCAATTTGCCACCAAATCCAGAATCCCTTAATTCCCTTCGAGTTCAAAACAATTCTCCTTCTCAGTATTCAATATTCTCACTGGTTGAGGATCCGCAGACCGTTGGGCTACAGAATTCCAAGCATTCACAAGTCTCTGAGTGAAGAATTCTCTCCTCACCTCGGTCCTAAATGGTTGACGTACTATCCGGATATTGTGAGCCCAGTTTAAAACACTCCAGACTCGAGCAAGAGGCGGGGGAGGAGGAGGGGTGTAGGGGGCCGGGGGGGGGGGGGGGGGTGCGGTGGAGGGGTGTAGGGAGGCGAGTGGGTGAGGGGGGGGGTGGAAACAATCTCTCAGCATGTACACTGTCAAACAGTCTCGCCGTTGCAGACTTTTCAGTGGGATCACTTTTCATTATTCCAAACTCGAGAGAGAACAGGGTAATCACAATAAATCTCTCCTCCAAGGGCAACTCTCTCATCACAGCAATCAATCCAGTGAATTGTGGTTACACAGACGCTGCGAGAATAGAGGGAAATAAGAACACAATATAGAAAGTTGATAGAGGTACAGAGAGAGTCTGAGAGAGTGAAAAAGACAGATCGATACACAGAAACAAAGAGAGACAGATATAGACAGTACGTGGGGGAGTCAGCCACATCGTATGAATGAATAACGGTGCACACAAAGCCAGCGGCCGGAACCCACAAGCATTGGGTCCTCTGAATCGTTGACTAGGGATAAAGGGAATGTCCAAAAGAAGAGTCAACTTTTTAAATACTTTTGAGTGCGTTGTGTTATTAGATCCCCTGTATTGTCAGTTTCTCAAACGAAACCGCAGGTAAATTCATCAAGTAATGAACAAGACTTTGCCATCGCAAACAACAACAATGGGGCTCGTCCGGGATTTGAACCCGGGACCTCTCGCAGTTTTGCGAATCACAACACCCAAAGCGAGAATCATACCCCTAGACCAACGAGCCGCTGTTGACAGAGCTGCTCAAATACGGATATTATATTGTCACACAAATCTGATCAGACTGCTGCAGTGAAAGTTGGAGGCGCTGGAAACACTCAGGAAGTCAGGCAGCAAGTGCACACAGGGAAAGGACTCTCTTCTTACACCTCGCCAACCTTTCATTTAAGCTGGTAAAGTTTGGAAATGTCGGAAGTTTTAAACAAGTGATACCCAGGAGCTAGGAAACACACCAACAAGAAAGGGCCCTGATAAGGTACAATTCAAGAGAGATAAATGAGCAAGTACTTTGTGGTCCATGGCCTGAGCGTCAGGAAAGCAGAGTATTACAGAATGTTTGCACCGCACAGTGAAATCATGCACAAGACCTTTGAAGCAGTCACGTGTGCTGCGGATAATAGGTAACCGGTGAGTGGACTGCACAACGATTGCAGAGAACTGCAGTGATGAAGTTGGTGGATTTTGGGAATTGAGAGGAACACATGAGCAGCTTGTGTGACTATTTCATGTCATTGCCGCTTTCATACTGCAGCGAAAAGTAATCGTTGTTGCCACTGAATGAAGGACTAACTTATGTTCTACCTAAACAGAACATCTTGAGAGAGACTTGCCTCTGGTGGAAATAGGTCTGAGATGAACTGAAACCCACCGTCACACCGAGTGAATCCGCTGTCTGGTTAAATGTTGATCAAAGAAAATGTTTGACCATCTTTCACAATGGAACATACGGGAACTCAGTCAATAAGCTGTCTCCACTCACAAATAACGGAAAGGGTCAATTTCATCTCGCAACTTTAAGCCTTTGCCATCTTATGTACATTCATCATGAAGATTTATGAAGTAAGTGAATAGAGTGTGTGATGGTAAAAAAAAAACGTGTTCACGCCCTTGGCGTACGTAAGCACAGTCACGCACACAGAGGAGCAAACATAAGCATACACCACGCGAGACAGAGCACTAAGGAGCGACAAAACCGAGGGCTTGTATTAAGGGAATGTAGCTTCGGGGCAGAGCATTTGACTACAGGTCAAGACGTTTCTGCATTCAAATCGAATGCCTCCTTCCACGCTTAATTGATTTTTTTTCAATTAAAACTGCCCGTAATTGACTGGAAAGCGCTTTGTTACGTGCGGTGGTCGGGAGAGGTTCTATATAAATGCAAACATTTCATGATCTTCAATCCCAGTCCTCTGTTACTGAGCACAGTCAGTGGGAACAGTCTGTCCCTCCCTGCTCTATTAAAACGGCCCTTTTCCCATGTTAGGAGAAGGGATTCACCATGACACACAGCAACACTGTGGGGTAAAATAAAAAAATATGCATGTTTAGATTTGTAAACGATGCCATCATTTGGTCTTTCTGTGTCAGGTTTGGTGAAAATTGAATTGGCGTCAAATTTGCAGCCAACACGCTGACACCCTGATTTAGGATGCCATGTGGGCTGCAGCTGTCTCAGTCTCCGTGGCGCAATTGGTTAGCACGTTCGATTATTAACCGGAAAGTTAGTGGTTCGAAGGCATCCAGGGACTGCGCTTTCGCTTCTTTTCCTCTCCATCTGCTTTCATTGTCTCTCGGTTTCTGAGTGTCACTGAGTCCTTGGGCAACATTGAAAAAGACTTATCGTGTGTTTCTGCCTCTACTGTTAGCCGACGTTAGTTTATTGAACATTTATCTCTAACATATTATTTGTAAAAATTTATGTATTTCAAATATTATTAAACTCAATAACTGAACTCGAAACTTTAACCCATGTTTGATCTTGGGTTGCCATTTTCCTGCACACGCCTCTTATTTCCCGGAAAGATCAGGCATCTGTCTGTCCCAACCTGAAATGTGCTCAATGAGGGAAAGAGACAGCAAGTCGGCAAAGATCAGTGGATTGAGGACAGAGTTAAACTTCCACCAGAATGCTGTTTTTATAATTGCAAAGTCCTGAGATTGAGAGCAGATAGTTCACATTTGAGGCGTTTCAGTTCTTTGAGAGATGAATGCCTGCCGTGTTTTACAAGGTAAGTTTCACAGGATCAGTAATGATGAGATTGGTGGGTTTTGGAAATAGAAAGTTACAGGCGAACAGCTTGTGGGACTATTTCATTTATCATTGCCGTCTTGCCGTTTTATGTTCTGATAAAACCTGTATTTATAATACAAGCATTAGATGGTGGAAATTCTCAGCAGGTTTGGCAGAATCTGTGGACACGCATCAAATTCTAAACACTTCCATTTGTCACCTGTGTTCCTGAAGTATACTGATTATTGTGTTCAAAAAAACTGACAAAACCTTTTCAAAGCAACTGTCCCAACTCTATTTGTTATTAAATATTAATGCATCACACTATCTCACAGCCATGTGGCATTTACACTCCCCCAATGCTTGAATAATATTCTGCAACTGCATTCATGGAGAAAGAGATCAAATTCGTGACAAATGTTATTTTCTGAATCTTATGTGAGATCGATGACTCTGCCACATGGCTAAGGTTGTCAACAGAATTGTAATTCTAGAAAACAAGGATTTAAACTGCAATCAGACTGCACGGTTTGATATTCTGGACCGGGCACAATAGTAGTGAGCTGAGTTTCTGGATTGTAGGAGTTAACATGTTCATTTCATATACGATGAGCTCCCCGATTCAAAATCAGGTCGTAACATCATCGAAATTAATATTTTGTTTTAATTTTCCCGGATTCTAGATCGTTGTTGCATCTGAACTGGATTGGAGCAGACAAAATGTTACTTTGTTCTTCGCCATTTATTGAAACAATGCCCTCAACAAAGTCGCCACTGGCATATTGTTGCTTTTCTGCTTCCACTGTCACACGCATGGTGCAGCTGTTGTAGGCTATATGGATTAGCCATGGCAAATGAGTGATGTTACAGTTATACGGTGGCAAAACGTGCCTCAGTAAGGTACTCTGGGCTCACATTTTCTGGATAGCGTTTCAGCCATTTATGACTGAGATATGGAGTCATTTCTTCCCTCAAAGGCTTGTGAATCTTTGGAATTCTTTGACTTGTTATTGTCACATGTATTAGCATACAGTGGAAAGTATTGTTTCTTGCACGCTGTACAGACAAAGCATTCCGTTCATAGAGAAGCAGACGAGAGACTGCATAATGTAGTGCTACAGTCATAGCTGGGGTGTAAGAAAATGAATTCAGCATTGTTGGAGAGTTTAAAAGAGTGACAATGAAGTTTTAGAAGCATAGAACAAGAGGAAAAGATAGAGTTAGAAGGTATGCTGCGAACAGCTTGCAAGTGGTCGCCTCGCTCGGGCGCCATGCTGCATCAATTCTGTCGCCGCACAGAGGTCTGTGGATCTTCAGTTGATGAAGACATTGAAGGTTGAGGTGGAGAGTTGTTGGAATCTAAGTAGATGAAGGGCTATCGGGATAAGCTGGGAAATTGCGATTGAGGCTGTGGGTCTGCCTTGATTAAGTCGTGAAGGAGGCTCAATGGGTCATGTGAGCCAATTGTACTCCATTGATGAGTTCAGGGCAGTAATGATGTGGAGTTGCCAGCGTTGGACTGGGATAAGCACATTAAGTAGTCTCACAACACCAGGTTAAAGTCCAAGCACATCCCCTTCATCACGTGACTCACCTGATGAAGGGGCAGTGCTCCGAAAGCTCGTGCTACCAAATAAACCTGGTGCTGTGAGACTACTTACAGGGCAGTAATATTAGTTGAAGCGTGTGATCGAATCTTATCACCGCTATATGTCTAGTTAATTATCTTTACGAACTACCTTTGTTGTCACAGAATACCATGCAACTCAAATGTAAATTATTGTTGGCAATTGACAGGTTTTGGAACCAGTTTCCTTGAATCATTGCATCGCAATGTTTCTGTGGTGTTGTGATTGTCACATTCGCCTTACACGCGAAAGGTCCCCTGTTTAATCCCGGCAGAAATACTTTCATCATAAAGAGAAAAGGTTGGATATCTAAACAGACCTGACAGCATCAGTGGAGAGAGAATAGAGCCAATGTTTCAAGCCTGGATGACCCTTCGTCATAGCTCCGGACTCGAAGCGTTGGCTCTATTCTCTCTCTACAGATGCTGTCAGACCTGCTGAAATTTTCCAGCATTTTTCTATTTTTGTTTCAGGTTCCAGCATCCGCAGTATTTTGCCTTCACAGAAAAAAAATCCAAATGTTTTTAATTTCAGAGGGATTCGACTACTGGAATTACTTGCGCGTTTGTCACTAAACAAGAATTGACCTGCTGAGTATTCCCAGTATTTTCTGATTGTAAAGTCAGGAATCACTCAGCAAAAGGAACAAAAGGAATTTATGTGATAGAGCACAAGGTCGGATGGATTACATGACACCAGGAATGGTGGATAAGGCAACATTGAGCCAGTGATAGTGGAGCCTGGGTGGTCTAGTGGTTCAGAGTCAATGTTTCCACCGCAAAAGCCCGGAATTGATGATAAATTGTGAACTAAACGGCACGTTGCTCAGCACGTACTTAGTTTCTGGAGCCGAAAGTCTTTGAACATGAAGGAAGAAGACATAATTTGTTTCAGATGGTTATAAGATGTTAGAATGACTGTGTGACAATGTCAGTAGCGAAAGTGACCTGAAATGAAGCAGTGGAGACAGAGATGGTTATCAACGAATTTCAGATCTCTGATATTAGCTTTCCTGGCGTCCCGTGGTCAGGTTTCGGCGCCATGTTCCGCGTTGGAGTCCCAGGCAAGTACTAGAAAACTTCTTATTCAACTCTTCATTAAACGAAAACACGCCTCACACAGTGTATGTTAAGGAAGAAACAAGTTTAATCGTCAGCTGGATGAATTGTATCAGAGCTGGAAAAATCAGAGATGTAACAACAACAGTAAACTCTGAAGAAGAATGACACGGCAGATATTTATCACAAAAGCAACTGACACACATGTCAAATTCTTCCTCTTTCAAATCGCATTGATTAACTCCTTGTTCTCCACCTCGGATATTTCCACATCCATCAAATATCGCCCACCTGAAAATTCAACCTCTTCTTTGCTCCACTGATGATGATATACTAACTCCGCACTGGGCGCAGGAATTGGCTCCATAACTCAGTGGTTGGAGCATATTGGGTATAAAGTTGGACAATTTAAAGTTTTTTAATTAGTGCCACAATTAAGCTTACATTAATAATGCAATGAAGTTTCTGTGACAATTCCTTCGTCGGCAGAACCGGCACCTTCTCGGGTAAATTGACAGCGAATTTAGCATGGCCAATGCACCTAGCAGCACATCTTTCACACTGTGGGAGTAAGATGGAGCACCGCAGGATACCCACGCAACACGAGAAAGACATGCCGACTCTGCACAGACAGTAACCAATGCCGGGAATTGAAACTGGGTCCCTGACGCTGTGAGGCAGCAGTGCCACCATGTTGCCCAGAAAGATATTCTCTTGTTCATAAACGGAGAAAGAGCAGACAATGTTTGAAAAGGTGACCTAGTTATTTTTTAATTCATTAGAAATGGGTGTCGCTGGCTGGCCAGCATTTATTGCCCATCCTGGTTGCCCTAGGATAGTTGAGAGTCAACCACGTTGCTACAGCTCTGGAGTCAATGTCGGCCAGGCCGGATAAGGGACGGCAGATTTCCTTCCCTAAAGCACATTACCGAACTCCATGTTTCTTTTTCCGACAATCACCAATGGTTTCATGGTCATCAGTAGATTCTTAATTCCAGATAGTTTTTATTGAATACAAATTCCACAACATGCCGTGGCAGGATTCAAAACCGGGGCCCCATAAAATTGGGTGCGTTTCTAGATTAATAGTCTCGCGATAATATCACCAGGCCATCGTCTATCCTAGTTATAAGCGTTTGTGTTGAAAGAGATTTGGGTGTGTTTGGACAAGGAACGCAGGAAGATAGCATGGTGGCGCAGCAAACAATAGGAAGGGAAATGGCATCTTGGTCTTTATTGCCAGCAGATTGCTGTATAAGAATAAAAACGCCAATTTACATTTATACAGGGTTTTGTTAGGAGCAACTGTGAAATATTCGGAGCGTTTTTGATATCCACGAGGCTTTTCTTTGGAAAAAAGGCTATCCTTCCATTGGAGACGGTCCACTTGGTAGGTTCCAGCGATGAGAGAGTTCTCCTGGGATGAGGGGCTGTGCATATTGGGCTGAAATTCCCTGGAGTTTAGAAGACTGAGAAGCAATCTTATTGAACCGACAGAATACTGAGAGATTGTTTCCCAGTCTCAGATGAGAACTCATCGGAGAACTGACACACAAACACATCCAGCCAAGACTCTAATTCTGAACTTTAATTGCATGTTTGAAATGAATATATATTATACCATGTGATATGTATGATATGAATAGTCATTAAATAAGTAATGTTGACAACACCTGACAACAGTAGAGCGGCAACATTTGAGAAATATTTTTATTGTTGCCTAGGTTCACAAGCCGGAACTGCGCGACAATGAATGCTGGTGGGAAAAACATAAGGACAACCTCCGCCTCTGGATGGTAGTGAGCCACCAAACATTTGCTTACGAGTCGAACGCAGGAAGAAATTCCGCCACTGAGACTAAGACACACCATATCAGGGTATCAGCGAGTGCTGGATGTATCCAACCCTAATTCTCTTTTCGTAAAACATAGTCTAGAACTACAACATGACCACATCGTCTGCAATACTATGCAAGCCCCTTGACTATTTCCCTCCCCACAGTATTGCTGCGATTTCGTGGTTACCCGCTTCTGCTAACATGGGAAAGGGCCACTTGATGAAGTAGATAGGGACAAACTGTTTCCACTGATGAGGGTCAGTAGCCAAAGGATTGGGATTAAAGATAATTCAAGAAAGATCGACTTGTATTCATGTCGCGCCTTTCCCGGTTGCTGGACGTCACAACGCGCTTTGCAGCCAATGAAAGACAGTTACAATTGAAAAGAAAAGTATCAATTAAACAAGAAAGGGGCACTCGGATTTGAACCGAGGGCCTCTTGATCTGCAATCAAATGCTCTACTACTGAGCTATACCCCCTCAGCTGTCAGTTGGTGCTCGGGATTCAATGTAGTCTTATTGAGGGGGATCGAGCGGTCAGATTGCATCCCGCTTTGTCTCATCGTAACTGGTTTCTGAGTGAAGTCGGAGAGCTTAGCGTTTAAATTAGCGAGATGTTTTCTTGTGATTTGGCTGCGATTTGGATCCAGATCTAGGAGATGTTTGTGTCAATCTAATCGATAAAATGTACCCCATTGTCATACAGATTTGACCTTGTATCCCCATCTCTATTGGCAGCGCTTTGCAGCCTATCACTGTCCTTCACTATCTGTGTTTGTTCTTGAACAGTTGCCCATGTGACATTTCCAATTCGGACACAAATATAGATCTAACTCCACTGCTTCTGATAGAGCTGTTTTCGATCAGGAAACAATTCAGGTTTGTTCAATGGATTATCAAGAACTTTAAATCTTAGCATATCGAAGCCGATCTATGACCCTGAAAGCGCCGAATCCTAAACACTGGACCACCAGGATTTCATCTTCCTGATTCTCCCAGATACTGAGTACAGGAATATGCCGTGTCAATTATTCACAGTCGCATTTCCTTCCAGTCTTGTGCATGTTGTTCAGCTTTGAAATTGTTCATATTTTCACACTAGCTTCCAGTGTGATGAAAGCGGAGCTGTGAAAAGCTGAAGTTTTTCCAACAGATTTACCACAATAAGGTTTATAACAAACATTGCTCTTTGAATGTGGTGAGCTACAGTGAAACTTAATGCAGTAGAAGGTAGCTCACTCATTCTGACAGGAGTTACCAGCAATTGCAATGTAAGTATGAGGTCGAGATACCGGCGTTGGACTGGGGTGGGCACAATAAGAAGTCTCACAGCATCATGTTAAAGTGCAACAGGTTCATTTGCTCCGATAGTGAAATAAAATTGCGTTATTTTACCAGCGCCCCGAAAGCTCCTGACTCCAAGTCGACCTGGCATTGTGAGACTTCTTAATGTAAATGGATTGTTGTGGGTAGTTGACAGGATTGTGGAATCGTGCAGATTTTTCCTCTTTGCTATTCAATCTGCCACAAGTATCGCTCCCGTTTTCGATCAGGAAGCAATGCCCCCTCTCCTTAATTCATGTGTTGCACGAGAGCAATAAATCATCATTCCCTGACCGGGAATCGCACCCAGACCGCAACAGTGAAAGCCGTGAATTCTAACGACTGGACCAACATGGAAATTGAGATGGCGAGAGCATTCTTGAGCAAGTGTGTGCGTGCGTGCGTCTGTCTGTGCGTGCATGCGTGCGTGCGTGTCTGTGTGTGCCTGTGTGTCCGTGTGCGTTTGCGTGCGTGTCTGTGTGTGTGTCGTACCCTCGGGTAATCACTGACCAATGAAGCCGTCGACCTCTTTATCGCTCAACTGTTTGTGTTCTTGAGCAATCATCCTCTGGAGCTTGTGCAATGAGGCCAGGAGAGTAACACACTGCATCATCCCCAATGTGATTGCGGTGCGATTTGCTGAAAGTTGTTAATTTTATCAAAATCATCCATTGCGAATTGTAAATGAAATGACCTTCAGTACCCGTTATGAATTCTCACAACATCAAGGTAAAGTGCAACAGGTTTATTTGGAATCACGAGCTTTCGGAGCGCAGCTCCTTCATCACTCACGCTGAGGATTCACCACATTTTTCTGTCTTTGAATGAAAGTAATAGATATCTCATCAATTCCCCGGTATCCTGAGTATCTGACATTGATTTCCACACTACATTGCTTTAAATCTTTGTTTTCAATGTGAAATTAAGCGTTTTGATTCCATGTGAAGGATTTACACTTACACCCTTCTGGGAAGATGGTGGCATAGTGGTAAAATCAGTGGAGTATGAATCCCATGGCTCAGGCTCACAGGTCACGATCCCACCACAGTCTAGAACTGAAACGGAAGTGAAAGCTAGTCTCAGTAATGAAGCTTTATTTTCTGATTGTCATGAAAACTCATGTGGATCTTTTGCAGAAGGAAATCTGCCATCCTTCCCCTTTCTGGTATCCATTGGACTGCAAACGCAAGGCAATGTGATTGACTCTTTACTGCCCTCTGAAATGGCCGAACAAAATGCTCAGTTCAGTGGGAAATAGGGATGGACAACAAATGCTGGCATTGACAATGAAATATACATTGCATTAGCAGCATTTTATGAAATGATTAATTCTCATTTTGTTTAATTTCATGTCAAACAGGGTGACATATTCTGGTGTCTTATTATTTAGAACCTCAGCCCTTTAACTATTTAAACAGGTAAGGTTCAGTCAGAGAAAAGTGATCCACTGTGATCCAAAACTAGGAATTGTAATTGCTGCAAATCCCACCTCAAAACAGAAAATGTTGGAAGCACTCATCAGCTTCAGCAGCTTCTGTGGAGAGGGAAAGAGAATGAATGATTCAGGTTGCTGACCTTTGACCCTAACTGGAACAAATTAGTGATTTAACGGTTTACAAACGAGTACAGAGTCATGGAAAATAGAGAGGGAGAGGGGGAAAGAACAAACGGTCTTTTGATCGGATGGAAGGCTGGAGTGATTGAATTACAATGGAGATGATTATTGTTCCCACTGACACAATCTCGCAGATCTGTGTTTAAATCTCATAATAAATGAGAACAAAACCTCTCGCTCAGTTCAGTGCTGAATACACCGCCTTCCAGTGAACCGGAGGCAGTTTTCAGTCAGAAAGCCGCAACTGTGAGATAAACAAAGTAGAAACGAGAAAGACTCAGTTTGAGCGGTGACACTTCTGGAGAAACAGAGAAAGGGAATTCACCCAGGAATGGGACAAATTTTAAAACAGCAACGCCCAACGTGGGGCTCGAACCCACGACCCCGAGATTAAGAGTCGCATGCTCCACCGACTGAGCTGGCCGGGCACATGGGCGAACTTGCTTTCCATAACCTAAAATGCATAGAGCCAAATATGGCTTTTTCATCTGGTGTCTCAGCTTGTTCTGATTTCAAAGTTTACAATGAATCGACCTACATAATTCCCAAGGTTCCTATCCATCCTTCTCAATCATCAATTGCATCATTCCCATCTTCCAATTCCAAGCTTCACCTCTCCCAAACATTCCAATCTCCTCTTACGTCATCCACCCTGTGTTTTTGTTCTTAATAATTTCGCCAGGGTTGGGGGGAACAGCCTCTCAACATTTACACTGTCAAACTGTTTCCCAGTTTCATGCTTTTAAATAAGATCACCTCTGATTAATCTAAACTCCAGAGCAAACATACTCATCCCACTGAATCTCTCCTCCCAGGAGAAACGCAGAAATGAATCCAGTGAACCTCGGTTACACACAGACAGCGAAAGAATGGAGAGAGCAAGGAGCAAAAGAGGTCAACGTCATAAAATCAGTCAGAGAGACTGACAGCGTCTGCGGGAGATATATAGAGACAATGAAAGCAGAAATAGCGAGTGGGGTACACATCCACAATCCACGTATGAATAACAATATACACACAGCCAGCTGTCTGAACCAACTAACATGGGGTCCTCTAAACTGGTGAACAGAAATAAAGTGAATGACCATAAGCATATTAACCTTTTAATGTCATGATTTTCTTGTGTGAGTGTTGTGTTGATAGATTGCCTGCACTGTGTGTTCAGGTTCTCAAACCAAATCCCACGTAAACCAATCCCACCGTTTGCACTAAAAATACATATATAAAACCTATGACTTGTCCAATACGAAACAACAGCAGAATGAGGGCTCTAGCCCGGCATGTGAACCCGAGATCGCTTGCAAGTTTGTGGATGTTGACACCCTGGGCCCGAATCATACCCCTCGTCCAACGAGCCGCTGCTGGTGAAGTTATTCACCATTCAAAGCTGCTCAGACTTCTGCAGTGAAAGGTGAAAATGCTGGAAAAACTCAGAAAGTCAGGAAAACAAATCTCATATTTTAGCTCCATAACCTTTCGTTGGGAATAACTGGGAATTGTTAGAAATGTAGGAGGTTTTAAACAAGTGTTATCCAGCAGCATAACAAGAGGGGAGGCCTCTGGCCGGGTGGAAATCAGGAGAGATTAAATGAGGGAAACAAAGAATTTTAAAGTAATGGGGCCATTCCTAAGTCCCTTACAGGACTCCGTTGTGTTGTGGATGAAGGGGAACCTGTGGATGCAATGTACGTAGATACCATTGGAGCCACAGTGATGAGTTGATGGGTTTTGAAAATTGAAAGTTACACTTAGGAACATAGAATTAGGAGCAGAAGTGGGCAAATTCACCCCTTCGAGCCTGAACCGTCATGCAATCAGTTCATGACTGATCTCTCCCTGTTCTCAAATCCACCTCCCTCTCTGTTCCAATATCCCCTCATCCCTTTTATTATCAGGAATATATCGGTCTCTTTCTTGAAATCATTTAATGATTCAGACTCAACCGCGCTATGGGGCAATGCATTCCACAAATTCACGACCACCTGTGAGAAGCAGTTGCTCCTCATCTCAGTTTGAAATATACCATCTCTCAATCTATACATTTGACATGCTGTTCTCGATTGCGAGTAAGAAGAAAAAATCTCTACGTTTACTCTTTTCAATCCTATTTAGAATTTTGTAAACCGCAATCACTTCAGCATCTTGTGGGACTATTCCTCCTCACTGTCATTTTCAATTCCCAGCAAGCACAATCGGTGTTGTCATTAGCGGAAGGAGTCACGAATGTTCCATCCAAACTGGACATATTAAGGGATATATGTCAAGTGATTTTGAAAAACACAGTTCACTCGTGACCCTGGGTGTCCAATGGGTTATGTTCAGTATTCTCCAGTGTTGTTTGGTCTCAATTCCCGCTCAGGAAACGATTATTTATCGCTCTCAGCAAACTATTAACAAATAACCTGATTCACTATCTGATCGAAAGCAAATCCACTAATATCAGCCGAGTGAGTTTTGCATGTCGACACCACAGCTAGAAATGTCACATGTGCAACAGGGTCAAGAACAAATACAGAAGCAGAAAGGCAGTGATCGGCCGCAAAGCGCTGACAATAGAGATGGTGATGTAAGGTTGTGCCGTGTCGTTTTTGGCATGAACAAAGAGGAGCGACATACCAATGTAAACAGTTGTTGAGGTAAAGGAACGTGTGCGGAAGGAATGGAGAAAATTATTGTGGACTTCGGAGTCGGAAACAAAAGACACAATGCTGGAAAATCTCACCAGGTCTGGCAGCATCTGTAAGGAGCGAAGAGAGCTGACATTTCGAGTCCAGATGACTCTCTGTCAAAGCTGGGAGGAGTGGAGTTGCTCCGATAGAGAATACAAACGGGAGCACAGGCTGAATGACGATCTTCCGATTTAAACCACAGGATTGCCAACATTGAGACTGCAGTCCCGGCCCAGGGAAGATATTGGGATTTTCCAGGTGAGGTTCAAATCCTGTCATGAGCGCTTCCCGTCATTCCTCATTGTGACATTTGTTTATTGAAAGTTATTGGAAATGAAGCAATGGGTGCAGAGATGATCAACCCATTGCAAATCTCTCACATCAGCGTCACTGATGGTCCAGTGATCAGCGTCGGCGGCGTGACGCGGTTTCGAATCCCAGTCACGGAGTGAATAAATTTTCGTTCATTTCTTCATTTAATAAAAACACGCCTCATAGCTTCTGTGAAGGGAGCAACAAGCTTAATCTTCCAGTTGGGTGAACTTGTAACAGAGCTGGAAAAGTCAGAGATGTAACATTAACAATAAAAACTGAAGAAGAGACACATGACACACACAACATACATGTCAAGTACATACACAATACACATATCAGATCATTTCACTTTCAAGTTGTGTCTTTTAACTTCCTGCTCTCCACCTCAGACATTTCCACATTCATCAAAAATCTCCGACCTCAAACCCCATCCTGGTCCTCAATCCACTGATAATACTGCGCTTACTAGAAGTTCGTCGCAGCATTTGGCTCCATAGCTCAGTGGTTAGAGCACTGCTCTTGTAAACCAGGGGTCGCGAGTTCAATTCTCGCTAGAGCCTGTAAGTAAAATTCAGCTGATAGAAATAAGCTGTGGGAAAGGGGCTGGGAAATGAATTAGAGACATTTGATGAGCGTAGGTCCAGATCGGGTGTAACTTTGGAAAACAAATAGGTATTTCCTTCTTCGTAAAAAAATAATAAGAACAAGACATATTTGCAGAGCTGAAAAAGGTAAGTGTCGATATTGAGAATAGAATAGATGCGTTTGTACAAGGAATGCATAAAGCTAGCATGTAGTTGCAGGTAATGATTGGAAGGAAAATTGGATTTTGGTCTTTATTGACGGCAGACTGGAGTCCAAGAATAACGAGGTGTTGCTGCAGTTGCACAGAGTTTTGTTGAGACCATATGTTGAATATTCTGCACAGAGATGATATTCACATTTAATAAAGGATATGTTTCCATTGGAAACGGTGCAGATAAGGTTCAGCAGATGATCCCTGGGATGAGGGATTTGTCGTGTGATGGGAGGCTGAGTAAATTGGGCCGAAAGTCTCTGGAGTTTGGAAGAATGAGAGGCGATTTCATTAAACCTACACAAGTCTGATTGGGTTTGATAGGGTGGAGGCTAAGAAATTTCTTCTGCTCGTCGGGAAATCTAACCCACGGCAGTACAGTCTCAGGAAAATGGGCTGAGCATTTCGGCCTAAGATAAGGAGCAATTACTTTATTGAAATGGTTGTGAATCTTTGGAACTGTGCCAGACAGTTATGGAAGCTCCATCATCAAATACATTCAAGTTTGGGATAGACAGGTTTCTGGTCTCTCGGGGAATTCAGGGACATGGGGAGCTGGTGGAAAACTGAATTGCACTCCAAGATCTGCCATAACGGTATTGAATGTCGGAACAGGCTCGATGGACCGAGTGGTTTACTCCTGCTCCTATTTTGTTCATCTGTATGATCAAGCTAGTAATTCATGCTAAAATAAAAACAGAAAGTGCTGGAATTTCTCAGCAGGTCTTGCAGCAAATGTGAAGCAGAGAGTTAAGGTTCCGAGTCTAATTATGAATTTTCTTAAAGCAGTAACTGAGTGTGAGTTACAACAATTAGCACAATATCGAGGCAGGGAATTTAATTTAAATCCAGGCAGCGAAAGCCCTGAATTTAAACTCCTGTGTTATTTCTGTAGTAAACTTGTTCAGGAAACTTACCTGCCAATTGAAAGTGTGGATGTTTGAGAGCCCCCCGAGCCAAATGGACTCCCGCTATTCCTGTTTCTGCTTATGTTCCCGACATAGATTTACTTTGTGCCCTTCTGTAACAGTGAAATATTGTCCAAACTTTGCCAGTCTTGCTGTTATTCAGTAAATTACCATACTGTCATGACACAGAGGTTAATCCCCTTTATCTCACATCGTAATCTGGAAAAACTGTTTGTGACGCTGCTAACTCCTTTTGCTTAACGTTCCGAGTCTTATTAATAAGACAAATGCCTGTCAATCACTTTGAGTGAATAATTAACAAGCTATTTCATTGAAATAACCAAGAACTTTAAGTAAACAATTAACATGTTAATTAAGGTACGGTTCGACTGAAATGCTGTTCAAATAATACGAGGAACATTCATTACCAAAACAGCGATAACGGAATTTTCGTCACTCTCAAATAAATTATACAACCAGGCTTGATGGGATTCTCAGATTTAGGAGTTCTTCAGGAGTTGTGCGCTGTCTGTAAGGTCTTTCTAACCCCGTATCCTTCTGTTAGATAGTTTTCTTAAGCGATTTTTAAATTGGCAGGGATGGAGAACTGCTCCATAGACAAATGTTTTTTTTTAACGGGCTGCTCTGGCATCTAGATATGTTCACCCAAGATATTATCTGGAGATGGCTGCTCCTCTGGCCCTTTTTACCTGCCATGACCTCGCAATTTTCTTGCACCACGATTGGTTTGATGCTGACAACAACAAAAAAATCAAAGCTGATAGGTTCCCTTCAGCTGAGTGTTCACTTTAAACTTATAGGCTGAGCTGAATGTCTTCTTTAACTCAAATCTTAACAAAATGCAAAAACTTGTGGGGCCTGTTACTAAGTCAAACCTGATGTTTGGTCCCTTTCAAACAAATGTTGCAACCTGGAGTCTGTATGTACTCTACATTTGAGCACATAACTCTAAAACAGCAATTCAAGGACTGTTTTCTTTCCCTCTAGCATTTTTTTTAACAATTCTTTTATATGTTTATAAACATTATTTTATATGTTTACAAACTCAACTTGAAACTGGCAGATACAAGCTGGCTCTCATCTCTCTCTTTGCAGGATGGAATTCGTCTGGTCTACATGCTCACTGAAGCACCAACACGACAAGGAGCCATTTGCTGGTTCAATCCATCCTAGTAGTTCTGAGGAACTGTACTGCCCAATGAGACATCGGTGTCCATACGTAAAGGAGAGCGTCCAACTGGAAAATAGTGTTGAAAAATACGTCAAGGAAAAAAATTAAGTGAGGTATGAAGTTTTATTTAATGTGAACTTGAACGGACAGTTTATGGAACATGTTTATTTTGTTTGACTATTTGGAATGTGCTGAAACCCAAATAACATTCTTATATTTGACTAAGCTTCGTGTTAAATTGGTTGTTCAGGAAGAATACTCAATTTCTTCACTCTTCACTTACCTCCTACGCAATAGAACATACCAGGCATAGCCTGCGATGAGTGCATTAATTTCAACATCATGTTTCTATTGAATAGCGATGGTTTTGTCTCGGTATGTGGTATAAGTGATGATAAAGGAACACTGATTCCCCCCACCACCAACAGTTGGGGTGGCACATTGGCACCGTGCGCAGCACTGCTACCTCACAGCGCCAGGGATCCATGTTCGATTCACGACTTGGGTCAATGTCTGTGTGGAGTTTGCAGATTCTCCCTGTGTCTGCCTGCGTTTCCTCCGGGGCTCCGGTTTCCTCCCACGGTCCAAAGATGTGCAGGTTAGGTGAATTGGCCATGCGAAATTCTCCCTGTGTATACAAACAGGTGCTGGCGTGTGGCGACTAGGGCATTTTCACAATAACTTCATTGCAGTATTAATGTAAGACTACTTGTGGCTAATAAATATACCTTAGTTCCATTCGCCCCACAACATTCAAGTGGGCATCCGAACAGCCATAATCCGTAAGCAGTACTACAAGTCTTTTTTCGTGTTACTTTTAAAATCATGTGCAAGTCTCTCCAAGTATCAATGTTTTGATGCTTCACGGTCTTTAAAAATATTTGATTTTATATGAGTAAGGCGGAACAGAATAACCTGATACTTACGCTCATAGTACTCCAGGTGCCACCTCGTTTGTCACTCAGTTATCCTGCCTATGTTTCCTTGCAGACTCTCGGTCCTTTCTTACGGTTTACAGTCCACAGTTCACCTCGCCTGACATCATCAGAAGAATGCAAATATTTACTCTGCCTCTTTGTGTAAGTCATTAAAATAGCCGTTCATAGCCTTCCAACTTGAAGATGTAGCATATACTTATTTGTGCTTGTTCTAAATAACTTGTCCTCTTTCCATGCTGATATATTGGTAATTAAGAAGCAGAATAAAACCCTTTGGAATGCCAGGTTGACTATTTTTTTTTCTGATTGCAAAGTGCAATGTTGATACTTCCTCAGTAAGGCGCCCTGTCACTTTCACGATATTTTTATCAAGTTAACTGCCCTCTCGTTGCCTGATTTCAGAGTTGCATTACTGTTCATTAAGATTGCATCCATAATTGGAAGAATAACTCCTCAACCAAGTCAATTTTCTGTGTGATGTCTTCATAGAATTGATGTGCACCCACAGGTCTCTAAAGGGTTGGTCCATTCAGCAACTCCAGCAATGTTACTCCTGCCACTGGAAATCCACATCAAGCACGTGTCCCACAGAGTGAGCTGCAGCACCCAGAATGAGAGCGGACAGAACACATAGACAACAAAAATGTATTGAGATAGAGGCAGTTTAAGAATCACTGCAAGAGTGAGAGACCAAGGCCGATGCACAGTAAAAAATATCAGCGGGGATTGAACTTGGAAGAAACAGATTAACTTCACAAGACCATACGATTTGTAATTTATGTTGGCAGGCAAAACGAATATTTTTTAAAATACTCATATTTGAACAGTCCCTGATCCAGACACCAGGACACAACTGAACGTTTTAAACAGAATGCAGTATCTCTGAACAGTAATCGTTGTTGTCATCTTAGGAAATTTTTAAAAAATGATTTGGTTCAGAAAATACAAAACAACGATCTGAGGAATTACTTCTTGATGCGCATTACCTCTTTATCCATCTGTAAGAGAATCATGTTTTGATGCAGCGTAAGCAAATACAACCATGAAACTGACTGAAAATATCATCGCAAGTCCCTGTCTAAACAGAGGCAATGTACCTCACTTCTAAGAATTCGACCGTCAACTTTCTCTTCTGCAGAAAATAAAAAGAATGTCCAGTTTCTCCTGAAGCCTGGTAATAAATAATCTGTCGTTTTCTGTAACAGTTTGCAGTGAACTTTGATCTTCACCATTGGAACTCAGAACAGTGTAAACAGTTCAAAATGTCCGAGGTATTTTAGTTCGCTTTATTAGTTTTACAGATGCATTCCCTAGATGAGTTAATTGCCTTAACCACTGGTCCTCCTTAATCTATTCTACTATTTATATCCTCAAAAAACGCCCGTAGATTTCGTAAAAAATGACATGCCTTTCGTAGGTCCATGCTTGCATTGTGAAATCCCATTGACGCTTAATAAATAGTTAGTTATCACGTTTTTCCTCATAATAGATTCGAACACCTTCCCGCGACGAATGTCAGGCTAACTGGTCTATAATTCCCATTTTTTTCCATCCGTCCCTTTTTAAATAGTGAGGTTACACTTCCCATCCTCCAAACTGTATGAACTATTCCTGAGTCGATAGAACTTTGGAAGAGGATCACCAATGCATCCATCATTTCCAGGGCCACTTCCTTTATTACAGTGGAATGTAGATTATGAGGCCCTGGTGATTCGTCAACCTTTAACTCCCTTCATTCCCCCAGCACGATTTTCTTATTCATACTGATTTCCTTCAGTTCCGCAGTCCCATTAGACCTGAAGACGGGAATGGGTTCATGAATTCTAATACTCAAAGTGACAAAGTGAATTCTGTGCTATTTCGGGATTGTGTGAGAAACACTGTAGAACTCATGTTTATGTTAGGGTGTTTTCATGCTCATGTATCCAAGAACAGATAAGGGTAGCAGCTGTGGTATACAAGAATATGTTGTGCCGGCTAATCTGTTCTGGAATGTGGCGAACCCCGCCATTTTGTATTCTTTAATTATGTATTGCTATGTAACAGTAGGTGCCTACATATAGGCTTCTGTGATCGTATAATGATGCATTCATATATATTCATCGTAACCTGTATCGATATATATTATACAAGCACCTACGAAACATACATAAATTGTCATAAGCCAGTTAACTTGTTTGTACGAGACTGTAACCTTGTACGTTCGTAAGATACCCCACCTGTGTTCAGAGAACAACAGTCATGGCCTTGAAACAAAGAACAAAGAACAAAGAACAATACAGCACAGGAACAGGCCCTTCGGCCCTCCAAGCCCGCGCCGCTCCCCGGTCCAGGATTGAATCCTGAATCCAGGATCCCCGCCCAATTTTCCAGCCTATCTACATCCTAATATCCTATCCACCGAGCTGTCCCTCACAGCTACGATGCTTTGTTCATCACAACCTATTAACTCACCCCCACCCCCCCATTCCAGACCATGTGATCTCCAGGGAGAGGCGAAAACCCAGAGTGAAAACCCAGGGCCAATATGGGGAAAACAAAATCTGTGAAATTCCTCTCCGACCCCCTGAGGCGATCGAAACGAGTCCAGGAGATCACACTGGCCCTGATCAGAAAATGCTTCCCAACCCTATTCATTTCCACTTCTGCTTTACGAACACCATCTGAATTCCCTGCCCCCGAGACAGGTTCCCAACTATCCGCAGTCTCGCTCTGTACTGGCACCTGCAAGATGATCATAGAATGAAGCCTTGAAACGAGAAACAAAGAACAATTAGCCCGCGCCGCTCCCTGGTCCAAACAACCGTGAAGAAACCACCAAGGCAGCAGGATTCACACGATGGAAGACAAGCCACAGCCTGGGAACCAGTGAGGCCTGGGAAACTGAACGTGACAGGGGGGGTATAAATATATGTTCTTAACCTGTATATGCTGAGATGTCTGAGGCCGTGTTAGGCATCGGACGGTCTCCCACAATTGTGAAAATAAACCAATGTATTTTGACCTATGAATAGACTGAGAGGTATCTTTACCTACGACAGGCCTTTCGTGCTTTATCACTTCTGGGAGGTTATCTTTGTCCTCATTTGTGAACACTGGACCAAAGTCTGTGATCTATTCTTCCGCTACTTCTTTGTAATTATAATTAACCTCTGCTTCTGCCAGGGACCAACATTAGTCTTTACGAATCATTTCCTCCTCAGATATGTAGTCAGTTTCTATGTTTCCTGCAATTTTACTCTCATACTCTATTTCCCCCCTCAATTATGTTGTGTCATCTTTTGTTGAGTTCTAAAAGGCTCCCAATCCTCAGGCTTGCTACTTTTTTGGCAATTTTATATATTTTCTCTGGAAGATGAAAGGTTCCCGCTCCTGAATGACATTAATGAACAAGGTGAGCTTTGATGAAATGTTGGTACCTTTATCATTCATATTAATTGCATAATGACTTTTGTTTCAGCTTTTTCAATGAATTGAATTGAAATTCCCGAGCTCCCCGGGTGGATTTGAACTCCTGTCTCCAGAGCATTGTTTCAAGCTTCTGGATTACGAGCTTAGTAATGATATACTACACTATATGCTATACTACCTCTGGGAATATCATCACATCTAAAATGGAACTACTGAACATACCACTCTCCTTGAGCACAGGGCCAAAGGTTGAATCATGAATTGAGGCATCTGTTATGGGAGTTGAAAATATTACCATTTGGATTAGAAGTGATGTTGATTCCACTAAAAAAAGACTTTTAGCTGATCACAGTTTGTATTTTGACACTCTGACATTTAACTCAGTGTGTCTGGAGTTTAGGACCTGTGTGCAGTATTACACGGATGCATTTGATTGTCAGAAGCTGGTCTTCTCTCTGTACTAAAATACCTCAGAATTTTGTAATCTTTCACCATTTAAATATTAAGCGTATTTTATATTCATCCTGCCAAAATGGACGTTTTCGCATTTGACCACATTATACTCAATTTGGCGGGGCTTTGCCAATTAATGTAACCTATTTATGTCCCTTTATCGTCTCCTTACATGCACTTCACCATTTATTTTCCTACGTAGCTTTGTGTTGTCTGCAAATTTAGCATCCATATCTGTTCTGTCAATATTACAGTGTATTCTAACAATTAATCCAGTTCTGCTTGATTACCGTTCTGTAACATATCGGTCTGCAATCTAACAATTAATCCAGTTCTCCTGGATTACTGCTCTTTGACACATCATGTGTAATCCAACAAGCAATCCAGTTCTCCTAGATTTCTGCTCTGTAACATATCATTAGGTATTCCAACAATTAAAGCAGTTCTTCTACATTATTGCTCTCTGTCATTTAACTGTGTAATTGAATAATTCATCCTGTTCTCTTGGATTATGGCTCCCTAACATATCACTTTGTTTTGGAACCCTCTCCTGAAACAGTGACCACAAAAACACTTTGAGGGATCGATCTCTGGTGGTGATGTGAAGTAAATTGCCTCTTCTGGGGAGATCAGTGAATTCTCAGTTTACTGAAGGATCTTGTTGCAGGATTATGCTGCTGTATGTTTTCTTATTCTCATGACTCTTATTACAATATACTTAAATTCAGGTGGAGCCATGCACGGAACTAATACGAACTTCAGTCTGAATCCTCATCAATGTTTTGAATATTCCAGGCCCTTCTGTTGAACTATATTCGTGTTACAAAATTTGAAACCATAGCAATACTGATAAGATTCGAACTCTCAATAAAGTTATTTCCACACATCGAAAGGATGTAAAATTGACTCCTACCTCACATTTATCTGGCAGACTGTCGTATTTCAGTGCACCTGCTTCAATTTTAAACTTTCCTCAGAGTTGTCGTTATGATATTTCGGCTAACATACCAGCTGTCCCCTAATGGGGCTTGGGGAATTTTTTGAAATGGGAGACTGGGAGAAATTGCATGTTCTACATTCTGCACTTCCCTGGAAAACGATTGAGGGATAGAGGGTCTCTGAGACACACAGAGAGGGGACACCCACTAGTGCTCAAAATATTGAGAATGCGGAATGGACACCGAGGTGAACAGAGAACCGGAAGCGCAGAGAAAGACAGGCAGGAGCAGACAGAGAAACAGTCAGATAAAGTTATTGGGCTACAACCAATGTTGTTCGGTGGCCAATTTTTGACAACACTGAGCAACAAGCCAATCCTGTCATTGGGTAACATTTCTTAGTTTCCCAATAAATGAGGACTTCCCATGATATAAAATGACTTCTTCACATCAGAGTAGAAGAGTTGACATAATTTAACAATTCTGCTGATACTGTGGAATTCTTGAGCAGGAAGCATGTTCTCCCAATTTTCTTTACTAATACTGTTGGTTTTCCTGCCCGGTGAGTCTGTGTTTAAATAGTCACTGTCTGTTCCCAGCGTTCTCCCCCAGATATTTGAGAGATTCTGTAATTTGTTGCAGGAACCAATGGCAAAGATGAAGTGTCCCAAGATCCCGCTGAATTAACGGTTCAGGACTGCAGTTACTCGATAGCTGGTGTTCCGACTCTGTTCTGGTACATCCAATCTCACGGGGAAGCTCCGATTTATTTATTGACGATATATAGCACAGGAGCCATAGTTGCAGGTTCTCCGGAGAGATGTTCTGCTGCTTTGCACAATAGAAGCAAAACGGTCCTATTAGGTATCGCCGGAACTCTTCTCTCTGACAGTACCGTTTATTTCTGGTGCAGAGATATAGCGAACCCCGGACAAAAACCCCAGACTGGGAGTTCCAGTTAGTTGTCAGCAGAGGGCGCGCTCGCACTGATGAACAGAAACAATTATTTAGCCTGTGAGATTTCAAGGACGTTTCTAAAACAACACAACATTCAACATGAACAGGTGAGCAGCAACAGAGGAATTGTATTAGGCACGTTGTAACTTGCATTTATACTGCAAAATAATTTCGCAAATCAATTTATTGTGCCCTCACTCACGTTTTGCATTTTCATGATCTTTTCCTGTCTATCTGAATTAATGAGCAACACATTCTCAATCTCTACTCTCTGTGTCCCATTTATCACAGCCGGTGCATAGTGTTTCTGATTAGAACGTGTTGTTGATATGGATGCAGTTTTGTAGAAAATGAATACGTTTCACAATGTACCGATTGCACTCTTTAGTTACATCAATGTTTATTTTCCTTTCGATTGAATGTTTTCTGACAGAATTGACAGCCCAGTGTCTTCGACTTAAAGTAACCAGGCTTTAACCTTAAGACCAAATGACAAAGGGCCAGGGTAAGTCTCGGCTTCTGGAGCCTGCTCTGTCATTCAATGGAATCATGGCAGTTCCAACATTCCTTACGTACACTTTATGTTCCCCGTAACACTTGATTCGATTACTGAACAAAAATCTATCTATCTCAGCCTTAAATATACACAATGACTCTACCCCCGCAGTTATCTGTAGCAATGAGTTCCAAAGACCCAGAACCCTCTGTAAGAAGAAATTGAAATTGCTCCTCATCTTAGTTTTCAACGAGCACTCGTTTATTCTGAGATGATGTTTTCTGACCCCGGATTCTCCCACGAGGGGAACATCCTCTCAGCATTTACACTGTCAAACCCCGCAAGAATCCTATATGTTTCAATGTGGTCGCATCTCGTTTTTCTAACTTCCAGTGAGTAGAGTACAATCCTGTTTAACCTTTCCTCGTAAGACAATCCCCCCATACTGGGGATCATCCTCGTAAACCTTCTCTGAACTACTTCCAATGAAATAATGAGATAAGAAGCCCAAAACAGGTTCCAGTATTCCAGATGTGGTCTCATCAATATCTTGAAGGGACTGTCGTATGAGGAGCGGTGTAGTAGCTTGGATTTATACACGCTGGTGTACAGACGAATGAGTGTGGATTTGATTGAGGTGTATAAAATACTCAACGTGATTGGTAAATTAAGTGTTAACCAGATGTTTCCCCTTCTAGAACAGTCCAGGACAAGGGATCATAGTTATGGAGTAAGTTTGGTGGGGGGTGGGGTGGGGGGGGGGGGTGTCAAGACAGAGATAAGGAGAAGCTACTTCTCAAAGAGGTTAGTGAATTTATGGAACTCACTTCCGCACAGCAGCGGATTCAGAATACAACAACGGATTCAGGAAAGAGATAGATACATATTTGATCAAAAGCAGGATAAAGGGCTATGGGGAAAAGGCAGGGAAGTGGAGTTAGGATGAGATGGAGTTCAGTTATGAACATATAGAATGGTGGAGCGGGCTCGAAGGGCTGAATTGATTTGATTTGATTTATTATTGTAATATGTATTGGTATACAGTGAAAAGTATTGTTACCTGCGCATTACACAGACAAAGCATACCGTTCATAGGGAAGGAAATGAGAGAGTGCATAATGTAGTGTTACAGTCATAGCTACGGTGTACGCAAAGATCAACTTAATGCAAAGCAGGTCCATTCAAAAGTCTGATGGCAGCAGGGAAAGTGTTGTTTCTTGAGTCGGTTGGTACGTACCTCAGACAGTTGTATCTTTTTTTCTGATTGAAGGAGGTGGAAGGGAGAATGTCTGGGATGCGTGGGGTCCTTAATTTTGCTGGCTGCTTTGACGAGGCAGCGAGACGTGTAGACAAACTCAATGGATGGGCGGCTGGTTTGCATCATGTACTGGGCTACATTCAGGACCATTCGTAGTTTCTTGCGGTCTTGGGCAGAGCAGAGGCCATGCCAATCTCTGTTACAGCCAGAAACAATGCTTCCTATGGTACATCTGTAAAAATTAGTGAGAGTCGTAGCTGACGTGCCAAATTTACTCAATCTTCTGAGAAAATTATTGTGAACTTGCTTGACTCTAGTGCCGGCACGGCGGGACCAGGACAGATTGTTGGTGATTTGGACGCCTAAAACCTTGAAGCTCCCGACCATTTCTACTTCATCCCCATTGATGTAGACAGGGGCATGTTCTCCACTATGCTTCCTGAAGTCGAATACAATCTCCGTTTTGCTGACATTGAGGGAGAGATTATTGTTGCCGCCCCAGTTACCAGATTCTCTATCTCATTCCTGTACTCTGTCTCTTCATTATTTGAGATCCGACCCACTATGGTGGTGTCGTTAGCAAACTTGAAAATCGAGTTGGAAGGGAATTTGGCCACACAGTCATAGGTTGCAAGGAGTATAGTGGAGGGCTGAGAGCAGAGCATTGTGGGACATCAGTATAAAGGATGAACGTAGAGGAGGCCTGGTCCCCATCCTTACTGATTGTGGTCTGTGGGTTAGGAAGTTCAGGATCCAATCGCAGAAGGAAGAGCCCAGGCCCAGGCCACAGAGTTTGGACACGCGTTTTGCAGCAATAATGGTATTAAATACTGAGCTGTAGTCAATGAATAGGAGTCTGCCATAGGTGTCTTTGTTATTTAGGTGTTCCAGGGTTGAGTGCAGGGCCACAGAGATCGCGTCTGCAGTGGACCTGTTGCGGCGTTCGGCAAACTGTAGTTTATCCAGACAATCTGGGAGGATGGAATTGATCCGTGCCTTGACTACCTTTTCAAAGCACTTCACAATGATGGATGTCAGAGCCACCGGATGATAGTCATTGAGGCACGCTGCTTAGCTGTTCTTTCATTCTGGGATGATGGTCGTCTTCTTGAAGCAGATATAGACCTCAGCATTGTCTAATCTCGCTCCTAATTCGTATGTTCCTAAAATGGGATGCAATACCTTATCTTGTCAGCTTGGATATGATTGTCACTCGTGTGCGAACTGTGAATTGGATTTTGAATTCGGTTGACTGAGCAAGCAAGAAATGGATGACCTCCCCCAAATAAAACCATGCTGACTGTTCTAGATTAATCTCTGCCTCTCCAACTGCAGATGAATTCCCTTTCTCAGAATTACTTCCAATTGTTTTCCCCCACTGATGCCAGACTGCCATGCCTGTGGTTTCCTGATTTATCCTTTCCTTCTTCAGGAAGAATTATACCACATTGAATGTCCTCCAGTCCTCCAGCTGTGGCCATTATAAACAGACAGGTCATTATAAAATTCGTGATTAATGTATCATACAGTGCTCTGTGTTATCTCCAGTACATCATAACGGTGACAGTCAAACACTTCCAGGCATCGAGAAAAGTGCTCTATAATTTTTCTGTGTTCATTAAACAAATAACCAATTCTCATCGATATGTTTTGTTGTGACGTATTTAGTACAACTGAAACTATGTAATTGAATTAAACGTATCAGATATCATACATAGAAACATTCTATCATACATAGAAACATAGAAGATAAGAGCAGGAGAAGGCCATCTGGCCGGTCAAGCCTGCTCCGCCATTCATTAGGATCATGCCTGATCATCCAACTCAATAGTCTAATCCTGCTTTTTCCCCATAACTTTGGGTCCCATTCGCCCCAAGTGCTATTTCCAGCCACCTCTTAAATGCATTCAATGTTTTGGCATCAACTTTGTTCCTGTGGTCGTGAATTCCACAGGCTCTTTGGGTGAGGAAATGTCTCCTCACCTCCGTCCTAAATGGTCTACCCTGAATTCTCAAACTGTGACCCCTGGTTCCGGACTCCTCCACCGTCGGGAACATCCTCCCTGCATCTACTCTGACTAGTCCTGTTAGAAACTTTATAAGTCTCTTTGCGATCTCCCTCATTCATCTGAACTCCAGCGAAAACAGTCCTAACCTCGTCAATCTCCTCATACATCAGTCCCGCTATAAGACCATAAGACATAGGAGCGGAAGTAAGGCCATTCGGCCCATCGAGTCCACTCCACCATTCAATCATGGTTGATTTCAACTCCATTTACCCGCTCTCTCCCCATAGCCCTTAATTCCTCGAGAAATCAAGAATTTATCAATTTCTGTCTTGAAGACGCTCAACGTCTCGGCCTCCACAGCCCTCTGTGGCAATGAATTCCACAGACCCACCACTCTCTGGCTGAAGAAATTTCTCCTCATCTCTGTTCTAAAGTGACTCCCTTTTATTCTAAGGCTGTGCCCCCGCGTCCTAGTCTCCCCTGTTAATGGAAACAACTTCCCTACATCCATCCTATCTAAGCCGTTCATTATCTAGTAAGTTTCTATCAGATCTCCCCTCAACCTCCTAAACTCCAATGAATATAATCCCACGATCCTCAGACGTTCATCGTATGTCAGGCCTACCATTCCTGGGATCATCCGTGTGAATCTCCGCTGGACCCGCTCCAGTGCCAGTATGTCCTTCCTGAGGTGTGGGGCCCAAAATTGCTCACAGTACTCCAAATGGGGCCTAACCAGTGCTTTATAAAGCCTCAGAAGTACATCCCTGCTTTTGTATTCCAAGCCTCTTGAGATAAATGACAACATTACATTTGCTTTCTTAATTACGGACTCAACCTGCAAGTTTACCTTTAGAGAATCCTGGACTAGGACTCCCAAGTCCCTTTGCACTTTAGCATTATGAATTTTGTCACCGTTTAGAAAATAGTCCATGCCTCTATTCTTTTTTTCCTGGAATCAGCCTGATAAACTTTCGCTTTACTCCTTCGAGAGCAAGAACATCCTTCCACAGAAAATGAGACCAAAACTGCACACAATACTTTAGGTGTGGCATCAGCAAGGCCCTGTATAATTGCAGCAACTCATCCCTGCTCCTGTACTCGAAACCTCTCGCAAATGAAGGCCAACATGCTATCTGCCTTCTTTACTGCCTGTTACACCTGCATGCTTACCTTCAGTAACTGGTGCACAAGGACACCCAGGTCCCGCCTGCACACCCCCTCTCCCAATTTACAGCAATTCAGGTTGTAATCTGCCTTCCTGTTTTTGTTTCCAAAGTGAATAACCTCAACATTTATCAAATTATACGGCATCTGCCATTGATTAGCCCACTCACCCACCCTGTCCAGGTCATTCTGAAGGAGCTCTGCATCCTCGTCGCAGTTCACTCTCCCACCCAACTTGGTATCATCTGAAAACTTTTTGTTTCCTCATCCAAATCATTAATATATATTGTGAATAGGTGGGGTCCCAGTGCCGGTAACTGTGGCACTCCACTAGTTACTGCCTGCCAATTTGAAAAGCAATGATCCCTGATCACAATATTTGCCGAACGCAGTGTTATGTTGGGTGAGGCTCTGAGAGTTTTTGTATAGGTTCAGCCCAGCTCTGGGCCTCTGTGGGTCTCAATGCGCAGTAATACACACCGGCATCTGCCAGCTCTGTTTTAGACATTTTCAGCGGAACGGTGCGGATTTTATCATTGAGCTCCGCTGATAAACGGTCCCCTGGGAATCTCTCTGTGTTCCCAGTATATTTGCTTCTCATCAGTAGATACTCCATGGATCCGCTGGGATACTGATGGTACCAGAATAGGTAATAATTGTCAATGCTTGCAGTTGTATAATTACAGAAAAACTGAACATCATCTCCTTTACTCACTGTGACTGCAGCCGACATCTGTGAAACTGAACCTCCTCCACATTGTCCTGTAAGAGCCAAGAGTAATGCTAAATTAAACGATGTAAGTTCACTTCGTTTAATGGCCGGATTCGGCCCGTCACCCTGGCCAATAATCTGAAAAATGAATCACAGCATCTAAACAGAAATATATTTCCCGCAACACGCAGGTTGTAGCGGTTAAATGACACTCCGTTAAATGAACACCTTCGAAGGAGACCAGATCCTCGCCTTCGCTTTACGTTATTTGATGGGAAAACTGAACTGTCCGTGGGTTTATAGATCTCGGGTTTTTCAAAGCTTTTATCCAGAGTTTATCGAGTTTGTCAAAGTCCCTCACCGGCTCCAGTGGGGCCTGCAATCCCACTTTAACTCTTCGCTCTCATTCAGCTGAGGTATTTTGCCTCCTCCCTTGGTGAGACAAAATGGATTCTAATTGATATTAGAATCAATATATATTTTACCAATGTGCTAATCTAACTGCGCAATAGAATGCAGTGAATGGTAAATATGTAAAACACAGAGTTTGTAACTTGCGAACCGACCGGTTAATAGAGCTGCAGCTGTGAGGAATAAGCTCAGAGTCACAGGAGACATGTTTGCAGAGGGGCCGAGGCGGATGTGAGCAGAGAGGGTTGAAGTTAACATTTTAATTGTCAAGAGCTGGTAAGAAGTTGAGTTACATCCGGGCCATTGTTGATTGGTTCATTGCTGACAACGTCATTCATTGACATCCAGACTTCGAATGCCATTGTTTTCAAATGACCCAATCAGCGCACGGCTCCTTTGGGTCTCAGCGCCGGGAGAAAGAAACTAAGTGAGTTTGTTCACCTCTCGGGGACCTGGACAGGGATGAGACCCAAACTTGTCCAGTTAATCTCTTCAACCTGTAAGGCGGAGTGAGAACAGGAAATCGGTTAATTTTTAACTGTTCTCTTCCTTTAATTCCTTTATAGTCTTTCTTATCCGCCTCCTACTCTTTCCCCTTTCCATTTCTTTTCTACTCCTTTGCTTCCCTTTCCCCCCGTTTTCTCAATTTTACCTCTTTTCCATCCATCTCCCCCCTCCCTCCTTATCTTCATCTGTCACAGCTTACCCTCTGATTTCAGTTTCTCTGTCGTTTGGCCACTCACACCTCCTATTCTCTCTTCGGACTGCCATTTGCAGCATTTCCCTTTGTTTTTGTGGCTATGACTCATATTTCATTCCCTCACCAAAAAGTATTAACATCTCCCACTTCTCATGCCTTTTCGCTTTGACAAAGGGTCATCAGGACTCGAAACGTCAGCTCTTTTCTCTCCTTATAGGTGGTGCCAAAGCAGCTGAGATCTTCCAGCATTTTTCTTTTGGTTTCAGATTCAAGCATCCGCAGTAATTTGCTTTTATTTTAAATTAGTTAATGTTGTTCCTGAATCATAGCCGGAGCCCAAATTAAAAGAGCTGATCTCGAACTGTGAAAACTCACCGTAGCTGATGCAAGAGGCCACTGAGTCCTGAGAGAATTGAATACAACAATGTGGTAAATAGCCAAACAGCATCTTTTAAATGGGATGAATGGAGGGCTAGAATTGGCTATTTAATAGATTTACGCAGAATGAGAGTGGGTGGACTCCGCATGTAGACCCTGACCTTAGGATCTCGATCACTTGCAATATTCGCAGCATACTTATACAAAAAAAATCGTGTTCACGGTAAAGGGTTGGTTCGTCCAAACTATGTTTCTGCATTTGTTCCTTCAATCAAATTTTCTTCAGTAAAGACACGCGCTCCGATAATGAACTTAATGCAATGTCCTTCTGTCCTCTCCTGGTGGCAAAAAAGGACTACAATATGCAACTTTAAAACAACCTGTTTCATTTCTGGAAGCAAGATTGATTCCAACAACTGCTGATCATTCTCCTCAGTATGAAGTATATTTTTAATTTCTCTTCTTTTTGATTGCGCCTGGTGGTATTCACATCTGAGAAAGTACCTGCACCAGTGTTCAACTGGTTTCCAACACTGTGAGATTTGGACGCAGGACGAAACGGCAGCTTTGCTTAGTTGCAGCCTAAAGTTGGTTAACATAATGATTTTTTTAAAATGTCGGGTTGCGCAGAAATCGGTTTTGGCAAACTGCTTGATCATCACCATCAATTGGGTATTTTGTCAGAATTAACACTGGCTATGTTTCATGATGTTAGATCCAGTTTCCACTATTCCCCCCAACCCGCATCTTGTATTAGAAATAGATTTTATGTCATCCATTCTACTTCTACCTGAACTCCTGAAGATAGAGGTGGAGTGACACAATGATCCGCTCTAAAAGGATTGTTGGAACATCGGATGATCAATGAGTTGCAACAATGAAAATCGGATTTAATACCACCAGGCGCAATCAAAAAGAAGAGAAATTGAAAATATACTTCATACTGAGGAGAATGTATGATCAGCAGTTGTTGGAATCAATCTTGATTCCAAAAATGAAACAGGTTGTTTTCAAGTTGTATATTGTAGTGCTTTTTTCCACCAGGAGAGGGCAGAAAGGCACTGCATTAAGTTCATTATCGGAGCGCGTGTTTTTATTGAAGAAATTTTGATTGAAGGAACAAATCCAGAAACATAGTGTTAACACTGATAACAAACTTATTATTTTTTGAAATATTCTTATGAATTGTCAATGTTGCCACTCCTGTAGTTATGTAACATACATTCGATGGCTAGACCAGTTCCCATTGCACAAGTTCCCAAATTATCGAACGATATTTTAGGACTAACATCAGGACCTTCTTCTTGTCAGACCGGGACTGGTCACAGTGTGGAATGAAACTTCAGAAAGAACGAGAGAGCAAAATGCACTACAATCGTTGGATCGTAGAACAGAAGGAAAGTTGTAAGCTCTCCCGCAATAAAAGAGCCATAACAAGAAGGAGGAAACAGCTGTTCTCATTTATAACTATCTTGTGAACTGCAACTTGTCGAAGATCCAAGTGAAGAATTGCACCCTGGAATTACCAGTATTCACCAGTAGAGAGCAGTGTGTCGCGTGAGAAATATTTAATCTGAGCGTGTCAGGTGTGTTCTCAGAGGCTGTGTGGGCCTGTGTCAGTGTGAAACGCTCAGTATGGGTGGCTAAAGTAGAACCCGCCTAATGTTGTCAGTTCAACATAAACACGGCACTGAACTGAACCCGAAGAAAATACTTGGTTCCGGGTTAATTTTCATCTCCTGGTTCAAAGCTGATCTCGGTGTTGTGTGTGAACTGAGAATGGTCAGGATTTGCATCGACGTTTTGTTGTTTTTCACTCTGATCTGCACGGGGATGACCGGAGAAGCTGAGTTGCTGCAGCTCCCTCCACGGATGGTTATCAGTGAAGCGAGAAATATATCCATGAACTGCACTATTTCCATTACGTTTGACACCGTGCGTTGGTATAAACAGCTCCCGAATCAGTCGCCCCAGCATCTGGTGATGGCCACAAGCGGAACCGATCAACACGGGAGGATCACTGCTTCGATCGGAGAAGGCAACAAACTCAGCATCCTGACTGTGAGAGACGTACAGGTTTCAGACACTGCCATCTATTTCTGCACCATGAGGCACACTGTAATAAACACAGGCAGGTCCCGTACCAAAACCTGCACCGTTTTCAAAAACCGCTCCGCAGAAATATCAGTGTTTCAACAAGCGCGGTATTAAATTCCAATGGTAAGGGGGGTGAGAGCAAAACATTTCTTGAATCCGAAAATTTTAAAAAGCTTAAAATGAAGAGAGTTGGGAATGTATTCAAAGAAAATGGAAGAGGTTACATGCAAATCAGAATGAAAGAAAGACAAAGCGAAAAAGTGCAGTAAGAATACGTAAAGAGCTCAAAAAATCCGGAAGCAATGCAAAGAAGAAAGTCAAAAATAGCGACTGTGATGTGATGCATTTTGGCAGGAAAGGAGCGTATTAAATAAAAGGTGCGAGATTGCAGAAGTCTGAGATTCAAAGGGATTTGCCTGTCCTCGTGCGTGAATCACAAATGTTCTCTTACAGGTACAGCAAGAAATGAGAATATTGTCGTTCAGCTCAGTTGCTGGATATCTGGTTAGTGATGCAAAGCATCAATATCTGTACCCGGTGAGGTCATTCATGAAGCTGCCGCCATCTCAACCTCGACCGCTCTCCTGAGGCGATGTGCGATCCTCAGGTTAAATCGCCTCCAGCCTCTGCGGCTATGGCGACTTTGCCTTTATTGCCACCGTCTCACGGCGTGAGAGCGCCCTCTGCTGAGCACTAACTGGAACACTTACTCTGGGGCTTTTGTATCAGATCCGCTATCGCAGTGTGGGGTTTAAGTCACATAAATATACCTCACGGTCAGTCATCAGCGTGTTGCCGATCATTAACTCGGTAATCTTGACAGTTTTATTTAATGAAGCTGGAAGCGGTCGCTGATGTCGGTGTGTTTGTACAGTTTCCCTCCCATAATACGAAGCATGTCGTGTGGAGGCTGCCCGGGGCTCTGACTATAACCAGTACACATAAGGGTTAGAAGTGCTCGTCTTCATGTTGCAGGTAACTGTGACATTACTTTCCTCTTCAGTTGTTATTTTGGCATCCGACTGCTGCACCGTGTCTTGGTGACACCATTCTAACATAAAATAAGGGCAAACATAAAAGTAATGTTTAAATAAAAGTAATTTTATGCCTAGTCCCAGTGGGACTAGGCATAAAATGGTTCGGCACAGACAAGAAGGGCCAAAAGGCCTGTTTCTGAGCTGTAATTTTCTATGGTTCTAATCAGTACGAGCCGAATATTCCTCAACAAAATCGTCATCAGAACGATCATTATTATTTGTCAGCAATAACATTTGGTTTTGCGGAAAGGAAATACATAAACACGTCGAAGATAGGAGCAGGAGTAGTCCATTCAGCCCTTGGATCCTGCCCAGCCATTCATTTTGATCAATGTTTGATCATACAACTCAATAACCGGATCCCATTTGCCCCATATCCTTTGATCCCCTTTGCGCCAAGAGCTACTTACTGAGCAGTGAGATAATGATGAGGATCGGAATGAGATAGTTTACCATGATCCTTCCTGAGTCTGTAACTCTGCAGTGAAAGAAATCCTCTGTCAGAGACAGAAATACAGTTGCCCGTCCCACTGCATTGCTCATCCAACCAATGAGAGGAGTGCAGCAATCTGCCCAATCACACAATCGGGTCAGAGTGAGAGCAGCAAACGGGCGCGGATACGGAGTGAAGTGTGCGATGACTCTCAGCTGCACTCGGAGCGAATGGAGCGGAAATAGCGATGGTTAAATCTACAGAAGTCTCTGACCATTCTGCACCTGCTCACTGTTCAAGTCTCTAACAATAAATAGAGCGACTGGGACATGAAGCAACGAGAATCATAGACTTTTTGAGCAGCGAATGAAGCCATTCGTCCTATCTATGTCTCTTTGGAAGAGTTCTCCAAATCATCATTCATCCCTGCAATTGACAGGATTCTTTGTTCAAAGAACAAAGAACAGTACAGCACAGGAAACAGGCCCTTCGGCCCTCCAAACCTGTGCCGCTCCTTGGTCCAACTAGACCAATCGTTTGTATCCCTCCATTCCCAGGCTGCTCATGTGACTATCCAGGTAAGTCTTAAACGATGTCAGCGTGCCTGCCTCCACCACCCTACTTGGCAGCGCATTCCAGGCCCCCACCACCCTCTGTGTAAAAAACGTCCCTCTGATGTCTGAGTTATACTTCGCCCCTCTCAGCTTGAGCCCGTGACCCCTCGTGATCGTCACCTCCGACCTGGGAAAAAGCTTCCCACTGTTCACCCTATCTATACCCTTCATAATCTTGTATACCCCTATTAGATCTCCCCTCATTCTCCGTCTTTCCAAGGAGAACAACCCCAGTCTACCCAATCTCTCCTCATAGCTAAGACCCTCCATACCAGGCAACATCCTGGTAAACCTTCTCTGCACTCTCTCCAACGCCTCCACGTCCTTCTGGTAGTGCGGCGACCAGAACTGGACGCAGTACTCCAAATGCGGCCTAACCAGCGTTCTATACAGCTGCATCATCAGACTCCAGCTTTTATACTCTATACCCCGTCCTATAAAGGCAAGCATACCATATGCCTTCTTCACCACCTTCTCCACCTGTGTTGCCAACTTCAAGGATTTGTGGACTTGCACACCTAGGTCCCTCTGTGTTTCTATACTCCTGATGACTCTGCCATTTATTGTATAACTCCTCCCTACATTATTTCTTCCAAAATGCATCACTTCGCATTTATCCGGATTAAATTCCATCTGCCACCTCTCTGCCCAATTTTCCAGCCTATCTATATCCTGCTGTATTGCCCGACAATGCTCTTCGCTATCCGCAATTCCAGCCATCTTCGTGTCATCCGCAAACTTGCTGATTACACCAGTTACACCTTCTTCCAAATCATTTATATATATCACAAATAGCAAAGGTCCTAGTACAGAGCCCTGCGGAACACCACTGGTCACAGACCTCCAGCCGGAAAAAGACCCTTCGACCACTACCCTCTGTCTCCTATGGCCAAGCCAGTTCTCCACCCATCTAGCCACTTCTCCTTGTATCCCATGAGCCTTAACCTTCTTAACCAACCTGCCATGTGGGACTTTGTCAAATGCCTTACTGAAATCCATATAGACGACATCCACGGCCCTTCCTTCATCAACCGTTTTTGTCACTTCCTCAAAAAACTCCACCAAATTTGTAAGGCACGACCTCCCTCTTACAAAACCATGCTGTCTGTCACTAATGAGATTGTTCTGTTCTAAATGCACATACATCCTGTCTCTGAGAATCCTCTCCAACAACTTCCCTACCACGGACGTCAAGCTCACCGGCCTATAATTTCCTGGGTTATCCCTGCTACCCTTCTTAAACAACGGGACCACATTCGCTATCCTCCAATCCTCAGGGACCTCACCCGTGTCCAAAGAAGCGACAAAGATTTCCGTCAGAGGCCCAGCAATTTCACCTCGCGTCTCCCTGAGCAGTCGAGGATAGATGCCATCAGGCCCTGGGGCTTTGTCGGTTTTAATGTTCCCTAAAAAACCTAACACTTCCTCTCTTGTAATGGAGGTTTTCTCTAACGGGTCAACACCTCCCTCCGAGACACTCCCGGTTAACACGCCCCTCTCCTTCGTGAATACCGATGCAAAGTATTCATTTAGGATCTCCCCTATTCCCTTGGGTTCGAAGCATAATTCCCCTCCTTTGTCCCTGAGAGGTCCGATTTTCTCCCTGACAACTCTTTTGTTCCTAACGTATGAATAGAATGCCTTAGGATTCTCCTTAATCCTGCCTGCCAAGAACATCTCGTGACCTCTTTTTGCCCTTCTAACTCCCCGTTTGAGATCTTTCCTACTCTCTCTGTATCCCTCCAGAGCTCCATCTGTTTTCAGTTGCCTGGACTTAACGTACGCCTCCCTTTTCATTTTAATCAGATCCTCAATTTCCCTGGTTATCCACGGCTCTCGAATCCTACCTTTCCTATCTTTCCTTTTTACAGGCACATGCCTATCCTGCAGCCTTATCAATAGTTCCTTAGAAGACTCCCACATGCCAGACGCGGACTTACCCTCGAACATCCTCTCCCAATCAACATCCACCAATTCCTGCCTAATCCGGCTATAGTCAGCCTTCCCCCAATTTAGCACCCTGCCCGTAGGACAGCACTCATCCTTGTCCATTACTATCCTAAAGTTAACAGAGTTGTGGTCACTATTTGCCACATGTTCCCCTACCGAAACTTTGACGACCTGACCGGGCTCATTTCCCAGAACTAGGTCCAGTATAGCCCCCTCTCTGGTCGGGCTATCTACATACTGTTCCAAAGAACCTTCCAGTACGCATTTTACAAATTCCTCCCCGTCCGGTCCCCCAGCTCTAAGCACTTTCCAGTCTGTGCCAGGGATATTAAAGTCCCCCACTACAACAACCCTATGTTTTCTGCACCTATCCAGAATCTCCTGACATATCCTTTCCTCCACTTCCCGTGAGCTGTTGGGTGGTCTCATAGAATCATAGAAACCCTACAGTGCAGAAAGAGGCCATTTGGCCCATCGAGTCTGCACCGACCACAATCTCACCCAAGCCCTACCCCCATATCTATCCACTAATCCCTCTAACCTACGCATCTCAGGACACTAAGGGCAATTTTACCATGGCCAATCAACCTAACCCGCACATCTTTGGACTGTGGGAGGAAACCGGAGCACCCGGAGGAAACCCACGCAGACACGAGGAGAATGTGCAAACTCCACACAGACAGTGACCCAAGCCGGGAATTGAACCCAGGTCCCTGGAGCTGTGAAGCAGCAGTGCTAACCACTGTGCTACCGTGCCGCCTGTTACATATAATTTCCTTCTAAGTATTTATGTTTAATATTCTGCCACCATTTTAGGCAGTGTGTTTCCAGCTTTGAACAACTGGCAGTGCAACAAGTGAACACGATCATTCAATGCCTTTCCTTCTCTTACACTGGCGTATTTGGATTAGCGAATATTCTACTGATTGAAACAGTTTTGCGTTATCTATTGCTCACTGCTTCCTGTCCTGGACACAGAGACCATAACAAATAGGAGCTGCAGTCGGCCATTTGGCCCATCGAGCCTTTTAAACTATTCAGGGAGATAATTCGTTCATCTACCTCAGCATTATTCTCCCCACACTAAACGCATATCCCTTGATATCCTCAATATCTAGAAACCAATCAATCGCCCTCTTGAAAATAGTTGATGACTGAGGTTTCACTGTCCTCAGGGGTTGAGAATTCCAAAGCTTTACCACATCCTTGTCTGTTCCCCATAATCCTTGACACCCTTGTCAGTCAAAGATCTGTCTAACTGGAATATATTCAATGATCCTCAGCCTCCACTGGTCCCTTTGGAAGAGAAATCCAAAAGACTCACAACCCTCTGAGGAAAGAGATGTCTGGAAATATATAACGTAGCTACAGTTCCATATTACAAGATATTCAGATCCCAAGGAATATGACTCTGTCTAGACGTGACGGTTGAGATTTTTGCCTGTGATTCCTCGTTCAAAATCCTGTGAAATGAGTTTGCAAAAGTCATCACAGTCAGTATAGGATAGAAATTCAGAGCAGACAATTCTAGTTTCTCTGGAACATTCTTTCCTATTTCATTCCCAAAAAGTTGTAAATCTCCATCCATATCTATGGATTCTATTTAAAAATGAAAGTGGATGGGCACTTGATGGAAATAAACTTTCAGGAGAATGAGGATATAGAGTGGGAATGGGACTGGAATGTTATACAGAGAGTGGGCATGGACTCGAGTTACCAAATGGATTCCTTCTGTGCTGTAACAACTTTATGACTGGAAATGTATAACATCGCTGCAGCATTATATTACAATGCAAGAAATAATAATAAATATATTTTATTACAGAAACATAAATAATGTATCTAATCTGTGTACCATATAATAACACGAGACATATCTCTGTCCTATATTCATTTACTGTCCCCTTAAATGTCAGCCATCTCCTGGGGAAAGCTGCCTTTTAATTATGAACATTCGGAAAGAGACCATCCTTGTAGACAGACTGAGTATAAGTCTAACTGAGTCTAACCACTGAGCTATGGAGCCAATCTTTAGCAATTGCGTTGCAATAAATGTATAATAATCCTGGAACAGACTACATTTTCAGATGGAAATAGATATGTCTGAGCGGGAGAGCAGGGAGTTAAAATATGTGGCTTGTAAGGGACCGAATTTGACATGTGCCAGTTACTTCAAACGATCAATGTTTGCCGTGTGCCTGCCGTTATATATTCTTCTTCTGAGTTTATATTTGTTGTTACATCTCTGACTTTTCCACCTCTGATACAATTCATCCAGCTTGAAGATTAACCTTGTTTCTCCCTTCACAGATGATGTGAGGCCTAATTTCATTTAATGAAGAATTAAACAAACAAAATGTTCACCCCGTGAGTGGGAATCAATCCCGGGCACGGGGCCGAATCCTGACCACTAGACCTCCAGAAGAGCTCATAAGAGAGATTTGCAATTAGACCATAATCATCGCTTTTCCCATGGCCGCATTTCAGGTCATTGTCTAAACTTTGCCAGATAGCCACACGGTTATTCTATCATCTTATAAGCAATTACAGCAAATACGTGGCAATCCACCGAACATGCACACCTGGACACTGTGGGAGGAAACTGGACACCCGGCGGAAACTCACACGCACACGGGGAGAATGTGCAAATGCCGCACAATGACTGAAGGCTGGAATTGAAGCCAGGTCCCTGGCGCTGTGAAGCAACCGCGCCGCCCACTATTCCACAATCACTTACACTGACAGCATTGATTACAAGACAAAGATGTCCGTGGAGACATTGGAAACAACGAAGGCTCCCGGTACTGGCAATCTTTCAGCACTTTTACTGAAACGTTGCGCTTTAGAACTTGCCGCGCTCCGAGCCAAGCAGTTTCAGTACAACTGCATCACTGGCTTCCACCTGGCAACCGGCAAATCAAGCCAAACCAATTACCACCAGTTTGCTCTCGGTCATCACGAATGTGACAGAAGGGGTCAACAGACATGGTTTCAATAAGCATTGACTTCGCAGTAACCAGCTAACAGTTAATCAGAGATGTCTGAACGATGCAACAAATAGAAATCTTCTCCCGTCAGCCTTTGTTCACACATGGACAAAAGAGATGTGCTCCAGAGGTGTGGCGAATGTGACTGCCTGTGATATCAAGGCACTTAAAGTGCTTTTCTAAATCGTTCTTCCGTGTTCTTAATGTTGGTGTTCCCGCCTCTAACAACTTTTCAGGCAGTGGTTTCCAGATTGCCATCACCCTCTGACCCTCTCTTAATATCTTTCTTCATACCTTAAATCTCTGCCGCCTGGTTGTTCATCCTTCTACTATGGGGAAACGACTACTCCTATCTGCCAATCCATGTCCCTCAAAATCTTGAACACTCAATCATGTCGGCTCTCAGCATTCTCTGCTCAGGCGAAATCAGCCCCGAGGTATTCCGTCCCTTTTCACAGCTGAAAATCTCCAGCGCCGTGTCCAGAATTAAAACCACCAGTAGCAGCGTTTGGATTGGAGCTCACGTCTCCCCAGAGACTGGAACCTAAATCCCACGGCTTAGACCACTCGGCCCCGCAACCACCAGAAGTGCAAATTATAATCAGGTATTTTATCGGTATTGCTACTTAAATAGCTCAGAGGCAAAGAATTTGGTGTGGCCATTGGGTACTTCGGGTCCGTTCCGTCAATTAATCAGAGAAGTTAACTATGCAACAAAGAGAAATGTTCTCCAATCAGAAACTCAATGAGCTTCAGTGAAGGACCGGTAAGATTTAAACTGTCCTTAACCTCGTCTGGTTCCTAATCTCCCGCCAGAAATGACAATAAAACTTCCTGTTGAATTTGGTCAGGGTCTTCACTTCAATAAGGGCAGGACATGAGGCGAGACCAGGATTTCTGTACTCTGCAGGGAAATAACTGAAATTTGTTTCACGGTTTGGACACGAGCAAAAAATCTTCATATCCTGAACTGTAATCAAAACAGCAGTGAAAGTGTCAAACACTATCCACCAGACCAGCAGGTTACAGCATGTTTTACAATTGGCTTCATCCACGCTCCTTTTGTTATTTTTAACCTCACTAAAAGCACATTCACCCCAAAAGGTTTCTCCTGAAAAATGACATCATCTGCTTCAACACCAGTATGTTCAGCCATTGGTAACATACAACAAACACGCCATTCAATTATTACATTCTTTCCGACAGTTCGAAACCGGACAGCAATATTTCCAAATGCTTTTCAGTACAGAGTCAGGGAAACGTTTCATAATTTGTGTTTTTGCGAAATGTCAACAGATATGCTGAGTATTTCCAGAATTCTTTGATTGCAAAGTCAGCAGTCACTCGGTAAGTGAAGGTCTGTGGTAGAGAGCACGGCAAGATGGGTTAACTGACACAAGGAATGATAGACAAGGCAACATTGAGCAGGCGATGCTGGAGGCCGGATGGTCTCATGGTTCAGAGTCACCGCTTTCATCGCCAGAGCCCAGGCTCAATGACAGGTGACAAATTGTGAAAATACAATTTCGGATGAAAAAAATTGTCTCTTTCTTATTCCTGATCAACTAATCACAATTGCTGTTTCAAAGCAGTGCACCAGGATGAATAACCTCTTCCTGTGCTGTAACTTTATATAATTGTTTCCTTTTCATCCCCACTGCTGCTGCCTTCACGGCAATTCTATCATCCTACAAACAATTGCAGCTATATCCACCTTCTTCACTTGTGTTCAGCTCTTATGGCCTCATGGGACTGAGTAAATTCAGTGCGAAGATTATCACTTATCCTGAGATTTGGACCGAGATCTGGGCGATATTTGTGTCAGTGTAAAAGATAAAGTCCGACCCATTACCACCCAAATATGCTTTGGAACACCATCTCCGTGCTTAGCAGCCTATCGCTCTCCTTTGCTTATTAACACAAATTATTGCTGATGCTAGAATCTGAAACAAAAACAGAAAACGCTGGATAGTCTCAACAGTTCTTATAGCATCAGATGAAAGAGAATAGGGACAAGGTTTCGAGTCCTGATGGCCCACCATCAGAGCTCTGAACCTCCGACAAGGTGATTTCGAAACGTTGGCTCCAATCCCATAGAGTCAAAGAGTCATAGAGTCACACAGATTTACAGCATTGAATCAGGCCTTTTTTAACGACCAAGCTAGTTCCAATTGCCCGCGTTTAGCCCATATTCCTCGATAGCCATCTTACTCATGGAACTCTCTAAATGCATTTTAAAAGACAAAATTGTACCTGCCACTACGACTACATCTGGCAGCTTGTTCCAGACACTCACCACCCTCTGTGTGAAAAAAACTGCTCCTCTGGATCCTTTTATGTCTCTCCCCTCTCACTTTAAACCTATGCCTTCCAGTTTTAGACTCCCCTACCACTGTGAAAATATATTGACTATCTAGCTGATCTATGTCCCTCGTTATTTCATAGATCTCTATAAGATCGTCCCTAAGCCTCCTACTCGCCAGAGCAAAAGTCCCAGTCTATCCAAGCTCTCCTTGTAACTCAAACTATCAAGTCCTGGTAGCATCCGAGTGAATCTTTTCTACACTCTTTCTAGTTTAATAATATCCTTTCTATAATCTCACGGGATCCAGGGTGAGGTATCTGAATGGATTCAAAATTGGCTTCTTGACAGAAGTCAGAGGGTGGTTGTGGAGATTTGTTTTTCAAACTGGAGGCCTGTGACCAGCCGTGTGCCTCAGGGATCAGAGCTGGGCCCACTGTTATTTGTCATTTATATTAATGATTTGGATGAGAATATAGGGGGCATGGTAAGTAAGTTTGCAGATGGCACCAAGATTGGTGGCATAGTGGACAGTGAAGAAATTATCTCCAATTGCAACGGGATCTTGATCAATTGGGCCAATGGACTGACGAATGGCAGATGGACTTTAATTTCGACAAATGTGAAGTGATGCACTTTGGTAGATTGAACCAGAGCAGGACTTACTCAGTTAATGGTGGGGCATTGGTGAGAGTTACAGAACAAAGAGATTTAGGGGTAGATGTTCATAGCTCCTTGAAAGTGCAGTCACAGGTGGACAAAGTGGTGAAGAAGGCATTCGGCATGCTTGGTTTCATCGGTCAGAACATTGATTACAGGCATCGGGACGTCTTGTTGAAGTTATATAAGACATTGGTAAGGCCACACTTAGAATACTGTGTGCAATTCTGGTCACCATATTATAGAAAGGATATTATTAAACTAGAAAGCGTGCAGACAAGATTTACTAGGAAGTTACCAGAACTTGATGGATTGAGTTATAAGGAGAGGCTGAATAGTCTGGGATTTTTCTCTCTGGAGTGTAGGAGGCTGAGTGGTGACCTTATAGACTCCAAACTAGTGAGGGGCACATACAAGGTAGATAGTCAATATCTTTTCCCAAAGTTAGGGGAGTCTAAAACTAGAGGGCATAGGTTTAAGGTGAGAGGGAAGAGATACAAAAGTGCCCAGAGGGACAATTTTTTCACACAGAGGGTGGTGAGAGTCTGGAACAAGCTGCCAGAGGTAATAGTAGAGGCGGGTACAACTTCGTCTTTTGAAAAGCATTTAGAAAGTTAAATGGGGTACGATCGGTATAGAAGGATATGGGCCAAATGTGAGAAATTGGGATTAGCTTAAGGGTTTTAAAAAAAACGGCGGCATGGACAAGTTGGGCCGAAGGGCCTGTTTCCATGCTGTAAACGTCTATGACGCTATGACTCTATAATAGGGTGGCCAGAACTGTACACAGTATTCCAAGTGTGTCCTTATCAATGTCTTTTACAACTTCACCAAGACGTCCCAATTCTTGTATTCAATGTTATGACCAATGAAACCAAGCATTCCGAATGCCTTTTCATCTCCCTGTCCACCTGTGACTCCACTTTCAATGAGCTATGAACATGTACCCCGAGATCCCTTTGTTCTTTAACTCTCGCCAATGCTCTACCATTAACTGAGTAAGTCCTGCACTTGATCGATCTACCAGAATGCATCATTTCGCATTTCGTTAAATTAAACTCCATCTGCCATTCGCCAGCCCACTGTCTGAATTGATCAGGATCCCGCTGCAATCCGAGATAACCTTCTACACTTTCCACCGTGCCACCAATCTTGGTGTCATCTGTAAAGTTACTAACCATGCCTCCGAAATTTTCATCCAAATCATTAACACAAATGACAAATGAAAATGGACCCAACTGCGATCCCTGAAGCACACTGCTGCTCACAGGCTTGAAAACCAACCCTCTACCAGCACCCTCCGTGTTCTGCATCAAGGCAATTTTGTATCCATTTGGCTACTTCACCCTGGATCCCGTGAGTTTTAATCCCATGCAACAACTTACCATGCGGTACGTTGTCAAAGGCCTTGCTAAAGTTCATGTAGACAACATCGACTGCACTGCCCTCATCTACCTTCTTGGTTACCCCTTCAAAAAACTCAATCAAATTTGTGAGACATGAATTTCCACTCACAAAGCGATGCTGACTGTCCCTAATCAGTCCTTGCCACTCCAAAAGCCCTTAGACCCTGTCTCTCAGAATACATTTGAGCAACTTAGTTAGCAGAGGCGATGGCCTCGTGGTCTCATCCTTTAACTATTAATCTAGAAATTCAGCTACTTTTTGGGGACCGGGGTTCGAATTCCACCATGGCAGATGGTGGAATTTGAATTCAATAAAAAAATATTTTGAATTAATAACCTACCGATGACCATGAAACCACTGTTGACTGTTAGGAAAACCTATCTGGTTCACTAATGTTCTTTAGGGAAGGAAATCTGCTCCATCGCACAGTCTGGCCTATATGTGACATCAGAACCACAGCAATGTGTTTTCCTCTCAACTACCTTTGGGCAACTGGGGATCGGCAATAAATGCTGGCCAGCCAGTGACACCCATGTCCCACAAACGCATGTAAAAACTACAGGTGTGAGCTCACTGGCCCGTAATTCCCAGGCTTTTCCGTGCAGCCCTTTTCAAACAAAGGCACAACATTTGCCACCCTCCAGTCTTCGGGCACCTCACCTGTGACTATCGATGATTCAACTATCTCTGCTAGGGGACCTGCAATTTTCTCTCTAGCCTCCTACAACGTCCTAGGATACACTGCAGCAGGTCCCGGGGATTTATCCAACGGGATACGCTTTAAGACTTCCAGCACCTGTTCTCTGTAATATGTAAACTCCTCAAAACATTATTTATTTCCCTAATTTCCGGAACATCCATGTCCTTCTGATGGTCTCTCTGCAAAAATGCCCTCAGACGTGCTGAGATATGCGAGCCCACTTCTGGTCTCCCTCATCATTCGGAACATTCTTTCTGAAACTACCCTGTCTCAGCCTGTTAGAATTTTGTCAGTTGCTATGAGTCCTCCCTGAGTCTTCTAAATTAGAGTGAATGGCATGCTAACTGACCTCCTCATACGACAGACCTGCCATCCCAGATATAAGCCTGGTAAACTTTCGCTGTACTCCCTGCAGGACAATGAAATCCTTCCAAAGATAATGATACCAAAACTGCACACAATACTCCCGATGTGGTCTCACCAACATCCGATACAATTGCAGTAATGGATGAAGAGGCTTGAAAGGCTGAATGGCCTGCCCTTGTCCTTATTCCTTACGGCCTCATGTTTTGGAACTCTCTTTCTCAATAAGCAGTGGCAGCAGAGAGTTCATTATTTTAAAGGTAGATGTGGATGTTTTTGCTGTGTCATACGTGATTGGTGATCAGGTGCAGGTGGAGTGCAAATTTGATGTTAGAATTAAGTTTTGAAACGGAGGAGCGGGCTCCATGGGCTTAATCGCCTACGTATCTTCCTCTTTTGACTGTTCATACGACGATCTGAGAGGCAAAACTTTGCTCATCATTGTCTTTAATGAGCGGCCCCTTACTTTAGATTCTCACCGAAGTGGAAACATTCTGTGCACATCCACAATGTCAACATCCCTCAAGATTTTAAACTCTTCCATTAAGTCGCCTCTTACTATTCACACTTCCAGTGTGTACATGTCTACTCTGTCCAACCATCTCCATGAGACAACCCGCTCATTACTGGAAATCGTTTAGTAAACCTTCTCTGGACTGTCTCAAAGACATTTACATTTCCCTTTTTATATCGATAGCCAAAGGTATACACATTATTTCTAATATGGGCTCACCATCTGAAGGTTTTGAACATGCAAGGCCACGGAGCAGTTGATAGAATGTGGGATTAGACGGAGCCACTAATTCCATTTGTCTCTGTTGTATCCGGAGATGCATGATGGGCTGAATGGCCCGTTTCTGTACCATTACCTTTCTATTCTTCTGTATATCACCAGAGTTTTGTGCAACTGAATGGGTATGTCTAAATAATATTGGGTATAATTCAGGTTAAATATGTCATTTTTTGTCAGGTTTACAAATAGGCTGGACTGATGATTGTTTTAACTCCGACCAAAAATAACAGAAGGAATTAAATATTACCAGGTAGAGTGAATTGAAAGTGCAATATATTTTGAGAAGGCAGCACGTACAAATCGAAGGAATTGCTTCCACACAGGCTGAAAGGAGCAAGTCGTGAGGAAGAAGATGTAAGTTTGAGTGAGGGACACAGGACACATCCTCACTTATCACCAGTAATACAGGAAATGTTACGTGTGTTTCGGAAAGCAGGTTGGACACGTCATTTGCCTCTCCCTCCGATTAATCTCCATAAAATAATATTTGTGAACAATACCAGGGTAAATGATTATTTTTATCGGATTAAGACCTGTTTCTTGCTGAATACCAGCAGTGCAATATTTCCAATCATCCTACTTCCGGCATCTCACTTGTATCAGCGGAAGGATCAACATTATTCCCCGAATCTGCAGCTATTTCACGATGACAACTTCATTGAAATTCTGAAATTCTAGATGACATTATGTGATAGAAATATTCCTAACTGTTTTAATTCACTTCAGTTCAGTAACATAGTGTTAACCAATAATCCCAGCTTTCACCACTCCTTGGACCAATGTGTTTGTCTTCAATCAGATAATTTACTGTGATTGCAAAAGGCTTTCAAGAAACATGTAATTTGCAATAAAAGCTGAATTCATGTTGTTTGTTCAGCGATTGTGATTAATGTCAGTAGGTACAGAGTTTAATTGTTTCACCGGGGACTTTCCTCGGTCTATAAATAGGCAATGTTTTTATCGTGCACACCACTGTTAAAAATGAGAGTGGCCTCCAGCACAACCAGAGATCATTGAAGCTCAGAGTCGGTAAACTATGTTCTGGGTTGTTCCACTTGAGTTTCGTATAATTTGGGTACTTCACGATATCCAAAGTACTTACTACCCACTCCTCGCTGCAGTTGGTGTGACTGGTGAGTCTAATTTCACTCCGGTTATTGCCCGTGTCCATGAAAAGCACTTAATAATATTATTATTTGCAAACGTTATGTTCCTTATGTGCTAATGCAGTTGGAAGATTTCTCTCTCCTCCCGGCAGCCATTCTCCCTACTCGCGCCTGGTGGTTGCACTCTATTTCCTTCCCTTCCCCCTCTCTGCCAACATCCCCCCCACCCCATCTCCTTGATCACCCCATTCGTTCCCCATCTCCGCCGGCTTCTTTGCTGCCTTGGAGATCAGATCTGTTGGTGAATCTGGTTTCTTGCTACATCAGTGCGGTGCTTTATGACTGTACACCCTGTCTCAGCAGAACAGATGAATCAATTTTATTCTTCGGCTGATTCTGTAAAAATGCTGCAGCTGTTCCATAGAATCCTGACAGACCACTGCTCCTGTTTTCAGTCTGAAATGTGAGTTAATTGTGTCTCTCTTCCTTACAGTGAACTTAATAACGATTCTTATACTGTCTCGAGGAAAATGTGGACTTTCCAAATGTGTCACACGTTACCTAATCTCCATGTCAGCGGCAGATCTGCTGGTCGTCATCATTGATCTCATGTTGAGGCAAATTCCTATCATTTTTAGTGATCAATTTCTATTCGTCTATAATATTAAAGTGTGTAATATCCATGCCGTCCTGCTTTATGCTGTCACTGATTGTTCTGTTTGGTTTACTGTCACGTTCACCTTTGATCGATTCGTGGCCATTACCTGGCAGAAGCTGAAAATAAAATACTGCACCGAGAAAACGGCAGCTGTGGTTCTCGGAACAGTGAGTGTGCTGTTCAGTGTAAAGAACACTTTCTGGTACTTCATGTGTGAGGATACATATTTGTTTGCAAATTCTCCCTATTTTTGTTCTGTACTTTCAGGTGTCAGGAATTCACCAATATGGGGAGCAGTTGAAAATCTACATTATATTTTAACACCGTTTGTTCCTTTTTTGTTGATTCTGCTGCTCAATGTTTTAACCGTTAAACATATTCTAATGTCGAGCAAAATCCGCAAGAGATTTCGGAGCCCCACGAGTGGCGAGATTGCAACTGACCCAGAGATAGAGAAGCGAAGGAAATCTATCATCTTACTGTTTTCTCTATCTGCAAATTTTATCCTGTTATGGTCAGTGTACCTGTTCAGTTCTTTTTGTCTACGATTGTATGATTTACGTGTAATCATTTTCGACATACCTGGGTGTGTAATCGGACTGGGATTTATGCTTCAACTCCTGAGTTGCTGCACCAACACATGCATTTATGCAGTGACCCAGACACAATTCAGAAAGGATCTGAAGAAGCTGGTGAAATTTCCATTTACTCGGATTGTGAAGTTAATTAAAGAGTGAGCAGATATTCCACCATCACAGCATGTTTGTCTGGGGTCTGCACAGATTAAGTGATGAACAGGAATTAGAGAAATAGTAAAAATGAAATTATTTGGCACCTGATGAATTACTCCGGATTTGAACCATTTAAATGTTCTGATGTATCATGAGCTGGGCACATTGAACTCCAGTGTAGAGTGTCCTCCTTTTTACCTGGGAGGGATGTTATTGACTGCAGCATTTTCCTTCAGCTGCAACATACCTCCTCCCCCCCCCCCCATGAAAAGAGCTGTCATTCCATCCTTCAAGCACAGCCCTACCCTCAGCCCATCGGCATTATCACCTGCACCATCCCACCCCCACTCCCACCCACAGCACCACCCCGCACCGCCCCCCCCCCCCCCCCCCACCACCACCAACAGCCTTCAGCGCCACACCCATCCCCAATAGTGAACGCTGTGGATTGGATGAGGAATGAATCAGAGTGGATGAGGACACTTTTCTGGGTTCGATTCAAGCATCTATGTATTCTAATTCCATTTTCTAGCACTTGACCCGTAGTCTTGTATATTATGGCATTTCAAGTGCTCATCTAAATACTTCTTAAATGATGTGATGGTTCCCATCTCTATCTCCCTATCAGCCAGTGAGTTCCAAATTTCCACCACCTTCAGGATGAAAATGTTTTCCTAACATCTGCTCTAAAACTCATGCCCCTTAAAATCAATTCATGCCCCTTGGTTATTGATCCACCTGCTAAGGGGGAAAGTTCTTCCTCTCCGCCCTATTTGTGCCATTCATAATTTTATACACTCCAATCGAAGACATTTATTTGTTTAATGTTGTCACAAAGAACATAGCATGTATTAATGCTGCAATTAAGTTGTTGTGAAAATCCCCTAGTCGCCATACTCCGACGCCTGTCGCTAAACTGAGGGATAATTTAGCATGGTCAAAGCACCTAACCAGCTTGTCTTTCGGACTGTGTTCGGAAACCAGAGCACCCGGAGGAAACTCAAACAGACATGGGGAAAACGTGCAGACACCACACAAACAGTGACCCAAGCTAGCAATCCAACCTGCGTCCCTGGCGCTGTGAGGTATCAGTACTAACCACTGTGCCATTGTACCTCCAATCAGGTTCCCCCCCCCCCCCCAGGCTTTTCTGCTGTAATGAAAATAACTCCAGCCTATGCAACCTCTCTTCATGGCCGAAACGATCCAGGCCAGGCAGCATCCTGGTGAAGTTCCTCTGCACCTTCTGTAGTGCAATCACGTCCATCCTATTGTGTTACGTCCAGAACTGCACACAGTAATCCATCTGTGGCCTCAGAAGTGTTTTATTTTGCTTCATCATAACATCCCTATTCTTGCATTCAATCTCATTCTCTTCCTTCCAGAATGATTATAAGGTTACTCTTGTCCCCACTTTTCACATCACCAGCGTCTGCATTCACTGAATAATCCTCCACTATTTCCAGCAATTCGAGCATGATGCCATGACAAGAAGAATGCGTTTAGAAGAATGGTGGGTGATCTCATTGCGGAATGTAAGATGCTAACGGGGATTGACAGAGTGGACATAGAGAGGATATTTCCACGTGTGGGGCAATCTAGAACGAGAAGTCATGGCTAAAGGGACAGCAGATTTAGAACAGATGAAGATAAAATTATTTTCTTAAAAGGTTGATAATCTGTGGAATTCTGTATCCCAGAGTGCTGTAAATGGTAGGTCATTGAGTACATTTAACGCGGATATCGACATTCTTAAAATAAACCTTTTCACAAAATTGATCTCTGTTGGTTTTACATCCCAGAGGACGTCCTCACTTCATATCACTCACTCAGAATTTTCATCCATTTCTTTCTCCATTATCTCTTTATTTCTCTTCCCTTTGACTGCATCCAGAATCTTCACCTCCCCAATCCTTATGGTAGTGATGATAGGAGGGGAACATTGTTATTACCGTGGGCGGTAGTGGCACAGTGGTTAGCATTGCTGCCTCACAGCGCCACGGACCTGTGTTCGATTCCCGTTTTGGGTCACTGTCTGTGTGAAGTTTGCACGTTCTCCCCTTGTCGACGTGGATTTCTTCCTGGTGCCCCGGTTTCCTCCCACAGACTGAAAGATGTGTTGGTTTGGTGCATTGAACAGAACAGGCGCCAGAGTGTGGCGACTAGGGGAATTTCACAGTAACTTCATTGCAGCGTTAATGTAAGCCTTATTTTTCACTAATAGATAAACTTCAACTTTTAAAAATAAATAATCTAATTTCTAATTATCAAATCAACTCATGATCACCGAGTCCGTGGGCTGAACACACATCCCCATTCTGCTCAAATCCATCAAATAGACAATCCGCTTTCCCTCACCATTTAGTTCATTTACAATGTGTTGTTTATCTATTTCCCATTCTGGTCTTTTCCAATCGCTGAGGACCCAATGTCCGCCGCTATCGACTGCAGGGAATTCTCACCATTATAGAGTAGCGATTTAAATTAGAGCACCCAGAAGAGGTACTGGAAAACCAAAAGCTATTTCACCTCTCTATCCACGCCCGAGAGATTGGAAATGTTATACGGTCATCATTCAGTTTGATTGCATTCCAATTCACTGCAGTGAGATGTTTCCCTCTTTAACAACAGTCCTGATGAGAATCTTGTTTTGTTGACTTCCAGAAACATAGAAAATAGAAGCAGGAGTAGGTCATTTGGCCCTTTGAGCCTGCTCTGCTGTTCAATATGATCATGCCTGATCCCTTATCTCAACACCATTCTCCACTGATCTCCCCAAACTCCTTGATGCTTTCAGAGTCTGAATATATCTCAGAAGGAAATAGATATATTTCTAATGTTTTGGCTTCCACAGCCTTCTGTGCTGGTGAATTCCACAAGTTCACCACTCTCTGCATGAAGATATTTCTCCTCATCTCACTCCTAAATGGCCTACCCCATATCATATTTCATATATTTTAATCATGTTTGATTTCAGGCATTATCAAGACCATCTTAGTTTTGGATAGTCTTTCATAACCTAAAAATAACTCACTAAATTTTCCCTGACTTTTTTTCCTAAATTAACCCAAATTCAAGTAGAAGTATTGTTGTGCAAAATAAATAGTTTTTGACACTGAGGAACCACCTGACTGTTAGTTGTTAGTTTCTTTTTGTTCTGACCATGTGATTATTCCCTTAAACATTCCATTTGGATGTTTGAATCAGCCAATCGTATCAATTTATTTTGTCAATTTCAAGTTGAGGAACAATCTCTTAAGATAAAGCAAATGACTGCGGCTGCTGGAATCTGAAACAAAACAGAAAATGCTGGGATCTCAGCCGGTCTGACAGCATCTGTGGAGAGAATAGAGCCGACATTTCGAGTCTAGATGACCCTTCATCAGAGCTCAACAATTACATCCAGCCTTGTTGACTTTAAATGGTGATTTACATCAGCGACATAAACGCTTGCAATCGGTAATATGAGGCTGACTCTGATTGTCATTATTGCTGTTGTTTCTGTTAGAATGGACCCTCCAAGACAAAGTGGAACAAATGGATCCTGAAATATCGGTTAAAGAGGAAAGTAATGTCACACTAACCTGTACCTTGAAAACAAGCGATTCCAGCCCTAATGTGTACTGGTACAGTTAGCAGCCCGGGAAAGCTCCAGTGTACATGTTTCAGCTTATAGGAGAGAACGTGCAAAGGAACACCGACCTCAATGATCGGTTTTCTTCCAAATTTAATAAAAAGAACACGATTACCGAACTAACGATCAGTAACACACTGATCTACGACAGCGCCGTGTACTTCTGTGCCACGAAGCCCACACTGCTGCAGAGATATAGTGAATGCCGTGCAAAAACCCCAGACTTCCAGTTAGTGCCCAGCAGGGTGCGCTCACACATTATCGCAGGTAATACAGTTTCCACAGAGTGTCGAAAACTCTTAACATTGCAACAAATGACAACACTCAAAAACAGCAACTGGTGTGGTCCCATTGCAGTTATATTTGTCAATGATCGTAACTGACATGTGCAATTGAATTAAGATTGACAAATCGATCTGAGATACATCAACGCCTTCTCTTTGGTTTTCGATGCCTTTCCCTGCCTATTTGTCCCAGACTGTCCTTGTCTGCTGATTTATGGAAATTGTGAACCTTTCCCTTCCCCAACCTTTAACGTAAACATTTAAAGCTTTTTCTGTTACCTCGTACATTCATTGAGAACCTCTCCAATCCAGCTACTCAGCTATTCGGTCCCACTTTCCATCTACATCACTGATGAAGATCCTGCTTTGTATTGGATCATTTACTAACCCTGACCTTCCTGGTGCGAGACTGTTGGTCCGCGGTATGGAATGAACATTCAGCTGCCGCTCCTACAGACAGGCAAATTTATATGATTTCCAATGTGATAGTGTTATTGAGTTCAATTCCTTGCAGATAAATTCTACTTCTCACCACACTGCCTATGGCAGCCACACCCACAGCTTTCCTGTGTGGTTCTCACTTTGACCTGCCTCATCTGTGTTGTTTTATTAGAGATTTTATTGTAGATATTGACCTTTGCTGCTTTTCCCGGTTTGGCACCGATTGGATCAGCAGTCCAATGGCGTGGCAAGCTATACTTCCACTCTGAAAGAGGATTTCACAGGCGGCAAAGTTACAAATTGAGGGAAGATCGTATGGAAATATCACAGACTCTTCATTATTCTATCACTTCTTGTGAAGTACATGTTTCAACTAAAAATTCATCCTCCCCCGCACTGTAGCTGCTATCCCAAACATGATTGATAACAAACTGCTTGACATGTTGCTGTAGGGATGAACATTGTCATTCTCCATGTCAGAACAGACCCATCAACACTCAGGGGACCGGTCGGTTCATGAAATAACTGTTGAAGAGGAAAATAATCCCCTGCCGTGGGATGGCCAACTTCACTTTGTTCCTTCCGTCTCTCCGCCTATGGGGTGAATTGGAGATAAAGGAGCTGTGAGATCATTGGGTGAACTGAAGAACAAAGGAGCTTGAAGCCGATTGGATGTCATCTGATGATGTTTCCAGCAGTGAACCAATCCACAGGGGCCTGGATATGACTCCGCCTCTTTCAACTCTTGACTGAAACAATGACATCTCCCACCCGCTCTGGTCAGATCCGCCGCGAGCTCTCTGCAAACATGTCTCCTGTTACTCGGTATTTATTCCTCACAGCGGCAGCTCTGTTAACCGGTAATTTCACAAGTTGCTCAAGTCTGTGTTACACATCATTACCACACACTATATTCTGTCAGGCAGTTCCTTCAATGCGAGGGGGAGGGGGTCGGTGATGAGGGAACGGATTGATCTCAACATCGAAAAGTTACCCGGATTTCGCTGGTCTCATCACTGAACACTGTTGGGATTGGGCACATTTCCCCCAGGGATTGATAGAGAATGAGTTGGTCTCAGATTCCAGCTCCTCTGATACCAGTGAATCACTTTGGCAAACATCACACTTCAAACAGACCGTGAGCAGTTTCCAGTTACAGGGACTGAAGTCGAGGAACTGATCTCGTTAGAAAGAACAATGTTTATCGTGGAAGTTTTATTGAATCGCCACAAAAACTTCCCAATCCAGCCGCTGAACCTTCTCTCTCAGATTATTTTTGCCGATAACGGGCGAATTCTGGGGGAAACGGAGTCAAGTCACAATGTTTAATTTAATATTTCTTTGGACTTTTCCAGGACATTCCCGAGGAGATTCTGTTTCACAGACAGCGGCTGCAGTCACCGTCACTGAAGGAAATGATGTTAGGTTGCTCTGTAATTACACAAGTACAAGCAGCGACCTTTATCTATTCTGGTACCGTCAGTATCCCAGCGGATCATAAGACCATAAGACCATAAGACATAGGAGCGGAAGTAAGGCCATTCGGCCCATCGAGTCCACTCCACCATTCAATCATGGTTGATTTCAACTCCATTTACCCGCTCTCTCCCCATAGCCCTTAATTCCTCGAGAAATCAAGAATTTATCAATTTCTGTCTTGAAGACGCTCAACGTCTCGGCCTCCACAGCCCTCTGTGGCAATGAATTCCACAGACCCACCACTCTCTGGCTGAAGAAATTTCTCCTCATCTCTGTTCTAAAGTGACTCCCTTTTATTCTAAGGCTGTGCCCCCGCGTCCTAGTCTCCCCTGTTAATGGAAACAATTTCCCTACGTCCATCCTATCTAAGCCGTTCATTATCTTGTAAGTTTCTATCAGATCTCCCCTCAACCTCCTAAACTCCAATGAATATAATCCCACGATCCTCAGACGTTCATCGTATGTCAGGCCTACCATTCCTGGGATCATCCGTGTGAATCTCCGCTGGACCCGCTCCAGTGCCAGTATGTCCTTCCTGAGGTGTGGGGCCCAAAATTGCTCACAGTACTCCAAATGGGGCCTAACCAGTGCTTTATAAAGCCTCAGAAGTACATCCCTGCTTTTGTATTCCAAGCCTCTTGAGATAAATGACAACATTACATTTGCTTTCTTAATTACGGACTCAACCTGCAAGTTTACCTTTAGAGAATCCTGGACTAGGACTCCCAAGTCCCTTTGCACTTTAGCATTATGAATTTTGTCACCGTTTAGAAAATCCATGAAGTATCTTCTGCACACAAATAAATACACCGGGAACACAGGGAGATCCAAAGGGGACCGTTTTTCAGCGGAACTCAATGATACAACCCGCACAGTCCCGCTGAAAGTGTCTAAAACAGAGCTGACAGACTCCGGGGTTTATTACTGCGCACTGAGTCCCACAGAGACACAGAGCTGGGCTGAACCTGCACAAAAACTGCCAAAGCCTCACTCAACACAACAGAGCGTTAGGCAAACATTGTGATCAGAGTGAGTCTGATCTGGAACCTGAAATCGTGTTGTTATCTCAAACTTTTAATTCTAATATATATATATATATGTATTAATAATAAATATATTACCAAACTAAAACAATGGGGGCAGCTTAGGGAATGAACATTTCACTATTTGTACAGTTTGATGTCCCAAAGTGTTTCCCTGTCACTGTGGAAAACACAGCAGCCAATTTGGACTCAGTGTGACATTTCATTCAGTAATATTGTAGTGTTCTCTCTGTTTCAGTAATTGTGATTGGTGAACAGATATCAAACAGGACATTTCTCTGCTCTTCTTGGAAACAGTGACCATGTGATGTGTCACCTCCAACTGAGAGGGAACACGGTGCCCCCGATTGAACAGGTCACCGAGTGGCTGGCAGCTCTGAAGGTGCAGCGTTCCCTGAGCACGGCACTGTCCCCTCGGTAAGTTCCCGGATTCTTATTCCTGCCAGACTGCCTGTGTCCTCTGGAGCGGAAAGAATATCTGAACCGACTGGAGACAGAATCCGGGAAATCCTAGGAAGTGGTGGCCACTCATTAATCCAATCCGGGAAAGAAACGGATTTAAATTTAAAAAATGAAATTAAAAATAAACTTTTCTGGCCGTGGAAATATGAAGACAATGAATTTAATCTCCAGAAAGAAATTTCAGTCGAAAACAGCAGTAAAGATTTTTATTGATGCCTTTTACAGACTTCCGATGTCCAAAAGCACTTTCTAACCCAAGGAAGCTCATTTCCAGTGTCGTGCTGTGGTGATGTTAGAAACTTTATTAACACAGAATACAGTGGGAATGTTTAATTCTCTGTCAGACAGGGTTGCCACACTGATCCTGGAGTAAAGAGATTGCGGAGTCCAGGTATTTGAAGGTTACTTTGAACTCTCTCACACACAAGGACACACGCACACACTCTCCCTCTGTCTCTCGATGCAAAATCTCTGTCAGAGAGTGTGGCAAAACCTGTGCAAAATCTCACTAACTGTCCTGTCTGGAGACAATACACATCTGTTTAACCTGTGCTTAATGCTCCCTCCACTCACATTGTCTGTACCTTTAAGACTTGATTAGCTGTAAAGACTCACATTCCAATCATTATTCATGTAAATTGAGTTTGTGTCTTTGTGCACTGTTTGTGATCAGAACTCCCACCCACCTGACGAAGGGGCAGCGCTCCGAAAGCTCGTGGTTTTTGCTACCAAATAAACCTGTTGAACTTTAACCTGGTGTTGTTAGACTTCTTACTGTGTTTACCCCAGTCCAACGCCGGCATCTCCACATCTTGTCTAGGTCACCAGAGGAACAGATTGCGAAATCATGAGACATATCTTTATGGCGCAATGCATGCAGTTAACCTCCAAATCTACTTCAGAGCAGCGGTAATGCAAGCTCCCAGATGTAGAGATCATGTAGCCAAAAATTACTGTTATATCATCTTCCAGGGCCGTTAACTGAGATTGCGCCAGCAATTCCTAGAACCAAACATTGGATGTGTCAAAGTCTGCTGTAGTTATGAATACTTGGATTGCTCAATAATAATTTCAACACAGACTCACCTCGTTAAAAAGGCTGTATTATCCGACAGTACCACGCACCACTTCCTGAATCAGTCGCTAATCAGCCATGCTAAACTCTCCCTCAGTGTACCCGAACAGGCGCCGGAGTGTGGCAACGAGGGGATTTCCACAGTAACTTCACTGCAGTGTTTATATAAGCTTACTTGCTACACTAATGAATAGACTGAAGCACTGAACTTCTGATCTAACCAATGACAGAAATCGACCAGCGGCAGCAATGTCTCGAAAAGCACAATGGTGTTAGAATGAAAAGCAGCAACCGGAAACTGTGGCCGGGGTCACCGCAGACTCAAAGCTGATGGAAGTGCGGAGTTCTCAGCGGCAGTCGCAGGTGATGGAGAGGAAACAGCGACAGCTGAACCTGCAGCAGTCTGTGACTAGCCTGCATCTGCTGACTGCTCAAGTGACTGAGAAAAAATAGTGACGGACGGGCGCGAATGGATCAGAAACAATTGACTCTCCCTGTGGCTCAATGAAAGATCTTTCCCAATTGCTCTTCTCACCCCGCATTCCACGAGTTGTTTTCCGTTCTCAAGGTCTGGCAATGCCTTTTTGAAATTTACTATTGAATGCTCTTCCTTTATAGTTTGTGGCGCTCTACTCCAGATGGTAACAAGTGGCAGTGCAATGAATAACATTTATCGATCCCTGTCCACTTTTCTGTGAAAATGGGATGACTTGGTCGTTTATTTATCGAACAGGTGCATTGCTGTCTTTGTTCGTTCAAGTCAACAGCGAACCGGTCCGAGAGACCTTGGGACCTATCTCAATGTCTGGCCCTCTACCACTTCATTAAATATCCCATAACTTACCCGGAATACTGCTCTGTCTAGATAGGTACAGAAAGCTTTCAGATATGGAGTGACTGTCCCTTAGCACTCCTGACTGGTCTTTCAGAGCGTTCAACTCCGATGGAGTCTGGGAAACTCAATGTCTGTCACTCGTCCCTGCAGCCGAACTTAGAATGTGTCACAGACTGGAATGGGATTTATCACAGGAAATAGACAAGGATCCTTTTAATATTGACTCACCGAATACCACGATTATTCCAATTTGGAAGCACCATGGAACATGCGCTGCCCGGATGACATTTCCACAGAAAATAATCCAATTTAAATGTATTTTATCCGTTCTGTTTTGATTTTAAAGAGTAAACCCAAATCGGCAACAGATCTCACTGGCCGTGGGGAAGATGTTTCCGTTAGTAGGTGAATCTCGGATCCGAGATCACAACCTCGGAATAAAGGGACGGCCCTTTAGAATCGAGATGAGAGCAATTTCCTCAGCCAGAGGGTGGTGAATGTGTGGAATTCATTGCCACAGAAGGCTGTGGAGGCCGGGTCATTGGGTGTATTTAAGACAGAGATAGATACGTTCTTGATTGGTAAGGGGATCAAAGGTTACTGGGAAAAGGGGAGAAGAATGGAGATGAGAAATTTTGCAGCACGACTGAATGGCGGAGCGGACACGACCCCCTCCCCCCCACTCCCCCCATCCTCCCCCCCACTCCACCCCTCCCCCCCACTCCCCCTCTCCCCCTACCCCTCCTCCCCCCCACTCCACCCCCCTCCCTCCACTCCCCCTCTCCCCCCACTCCCCCCACTCCCCCTCCCCCCCACTCCCCCTCCCCCCCACTCCCCCTTCCCCCCTCACTCCCCCCCCCCACTCCCCCCCCCCCACACTTCTCTTTCAGGGCAACTGCCTTAACCACCTTTACCTCTGCTCTGCTATTCTGATCGCTTAATGGACATTTTTAGTATCTCTCTCAGCCATCTTTATCGTTATTTGCATTCCCTTTGTCCAATTACAGCATCCCCCTTCCACCCTCATAATTTAAATCTTTTCTGCTTTTCTTTGCTCTTAGCTCTGACGAAGGGTCATCCAGACTTGAATCGTTGGCTAGTTACTCAATATTTGTTTTGTTATTCGATATTAAATATGAATACATGTATTTAATACATACATCTTCATTCTGAGTTGAATATCTCGGGAATATGCAACATTGAATTGCAAACATGACTGACCAATAAAAGAAATCGAGTCACTGGGTAATACACATCCCATGGTGCTTATTTGAGACAGTCAGCTTTTAAACAATATCAAATATCTTTAAAGGGAAAAGATTTAATAATGATTTGCTAGTTATACTTGATCCCTCTTTATTCTGCATGTGAAACATTCTGGCGCCGAGCTCCCGTTCATCTGTAGAAAAGTCCAGCAGATCTACACTGAGTTTCGATTTACTCATCTGCCTGAGTGATTTTTTTCCCATTTCTTTATTATGAAGAACAATTTTAAAAATATGCTTCCGGGAAATGTGCGCCATTTCCTCCAGTTCAGTTAGTTTCACTTGTGTCTGTCTTTATGAGCACACACTACTATTACACATGTTTCAGATGATGATTAACTATGTTAGTCTGCATTTATAAATCCAATATATTATGTTATGGACTGAACAAGTTGCTAATGTGCGCACGGTGTCAAAGTACAAACATTTATTTCCTCATTGCGTCTTAAAATACAGCATTTCTGCTGTTGCTGAGAGCATTTGTGGCCGAGGTCAGAGCAAAGATAACATGGTTACAACATCGAGATTCGGATAATGTTCAGCAACAACTGAAACCATGGAAAACTTCCCTCATACTAAATGAATAATTTCAATAAAAGTTTCTGCCCGGTTTCGAACCGGGGACCTTTCGCGTGTGAGGCGAACGTGATAACCACTACACTACAGAAACAACTGACAGCATAGCGCCGCCAATTGGCCTGACCACAATGTTCAACTCCACTGTGTTGCTGCAGGTTCGAATGGTTATACTGAGAGCCCATGTCACTGACTACAAGACAAAAACCGTTTCTTTCAACCTGATTTCTCAACTTATCTTGAACTTCAACATTTATAAGCGGTCGTCCGGCAAATATCTAAGGGAGCAATGATTTCTGCTCAATTATTAATGCATCATTCTCATCTTCCTTTGAATAATTTCAACCAGTTCTCCCCAATATTTGTTCGCTGTTCAATGTTTAATATTAATATATTTTTATTAATTACCTATCTCCTCATTCTGAATGAAATATCTCCGAAATATACAACATTGAATTGCAAACATGACTGACCAACAAAAGGAATCGAGTCTCTGGGTAATACACATGTCACGGTGCTTCATTGAGATTGACCACAATCAGCTTTGAAACAAAATCAAATATCTTCAAAGGGAATAGATTTAAGAATGATTTGTTAGATATACTTGATCCCTCTTCATTCTGTGTGTGAAACACTCAGGCGTCTAAATCCCGTTCAGCTGTAGGAAAGTCCAGTAGATCCGCACTGATTCTCGATTTCCTCAACTGTCTGAGTGGTTTTCCCTATTTCTTTACTCTGAAGAACGATGTTAAAGTAATGGTTCTGCGCAATGTGCGCATTTCCTCCAGTTCAGTTACAGTTCCACTTGTGTCTGCCTTTTTAAGCACACAATCCTATTAGACATGGTTCAGATGATGATTAACTTTGTTAGTCTGCATCAACAAAGCCATTCAATTCTGTTGTGGACTGAATGAGTTGCTGATATGTCCACGGTGTCAAAACAGGAACATCTATTTCCCCTCATTGCATCATAAAAATACAAGATTTCTGATTTTGCTGAAAGATTTTGAGGCCGAGGTCAGAGCAAAGATAACATGGCTTTAATATCGAGTTTCGGATAATGTTTAACAACAAATTTCAATCATGTAAACTTCCCTCACCCTTAATGAACAAATTTGAATAATATTTCGGCATGGTTTTGAACTAGGGACCTTTCGTGTGTGAGGTGAATGCAACCACCATTACACTACAGAGACTGCTGGCGTCCATAGGACCCAATGGGACTCTCTTGGAATGTTGCAACATTCATTGGGACTGCTGTAGACATATTGATCCAAGAATGATTTTGATTTGATTTGATTTATTATTGTCACATGTATTAACATCCAGTGAAAAGTATTGTTTCTTGCGCTATACAGACAAAACAAAGAACAAAGAACAGTACAGCACAGGAAACAGGCCCTTCGGCCCTCCAAGCCTGTGCCGCTCCTTGGTCCAACTAGACCAATCGTTTGTATCCCTCCATTCCCAGGCTGCTCATGTGACTATCCAGGTAAGTCTTAAACGATGTCAGCGTGCCTGCCTCCACCACCCTACTTGGCAGCGCATTCCAGGCCCCCACCACCCTCTGTGTAAAAAACGTCCCTCTGATGTCTGAGTTATACTTCGCCCCTCTCAGCTTGAGCCCGTGACCCCTCGTGATCGTCACCTCCGACCTGGGAAAAAGCTTCCCACTGTTCACCCTATCTATACCCTTCATAATCTTGTATACCTCTATTAGATCTCCCCTCATTCTCCGTCTTTCCAAGGATCTCCCCTCATTCTCCGTCTTTCCAAGGAAAACATACCGTTCATAGAGAAGGAAATGAGAGTATGCAGATTGCAGTGTTACAGTCATAGCTAGGGTGTAGAGAAAGATCAATTTAATGCAAGGTAAATCTATTCAAAAGTCAGATGGCAGCAGGGAAGAAGCTATTCTTGAGTCGGTTGGTACGTGACCTCAGACTTTTGTATCATTTTCCCGAAGGAAGAACGTGAAGGAGAGAATGTCCGGGGTGCATGGGGTCCTTAATTATGCTGTCTGCTTTGCCCAGGCACCGGGAAGTGTAGACAGAGTCAATGGATGAGAGGCTGGTTTGTGTGATGGATTGGGCACAATCACGACATTTGTAGTTCCTTGCAGTCTTGGGCAGAGCAGGAGCCAAAGCAAGCTGTGATACAACCAGAAAGAATGCTTTCTATGGTGCATCTGTAAAAGTTGATGAGAGTCGTAGTTGACATGCCAAATTTCCTTACTCTTCTGAAGACGTGGAGGTGTTGGTGGGCTTTCTTAACTATAGTGTCGTCATGGGGGGACCAGGACAGATAGTTGGTGATCTGGAGACCTAAAAACTTGAAGCTCCCGACCCTTTCTACTTCGTCCCCGTTGATGTAGACAGGGACGTGTTCTCCTTTACGCTTCCTGCAGTCGATGACAATCTCCTTCATTTAGTTGACTTTGAGGGAGAGATGATTGTTGCTGCACTAGTTCACCAGATTCTTTACCTCATTCCTGTACTCTTTCTCATCATTGTTTGAGATCCGACCCACTATGGTGGCATCGTCAGCAAACTTGAAAATCGAATTGGAGGGGAATTTGGCCGCACAGTCATCTACATAGGTATATAAGGAGTATAGTAGGGGGCTGAGAACACAGCCTTGTGGGGCACCGGTGTTGAGGATGATCGTGGAGGAGGTGTTGTTTCCTATCCTTACAGATTGTGGTTTGTGAGTTTGGAAGTTCAGGATCCAGTCACAGAGGAGGTGCCGAGGCCCAGGTCACGGAGTTTGGAGATGAGTTTCGTGGGAATAATAGTGTTGAAGTCTGAGCTATAGTCAATAAATAGGAGTCTGTCCTTGTTATCTAGGTGATCCAGGGTTGAGTGCAAGGCCACGGAAATGCCGTCTGCTGTGGACCTGTTGCGGCGGTAGGCAACTGTAGTGGATCCAGGTGGTCCGGGAGGCTGGAATTGATTTATGCCATGACAAACCTTTCGAAGCACTTCATGATGATGGATGTCAGAGCCACCGGCCGATAGTCATTAAGGCATGCTGCTTGATTTTTCTTAGGTACCGGGATGATGGGCGTCTTCTTGAAGCAGATAGGGACCTCAGATTGTTGTAATGATTGAAAATGGTTGACAATGGCAGAGAACAATAAGAGGCCCTTCGACCCACCATGCCTATGCCAGTTATTTTATGACCAGTTACCAAACTGACGTGTCGGTGCGGGCTTGGTGGGCCGAAGGGCCTGTTCCTGTGCTGCACTGTTCTTTGTTCTCATTTCAATATCCTCCTCTCATTCCATGAAGCTGATTTTTCTCCCTTTCAAGTCATTGTCAAATTCCCATTGGAAGAAGGCGTTTTGTGGAATCCATGTACAGTTTGCTTTAAGTAACAACGTTTCCCTGACACAGTGCCATGAAGTATTGGATATAGCTTCCCAATATAGTTTTCAATGTAAACATATTTATTTATGCAATTGATTTCATATCGAATTTGCAAAACGAGTTTAATCGGATGAAGCATCTCCTCATTATTTTGGAATCATATCTAATAGAACTACATTAACTCCACAAATTTCTACAGAGTGTGGAATATAACAGATGAGAATGAATCACCTATACCTGAAGCAGTCTCCTTGTGTTGTCCCGAACATTCGATCTGACAAGCTCGAGAATGGGTGGGGAATCTGTCTTACCTTCACTGACCTCACATGGGGTGACACGGTGGCACAGTGGCACAGTGCTGCCTCACAGCGCCAGGGACCTGGGTTTGATTCCTGGCTTGGGTCTGTGTGGAGTTTGCACGTTCTTCCTGTGTCTGTGTGGATTTGCTCCATTTTCCTCCCACGGTCTGAAAGACTTGCTGGTTAGGTGCATTGCCATGCTAAATTTCTCCCTTAGTGTACCCGAACAGATGGCGGAGTATGGCGACTAGGGGATTTTCACAGTAACTTCATTGCATTATTAATGTAATCCTACTTGTGACATTAATAAATAAACTTTAAACATGATATGGACACATCCAGAATGTGTTTGGCTGTAAAGATAAATACATTCATTATTGCTTATTCTCCAAAAGTGTCCACTGTTGAGTCATCAATTAATGATCACCATTGATGAGAAATAGATTTCTGGCTGTTCCTGTTGTTAAAATGGACAGTTCCATCGCAATGAATATCTAACACGATATTGCCGCACTGACACGACCCCAGGGAATTCCAGTTCAGAAAGTTACTCTGGAGCTAGTACGCTTTTGAGATTGTCAGTGAGTGCACTTCTCTTGAGTGTGTCAGTGGCTGTGTTAATCTGTTTGTTTATCTTCCTTAGTGATTGTCTGTGTATCTATGTTTGAGTCGATCAGTTTGAGAATCGATCACTGTGTTTACTTGTCCCTGTGTCTATGCTTTTGTTGATTCTGTGCGGTATACGAGGCTTCTAGTGAACACGGAGTTGGAGTTATTCATGTATTTTCATAGTTAGCAACTCAGACTAATGTGTCAGAAATCTACAGAATAATTCTGTATTTATAACGAGGGACGTTAGAATTGATGTCAGTGTCTGGGCATATATCTATATAGTTATATATCCTTACACGTGTTGGTGTTTGCACGTGGCCGTGTGTGTATCTGCTGTCCCCGTGTCTACGTGAGTTTCCTCGGGTGTTCCGGTTTCCTCCCACGGTCCAAAGATTTGCAGGTGAGTTTAATTGTCCATGCTAAATTGACCCTCGTGTCAGGGGAATTAGCGGAGTAAATGTATGAGGTTACGGGAATAGGGCCTGGGAGGCTTGTGATCGGCACAGACTCGGTGGGCCGAATGGCATTTTTCTGTACTGTACAAATTCTATGATTCTATGATTCTATTGTCTGGATATGTGTCAAGTCAGTCTTTGGAGGTTGCCGTGTGTGTCCCTGTTTCCAATATGCGGCATTGCTGTCCACGGGAGGGCGCTCTCTGATCACTTACGAAAAACCACGATTCCCTTCTCGAGGGAGTGACTGTTTGAAGATGTAAAAATGGGCGGAGAGACGGAGTCACTTTCGACCTCATAACAGTCCACTGACTGTTTCAACTTCTCCATTTCCAGGTCTTATGCAGACAGTGATCACTGCCTCTGTTTCTGGTGTTCAGACTGGAACCATGGGGGTGAAGCTCTGTCTGTCTCTGGTTATTGTCCTGATCACAGGTCGGTCATTTTGAACCTTTGACTGAAATCCGCCAATCACCATATTCATTGCCCATTTCCATTTCTAGGCGATTATTCCGTTGTTGTTACTCCTTCTCACCCGCTGCGTGTCTGTTGTCTATTTTCAGAGATGAGTAACGGAGACTCAGTGTCCCAGTCAGAACCAGGAGTTGAAGCAGCAGAGGGTGAAGATTCAGCAATACCCTGCAGTTACTCTGTATCGAGTTTAGCTACAGTCTATGTCCTGTTCTGGTATCGACAGTATCCACACCGAGCTCCTCAGTATCTGCTCAGACCCGATAGTTATGGGTTTACCGATACGGCTCCCGGCTTTAAATATTTCAGCGGGAATCTCAGCCAGACATAAAACACTTTTCACTTGTCCATGAAAGATTCCAAGATGAGAGACAGCGCCGTGTATTACTGTGCACTGAGAGCCACAGTGAATGAGGCTCCCGCGGGCCTCGTACAAAAACTGGCGCAGGTCCACAATCAATGGTTCCTTGTCCGTAAAACACATTGCGTTGGATTTCAGAGAAAATGTACAGATGACGAACCTGACAATGCAGCCCCATCTGAGTGGCTTTCCGTCCCTAAGGTCAATGATTGTCACTGTTGGGGAAATGTGACATTTGGCGCTCAGATTATTCCTGGATAAATCCAATCATTTCCTGGTCCCAATCACAAAACCCACAGATGTCCCGAGTGAGTAATTTAATAAATCAGTACTTCCAATCTTTCTGTATCAGATGCCTATCTGTCAGGGGACACCTGTTAACTGTGATCCAATATTAAAGGCACACTGAGAGTTGTCACATTTTGAAGTTTCTGGACAGAAATAATGTCTGATTGAAATCAGTACTTTCCCAGTATAAGAGTAATCCCAGTGGAAACGCAAGTCAATGTGGACTTGGGTGATGACTTATCCCCGGTATAAATAAAGCAGTAACTACTATTATGTTCATGCAGTGGATGCACTCATTAATACCCGCAGAGTAAATGAGGGTAAATTATTTATTTCATTTTTAACTTTATTTAGAAAGAAAAATCTATCTATAAAAAGGGGGATATTGAGTTCGAACGAAAGAGGGTTAACCGAGAAAGCGACAGTATAACTGATAATATTATTCACCTTTCATGGAGAGAGAAAGAGAGTGAGAAAAATACACACAGCCCGGGATGGAATGTGTTTGGAGGGAGCCAGCTGTGTTTAGTCCTCCATTAACAGTGTTTGGTCCACAGCTGACGTCATCTAAAGGGGACCAGCCAATTGCAACACTGAGAAAAGCCCCCAATTTGCCTATTGTTGAAGTTATCTCTGATCTGAGTTTACTCCGTGATATAAGACTAGAAGCAACAACATATTTTAAACAGTGTCGCTGTTTACTGTCCAATCAGGAACCACATGTTCCCTGCGTGTTCTACTGATAATAATGGACATGCTGCCCGGTGATTCTGTGCTCAAATCCTCAGTGTGTGTTCAATGGGTTATATTCACTCACAGATTTCTCACACAGTCTATATGTTGTTACAGGAACCAATGGCCAAACTTCAGTTTCCCAGGAGCCGCCTGAATGAACGGTTCAGGAAGTACAGACGGTAATTTTGAACTGCAGTTATAAAGCTAAATACGCTGACCAAACTCTATTCTGGTACATCCTGTATCCCGGAGAAGCTCCGAGATATTTATTGAAAAGTTACGGCAAGGGGAAGGGGGATAAGTCTCCTGATTTTTCGGACCAGTTTTCTGCTAATTTGGACAGAGACAAGAAAACAGCTCCATTAAATATCACCGGGGTCCGTGTCTCTGTCTCTGCCGTGTATCTGTAACAGTGTGCGCTGAACCGCAGTTACAGAGACGCAGTTAGTCCGTACAAAAACCAGCAAAGGCATTCTCACCTCCTCTCACTGAATCCGATCTCTGAGCTGGATTGTGAACTGTTAATATAAACAAAATCATATCATTAAAACCAGTTAAACCGAATGATCAGTTTCTTTGTGCTGAATGTCTGTCAGTGTATGTAAAATCCCTCTTTATAGTAGTTTCTGTGGTTTACGAGCAACTCTGAATAGGAGACGCTGGTGCTGTTATTACAACATGAAATAAAACTAATCAGAGTCAAATCTCAAAAATCATCTCAGTCAAAACCCTACATTCGCTTTAATGCACTCTATGTGTCAAAGAGAGCAATGATTGTACAGTCGTTTGATTTCTTGAAGACAGTTGATGGATTTGTGGATATTCAGGGAAATAACGGATATGGAGGTAGTCATAGAGTCATAGAGTCAGAGAGGTTTACAGCATGGAAACAGGCCCTTCGGCCCAACTTGTCTATGCCATCCTTTTTTTAACCACTATGCTAGTTCCAATTGCCCGCGTTTGGCCCATATCCCAACAAAACATTTGTCTGAGCATAAAGACTTATCCCGGGGTTTCGATTTCCCAAAGCACTTCTGGTGATTACAGCAGACTTTTAAAGAAAGACTTTCGGGCATGTGGGCATCGCGGGCTCGGCCACTATTTATTGCCCATCCCTAGTTGTCCTTCAGGAACTTTCTGACGCTCTTTTCAATTAGGTTTCTGCATTCAGTCTATTTTCTTACCAAATGTTCCAGTGTCTAGAGTACACCAAACCTGTTCTTAGAGATTATTAATAGAGATATTAATCATTGTTCATTGGATTCTAAGCATTCATTGAAATAAACTTTTGTACCTTTACTGTTAAGAATTCTTAGTTTTAAAATGTGTCAAGTGTTCATTGTGTTAATATGAGTCACATTCTTCCGAACTCTTTCCAATGAAGTTTCTCTTCGATTCCCAGTTGATATTTTATTTCATTACTGTAACATTGAGAGATGTTTAATCAGGCTGTTGTGATTATGAGGATTTGCCTCAGCAGGCGGGCATCAGTTTACACTATTGACTGACATATCAAACCAAACTGTATTGGTTTTTTTGCCCCGAGTGTTCTTTGAAACATCAGAACAAGGGTACAACTAGTTCAAGGCGACCTGCAGCATTTTGAATTCTCAATATTAGTGCCGATTTCCCGGTGATTCCAAATAAACAACAGTTAATTCTTCCCTCGCACGGTGAATGTAACAATCAGACGGAATCTGTGAACGATTTTCGATGGTGTTTGTGTGAATTGTGGTCGGGTTTGCGTTCACAGGAATGTATTGACGTGTCAGTGTATAACCCGCTGTTAGAAACAGCTCTTGACAGACAGCAGGTGTGACTCAGAAACCTGCGGCAGTTTTTGTACGAGGATTTCACTCATTTTCATCACTGTGAGACTCTGTGCACAGTAATAGACCGCGGTGTCAGACAGCCGCAGCTTCGAGATAGCCAATCGGTACAAATTGTCTGCCTGCTAGACTGAATCAGAAAACCGGGTCCGAGCGAAATCCGCCTTTAATTCAAAACCGCCGTTCTTGTCTCTCCGGACTGCAAACTCGGGCTGTCTGCCTGGATATTGACGCTCCCAGAATAACTAATAAGCATCGTCGGTAAAGGTGCAGTTTGAAGTGACATCTTCTCCCTCTGTCCGTGTGAGTGAGGATTCCCGCCGAGTAACAGAATCTCCATCGCTCAGATCTGAAACACACGGTTAAAGAAAAAACATTGATTAAAAGTTCAATTGAACTCAGAGAGAAAATTCACTGACAGTGTAACGTAAAAATATGTATTGAATGTATTGAATCATACCATATTCTCTCCAACTGATCTATGTTCCTGTTTACAATACCCAGGAAATTCCTCCCTCTCGTCTCTTCTCAATGCATCTGTCCCTTCCTCAGCTGTCTAGTTTAGTTTACCTTTAAATTAGTCTTTGCTCCTCTCCTCAAGTGTTCATTGTGTTAATATGAGTCACATTCTACCGAACTCTTTCTAAAGATGTTTCTCTCCGATTCCCAGTTGATCTATTTGTTTCATTGGAATTGTGGGACATATATTTGGAATCCTCCCACAAGTGGAATCATCCTCTCCCCGTCCACCACACCAATCCTCGATATCATTATAAAGAGATCAGTCAGATTTGCGTTAGTTTCCTTGGTCAGTCGAGAAAGTAATCATAATCTTGCATTCCGATAGCTCTCATCTCCCAATCCGAGTACCATTTCTCGAAATCGCCTTTTCAGTGTGCTTTTCGAATCTATTTTCAAAAGACTAAAACCACTCGCAAGGATTCATTTGTGTTCTACAGCATGTCCAATACCTGTATAACATGAATGTCCTGCTTTTCAACTTTATCTCTCCAGAAAATAACTCATTTTTAAAGTGTTAAACTTACCAACAATGAATGTCACCCAGATCAGAGTGAAAACGGGGAGCCGCATTGCTGCTGCTCCTGGATTCCAGGGACTTGTTTCTCCGAAAGCTGCAGAAGATCGAACAAGATAAAGCTGAGAGCATTGGCTGTGGCCGGTCTGACGTCACATCCTGCAGAACCTATAGTCGGAAGAGTGGAGATCACTGAATAGAGAATAAAGTGCTGATTGGATATCACAATCCACAAGTTGATTTATTCCTGACAGCGTCATCAGGTGATAATCCAATAAGCTCCTGGGCTCTTTACTCTGGATTCATCCAATCAGCCGAGAGCTCCTTTCGGCTCTAATTCATGACAGTAAGAAGCCTGACAACACCAGGTTAAAGTCCAACAGGTTTATTTGGTAGCACAAGCTTTCGGAGCGCTGCTCCTAGAATCAGACAAACTGTGAGCACCAGCTCAGTACAATATATTTTCAGCATTCTTAATATCGCAATCCGTCATCATAGTTTAAAATTTAAGAAAATGCTCATTAGAATGAATGCCTCTATTTCAGGTTTTATTTCTCTCATTGTTTTTCTGAATTAAATAACTGAATATTGTTTCAAAAGATGTGAAGGAGGAATTGTCTTGGGTTTGGGTAAATTTGATTTGATTTGATTTATCATTTTCACATACACTGGTATACAGTTTCTTGCATGCTATACAGACAAATGCTATACATAGAGAAAATAGGGGAGAAGGACAGGAGAGGGTGCAAGATGCTGTGTTACAAGTATAGCCAGGGTGGAGAGAAATAACAGCTTAATGTATGTTAGACCCATTTAGAAGTCCGATGGCCGCAGCGAAGAAGCTGTTCTTGAATCGGTTGGTATGTGATCTCAGACACCTGTTTCTTTTTCCCAACGGAAGAAGGTGGAAGAGCGTATGTCCATTGTGCGTGAGGTCCTTGATTATGCCGGGCGCTTTTCCGAGGCAGCGGGAAGTGTAGACATAGTCAATGGATGGTCGGCTGGTTTGCGTGATGGACTGGGTTTCTTCAGAACTCTTTGTAAAGAGCAGAGATGTGGAATTATTTGGATAGTTCATGCGAAGTAATAGCACAGGCACAATGGGCCAACAGACCCCTCCTTGTCTGTACGGTGCACAGATCTCCGTCTGCAACTGAAGTGACTGAACTAATAACTGCTGCTGGTGCAGACCTGGCTCAAGATCGCGGTGTTGATATTAATTTGGATTAACCTTTCCCGCACAACAGTCAAGAGCTAAAGGGTAACAAAATGCATCGAAATAAAGAAATGTAAAATACTGACAGGTTTCAAACGGCCCGAGTAACAATTTTCCTGAGGAATGGCTAGCACCATAGAGTCATAGAAGTTTACTACATGGAAACAGGCCCTTCGGCTCAACTTGTCAATGCCGCCCTTTTCTTTTAACCCGGAAGCGAGTCCCAGTTGCCCGCATTTGGCCCATATTCCTCTATACCCATCTTACTCAATCAACAGTCCAAATGCTTTTTAAAAGACAATATTGTATCTGCCTCTACTACTACCTCTGGCAGCTTGTTCCAGACACTCACCAACCGTTGTGTGAAAAAATTGTCCCTCTGGACACTTTTGTATCTCTCTCTCCTCTCACCTTAAACCTATGCCCTCTAGTTTTAGACTTCCCTAACTTTGGAGAACGATATTGACTACCTAGCTGATCTATGCCCCTCATTATTTTATAGACCTCTATAAGATCACCCCTAAGCCTTCTACGTTCGAGAGAAAAAAGTCCCAGTCTATCCAACCTCTCCTTATAACTCAAACCATCAAGTCCCAGTAGCATCCTAGTAGATATTGTCTGCACTCTTTGTAGTTTAATAATATCTTTTCTATAATTGGGTGACCAGAACTGTACACAGTGTTCCAACTGTGGCCTTACCAATTTCTTGTACAACTTTAAGAAGACGTCCCAACTCCTGTATTCAATGCTCTGACCAATGAAACCAAGCATGCTGAATGCCTTTTTCACCACTCTGTCCACCTGTGACTCCACTTTCAAGGAGCTGTGAACATGTACCCCTCGATCTCTTTGTTTTATAACTCTCCCCAACGCCCTACCATTAACTGAGTAAGTTCTACCCTGGTTCAACCTATCAAAATGCATCACTTCACATTTATCTAAATTAAACTCCACCTGCCATTCGTCAGCCCACTGGCCCAATTGATCAAGATCCCGTTGCAATCCGAGATAACCTTCTTCACTGTCCACTATGCCACCAATCTTGGTGTCATCTGCAAACTTACGAACGATGCCCCCTATATTCTCATCCAAATCATTAATATAAATGACAAATAACAGTGGACCCAGCACTGATCCCTGAGGCACACCGCTGGTCTCAGGCCTCCAGTTTGAAAAACAACCCTGTGCAACCACCCTCTGGCTTCTGTCATCAAGCCAATTTTGTATCCATTTAGCTACCCACCCTGGATTCCATGAGATTTAACCTCATCCAACAACGTACAATGCGGTATCTTGTTAAAGGCCTTGCTAAAGGCCATGTAGACAACACCAGCTGCACTGCCCTCATCTACCTTCTTGGTTACCCCTTCAAAAAACTCAATCAAACTTGTGAGACGTGATTTTCCACTCACAAAGCCACGCTGACTGTCCCTAATCAGTCCTTGCATCTCTAAATGCCTGTAGATCCTGTCTCTCAAAATACTTCCAACAACGTACTCCACACAGGTGTGAGGCTCAGTGGCCTGTAGTTCCCTGGCTTTTCCCTTCAGCCTTTTTTAAACAAAGACATAACATTTGCCACCCTCAAATCTTCAGGCACCTCACCTGTGACTATCGATGATTGAAATATCACTGCTAGGGGACACACAATTTCCTCCCGAGCCTTCCATAATGTCCTGGGATACACTTCATCACGTCCCGGGGATTTATCTACCTTGATACGCTTTAAGACTTCCAACACCTCCTTCTCTGTAATATGTACACCCCTCAAGACAGCACTATTTATTTCCCCAAGTTTCCTAACATCCATGCTTTTCTCAACAATAAATACTGACGAGAAATATTCATTGAGGATCTCACCCATATCTTGTGGATCCGCACATCGATGACCTTGTTGATCCTTAACTGGCCCTACTTTCTCCCTTGTCACTCTTTTGCTCTTTATGTATTTGTAGAAGCTCTTTGTATTCACCAGTAGTTCACAACTTATTGACGGGAGCAGCGGTATCTGTGGGGATTGTGTACTCGCAATGACTGGGACGCTGTGTTTTTGGCAAAAAAAAACTTATTCATAAAATATCTGAAAGTACGTTACACAATATTTCAAAATGGCCATAACAGCAAGTGCAATAACATTCAAGTTTTCGACAATGAAGCTGTTGCACTCTGTGTACAATTAAAGGAACATTACAGAACGTTTCAGAATAGTCTTTACAGAAAGTGCATTGACGTTCAGGTTTCGTACACAGATAATTTTGCACGCTGACGTGCTTCAACACATTCAATGAAACATTACAAAACTTTGCAAAATGGTAATTTCAGAAAGTGCAGTGATACTGAAGATTTCTGCAAAGGTATTGTTGCACATTGAAGATGTTCAGTGGAACATAATACATATTTTAAGATCGTCAATACAGGAAGGACGTTGTCATTTAGGTTGTCTACGTTGAACAATGTGCACTCTGAGGTGCTTCACTAGAATTGCGAGACGTGTAATATTCACTGCATTCCTTCAATGTGAGTCCTACAGCAAGAGGGGCTCAGAATGAGTTCTGCTCCCCTCAGTTCACAAGGGCCGAATGGTCTCAGTCAGCGGGGTTTTCCCCATTGCGCCTTTGCAGCAACTGCCCCAAGGTTTAGTGCGTCCCTCAGCAGGGAGTCCTGCGCCCTGGAATGTGCCAGTCTGCAACACTCGCTCGAGGACAATTCTTTGCACATGAAGATCAACCAGTTTCGAGAAGGCAAAGAGTATATTTTACCGAGTTGAAGATTTTCCAACAGCAATTGGTGCTTGTCTCGGTTTGTGTCCCTGGGAACAGCCCGGAGAGCACAGAGTCCTTCGTCACAGAGTTGCTTAGGATGAACATATACCAATAAAAGACTTCTCATCACCTCGGGATATAAATGGATAGTTTATTTGCTACGTTCGGGTTTTATGTCTCAGTGACTCACCGCCACAGTAACACACCCCAGCGCCTGATAGCGATGTGCTATCTCCATTAGGACTGGTCAAAGGTCTTGTTGGGTGAATGAAGAGTTTGAAGAGTCTGTGGCGTTTCTGCTAACAGATGAAATGACAAATTTCAGACCACGGTTCTGTTGCATGCTGAACGAGCGGATGCTCTCAGGGCATCAGGTGATTGTATTTCACTGGATTTCAATCGATTGTCACTCTTGTGTTAATATCTGCTGTGATTGAGAGATTTCAGACGCTCAACCGATAATTGTCCATGCAAAAGAAAGTTATTTTTTATGGTCAACACTCTCCAAATAATACTCACTTAAAATCAAAACGTGAAGCTGCAATTCCACTAATTGCCGTTTCCTGGTTTCTGCATTCCCTGGATCCAGAATATTAAAGGAGAATGGCGTCAATTAAGGTTTAATGGAATACGTAATCATGTATATAACTTCCATGGTAAATACCTTACATATCGTCACCGAGGACAATGTAGAAATGCAACACTGATGTGTGGTTTTCGATGAGTTGCCTTGGGACAGAATTTTCATATATCCTTTTCAGTAAAAGGCTGAATTATCTCCTTTGCTCAGACAACTCGGAGCTTCAAAGTCGCAAAAGTTTAGCCCAGTTTCTCTCTCCACAGAGTCTTTCCAGCAATTTTCTGTTTTTATTTCAGATCTCCCTATCATATGTACACATAGACATCCATTATTTCATATTGCCACCGAGAACATTCCCGTCGGTTTAACGTTGCAATTCCTCCTGTGTTTCATTATATCCAAGGAAATGACTAATAACGGCATTTGGTGTGGAAATTAATATTTGATATTAATGCGGGAGTGTTTGAAGTCTGTCGATATGTTGGGCGTTGGATATACATGATTTGTACTATGTGTATTGGTTGCAAGTTGTTGATTAATCTCACTCCTTACAACAGCAACATGCATCACATTCTGGAGTACTTCCATGGAGTGGAAAGTAAAATGACCACTTGGATTTTTTCAAAGTATCAAAACATTACGGTGGACCTGAGCACCAGCTAATGGCCCATTATGCGGGATATCTGTTATTGAAACCTGTAAGGGAGAGACAAGGGAGAAATGTAGGTGGAGATATGGGAAGAAAGCAAGAGGGATTGAATAATTGGAAATGGAGGCGAGACCTGGAGTTAAGCAGAGCAAGAACCGGTGATATAAATGAATGAATCAGGAATAGATTTAGAGGAAGATACAATCAGAGAAACAGCTGCAGCAAAACAGACAAATACGAACTAAAACATGGGGAATATTTGTTCCAAGTGTTATTTTCACTCCCAGATATTTGATACATTCTGTGTTTTGTTGCAGAAACCAATAGTGATGATTCTGTGTCCAAGGATCAATCTGAATTAAGGGTTCTCCAAGTACAGAGCATAATGTTGGATTGTAAATACTCGGACAGCTATTCTCCCTATTCTGTTCTGGTATCCGGGCGAAACTCCGAGATATTTAATGAGGATTTATAGCTCGGAGGATGTGAAACAATATTGTCCACTTTGTACAAAGGAACACTGTTGCTCAAATGTCATGATGTGGAGATGCCGGCGTTGGACTGGGGTAAACACAGTAAGAAGTTTAACAACACCAGGTTAAAGTCCAACAGGTTTATTTGGTAGCAAAAGCCACAAAAGCCACACCTCAAATGTCACCAGGACGCTTCTCTCCGATACCGCCTTATGTTTCTGGTGCAGAGATAGAGCGGATCCCGGACAAAAGCACCGCACTGATAGTTCCAGTTAGTGATCAGCAGAGGGCGCGCTCACTCCGAAAAACAGAAATAATAAGTGAGAGTAACAGAAATGTATTATAATTCCGAGCCAAGGCACTCACCAAAGTGAGTTAGTGGTTCGTCAGCTGACAGTTTGTCTCTGGTGTTATTTCCTCGTCTGTATCAATTATTGGCCAGCCCTTTCCCATCTCCCCTTTCCGTTTCTCGGTCCATTTGATCACAGTCGGTACACAGCGTGTGTGTGAATGCTTTTTTGCGAATATTACTGAATTTCCCCACAGTGCCACTGTCATTTCGGGCGTAATTTTCGAGCTTTGTTGTTTCCTGACACCTTTTACGGACCAGCCTTACCATAACTAGATAAGGATTTTCTTCTGATTTGATCAACGCCAAAGGACACCTTGCCCTTATAAGGAGATTAGTTATACCTCAGTTCAATGTTCTTCCATTGACTCGCAGTCACCTCACCAGACAGGGAATTGTGGACAAAACATGTCGCACATTTTCTCTTAGCTCGCAAGCATGGATTGAATCGTAAATTTAAACTCACTATCGTCTTATTTCTTTTGTTCGGGTTTGAATCTTGGAGATTCTGTCACTCAGCGACTGTCCTTCGATGTTATCAGTGATCGCTGGATGTACGCCCAGATCTCTCTGCCTGTCAATACTCCTAAGGGTTCTACCTTTCCTGTATAACTCCGACATGCATTGGACCTTCCAAAATGCATTATCTCACACTTGTCCAGATTAAACTCCATCTGCCATTTTTCCGCTCAAGTCTCCAACCGGTCTATATTTTGCTGTAGCTGTATCCTCTGACAATCCTCTTCACTCTCCGCAACTCCACCAGTTTTTGTGTGGTCTGTGGACGTACCAATCATACCAGCTACATTTTCCACCAAATCATTTCTATATACTACGAACAACAAAGGTCCCAGAACTGATCCCTGTGGATCATGGCTAGTAAGAGTTTTAACAACACCAGGTTAAAACTCTTACTGTGTTCACCCCAGTCCAACGCCGGCATCTCCACATCATGACGATCATAGCTAGTCACAGCCTTCCAGTCAGAAAATCACCCCTCTACCGCTACCCTCTGTCTTCTATGGCCAAGCCCCAGTTCTGTATCCATCTTCTCGCAGAGAACATAAGGCGCATGTGCAGTTTCGCCTTCGGCATCTTTTATATTAAATTAACAATTGTATTTTTATTTACATATAAATCACCTCCCGGTGGCGTGTCTGGGTCAGAGTTTCAGTCACCTTCTCCATTTCTGAACAGTGTTTTTTTTTCTTTAAAATAAACGGTGGGGGTAGGGGCTGGTGGTGACGTCACCGAAATAGGACGGCCCGTCCTTCCCCGCCTCTGGCTCCTGGTGTTCCGCCAAAGAGCTGCACCTAGTCCAGGGTGCGGCCAAGATGTGACACTGCAAGGAGCAGCAGCAGCAGCTGCAGGGAGTGGTCAAGTGGCCCCTGGCGCCCGAAGGGGAAACAGCAGCAAACAGAGTCTCTACCCAATGACTTCCCCAAGTTCAGTTGTTCAGTGACACTGGGAAGCTCTTCAAATCTAATCTTCTACTTCTCAGATTCATCCCCCCATCCATCACTCCTTCCCTCGATCGGACTCTCGATTCATCCATCCGTCCATCCCTTCCTCCCTCCATCCGTCCCTACATGTGTCCCTCCATTCACACAACAAGAACTATTCAGTCTGCACAGCAGCTTCAGTCTCATTCCCCCAGTTTGTTTTCCACTCTTTATCACACCAATTCTTCTCCCATATTCTTCACATCCTAACATTACAATACAAACTTGATAATCTCTCCAATTTGACATTTGTTCAGGGATACAGACAGCAGATAAATTATCAATTACACTCCCAACCTGGGCTATGGTGATACATTTACACATGATCTCATTTCACAATAAAACCCACACACCGGTTTTAAGTTTGCTTCCGTTATTGCTGTTGTGCCCAGCAGGTTGAGTAAAGTGAAATTGACATCAACACTTTATGGTCTCTGTCTCTCTCTGCGTTTGTGAGACTGCCCGTAATAGTGTGTGTGTGTGGCTGTGTGTGTGTGTGTGCGTGTGTGTGTGCGTTCTTCTGAAAGTATATGTTTTTGGTTTTATTTTATTTGATTTATTATTGTCACATGTATTAGTATACAGAGAAAAGTATTGTTTCTGGCGCGCTATACAGAGAAAGCATACATTTCATAGAGAACAGTAAGAAGTCTCTCAACGCCAGGTTCAAGTCGAACATGTTTATTTGGAATCACGAGCTTTCGGAGCGCTGCTCCTTCATTAGGTGAGTGGAGAGGTAGGTTTTACAAACACGGCATTACACGTACATGGAGAAGGAAAGGAGCGAGTGCAGAATGTAATGATACAGTCATAGCTAGGATGTAGAGAAAGATCAATTTAATTAAAACATTGTTATAGAGTTCAAAAGAGTTAGAATATCGTTTTAAAAGCATAGACCAAGAGTAAAAGATAGCATTAGAGAGATGATGGGCACAGCTTGCAACAAGTAGCCACGGTCCGACGCCATCTTGATTTTTTTGGTTTGTCTCTGTGTTTATCTGAGGGTGTGTGTCTGTGTTTGTTGTCTGAGTGTTTATGTGTATGTGTCCATGTGTGCGACTTTGCTTGTGTCTATTTGTCTGCAATCGTGTGACTGTTTTGCCTGAGGCTGTGTGTGTGTGGATGTGTGCCTGTGTATGTTTGCTTGTCTGGTCATGTGTGTATATATGTGTGTGTGTTATGCTGAAAGTGTGTGTCTGTGAGTTTGCGAGTTTGCCTATGTTGTTTGACTGAGATCATGTGTGTGCCCATGTTTGACTGTGTGCATGTATTGCTGTGTGCGTGACTGTGTTTGCCTGAGTGTTTGTGTGTGTGTTTGTGCGTGTGTGTTTTTCTGTGATTGTATATATGTCTGAGTGGTTGACTGAGACTTGTGTCTAAATGTGTGTGTTTTGTCTGAGAGTTTGTGCTTATCTGTGTGCTTGCATCAGAGTGAATTTGTATGCATATGCGTGTTCGTTTGATAGGACATCTGTGTGTGGGTCTGTTTCTGTATGTTTGTCAGCGTGTGTGTGTGTGTGTGTGTGTGTGCATGCATGTCTGAGAGCATATGTTTTCTTTGTGTGTTTGTCTGAGTTTTTCTCTCTATATGTCTATGTTCACGAGTTTGCTTGTGTGTGTATGTCTGAGTGTGTGCTTATGACTGTGTGTTTGTCTGTGAGTGCATGTGTATGCCTGTGTTTTTCTGAGACTGTGTGTCTGTGTGTTTGCAAGATTTCCTGTGTCTGTTCGTCTGCGAAATGTGTGCCTGTATTTGCCTGACTATGTGTTTGCGTGTGTGTTTGTCTGGACTTGTCTGAATGCGTGTGTGTGTTTGTGTCTGTGTGGTTGGCTGTATGTGTGTGTGTGCTTGTCTGACAGCCTGTCTGTGTGTCAGAAAGAGAGAGAAAGTATGTGTGTGTCTGTGTGTGTCTGAGCGTGTATATCCATGTATGTGCCTATGCGTGCGAGTTTGCCTGTATCGGTTTTTCTGAGATCCTGTGTGTGTGCGTGCTCGTGACTGTTTGTTTGTCTGTGTGTGTGTGTGTGTGTGTGTGTGCTCGTGACTGTTTGTGTGTGTGTGTGTGTGTGTGTGTGCGTGTGTGTTTTTCAGGGGTGCATTTGGCTGTGTGTGTGTGTATGTGTTTGCGAGTTTGCTTGTGTCTGCTTGTTTCAGAACTTGTGTGTTTGTCTGAATGTGCGTGTGTGTATGTTTGGGTATGTGAGTTGGTCTTGGATTGTGTGTGTGTGAACATTTAAAATAAAAATGGATGATAGAAAAGCTACAGCACAAACAGGCCCTTCGGCCTACAAGTTGCGCCAAACATGTCCCTACCTACTAGGCTTACCTATAACCCTCCATCTTACCAACTTCCATGAACTTATCCAAAGGTGTCTTAAAAGAACCTATCGAATCCGCCTCCACCACCACTACCGGCAGCCGATTCCACGCACCCACCACCCTCTGAGTGAAAAACGTACCCCGAACATCTCCTCTGTACCTACTCCCCAGCACCCTAATCTCAAACCATCAAGTCCTGGTAGCATCCTAGTAAATCTTTTCTGCACTCTTTCTAGTTTAATAATATCCTTTCCATAATAGGTTGACAAGAACTGTAAACAGTATTCCAAATGTGGTCTTACCAATGTCTTGTAGAACTTCAACAAGACGTCCCAACTCCTGTATTCAATGTTCTGACCGATGAAACCAAGCATGCCGAATGCCTTCTTCACCACTCTGTCCACCTGAGACTCCACTTTCAAGGAGCTATGAACCTGTAACCTTAGATCTTTTTGTTCTATAACTCTCCATAACACCCTCCCATTAAATGAGTAAGTCCTGTTCTGGTTCGATCGACGAAAATGGATCACTTCGCATTCATCTAAATAAAACTCCATCTTCCATTCACCAGCCCACTGGCCCAATTGATTAAGATCCCATTGCAATCCTTGATAACCTTCTTCACTTTCCACTATGCCACCAATCTTGGTGTCATCTGCAAACTTACTAACCACCCCTCCTAAATTCTCATCCAAATCATTAATATAAATGACAAATAACAGTGGACCCAGCACCGATCCCTGAGGCACCCCGCTGGTCACAGGCCTCCAGTTTGAAAGACAACCCTCTACAACCACCCTCTATCTTCTGTCATCAAGCCAATTTTGTATCCATTTAGCAACCTCAACCTGGATCCCGTGAGAGTGTTTCCAGCTTCTGCTCCAACCGAACCATGCGGTTTGTGAGGAGCTGCAGCTGGTCACACTTCCAGCAGACATAGACGCAGGGACACGAGAAATTTCCCTGATCTCCCACATCTGGCAGGAGGAACATATCACGGCCCTAACTGCCATCTCTGCACTTGGACACTGAAAAAAAAAGAATAAGAATCTTACTTGCTTTTGACAAAGAGGGACATTCCCAAACTCTGGGTGGCAACAGCCAGAGGGGGCGCGGGACGAGATTCTCGGGTCGGGAGCTCCGAGGCAGCGATAACTATGGAACCTCGACTGAATGTTCATTGCTTTCCGCCACCTTTAGATTTTCGAGATTTATTTTAAGCAATGGGCGTGGCCTAAATTGACGACGTTCGGGCCTGATGTCTTTCAGTTCAGCTCTGAGATCCAGTGTCCCAGAGCAGTCCAGCTCTGCAGTCTCCAGCTCCCCGTCATATAAACCATCAGCTCCGGGCAGCAGAGCGATGGGAATCCTTCTTGTTTTCAGCCTGTGTGTCTGTTTACCCCGTGAGTACTGATCACACTAAACTACATTGTGTGGATTGAATAGAAAGCTGCCCCAGTCCATCCCAATTACAGACATTGTCTGGAGTTTTAGCCCCGTTGTGTGGTTCAGCTCTGATGGGCCTTTAAACTCTCTGTGTTTCATTTCCAGGATCTTTCAGTCAGTCAGTGGAACAGAGCCCGGCAGCGGTGACCAGAAAGGAATGTCAGTCCCTCACCATCACCTGTGTTTTCTATGGTGGATTCTTTGCTCGTGCTTTGGAGAGGGCGGAATTCTTCAGACAAATACAGGCTGGGACAAAGCGGGAGCGGGTCTCCGACGGAGGGAGATTTGTTGTGTCGGTGAATAAAGCAACAAAGACATTTTCGTTGGAAATTCGGGATGTGAGAGTTGAAGACGCCGCCACCTATTACTGTAAAGCTCATTACAAAGGCGGCAACACAGTGATGGGTCTTGGCTTCCCGCCATACTAAAACTCTCACTGAAGATTTTCACATAAACAAATGAAAAAGCGGAGTTAATCTTCCCTGACACCCGCACAGTTCCATCGCACACCGTCAATCCCACAGTCAAGTTTATAATGAGAATTTGATTATTACCGTTAACATTCTGAGTGTTATAAACATGAAGTGTGTGCGGAAGCTGATATCTTTCCGGGATTGGCGTTGATGAACGAAGAATGGAAATGACTGATCCCACCTTACAAACCCAAACAAAAGATGGGATCATCGTCTCTCAGCTGGAACTGGGAACCGCAGTCCCCGCTGTTTAATTAATGTCCCTACATCTCACACAGTATATGGGGTTTTGATGCTGAATTATAACACTGTGTAAATGATTGGGGGAGTCACAGTGAAAAGGAGCTGAGCAAATACCTGTGCACAATTACCTTATACATTTGTAGGGCCCAGAGAGAGAATTATGGGTTGATGTTATGAGCGCTGCAATCTGGATTAATTACATTGCACTTTCCATCACTCACATCTTTCTTTGATATTTTTCTCAGTTAATATGAAGCGACTATCTCCTACCTGGGGATATTTACTGAGAACGCGGGGCCTCAAAAAGAACAGTTTGAACTGACAGAGACTTCAAAACATTGAATAATATTTATTGATTTAAATCCCCCGAATAATGGGAACTTCCAAATGACTGTGATGATTTCCCGTCAAGTTGAGTAATCGGTAGTTCTTGTACGGGGAGACTGAGATCGGTATCAGTGTGTACTACTGGTATGAAGCCGATGGATCAGGGACGGTGGTGACTGTCACAGCCGGTAAGTGACTCCAAACCCCGCCGTGTTACAAAATGTCTCGTTTAACGTTCACCGTCATTTTATTATCGTGATCGGGATCGTTTCAGTCCAATTGTTACGGATAAGGATCTGTTTACAAATCCGTTACAGATTTCGATTTGGGGGCAGGACGTGATTTAGGAGTCGATCCAGGTCAGCCCTGGGGAAAGCGAGTGTGAGACCTGATGCAGAAGGCGGTCAGCGCTGTAGGGATAGTGGTGGTTGTGGGGATGGAAGTGGAGGGGTGGGGGTGGATGGGCTGTGATGTGAGGTTTAACAGTATTTGGGTCATTATTAGTTTAACGGGCACATTGGGGTTAACATCCATATCAAGGGCTTTCACAATCCTGATAGTTTATAACAAATTATCGGCACTCTGGAATCCACCTTCGGTGTTAATTGTGACGGAGGGAGATCTGCCTGTCTCGAACAGCCCGGCACTGGGATCGCAGAGCTCTATCCTGGGCAGTAGACTGCAGTCCCTGCCGTGTAATGTGAAGAAGCTTCCGGTTGAATGAGATCAGTGCCACTGCGGACAGTTCATTTAACCGCAACAGTTCATCCAATAGCTGTCCCGGGAGACAAATAGAATAAAAGAGACAACAGACTTCAGACATTAGAGACCCTGGTTAGTTCTAGATTGAATTTTTCAATAGAGAAATCAGTTACTGAAATTAGTGAAATTGTACCTGACATTCCTCTAAACATCCTCCATAGAACCAATCACTTTCCTCATTTTCCACCGTCAAAAGAGGCATAATTTAAAATGAAACCAAATCCCCCACACATGAAAACACTTTTGTTCGAAATGAATATAACTGGAGTTTTACCATTTTTATACTGAAATATTAAACTAAACTGACTTAAACCTATACTTTATTTCTAATGTCCAAAAACACTGAAGAGATTAGTTAAACTATCTTTGTTTCCTGACAGTTGTCATTTACAGAAGAAAATAAATACATAAATTCGAATAAATTCAAACAGGGAGAGCCAGAATGTGGATCTCGCTGTCACATTGAATGTTTGGAGCAGAGGCGAGTGGTACATTTATGGGAAGACTCGAAAATACTGAAAGGAGAACAGAATAGACCGACAGAGTGAGCTGGATTGAAATTATCAATTTGATTTCTGACGGGTGAGGCTGGTCGGGTGTTTCTATGCAGACATCAGTGAGTTAGACCGAATTGCCTGTTCCTCTTCTGCAGTTTCTATACAATGTAAAACTTAGAGAAAATTCCGCCCAGAGAGAGCAGAAGAGAATCAGTTAAAGAGCAAAAAAAGAATTGAAATTGTCAGAGAGCCAGAAGAGGCAGTTCCCAGTGAGTAACTGTAAAACCACTGCAGAAACTGAACAGCATAAACCCAACTGACAACTGAGAGACTTTGGGAGAACTTTCCACGATTGCAACGAACCCAAACAGCGCAAAATAAATGTTGAAACAAAATAAAACTGACTGTAAATATTTCCAAGTAAAGAGAAAAGGAGAAAAGATGTTCCTGATAGTTAGATAGCAGAAGAAAACCAAATAGATGAACAAACAGAGATTCCCGGGAAGTGTTAAACAGATATAAAGGAATGACATTTGAGCACCGATGTTCAACATCATTCCATCCCCATTGGAGCTGATGAATCACAGTCATTCCCTGTTGGATCTTGCTGTGCGCTTCGACGTAGCGCAGCTGGGTAGTCACTTGGAACGGATTGCCTCACTGATAATAAAATATTCCCTCGTGTTTGTCTCTTAGGAAGGGAAATAGAAAGTGAAATATAACATACACCATTGAATCATAGAGTGCAAAAGGGTGACATTCGGCCCCTCGAGTAGATGCAGCCCTTTATAAGTGAAATCCAGTTCTTCCCCTCAGTCATGAATTTTCCCCATAACCCTATTTTATTCCTGTTCCGGCGCTTGACTATTCCCGTGTGTTTGTCACTGTTGATTCAGCTCTCACCATCATTCTGACATTGCATTCCAGACCGTTGCATCTTGTTGTGTAAAGAAAACCTCATTTTCCACTGGTTTACAATAATAATAACAGTGAATACAATTCCATCAGATTTAAAATAATAATAACACCGGATAAAACTGAGCTACTCCCGCAATTGACACATTCCCCTGGTAAACAGTGACTGAACCACAGAAGAAAACGCTGTTTCTTTTTTTATCCTCCAGATTCTAGTTCCCTGGTGTCTAAGAATCCGCCTCTCCAAACCTCTGCTGCCGATGACACGGTTACATTAAGCTGTGAATATTCAGGGTTCTGTCAGTACACAGTACACTGGTACAGTCAGCCCCCAGGGCAGGCTCTGAAATACCTGCTTCAGACACACACCTCAGGAGGGGAGAATAAAGAAAATGCTGCCGGGGGGAGAATTTCTGCTTCTATCGATTCTGCCGAGAAAATCAGCTGGTTAAAGATCTCCAAACTGGAACTGAGCGATTCCGCTGTGTATTACTGTGCACTGAGTCGGAGCACATCTGGGACCACAGTAGTTGAATCTCTCTTAATGCCCGTACAATAACCTCCCAGCACCACGGGAGAAAACCAAACTCTCTCAATAGCACCCTCCCAACACCACTCCCCACCACCGCCTTCCATCCCCACCGAGCGTACACCATTACTGACCCACCCCCACTGGGACACGGCAGAAGTTGTGTGGCTTTTGCTACCAAATAAACCTGTTGGACTTTAGCCTGGTGTTGTTAAACTTCTTACACGGCAGAAGGACAGAGAAAGGTGGACGAGACCACAATGGATCTTGTTATGGAATCAAACGGTGTGTAACATGGAGAGACTAGAAAGCTCATCTTTGGCAATGGAAGCAGGCTGATTGTGAAACCCAGTAAGTAACTAATCCTGGATAATGATTACTCAACATGTTACTTTCCCTCCATGACTTCATTGAGACATACAATCGCTGTGTTATTTCAATTATCACTGTTGTTGTATGGAACGGGTGAGCAGTTCTCATTGGGAATCCAAAGAGCAGCTTCACTGGGCATTGAGATAGAGCAATGAGAACTTTATTGTTTCCACAATTCAGGATTGTTTCCTTAAAACATTTAACTGGCCTTTATCATGAAAACCCACTTGGGTAGCTGGCAAGGAGATGTATTGCTGAAATGATTGTGTGTAATGCAATTAAATGATACATTGATAGATAGTTAAAAGAGGAACAGCCCGATAGAGTCATAGAGCCATAGAGATAGACAGTACTGTAAAAGTTGCTTCAGCCTAATGAGGGACAGAGATAGAGTAGACAGGAAGACACCTATCCCCATAATAGAGGGATCAATGAGCAGTGCTTTTTGGGGGCGATGCATTGAGTTAAAGTGCGGGGTAGGAGAGTTAGAGAGAATGTGAAGAGAACTTTTCCCCCAAAGGGCGATAGGAGCCTGGGACTCAGTGCCTGAAAGGCTGGTGTTGACAGAAACCCACACAACATTTAAGGTGTATTTGGATATGCACTTGAAATGCCATATCACAAACGGCAATGGGCCAAGTGCTGGAAAATAGGATTAGAAAAGTCAGCTGGTTTACCTTTGGTGGGGCAGACACGATGGGCCGCAGGACCTTTGATGTGCTGTAGACTTCTATTTTATTCCCTGGTGGGAGAGTCAAGGACCAGAGGCATAATCCTAGAGTAAGGGGTTGTCCATTTAAAGAAAGAGATGATGAAGAATTTCTTCTTTCGGATGGTTCCTAATCTGTGGACATCTTTACCGCAGAGGGCTGTCGTTAATAATGTTCAGTCCTGGGATAGACAGGTTTTAAATCCACAAGGAATTTGAGGGTTATGGGCATACGGTGGGAAAATGGAGTTGAGGATTATCACATCAGATCAGCCATGATCTCATTGAATGGTGAACCGAATAGCCTACTTCTGCTCAGGGAGAGTTATCAGGGGAGATGGAAAATATGAAGCACAGTCGATTTATTGATCCAATAATGTGCCTTTTAAAATTGTGAAAAACGTAGTAACTAAGTGTGAGGGAGCGGGAAGGAGGAAACTGTTACATTTCGTTCGGGAGAGAAGCTAATTAAGACGAGTAACATTAACTTAAACTGAATGTAAGCTAGCCCTGTGTTCATGTGGCTGGTTCTATGTTTTGTGGTAGCCGTTATCACTGTTCTATCTACGAAACTGAGAAGCTTGTCTTGGGCAAAGGGACAAAACTCACTGTGAAGCCCAGTAAGTCCTCAACTATTTTCCATCCTGATCTATTTACAGTAGGGGGATAATTGAAAGTTACAGTTCGAATATATAAGTTACGATATCGTGTTTTTTTTTCAATCAGTATCGACTTTTGGGGAGGAGGGGTAATATAATGGCCATTAATAATTTGAGGAGGTCTTGTGGCGTAGTGTGTTAAAGTCTCTGCCTCTGAGCCAGAAACGTCGGGTTCGAGTTCTAATCAATGTACTTGATGGCCAAGGAAGCTGAGTTCATAACGCGGCCCAACACTGGTGGTAAGAGTGGGAGCGATTCCTGCTCAGCCACGTTTGATATGGAGCGTGGCTTCCTAAATCTCTAAGCCCCTGGCAACAGTATAGCGAACTGTTCCAAAAATAGCTAGCTCTGGAAGCAGATTAATTCTGCCTTTGTGCACCACTGGGTGCAGTAAGGGAATTTGGGGTTAGATGTCCTTCGTGTTATACAATCGTATAAGATTCATTGTTCCTCTGTTGGTGGTAAATCAATTTTAAGATGAACTCTTCGCACACCATGGCAGCTTTCAAGGCACCCCGCCCATTAGGCAATGTTCCAGTTTCCTTGCTATGTGTATTAGCCAGAAACTGAATGACCTTATGCATTGATAGCTTTCTGCTGGCAATGTGTCACGGCGCTTATTACTATGACGGTAGTTAGAAACTCACCTTTGGCAGCGGAATCCAATTGATTGTTGCGCCAAGTAAGCGCCAGCTGATTTCTCGGCATCCTTCGATGGACCTTTCTGCTGAACCCGTGTCCAACAAATGGTGACAAAGAGCGAAAATAATTAATTAATTCAATTTAATAATACGTTGTTAAGTAGATCAACGTATCATTAGACAGTTAAGTAGAGAGATAGCGATCCACGGGATATAATTAGTAAATTCACAGATAACACAACAAGTGGTGGTGTGGTAAATAGTGAGGAGGAAAGCTTTCAATTGCAGTACGATACAGAGGGATTGATCAAATGGGCAGAGCAGTGGAAAATTGAAATTTAACTCTGAAAATGTGAGATGACGCATTCTGGGGGGACTAACATGGCAAGAGAGTTGAGAGAAGTTAATGAAACGCTGCATGGAAGGAACGTTAAACCTCTAGCTGTGTGTTGTGCTTTTGTGAAATAGAGAAAATCAAATATAATTGGAGTTCGTTGGGGAGTGGTTTCAGGGAGAGTTGCAGTTGCATTTTCCTCTTGCAACTTGAATCCTAATCTATAGTTAAAACATCAAGCAAGACCTCTGTCATTACTGTTCCCAAGAGAGTAACCGATTTGTTTAGTATCTGGAACGACAGTGTCACCCCCGCCGATGAAAGGCTGAACCTTGGCACTGGAACCAAAGTCACTGTGGAACCCAATAAGCACCCTCACAAAAAGTGAAGCACTGCGGACGCAGAAAATCTGAACAATATTTACTGAGAATTAAATTCCCATTTGTAAAGTGGATAGAAATATATGTCATATGGAGCTAACAGGCTGGAAGAGGGAATTGCATTTAAATTGGTGGATGGGGAAATATTTTTCTTTCAAGATATAACCTGCCCTGGCTATTGAAGTCAGCAGAAGCTGAAATTGAACTCAAAACTCAAACTCAGGAGAAATAAAATGTAAATAAATCTTATATTTCGGCTCATCTGGTTCGGTTTAATTTTTTGTCACATTGTGTACAGATGTTCTAGCACCAAAACTTTAAAACTTATCTTTGGCAGAGCAACGCATTCACTATTCAACCGAATAAGACATTTAAAATTTTCAGTTTGGATCTGGTTAGAATTTAAGTAGCTGAAGTTTCCTTCAAGGGTCTCAAGGGCTCTTCCTAATGTGAACTTTGTATATATTGCTCTGCCCTCGAATTAATGAGTGTGATTCATCATGCGCTAAATGACAGCTGCATCTTCACTCCAATGGAAGGTTTATGTCTGTGCTCTTTGTACTGTGCATTATGATGATACAGTGAAGCTCATATTTGGCAGAGGCACCCAGTTAACTGTTGTGCCAAATGAGTACGATTGGAAGTTACATTCATTTTGTTTCATGCAGATTATGTTTTCGCTATATGGTGTCTGACAAATAGCAAGTAGACAACGATACAAAGTATTACATGGAATACAATTGAACGCATTCTGCCTGTAAGATGAGCTTCAAGAAGATAGGGAGACAGCTAGCTCAGGTCTCAATGCTTATTTAGACATGCTGCAGGTGGCAGGCCAATCTTTAGGCCTCAGCAATGTGACAGGCATTGATGGGTGCCTCATAGAAACATAAAAACGTAGAAGATCGTAGCAGGAGGAGGCCATTCGGCCCTTCGAGCCTACTCTGCCCTTCATTACGATCACGGCTGATCGTCCAACTCAGTAACCTAATCCTGCTTTTTCCCCATAACTTTTGATCCCATTCGCCCCAAGTGCTATATCTAGCTGCCTCTTGAGTACATTCAATGTTTTGGCATCTACTACTTCCTGGGGTAATGAATTCCACAAGCTAGCACTCCTTGGGTGAAGAAATGTCTCCTCACCTCCGTCCTAAATGGTCCACCACGAATCCTCAGACTGTGACCCCTGATTCTGGACTCCCTCATCATCAGGAACATCCGCCCTGCATCTATGCTGTCTCGTCCTATCGGAATTTTGTAAGTCTCCATAAGATTCCCCCCTCATTCGTCTGAAGTCCAGCGAAAACAGTCCTAACCTAGTCAATCTCTCCTCGTACATCAGCTCCATCATCCCCGGAATCAGCCTGGTAAAGTTTCGCTGCAGTACCTCGAGAGCAAAGACATCCTTCCTCAGAAAAGGAGACCAAAACTGCACACAATATTCTAGGTGCGGCCTCACCAAGTCCCTCTATAATTGCAATGACACATCCCTGCTCCTGTACTCAAAACCACTCGCAATGAAGGCCAGCATACCATTTGCCTTCTTTACTGCCTGCTGCACCTGCATGCTTAACTTCAGCGACTGTTGAATAAGGACACCCAGGTCTCGATGCAAACTCTCCTCCCCCAATTTAGAGCCATTCAGGTAGTAATCTGCCTTCTTGTTTTTGTTTCCAAAGTGAATAAACTCACACTTATCCAAATTATACTGCATCTACCACTGATTTGACAACTCACCCAGCCTGTCCAGATCAGGCTGAAGGATCTCTGCATCCTCGTCACAGTTCACCCTCCCAGCCAACTTGGTATCATCTGCAAACTTTGAGATGTTACATTTTGTTCCCTCGTCCAAATCATTAATACATATTGTGAATAGCTGGGGTCCCAGCACCGATCCCTGTGGCACTCCACAAGATACTGCCTGCCAATTTAAAAATGGCAAATTAATTCCTACTCTTTATTTCCTCTCTGCCAACCAATTTTCTGTCCATCTAAATACAGTTCCCCAATTCCATGCACTTTAAATATGCCCGATAATCTCTTATGCGGGACTTTGCCAAACGATTTCTTAAAGTCCAAATATACCACATCGACTGGCTCCCCCTTGTCAACCCTACTCGTTACATCTTCAAAGAATTCCAACAGATTTCTCAAGCATGATTTCCCCTTCATAAATCCATGCTGATTCTGTCTGATCCTGCCACTGCTTTCAAAGTACTCCGCTATAAGTACTTGATAATGGATTCGAGAATTTTCCCCACTACCGATGTGAGGCTTACTGGTCTATAATTCCCTGTTTTCTCTCTACAACCCTTTCTGAATATTGGAATAACATTAGCTACTCTCCAATCTGCAGGGACTCTTCCAGAGTCTATAGAATCCTGGAAGATTACCACCAATGCATCCATTATTTCTAGAGCCACTTCCTCAAGTACTCTGGGATGTAGATTATCAACCCCTGGGGATTTATCCACATTCAATCCCATCAATTTTCCCAGCAACATTTCTCTACTCATGTTGATTTCCCTCAGTTCTTCCCTCTTACTCAATATTGCATTCTCCAACATTTCTGGTATCTGATTTGTGTCCTCATTTGTGAAGAGAGAACCAAAGTATGTATTCAGCTGGTCAGTCATTTCCTTGTCCCCTATTATACATTCCCCCATCTCTGTCTGTAGGGGATCTACATTTAGAAAGTATTAGTGTCAGTCTTTATGTTCCCTGCAAGTTTACTTTCGGACTGCATTTTCCCCTTGTTAATCAATCCCTTCGTACTTTGCTGAATTCTAAACTGCTCCCAATCCTTAGTCTTATTGTTGTTCTTGGCCAATCTGTATGCTTCTTCCTTTGATCGGATACTATCTCTAATTTCCTTTGTAAGCCATGGATTGACGCTCTTACTGATTTTGCTTTTGTGCCAGACAGGGATAAACAGTTGCTACAGTTCCCCCATGCGTTCCTTGAATGTTTCACGTTGCCTATCCATTGTCATCCCTTTAAATATGTCTCCCCAATCTATGAAGGCCAAATCACGCCTCATATCCTCATAGTTTCCTTCATTAAGATTCAGCATTGTAGTCTCTGAGTCAACTACTTCACTCTCCATCCTGATAAAAAATTCTCTCATGCTATGATCACTCATCCCCAAGGGGTCTCGCACAGCTAATAATTGGCAATTATTACCTTGTCACTACACAGCACCCAGTCTAAGGTGGCCTGCTCCCTAGTTGGTTCCTTCACATATTGGTCAGGGAAACCATCCCGTATCCACTCCAGAAATTCGTCCTCTAATTGTGGTTAATTTGAGTTGCTCAATCAATGTGCAGATTAAAATCACCATTGATCTCTAATTTCGTGTTTAATGCCATTTCCAACATCACCACTGCAGTTTCGGGGTCTATATATGACACCCACTGATGTTTTCTGCCCCATTGGTATCTCTCAACTCTACCCGCACAGATGCCACAATATCAGAGCTAATATCCTTTCTCACTATTGTGTTAATTTCCTCTTTAGCCAGCAGTGCCACTCCACCACTTTTTCCTTTATGCCTGTCCTTCCTAACTACTGAATACCCTGGGACATTCAGTTCTCATCCCTGGGAACCCTGCAGCCATGTCTCCATAATTCCAATTATAGCATACCCGTTTACATCTATCTGCAAGATTAGTTCATTCCCTTTATTGCAAATACTCCGCGCATTAAGGCACAGAGCCTTTAAGCTTATCTTTTTAACATTGATTGCCTCGCTCCCAGTACTTTTCTCTATAGCCCTTTTTGAATTTTGTCCTTGGTTTCTCTGCCTATCATTTTTCTTATTTCCTTTTCTACATCATGTTTTGTCCTTGTTCCCTCCTTCCCTGACTCCTTACATAAGTTCCCAACCACCTGGCATATTCGTTTCATTGGGTGACCTTGCATTATTGTGAGGTGGTGGAACTGGGTCGCGGCAGTGGCCTAGTGGTATTATCGCTAGATTATTAATCCAGGAACTCAATAGTTTTCTGGCGACCCGCGTTCAAATCTCGCCATGGCAGATGGTGGAATTTGAATTCAATAATCTGCAATTAAGAATCTACTGTCGACAAAGAAAGCCATTGTTGGAAAAACCCACCTGGTTGAGTAATGTCCTTTAGAGAAAGAAATCTGCCATCCTGATCTGACCTGGCCTACATATGCAATTTGGTTGACTCTCAAGGGCAATTGGGAATGAATAATAAATGCTGGTCAGCCACCCGTTGCCCATGTCCCATGAATGAATACAAAATCTCTCCCTTTTGGAAAATGAGCCCGAGTTGATTCAACTAAACGTAAACGCATCTTTCAGACTCAACTGACTTACCTCTTCGAAATCTAACAGGATTATGACAATAAGAACAGATAATGTTGGGAAAACCCCCAGCAGGTCAGGCAGCATCTGTAAGGAGGGAAAGCTTAGTTAACAAATTAAATACTATCATTTGAATCGTATTTCTTTTCTGCCAGGGGTTGAGGCGTCACTGGCTAGGCCATGTTGCAAATTTCTGTTAAGGCATTTCAGAGATTGGCACAGCAGGCGCTAAGGGCTGAATAGCCTTCCCTTGTTCCTATGTTTCCTAACCTATGTTCAGAGGCTAAATATATTTGTTGCAGGGGAGGATGTGGATGCTATCTTTGACTAGTGGCTACCTTGGCTCAGAAATTCTTCACGTTGATAGAATCTTAGAGCATCCAAGGAGGGTATTCGGCCAATTTAGCCTTTGATGGTGCGAAGGGGAAGATATGCAATATCTGTTACCTGCAGCGAATCAGTGACTATTCCAGCTTTGCCTTTGCCGTGAACTGCCTGAAATCTGAAACAGCTATCTCAATAGAAGGTTTCTGTCTGAGCAATTGTTACTGTGCTACGATAAGCTAACGTTCGGCAGCGGCACCCAGGTGACAGTTGTACCAAGTGAGTGTGAAGTCAGTGTTTCTTTTTCTTTCATTCCACATCTCCTCTGTGATCTAGTTTTCTGTTGTAAGTGTTCTAGTCAAGTTAGGCAGAGTGCCAATATAATATGTGGCATGCAGACGAAGAGATTGCACGGTTTTGAGTCAGTTTTGATCAAGCTAAGCTTACCCAGGCATTAGAGGGCCCTAGTATTATGGTATTGAACTGAGAAGCAGAATTGTGTCCTGTTAACGGGATAGGAAGATTCCATCCAGAGAGTTAACCCAAAAGAAAGGGGGGAGACGAGCAAGCATCATTGTTCTGTTTAAACTCCAAAATCAAATCTCTTACAGCAGAGATGGGGCCCTTCAGCCCGTCGAATCTCCACCAATAAAACGACACAAAATCTACACTAATCCCACTTTCTGGCACTTGGCCCATAACCTTGAATGTTACAACATTTGAACTGTTCATCCACCTACTGCTTAAATATTGAGAGTTTCCTCGCCTCTGTTACCCTCCCAGGCAGTGCATTCTAGACATCCACCACACTCAGGGTCAAAAACAAATTTCTCAAATCCTCAGATCCCGCCTAAACGTCCTGCTACTCATCTTAAAATTATATCCCTCGTTATTGACCGGTTAACTAAGGGGAACAGCTGTTCCCACTTCCAGGCAATGCATTGCATGACAGAACCAATCGGTTTGTAAAAAAGTTATTTTCTCATTTCACTTTTTCCTCTGTTGGAAATCATTTTAAATCTCTGCCCTCTCGTTCTCCATCCTTTTGCGAGAGGGAACATCTCCTCCCTCTCTACTGTAACCAGCCCCCTCGTGATTTTGAACAGCTCGAATAAATCTCCTTTTAACCTTCCCTCCAAGGGAACAGTTCCAATCTTTCCAACCTATTCTCATACCTCATAACTCATATTCTCATAACATTTCCAAGTTATTCTCAAACTGAAGTTGCTCATCCCGGCAACCGTCCTGTCAACCTTTACTTCACTCCCTCCAACGCATTCCCATCCTTCCTATTGTATGGTTCCCAGAACTTTTCACAATATTCCAATTGAGGTTTAATTGGATGTCTTATATAAGTTCACCATAACCTCTGATCTTCAGGTCGTCGTTGGCCTCTGGTATAGTACCAGAAGATTGGAGGTTAGCGAATGTTGTCCCATTGTTTAAGAAGGGGAACAGAGACTTCCCCGGGAATTATAGACCGGTGAGTCTCACTTCTGTTGTCGGCAAGATGTTGGAAAAAATTATAAGGGATAGGATTTATAGTTATTTGGAGAGTAATGAATTGATAGGTGATAGTCAGCATGGTTTTGTGGCAGGTAGGTCGTGCCTTACTAACCTTATTGAGTTTTTTGAGAAAGTGACCAAGGAGGTGGATGGGGGCAAGGCAGTGGACGTGGTATATATGGATTTTAGTAAGGCGTTTGATAAGGTTCACCATGGTAGGCTTCTGCAGAAAATGCAGATGTATGGGATTGGGGGTGATCTAGGAAATTGGATCAGGAATTGGCTAGCGGATAGGAAACAGAGGGTGGTGGTTGATAGTAAATATTCATCATGGAGTGCGGTTACAAGTGGTGTACCTCAGGGATCTGTTTTGGGGCCACTGCTGTTTGTAATATTTATTAATGATCTGGATGAGGGTATAGTTGGGTGGATTAGCAAATTTGCTGATGACACCAAAGTCGGTGGTGTGGTAGACAGTGAGGAAGGGTGTCGTAGTTTGCAGGAAGACTTAGACAGGTTGCAAAGTTGGGCCGAGAGGTGGCGGATGGAGTTTAATGCGGAGAAGTGTGAGGTAATTCACTTTGGTAGGAATAACAGATGTGTTGAGTATAGGGCTAACGGGAGGACTTTGAATAGTGTGGAGGAGCAGAGGGATCTAGGTGTATGTGTGCATAGATCCCTGAAAGTTGGGAATCAAGTAGATAAGGTTGTTAAGAAGGCATATGGTGTCTTGGCGTTTATTGGTAGGGGGATTGAATTTAGGAGTCGTAGCGTTATGTTGCAACTGTACACAACTCTGGTGCGGCCGCACTTGGAGTACTGTGTGCAGTTCTGGTCCCCACATTACAGGAAGGATGTGGAGGCTTTGGAGAGGGTGCAGAGGAGGTTTACCAGGATGTTGCCTGGTATGGAGGGGAGATCCTATGAGGAGAGGCTGAGGGATTTGGGATTGTTTTCGCTGGAAAGGCGGCGGCTAAGAGGGGATCTTATTGAAACATATAAGATGATTAGAGGTTTAGATAGGGTGGATAGTGATAGCCTTTTTCCTCTGATGGAGAAATCCAGCACGAGGGGGCATGGCTTTAAATTGAGGGGGGGTAGTTATAGAACCGATGTCAGGGGTAGGTTCTTTACCCAGAGGGTGGTGAGGGATTGGAATGCCCTGCCAGCATCAGTTGTAAATGCGCCTAGTTTGGGGGCGTTTAAGAGATCCGTAGATAGGTTCATGGACGAAAAGAAATTGGTTTAGGTTGGAGGGTCACAGTTTTTTTTTAACTGGTCGGTGCAACATCGTGGGCCGAAGGGCCTGTTCTGCGCTGTAATGTTCTATGTTCTATGTTCTTTGCTCTTGTACTCGATGCCTCGATCAATAAAGCCCAGAATGCTTTATTAGCCGCTCTGGCAAAAAACACATAGTGGGTCTTACAGTTACGATAGAACAACTGTACTGATAGACAAACTGATGGCTTCGGTGGATAATTCCAACAGAAATAGGGTTCTCATAGCTGTTTAAAGAATAAAATCCTGAGGGATGGAAAGTGCCCTGATGTGCCTTTGATGCCTCTTTCGAATGCTTTTTTAGCATTTACACTTATGAGCGTCACTGGAAAGGCGAACATTTGTTATTCATCCCTAATTGCCCTTTGAAATGAGTGACTTTCTCAGTTTTAGACGGACAGTTGCGAGCCAACTACATTGCTCTTGGTCTGGAGTCACAAGTAGAACAGGACATGTGAGATTTCCTTCCGTGAAGGACATTAGTGATTCTGTCGAGTCCTGAAGAGAATCAACAATTGTTTCATGGTCCCATTCCTGAGACTAGATTTCAACTCCAGATTTTATTAATCAAATTGAAGTTCCACCAGATGCCATGATGGGATTTATACGCACGTAGCCAAATGTGTTGTCGTGACCTCTGTAATACTTTTTCAGTGGCATTATCATCCCGCCACTCATGGGCTTTTGAAACATTCGAGCAAAGGAACTTAAGTTTAATGGGAGAGTGGAAATAGAAACATAGGAAGTTGGAGCAGGAGTAAGCCATTCGGCCCTTCCAGCCTCCTCCACCATTCATTATGACCAAGGTTGGTCATCCAACTCAATAGCCTGTTCCTGCTTTCCCCTCATATCCTTTTATTCTTTTAGCCCAAGAGCCATATTTAATTCTTTCTTGGAAGCATAATGCTTTGGCTTCAACTGCTTTGTAATTGTGAATTGCACGGGATTTTCATTCACTTGGTGAAAAAGAAATTCTCCTCATGTCAGTCCCATATCCTTTGGCAATGAGCCCCGGTTCTCGATCCTGCCGCCATCCTGCATCAACGCAGATGAACCGGCTGTGGAAGCAAATCGAATTTCAAAAACCTCGTCATGAAAAACAATCCTAACATTGCTATTCATGGGGTTATGTCAATTTTGTACCATCTGGTATCACTATGCACACTTTGCAATCAGAAAGCTTATCTTTGGCAGTGGAATAAAACTCACTGTCGAACCCAGTAAGCGAAGCTATTCTCTGCATTTATGTCTGGTTATAGTTTAAGAAAGTATTGTCCGATTCTAATACACCTGTAAAGAATCTTCGTCCTGTAATAGCTGCTGTTGTATTGGTTGGGAGAGCCAGGGGGTGGGGGGGGGCGGGGGGCGGGGAGAGCGTGGGGAGGGGGGGATGGGGATGGGAAGTGGTGTGGGTTAAGGAGTGAAAAATTAAAATGTCCTCTGACAACTCTGGGTCAGAATTTACAAACAGCAGATTATTAGAATCCTACAACAATGGAGGAGACCATTAGGCCCATAGCTCTTGCTTTAGGAACAGTAGAGTCATAGTCATTGAGTTTTACAGAACAGGAAGAGGCCCTGCGGCCCATTGTGCCTGCTCCAGCCATTTAGCCCCTCTCTATTCCAGTTTCATTTTTCAGCACTTGGTTGTCGCCTTATATATTACGGCATAAATGATTTTTGGACTTGCGTGACAAGGTCCCTCTAGTCCTCTGCACTTTCTAGCATCCTCCGGTTCATTATGCATTCCCGTGCCTTGCTACTCCTCGCAAAATGCATCACCTCACACTTTTCAGGATTAAATTCCATTTGCCACTGCTCTGCCTATCTGACCAGCCTGCCTATATGGTCCTGTAATCTCTGCAAGTCAGTGACACTTCACTTCATACGAAAACGATGTGTGCATTCTTGGCTTGACTTCGTGTGAACTTTGTATACAGCACTCCCGAAATAATGCAAATTAAATGTTTTTCTTCTGTACTCTGTGAGGTAAATATGATGCAACTGCTGCAATGCAAAATTTCTGTCTTGGAAATTGTTCCTGTACATTTACTAATTACAACACTGAGACATCCACATTCAGCGGTGAAGGTCGTGACCAGTAAGGATAAGCTTACTTAATATCATTATCTGCTGTGTGATGGACAGGGAGCCAGCATCATGTGGGAAGGCAATTGAGGACATTGCACCGATATAATGAACTTACACGGCTGAATATCCAGTTCAGCTGCTCCTAAACTTGCAGTGTCCAACCTTTGTAGATCCAATGTCATATTGTCATATTTGTAATGTCATATTGGACTAAAAAAAACTTTATTTTTATTCCTTGGATGTGGGCATTCCTAATTTCCCACTGGACAATTTCAGGGCCCACTACATTGCTTCTTGAATCCAAAGTCAAAGTTCAAAGTTTATTTATTAGTCGCAAGTAAAACTTACATTAAACACTGCAATTAAGTTACTGTGAAATTCCCCTAATCGCCACAGTCCGGCGCTTGTTCGGGTCAGTGCACCTTAACCAGAACCACAATGTGGGAGGAAACCGGAGCAACCGGAGGAAACCCACGCAGACACGGGGAGAACGTGCAAACTCCAGACAGACAGTGGCCCAATTTGGGAATCGAACCCGGGTCCCTGGCGCTGTGTAGCAGAGCTAACCACTGTCCTACCACGCCGCCCCCGCTAGCTGGCATATTTCCTTCTCCAAAGGACATTGTTGAACTAAATGCACATTTACTACCATACGCACCTCGTCTACTCTCAGCCGCCATTTTGGCAATAGCACATTCACTTCCCTCGTCCAAGTCACTAATGTATATTGTAAACAATTGTGTCCGGAGCATTGATCCCTGTGGCACTCCATCCTGAAAATACTCCTCTTTTCCCAACTCGCTGTCTCCTATCGATTAGGCAATTCTCTATCCATGCTAATATATTACCCCGAAAAGCATAGGATCTGAAGTAATCTTTCGTCTGAGACCATGTCCAATTTTATTTTGCTGCAATGATAAGATGCAAACCATCGAACGACAAGGCTTTCTTAACGGCAATCGACGATGGTTGCCATAGTTTTTACTAGAGGCTAGATTTCGATTAATTGAATTGAAATTACATCAAGTGCTGGGGTGGGCATTGAATTCATTTCTTTCAGGGAATTAGCCTTGGTTTCTGCGTTGCTAATCCAATGACATCGCCACTTCGCTACCACCATCCCATAATGTTGAATGAAGACTATTTAAGGATAGTTTCAATCATAAGCATGTTACAGAGCCAGAAATCAATTAGATTCATTTCGTTTTGTGGGCTTTATGAAATAATTAATATTCAGTGGCATTACCCAGCACTTTCCCGCACGGACATATAAAATATAGAGAAAGTTAGAAAATAAGAGCAGGAGTAGACCGTTCGGCCCTTCGACCCTGCTCTGCCATTCGACACGACCGTGGCTGACCCTGTAACTCGACACCATACTCGCCCTCTCCTCATAATTTTTGACACCTTAAGAGTATAGTGATATATTTCCATTTAAAATATATTCTCTGATTTCGCATCCACAAACTTCTGCGGTAGATAACTACAGTTTTACCAGCCTCTGAGTGAGGGCATTTTTCCTCATCTCAGACCTAAATATCCAACCCTGTACACTGAAACTTTGACCCCTTGTTCTAGACCCCACCAAAGGAAACACCATCCCTGCATCCAGTCTGTCCGTGCCTGCTAGAATTCTGTATATTTCAATGACACCGCCTTTCATTGTTCGAACCTCCAGTGAATACAGATGCAGTCGCCCAATCTCCCCTAAAAGGACAATCATGCCATTCCAAGAATCATTCTGGTGTACTTTTTCTGCACTCTTTTTATTGCAAGTGTATTCTTTCTTCGATAAGGAGACCAAAACTGCCCACAATATTAGATTTCGTCAAAAAAGGGTTGGATTTAGGAAATGTCTTAATGGAGGAAAGTGAGGCAAAATGCTTCCTGGTTTCGCTCCTGAAAGTCTTAAACATTAAACATCGTCTAAAATCCTGTTTGATTAAATCTTGGACTCCCCAACCAGCAGCAACTGTTCCTGTTTATCAACCCTCTCCTTTTGGGTATGATTAAGTCACTCCTTAACTAAATTCCAGCGTTTTAGATTTAAACATCATTTACACTGTTAATCGAGTACTCTCAACATACATACTGCTTACAGAGTAAAATTTCTTCTCCTGCTGCTCTATTCAAGGAATTTTTAAATGCTGACTTGTAATTTTATGAAAAACGGAACATAAATGTTGCCGGTTCTGATTGCGGACTCTTTATTTCAATCATGATCTCAGATCTTCACATTCAAACATGAATACTAAGCTTCGAATATATTTTTCGTTCTCTCAGTGTTTGTGCTTTCTGTCTTCTTCACCTGTCTAAAGAATTTGAATAAAGACATTCGTTGATCAATCCTTACTCTTAGCATATAGACATTTATAAACAACGTGGTTCTTTGATTTTCAATTCTAAATCTTACATTCAATTCTAGCTTACATTTCCCTGCACTGAAAACATCCACTAGTTTTATCCATTCACAAACTATTAATATTTCTTTGCAAATCGGTGCTTCCAGCTACGCTAATTACAATGCTGTTTTTGTGTCATTTGCAAACTAGCATATTCAGCATTCTATCACATTCTATCGCATTGTCTTAATAAATACAACTAAACTGCATATCATTCTGTATAGGTATATGTGTGTGTGTATGTGCGTTTGAGTGTGTGTGTGTGTTTATGTGTGTGTGTTTGTACGCCTCCATGTCTGTATGTCCATACCTGTCTGTGTAAGTGTCTGCGGCGTATTTAAGTATTCAAGCCTCGAAGCAACATAAGAGCAGGCATTTGGCCCATCGATAAAGATCGAACATTCAAACTGATTATGGCACACACACACGTACCCACCCATACAAAAGCACACACACAAACACTCACACAGACGTACACAAGCACACACACACACACGCACACGCACATTAATATTTGGTGACACACAAACGTACCATTTGCCTTCCTCATTGTTTGCTGTACCTGCACGCTAGCTTTTAGTGACCAGGTCTGTCTGGAAGTCAACTCTTTTCAACCTCGCACCATATAGAAAATATTCTGTATTTCTGTTTCTTTTTCCCCAACCATAGTGGAAATCTTTATACTTAGTCACTTTTTATCCCATCTGCCATGTCTTTGCGCATTCACTCAGCCTGTCCAAATCTCCTTGAAGCCCCCATTGCATCCTCCTCTCCATTATGTCTGTGCCATCAACAAGGTTTGAATTATTTTATTTGGTCCCCACATCAAGTTTCTGCTTGTGTTCCAATCTCTGTGTTTGTTTCTGGGCATGTCTGCCTCTCAATACCTCAGTTTGAGTGTCTCTCGATTTGTGTGTGTGTGTGTGTGTTTGTGCGTGTGTGTGTACGCCTGTGTGCCTGTACGTCCATGCTTGTCTGTGTGAGTGTCTGCGGCGTGCAAATGTATTTCAATCTCAAAGGAGCATGAGTAGGCCATTTGGCCCAAAAATAATGCTCCAACTTTCAGACAGATCATGGTACACACACACACACACACACACACGCTCTCTCGCGCTCCTATTTGATTAGACAAATATGTATCATTTGCCTTCCACGTGTCTTGCTGTGCCGACATGCTAGTTTTTCGTGACCCATGAACAAGGACCTCCAGCTCTCTCTGGCAACAACCCTGTCCAATCTCGCACTGTTTAGGAAATACTCTGCCTTTCTGATGTCTTTTTTTCTGCCAGAATGGATAACTTCACACATATTCAGTTTTATTCCATCTGCCATGTTCTTGCCCATTGACTCAGCCTGTCCCAATTCCCTTCAAGTCCTCCTTGTATCCTCCTCACCATTAGTTGTGCTCATCAGCAAGGTTGGAAATATTTTATTTGGTCCCCAAATCCAGTCTGTCTGTGTTTTGTGTGTGGTTCTGGGTGTGTGTGTCTCTCAATGTCTCAGTGTGTGTCTGTGTATGTGTGCGTGTAGGGGGGCGGGGGCGGTATGCCTGCCTCGAGATGCATGTGTGTGTCATAGTGTCATAGAATCATAGAGGTTTACAACATGGAAACAGGCCTTTTGGCCCAACTTTTTCATGGCGTCCATTTTTTAAGCCCTAAGCTAGCCCCAATTGCCTGCATTTGGCCCATATCCCTCTATATCCATCTTACCCCCATGTAACTATCCAAATGCTTTTTAAAAGACAAAATTGTACCTGCCTCTACTACTACCTCTGGCGGCTTGTTCCGGACACTCACCACCCGCTGTGTGAACAAAATGCCCCTGTGGACACTTTTGTATCTCTCCCCTCTCACCTTGAACCTATGCCCTCTAGTTTCAGATTCCCCTACCTTTGGAAAAAGATATTGACTATCTAGCTGATCTATGCCCCTCATTATTTTATAGAGCTCTATGAGATCACCCCTCAGCCTTCTACACTCCAGGGAAAAAAGTCCCAATCTATCCAGCCTCTCCTTATAACTCAATAGGGCGGCACGGTAGCACAGTGGTTAGCACTGCTGCTGCACAGCTCCAGGGTTCTGGGTTCGATTCCCGGCTCGGGTCACTGTCTGTGTGGAGTTTGCACATTCTCCTCGTGTCTGCGTGGGTTTCCTCCGGGTGCTCCGGTTTCCTCCCACAGTCCAAAGATGTGTGGGTTAGGTTAATTGGCCAGGTTAAAAAAATTGCTCCTTAGAGTCCTGGGATGCGTAGGTTAGAGGGATTAGTGGGTAAAGTATGTAGAGGTAGGGCCTGGGTGGCATTGTGGTCGGTGCAGACTCGATGGGCCGAATGGCCTCCTTCTGCACTGTAGGGTTTCTATGATTTCTATGATTCAAACCACCAAATCCCGTTAGCATCCTAGAAAATCTTTTCTGCACTCTTTCTAGTTTAATAATATCCTTTCTATAATAGGGTGACCAGAACTGTACACATCATTCAAAGTGTGGCCTTACGTCTTGTATAACTTCAACAAGACGTCCCAACTCCAATATTCAATGTTCTGACCAATGAAACCAAGCATGCTGAATGCCGTCTTCACCACTCTGTCCACCTGTGACTCCACTTTCAAGGAGCTATGAACCTGTACCCCTAGATCTCTTTGTTCTGTAAGTCTCCCCAACGCCCTACCATTAACTGAGTAAGTCCTGCCCTGGTTCAATCTACCAAAATGCCTCACCTCGCATTTGTCTAAATTAAACTCCATCGGCCATTCGTTAGCCTACTGGCCCAATTGATCAAGATCCCGTTGCAATCCGAAATAACCTTCCGCGCTGTCCACTATGCCACAAATCTTGGTGTCACCTGCAAACTTACCAACCATGCCTCCTATATTTTCATCCAAATCATTACTATAGATGACAAATAACCTTGGCCCAACACTGATCCCTGAGGTACACCGCTGGTCGCAGGCCTCCAGTTTGAATAACAACCTCTACAACCACCCTCTGGCTTCTGTCAAGCCAATTTTGTATCCATTTATCTTCCTCACCCTGGATCCCGTGAGATTTAACCTTACGAACAACCTACCATGTGGAAACTTGTCACAGGCCTTGCTAAATTCCATGTGGACAACATCAACTGCACTGACCTTCTTGGCTATCCCTTCAAAAACTCAATCAAATTTGTGACACATGATTTTCCACTCACAAAGCCATGCCGACTGTCCCTAACCAGTCCTTGCATCTCCAAATGCCTGGAGATCCTGTCTCTCAAAATACCTTCCAACAACTTACCCACCATAGATGTGAGGCTCACTGGCCTATAGTTCCCAGGCTTTTCCCTGCAGCCCTTTTTAAACAAAGGCACAACATTTGCCACCCTCCAATCTTCAGCACCTCACTTGTGACTAACGATGATTCAAATATCTCTGCTCGGAGTCCCGCAAATTCCTCCCTTGCCTCCCACAATATCCAACGATGCACATCATCAGGTCGCGGGAATTTATCTACCTCGATGTGCTTTAAGACTTCCAGCATCTCCTTCTCTGTAATATTTATTTCCCCAAGTTCCCTCACATCCATGCTTTTCTCAACAGTAAATACTGATGAGAAATCTTCATTTAGGATCTCACCCATGTGTATGTGTGTGTCTGTGTGTGTGTTTGGTGTGTGTGTGTGTGTTTGTGTGCATATGTGTCTGTGCATGTATGCGTGTCTGCTGATGTGCCTGAGCATGTGTGCGTGTGCATGTGTATGTGTGCATGTGTACGTGTGCATGTGAGAGAGAGAGAGAGAGAGAGGCGTCACTCCTCAGCCTTCTCTTTGCGAAGGCAAAAAGCCCTAGCTTATCCAGTCTCAGCATTCGGTAAATTAATGGAGAAACTTATATAGGGTTAAGACACAGAAAAAATGCGGTCTAATCGAATGGCGCGGCAGGTTGGAGGAGGTCATCCTGTTGGATTCTGATTCTTTCCTCTTATTTCATAAATTTCCAGAGGCGAAAGACCCGAAAATCCCAAAATTGAACATTTTTTACCCGCCAGTGCCACCGGGAACAACCGACATCGACACAGCTGCAGTATGCTTGGCCTCGGACTTCTCCCCCAAAACAATCAAGCTCTCCCTTTGCACGGGATCCGGCAAGGAGGCCAATGTGACAAGATCCAGTGTCCTATTGGAGAGTGGGTACTACAGGAGCTCGGGTTTTCTCTCTTTCTCCCAATCCGAGAAATCGCCAAACATCACGTGCAAGGCATTTCACGATAATCAAAATTACTCAGTAAACATCCCGCCCACAGCTGAAATTGGTAAGTTTATTTTATTTTCGTTCATGTGATGTGGGTGCTGTTGGCTTGGCCAGCATTTATTGCCCGTCCTAAACTACCCTTCAGCAGAGGGCATTTAAGAGTCACTTGCCGGCCAGACAATGCCAGGACGGCAGATTTCCCTCTCTAAAGGATATTACTGAACCAGATGAGTTTTAACGATAATCGACAATGATTTCATGGTCATCATTAGACTTCTAATTCCATTTTTTTTAAATAATCAAATTTCGCATCTGTCATGGTGGATTTCGAACACGCATCCCCAGATCAATATCCTGGGTCGTTGGAGTACTAGCCCAGTGACAATGCCACTGCGCCACTGCCTCCTCTGAGAGTGTTTTATGATAGGAAGAACGTCCACTAAATATTATCCATCCTCTTAACTACCGAAGGACTCTCGGTGTCATCGTCACCCAAAATGTAGTCTTTTTGAAAGATTAGCTGACTAATGATTGAAGGTCAATTATTCTAGTCTGGGGACTTCACTGCAGGAGTTCCTCAGTGTCTCAGGCCCAACCAGCTTCAGTTGCTTTATCAGTCACCTTCAATCCATTATAAGGTCAGAATTTGGGATGTTCGCTGATGACTGAACAATGTTCAGCACCATTCATGACACCTCAGATCTTGAAGTAGTGCATTACAAATGCAGCAACAGCTGGACAATACCTCGGCTTTGACTGAGAAACTGCAAATAACATTTGCGCCACACATGTTCCAGGCAATGACCACCTTCAACAGGAAAGGAGCTAACAATCAGCTCTTGGCATTTACTGGCATTATCATAGCTGAATCCCCCCATCAACATCCTGAGGGTTAACATTGCCCAGAAACTGGACTGGACTATCCATATAAGAAGAAGGCATATGGTATGCTTGCCTTTATAGGACGGGGTATAGAGTATAAAAGCTGGAGTCTGATGATGCAGCTGTATAGAACGCTGGTTAGGCCACATTTGGAATACTGCGTCCAGTTCTGGTCGCCGCACTACCAGAAGGACCTGGAGGCATTGGAGAGAGTGCAGAGAAGGTTTACCAGGATGTTGCCTGGTATGGAGGGTCTTAGCTATGAGGAGAGATTGGGTAGACTGGTGTTGTTCTCCTTGGAAAGACGGAGAATGAGGGGAGATCTAATAGAGGTATACAAGATTATGAAGGGGATAGATAGAGTGAACAGTGGGAAGCTTTTTCCCAGGTCGGAGGTGACGATCACGAGGGGTCACGGGCTCAAGCTGAGAGGGGCGAAGTATAACTCAGACATCAGAGGGACGTTTTTTACACAGAGGGTGGTGGGGGCCTGGAATGCGCTGCCAAGTAAGGTGGTGGAGGCAGGCACGCTGACATCGTTTAAGACTTGCCTGGATAGTCACATGAGCAGCCTGGGAATGGAGGGATACAAACGATTGATCTCGTTGGACCATGGAGCGGCACAGGCTTGGAGGGCCGAAGGGCCTGTTTCCTGTGCTGTACTGTTCTTTGTTCATTGTTCTTTGTAAGTGCTGTGGCTGCAAGAGCATGTCAGAGGTTGGGAATCCTATGGTGAGTAACGTATCTCCTGAACCCCCAAATCATCTGCACCATCCACAAGATATAGTCATGATTGTGGTAATGTATTCGCTACTTGCCTGGATGGGTGCAACTCCAACAACACTTAGAAATTTGACAAGATCCAGGACGAAGCAGCTCCGCTTGATTAAACGTTTATTTATTAGTGTCACAAGTAGGCTTACATTAAAGCTGCAATGAAGTTACTTTGAAAATCCCCTAGTCGCCACACTCCGGCGCCTGTTCGGGTGCATTGATGAAAAAGTTTGCATGGCCAATGCACCTAACCAGCACATCTTTCAGACTGTGGGAGGAAATTGCAGCACCCAGAGCAAACCCCGCTGACACGGGGAAAACATGCAGACTCTGCACAGTCACCCAATCCGGGAATTGAACCCAGGTCCCTGCCGCTGTGGGGAGGGGTGGGGACAGCAGTACTAGCCACTGTGCCGCTCTAGCATTAAGTACTCCATTCACAAACATCCACTTCTTCCACCACCGATGCACAGTGGCAGCAGTGTGTGCCATCCACAATATACACAGCAGTAACTCTCCAAGTCTCCTTCCGCTGAATCTTCCAAACTCACGACCGCTATCATCTCGGAGGACAAGGGCAGCAGATGCCTGGGAACACCATCATCTGGACGTTCCCCTCCAAGTCACTCAGCATTCTGATTTGGAAATGTATCGGCAGTTCCTTCACTGTGGCTGGGTCAAAATAGTGGAACTTCTTCCCTAACAGCACTGCGTGTGTACCTACACCCGACAGACTGCAGAGGTTCAAGCAGGAGACTCACAACCATCTTCTGAAGTGGGCAATTAGGGATTGGCAATAAATGCTGACCTGCCAGCGATGTCCACATTCCGTAAGTGAATAAAAATAATAAGAGCGAACTATTATAATTCAGGGCAGTGTCCAGGAGCCGCAGCTGCTGGTGCAGCACCGAATTTAGGAAAGTATTAAATACTAACCAGGGCACTGGAGAACCCCGCTCCTCTGGAGAAATGCCCTGATATCATTTAATCCACTGCAGAGCTGAAATCAGGCCTCGGATTCATGACTTCTTCGGAAGACAGTGAAATACTGCACTGATGGATCGGCCCTGGATCCTGGGTTTTAATCCCTGATGGGGAATCGACCCTGCACTCTTTGAACTCAGATTTGGGCCGAACTAAATGGCAGAGCTACCAATGTTGCTCCGTTGTGAATCATCAAGTGAACAAGTCCAATCGTGCTGTTTGATTCTTACTTTCTTCGTGGTTATTGGTTATGACAACAACATTATTCAAAGTGATCCTGAGACCAAACATGGTTCCAGTCATGTCACTCGCTCACTTAATAAGTCAAATGTCTTTTTTGCCCTTCCAGATGAACCTAAATGCCCTACAAGTCGAAATGATTCCTCGACAGAATCAAGTGACACGGAAAACGGTATGTGCTTTCTTCAACATTTATCGAAGTAAAATACTTGCAAATAGACAGATTGATAAGTGGACAAATAGGCACGGATACAGACCCGGAGATTGAATGATAAACATATAGTGAGATGGGGAGAAAGATAGATTGTCACACAGAGTGAGGGAGAGAGATATATAAATCGAGGGGGAAAGCGAGAGAAGAGGAGAGGCGGGGAGAGAGAGAGAGAAATTCAGAGTGAAAGAGAGATGAAGATAGATAGACAGGCAAGCAGACGGTCGGACGGACGGACTGACAGAGATGGACAGACGGACGGACGGACAGGGATGGACAGACGGACGAAAGTCAAGCAGTTAGATAATGGAAAAAATATCACATTAGTGGTATACAGTTGTTTTTCAATACCAAATCACATATCCATTAAACCAGATCTATCATTTGTTTCTCTTATTTTGGCAGATCGACTGAGGGTGAACTTTTTGTCTTTGACGGTGATGGGGCTAAGACTTTTGTTTTTCAAGAGCATTGTCTTCAATGTCATGATGACGGCCAGGGTGTGGCTATTTTGAGGTAAGGTCGGTCACCTGGATGCGTGCCAAGAAAGACAAACTGTGATGAACAATGTCCATTGACGGGATCTCGCGAGGCCACTGTTAAGGCAGACGCTGAAACTAACCCGTGGAGTGAGCATTAACTTGGATGCATTTAGACAAACAAACTCTTACTCCAGTGCCCCATCCTCATCGCTTTTCATCCCTCCCTTGCCACCGCACCACCCCCCCCCTCCCCCGCCCCCGCCCCCGCCCCCCTACTCCCGCTCCGCCCCCCTACTCCCGCTCCCAATCGCAGCCTTGACTTCTTAAACCTCTCCAGAGTTTTGTTTAATTATGCGTGTCACTGACTCGCCTAACTTTTTACTCCCATCCCTTGGTCATGAGCTGTGTGGCTCTTTCGGAGAGTCGGTGCAGACTCTATGAGCCAAATCGCATCCTTCTGCACTGTAAGGGTTCTTGTGCACTTGCAGTGGCTTCTGAGAATATTATTGGAGAATGTTAATGGAGACCCTAAAGATACAATGTGTTCTTTGCTTGCTGACTCTTTGATGTTGCTTTGATGACTTACTGTTGCTCCTTCCATTCGAAACAGAACTGCATTGGACAATGAAATGGATTCAGGTGTGAACTCATTGACTGGGGCATCAAAATCCAGAGGCTTCCTGATCAGAAGTTCCGCTTCAAGCAATTCAATCTCGCTTGTTTTAAATGACGACTTAACTTTTAAAGATCCTCATTTCGGTAACTTTTTTCCACTGTTATTTTGATTTGAAACTCGTGGTTCTGCATGAATTCTGCTGCTTATGCTACATAAACATTTCAATTATGCAATTCAGCAACAGCGTGGAGCTAACATTTATATGGTTTCTGCCTGCATTAGTGTCGGAGACATTTTTGAAAACAGCATTTTCAATTTTAGGACATATAGAACTTCGATTTTTATATTCTTTGCTGAGAATAGTAGAATCCTATTCCAGAGAAAGCAGCCACTCAGCCCATAGTGACAATGGCAGCCCCTTTACAGGGCAATCTAGGTAATGGCACCTCACATGTTCCTTTTGGTTGTTTTACTCTGGTAGTTATTTTAAACATTGCATTTTAATGCATGCAATTTAAGAGCGTAAGATACATTAAATCAGCAAGGATCTGACTGGATTTTCATCAAACTCGATAACTCAGTAGTTAGATTTGGATGGCGAACAGGTAAGCTGGTTTTGAAATGACCCCTACCTGATCCGCTCAGTTTTAATCAATCTCTGTGTTTCTTTCTTAGTATTTCAAGAGCTAGTGGAGGGAATGGTGAGTTTGGCAGCCTGGAGTTACTCCTCTGAATCAAAGGAAGTCGATCAGAGCGAATATCAGGCGGTTAGTGGGATGCCACCTGCTTTTAGATTGTTGCCAAGGTAATATTCTTTCTCCTGTACTTAATCTTGGACTCCAGATTTTCCTCCCAGTGCCCCGGAGGCACCAAACCCCAGCCTGTACATCTGGACCCTTAGAGATAATCGAGCCACCACTTGCCACTGTGCAGAGCTTTATCATTACACGGCATTTCACAAGTAAGATGAGCAAGAGTTTTTGAACATCTCGCCACTGGCTTAGCCTAATATCAGGTTATTGCTCTCAGGTTATTTCACAAATGGGGCGTTCATACACATTTAAGATCATCCGGTTAGTCAGGGGAAGCGAGAGTTATGGGGCTAAGGTGGTAAAGTGGAGTTGAGGATAATATCAAACTAGCCATGATTTCATTGAAAGGCGAAGCAGCTCCGGTGGGCCGAATGGTCTACTTCTGCTCCTCCGTCTTATGCTCTTCTGGTTCGTTAACCACACCTTTGTGCATATCTGTCACCTTGTTATTTTGTCATATGCATCGCTTATAATATTGAATAAATTTGCAGTCTTTAATGAAGGGTGTCTTCTGTCTCTTTGTTAACGCAATGGGAAGACATGCATTTGGTTTGGTTGACAGAGAGCTCTTGTAGTCGCGCAGCACAAATGGAGGCCACTCAGCCCATCATGAGGATACCGGCTCCTCATGGCGGATCCTGCCAATTGGAGCCAATTTATTTTTTGAACTCCAACAATTGAAAGTCCACAGGTTTAAAGCCCCTGGTCTCAGGGCTGAGGTTCATTCGCTCGACGGCCAGTCCAATACAAAGAACAAGGAACAAAAAAAATTACAGCACAGAAACAGGGCCTTTGCCCCACCTCCTCCCCCCCGCCCGCCCCCGCCTCCCCAAAAAGCCTGCACCGATCATGCTGCCCGACTGAACTAAAACCCCCTATCCTTCCAGGAACCATATCCCTCTATTTCCATCCTATTCATGTATTTGTCCAGACGCCCTTTAAAACTAACAATTGTATCTGCTTCCATTACCTTCCCAGCAGCGGGTTCCAGGCACCCACCGCCTTCTGTGTAAAAAACTTGCCTCGTACATCTCTTTTGAAACGTGCCCATTGCACCTTAAACCTATGCCCCCTAGTAATTGACTCTTCCACTCTGGAAAAAAGCTTCTGACTACCCACTCTGCCAATGCCCCTACTAATCTTGTACATTTTTATCAGGTCACCCCTCAACCTCCGTCATTCCAGTGAGAACAACCCAAGTTTCTCCAACCTCTCCTCATAGTTAATGCACTCCATACCAAGCAACATCCCGGTAAATCTTTTCTGTACCCTCTCCAAAGCCTCCACATCTTTCTGGTAGTGTAGCGACCAGAATTGAACACTATATTCCAAGTGCGGCCTAACTAACGTTCTATAAAGCTGCAACATGAACAAAGAACAACAAAGAACAAAGAACAATACAGCACAGGAACAAGCCCTTCGGCCCTCCAAGCCCGCGCCGCTCCCTGGTCCAAACTAGACCATTCTTTTGTATCCCTCCATTCCCACTCCGTTCATGTGGCTATCTAGATAAGTCTTAAACGTTCCCAGTGTGTCTGCCTCCACCACCTTGCCCGGCAGCGCATTCCAGGCCCGCACCACCCTCTGTGTAAAATACGTCCTTCTGATATCCGTATTAAACCTCCCCCCCTCCCCCCTCACCTTGAACCTATGACCCCTCGTGAACGTCACCACCGACCTGGGAAAAAGCTTCCCACCATTCACTCTATCTATGCCTTTCATAATTTTATGCACCTCTATTAGGTCACCCCTCATCCTCCATCTTTCCAGTGAGAACAACCCCAGTTTACCCAATCTCTCCTCATAACTAAGCCCTTCCATACCAGGCAACATCCTGGTAAACCTCCTCTGCACTCTCTGTAAAGCCTCCACGTCCTTCTGGTAGTGTGGCGACCAGAACTGGGTGCAGTATTCCAAATGTGGCCCAACCAACGTTCTATACAACTGCAACATCAGACCCCAACTTTTATACTCTATGCCCCGTCCTATAAAGGCAAGCATGTCATATGCCTTCTTCACTATCTTCTCCACCTGTGACGTCACCTTCAAGGACCTGTGGACTTGCACACCCAGGTCCCTCTGCGTATCTACACCCTTTATGGTTCTGCCATTTACCGTATAGCTCCCCCCTACGTTAGTTCTACCAAAATGCATCACTTCGCATTTATCTGGATTGAACTCCATCTGCCATTTCTTTGCCCAAATTTCCAGCCTATCTATATCCTTCTGTAGCCTCTGACAATGTTCCTCACTATCTGCAAGTCCAGCCATTTTTGTGTCGTCCGCAAACTTACTGATCACCCCAGTTACACCTTCTTCCAGATCGTTTATATAAATCACGAACATCAGAGGTCCCAATACAGAGCTCTGCGGAACACCACTAGTCACAGGCATCCAGCCGGAAAAAGACCCTTCCACTACCACCCTCTGTCTCCTGTGACCAAGCCAGTTCTCCACCCATCTAGCCACCTCCCCCTTTATCTCATGAGATCCAACCTTTTGCACCAACCTACCATGAGGGACTTGCCAATTTTTGACTTGCCAATTTTTAAATTCAATGCCCCGGCCGATGAAGGCAAACATGCCGTATGCCTTCTTGACTACCTTTTCCACCTGCGTTGCCACTTTCAATGACCTGTACACCAGATCCCTGTGCTATCAATACTCTTAAGGGTTCTGCCATTTACTGTATATTTCCTATCTGCATTAGACCTTCCAAAATGCATTACCTCACATTTGTCCGGATTGAGCTCCATCTGCCATCTCTCCACCCAAGTTTCTAACCGATCTATATCCTGCTGCATCCTCTGATGGTCCTCATCGCTATCCGCAAATCTACCAATCCGCAAATCTACCAACCTTTGTTTCGTCTGCAAACTTACTAATCAATCCAGTTACATTTTCCTCCAAATCATTTATATATATTACAAACAGCAAAGGTCCCAGCACTGATCCCTGAGGAACACCACTTGTCACAGTCCTCAATTCAGACACGCTTTTATTTTGGTGGTCTTACCGTTATTCTGCCGCCCCCCCCCCCCCCCCACTCCCACCCTACCCCCCGCCCCACCCCCCCTCCCCAACCCGCCGAAAAATATAACAACGAAAAACAATAGGAGTTAAGGTAATTCCTGATAGGAATGACGAATTGAAGAGTTAACCCCCACAGGCTGGGAAAGCGAAAAGAATCCCAAAATGTTCCCAATACCCAAAGAGAAACGCTGCTCCTGTGCCTGGTTTAGCTACATCGGCTGCAGCAGTAAATAGGGCCATTTGGATTGGGCTATAAATGTTAGCCAGGCCAGTGACTTCCACACACAATATATTTGTTGCTTCACCCAGCGGTACGTGCATTTCCGGCAGGGCCAGAATGTATTTCTCATCCCGAATCACCATTGAACCGGGTGGGTTGCATTGACCATGGTGTTGTACTTGAAGTCTCATGTAGTGAACCAGATGGGTTTTAACAACAATTGACTCATGGTTCGCTTGTTGAATTCCAGGTTGCTTTTATTGAATTCAGATTTCTCTAACTGCCATGGCAGGAATTCAATCCTCATGTGTGTCCAAAGCTTTAGCCCTGGCTCTCTGGATTAATCGTCATGCCGTTACAACACCCCTGAAGGGGGAGGGAGGAACAATTGATCATGATGGGTTTTGGGCCCGTGTTCACCATGGAATATAATAATAGAATCGTAAAAACCATACACTGCAGAAAGAGGCCGTTCGGCCCATCGAGTCTGCACTGATTCTCCGAAAGAGAAATCAACCCAGACCCTCCTCTCTGCCCACGGTCAATCCACCTAACCTGCACATCTGTGGGACACAAAGGTGCATTTTGCCATGGCCAATCTACCCAATCTGCACATCCTTGGACTGAGGGAGACCAGAGCACCGGGTGAAACCCACGCAGACACGCGAGAACGTGCAAACTCAACACAGGCAGCCACCCAAGGCTGGAATCGAACCCGTGTCTCTGGCACTGCAGAGCTAACCACTGTGCCGAGGACTCTGGATGACTTGCCCAGAGACCGCTCCCCCTAGCAACAAACCCATAAAACTTTAGTGTGACTTCTCAACCTGTACTTGATATTTTAAGAGGAATGATCCAGCTCTCTAACAGGAATGGCACAAATTAAACTTCTCAGTCTTGATGTTCATGCTCTGAATTTCCTCTCAGGTGTTGATTTTCTTTTGCTTGTTGGCAGTAGGGGGGTTAATCGACTTTGGCTTGCTTATTTTGATAGAAACTGTTGAGATATAATGATACATGCGTTTACTGTTGATTGGGGGAACCAGGGTCTGGGGGAACCAGGGTCTGGTTGACAAGGCGACCAACGGCAGCAGGATGTGGGCCGAGTGTGCGGTTTCAGTCAAGAGGTCGCTGAGCCTCTCAGTTTACTCAAAGACCAGAACGTGTGGTTTAATCACCCGGGACTGGAAACTCCAGCAGCGAGGTGGCAGTTAGGCAGTGCGGGGGGAGGAGTGAGAGGCCAGATGTTGCCAATTGTCGACAAGCATGAATATTTTCAGAGACTTTCCCAGCGACTGAAGCTGCAGGAGATTTCTGCATAAGACAGTTCCAAAAGCACACAGGCATGTGAGAGAAGAAACAATTCCTCTCTTCTTCGCCCTCTTTCCTATCTGTCCCGCAAAGGTTAAACATTCTGTCAACTTCCACCCTCACACCGCTGTCCCCATCACCCCTCCGACCCTCCCCCCCACCTCCCCCCCCCACCCCCCGCCACCCACCCGCCCAAAGGATCATATATGTTTCAAAAAATCATCACTCAATCTTCTGTACTCCAATGGACTCTGTCTGATCTTTCCTCGTATCACCCCGTCCCAACTCCTCAATCCAGTCGAGCGAAATCACTTGCTTCCCCGCCTTAAGAAAGAAAATCTGCGGTCTTTACACCGACTGGCTTCATGTGACTCCTGACACACAGTATTTTTTTATTCATTCATGGAACATGGGCGTTTATTGCCCATCTCCAGTTGCCGTTGGAGGGCAGTTGACAGTCAACCACATTGATGTGGCTCTGGACTCACGTGTTGGCCAAACCAGGTAAGCACGGCAGATTTCCTTCCCCAAAGGACATAGTGACCCAAATGTTTTTTTCTGACAATTGGCAATGATTTCACTGTCATCAGTAGATTCGAAATTTCAGATATTTTTATTGGATTGTGTTTCAAACATGGGACCCCAGAACATTAGCTGAGTTTTTGGATTGATACTCTAGCGATAATATTACTCGCCATTCCCTCCCCTGGTTGACTGTGAACTATCATCTGAGATGGCCATTAGCAAACTGTACTGTTCAAGGGCAATTAACAAGAGCAATACAAAACCAGAAAATGCTGGAAAAGCTCTGCAGCTCTGACATCATCTGTGAAGAGAGAATAGTGTTAGCGTTTCGAGTCCGGATGGCCCTGACGAATCGTCATCGAGACTCGAAACTTTGGCTCTATTCTCTCTCCGTAGATGCTGTCAGACCCACTGAGATATTCCAGAATGTTTTGTTTTTGTTTTGGATTATAGAATCCGCAGTAATTTGCATTTCGGACTAGCAACAATTTTTGGCCTTGCGAATAATACTGATAGCCCAATGAATGAAAATTATTGAGAAAGAATCCAAGAATTAACAAGTTTCTGTTTAACCGATTCTTCAGGCAGCAACTATTAGTGAATCAAATGAAAGTGTTGCACTCCAGTCAATCCTGTCACTCATCCGGTTCATACATTAAAGAACGAGGCAATTCGGCCTAACGAGCGCATGCTTGCTATCTCAATGAGCTAAAAAAAACCGTTGGCACATGTCCCTCGACATGTTATATTTTGGATTTTGTAATCATTCTCTTTCGAAAGTCACCACGGAAAATGTTTACTCTGGTCTTTGAGACAATGAGTCCCAAACCCTAACAATTGGCAATGTAAACCCGACTTGCTCATCTTCGATTCCAGGAACAGTTCTTGCTCCGTCTCTTACACGTGCGCCTTACCAAGCCACCGCGAAATTTTAATATGTATACAGTAACATACAGGCTACTGAGAAGTAGGAGTTGGTCGCTTGCGGCCTGCTCTGCCAGTAAATAAGATTATGGCCGATCTCATTATAAGCTTCTGCCAACACTGATCACCTTTCACACTCCTTGTTTACTAAGAATCGAGCTCCTTCTGCCTTTAAAAATATTGAAAGACTGCTTCCACTGCCTTCTGAGGAAGGGACTTCCAGGGACACATGACCCTCTGAGAGGAAAACCTCCCCACTCTTCCTCTCCTAAACGTGCGACCCCTTATTTTTAAAGAGTACCCTTGGGGCTTCACTGGAGCATTGCAGCAGGCTAAGGAGGGACTCGTAGGCAGGGCGAGTGAGGATGAAAACAGGCTTTGCGTTGGAATTCTCGAAATGAGCCACACATTTCTTTTCAGGGAAGAAACCAGCGTGAACGTAAGAGGCCAAAGTGCAGCATTTCAGACAAAAACAGGAAACGCTGCTTGCATCATGCCAGCCAGTAACTGTGCAAGTGAGAAACCGAGTTAAGGTTTCAGATTGATGTCTTTGCATGAGGGCTGGAAGATGTAAGAGATGACGAGTTATTTATTTTCTTCCGCCCTATGTGGTTGCTGCAGCCTCTCGCCTCTTGTCTCACTAAACATTTCAGAAGATAGCTAAATGTCGGCCACATTTCTCTAGGTCTTGTCTCACACATAGTCCAGGTTGTCGGCAGATTTCCTTTCTGAAAGAACATAAAAACTAGAAGCAGGAATAGGCCATCTGGCCCTCCGAGCCTGCTCCGCCATTCAATAAGATCATGGCTGATTTTTTCATGGGCTCAGCTCCGCTTACCCGCCCGCTCACCATAACCCTGAATTCCTTTACTGCTCAAAAATCTATCTTTGCCTTAAAAACGTTTAACGATGTAGCCTCAACTGCTTCACTGGGCAGGGATTTATAGATTCACAGCCATTTAAGTGAAGAGGTTCCTCCTCAACACAGCCCAAAATCTCCTCATCTTTATTTTGAGATCTTGTCCCTTAGTTCTAATTTCATCTGCCATGGAAACAACCTCCTTGCTTCTATCTTATCTATTCCTTTCATAATTGTATGCGTTTCTATAAGAACCCCCATTTTCTTCCAAACTCCAGTGGGCATTGGTACAACATTGGTGCGCAGAATGTGCTTTTGCAACAACGGATGACAGTTTTCTTAAGTTCTCTATTATTCAGCCGAATTTTCAATTCTACATTTTTATTAATTAAATTTAAATTCCACCTGTTACCGTTGGTGGGATTTGAACTCGTGTTTCCAGAGCACCAGACAATACTTCCCCGAGCCACAGCCATTACCACGATAAAAACACAAGGGCAATAGATACCTGAGGACACCATCAAAAGGAGATTCACCCTCCAAGTCACTCACCATCCCGACTTGGAAATATATCGGCAGTTCCTTCAGTACTGCTGGGTCATAATCCTGCAATTGTCAGAATTTTATATCTTTCAATGTGATCTCCCATTCTTCAGAATTTAATTGAATGCACACCTCAATCTCTCCTCAAAGGACAATGCTTAAATCCCAAGTATCAGTCTGGTGAACTTTTGGTGCACCCCATCTATAACAAGTATGTTCTTTCTCGCCTTCCTATCTAAACCCAGATTGGCGGGACATTAACATAGTGGTTAGCACTGCTGCATCATAGCACCAGGGACCCGGGTTCGATTCCTGACTTGGGTCACTATCTGTGCGAAGTGTGCATGTTGTCCCCGTGTCTGCTCCGGTTTCCTCCTGCAGTCTGAAAGATGTACTGGTTAGGTGCATTGACCAAGCTAAATTCTACATCAATGCACTGGAACAGGCGCCGGAGTGTGACGACTAGAGGATTTTCACAGTGACATTATTTCAGTATTAATGTAAGCCTACTTGTGACACAAATAAATAAACTTAAAAGTTATTGCTGAATGCAAAAATTCAAATTGCATTCGGTGCACTGAGGGTGCTGGGTGGGGAATTGGATTGAACCCGTGTGCCCATAATATTAGTCTGGGACTCTCCAGTGACATGGTCATTGTCCTACGATCTCCACCTTCCAAATATGTTATTCAGATTTCAATTAATTATTGAGCAACCTATATGAATGCATGAACATTTCTGTTTCAGTGTCCAGATGCGCCCTACGTCCGCCCCCTGCTGACTGCCCATTGCACAGCGGGAACAGGCGGATGCCACGATTCTCTCTGTCTTTCCTCTGGATGACCAGAGGTGCAGAAAATAATACAACTCAAACATTAGGCTGCAAACGGCAAGAACCAAAAGTACAACTGCAGAGTCCAAAAGCAGAAAGAAAGGCACATTCTGGGCTGTTTCGACGGTTTCAGGACATGGAAATTAATCTGTTCTTATGTGTGCTGTAGATTTGAACCTAACGGCTCAGCGCTGAAAGAGTTAATCGAAAAGTGAGCATGCGATGAGCAGGAGCTACTGTAAATGCTTTAGTGCAAGGGAGCCCCATCAGTAAGACCAGAACCTTGCAGTCATGGAGTATAGTGAGGAATCTCACTCACTCTCTCTCTCTCTCTCACTCTCTCTCACGCACACATACTCTCACACACGCACATACACACACTCAAATAAACACGCACACAGAAAAACGCACAGTCAGACATGCACACACACTCAGGTAAACGCGCACACACACTCAGACAATCAGAAACAAACACACATACAAACACGCACCCAAACGCTCAGACAAATACACGCACACAAACACACACCCATAGGCATACACACACACTCAGAGAAAAATGCAAACTCTCTGAGACAAAAGCTGACACACACAAACACAGACGTCGACAAAGACACACAGATTACCTCAGGAAAAATAACACACACATATACACACGCACACACACAGATACATACATGCACACAAGCACACGCATAGATACACACACTGTCAGATAAACACACACACAGGCACGCACACACATTGACAAGCAAACACAAACACACACTCTCAGACAACACAAATATACACACACTCAAACAAGCACATAGAAACACACACACTCTCATAGAGCAGACACAAATGCTCAGACAAATTCAGACACACATACACACACGCTGCCTTTCAGCTAAATACACACACTCAGACAAACACAAACACAGACACACACAAACAGAATCTCAGAAATCATACGCACGGATACACCCACACAGAGCCCCAGACAGACACACACACATGCAGTATCAAAAGAACATGCAGAGAAAGATATACACTGTTGCTCAGCGAAAACAAAAAACATACACAGACCCACACACACAGAAACAGAAAAAATAGAAACCGGAAAAGGTCTTTCGGCCTTTCGAGCCTTCTTCGCCACTTGTTATGATCATGGTTGATCGTCAAATTCAATATCCTGATCGTGCCTTCCCTCCAAATCCCTTGATCCCTTTAGCCCCAAGAGCTATATCTAATTTCTTCTTGAAATCCAGCAACGTTTTGGTCATAATCACTTGCTGTGGTAGTGAATTACACAGATTCACCACTGTCTGGATGATGAAGTTTCTCTTCACCTCAGTTCTAAAGGTTTTACCCCTTATCCTCAAACTATGACCCCCTGGTTCTGGACTCCCCAGCCGTCTGGGATATTCTTCCTGAATTTACCCTCATACTTTTAGATTTTTATCAGTCTCTATGAGATTCCCTCTCACTCTTCTAAACTCCAAATAATTTAATCCTAACTGACTTCGTCTCTCTTCACACGACAGACCAGGAATCAGTCTGGTAAATCTTCACTGCCCTCGCTCTGCAGTCAGGACATCCTTCCTCAGATAAGGACACCAACACTGCACACAGTACTCCAGTTGTGGGCTCACCAATGCCCTATAAAATTGCAGTAAAATATCCCTATCCTTATACTCAAATCCTGTCGTTATGAAGGCCAGCATACCACTTGCCTTCTTTACCGCCTGCTGAACCTGTGGTGCTTTCTTTCAGCGCCAATACACGTGGATGCTAAGCTTTCGCTGAATATTCACCTATTTATTCAAATAATAATCTGCCGTCCTATTGTTGCTACCGAAGTGGATGATCTCGCATTTGCCCACAGTATACTGCATCTTCTATGCATATGCCCATTCACTCTGCCTGTTTAAATCACGCTGAAGCATCGCTGCATCCTTCTCAGAGCTCAGCCTCTCACCTAACTTTGCGTCACCTGCAAATTGGAGAAAACACATTTAGTTCCCTCTTTGAAATCAATTATACACAACATGAACAGTTGGGCTCCTAGCATGGATCCCTGCGGTACCCCACTGGTCACTACCAGCCAATTGGAAAAACACTCATTTCTACCAACTCTTTGCTTCCTATCTGCTAAGCAGCTTTCTATCCAGCTCAAGACACTATCCAGGCCACTTTTATGGTCGTACGCTATATGAGACCTTACCGAAAGCCTTTTAAAGTCTAAATAACCCATACCCACCAGTTTTCCTTGGTCACCTCTACTAGTTACATTCTCACACAATTCCAATAGATTTGCCAAGCATGATTTCCCCTTTGCAAATCCATGTTTACTTGGTCTGATTTTACCACTGCCTTCCAAATGCTGAGTTATGAAATCCTTAATAATTGATTCGAGCAATTTCCTAGTTCTAATGTTCGGCTCTTTGCCTTATGCTTCACCTTATTTCTCTCTACGTCCCTTTTCGAATGGCGGGCGTATATTAGCTACCCTCCAATCTGTAGCGTCCAGTTTAGAGTCTAAATATTTTTTCGAAAATGCCCACAAATGGATCAACTATTTGTTATGTTTCCCGCCTTCTTACTTTCATACGCTATTTTTTCCCTTCCTAATCAATTCCTGGGTCTTTTTGTGCTGAATTGAAACTGCTCCAAATTCTCACGTCTATGGATTTATTTGCCAATTTGGATGTTTCTTCTTCCCTTGTAAGCGATGGCTTGGCCACAGTTCCCTTACCAGTCTTCCACATCCTATGTGCTAATATCTTACTTCAATATCACATAGGATCCCTACAGTGCAGAAGGAGGCCATTCGGATTATTGAGTCTGCACCGACCACAATCCCAGGCCCTATTTCCGTAACCCAAATTATTTACCCTGTCAATCCCCTGACACGAGGGTCAATTTCGCATGGCCAATCAAGCTAACCCACACATCTTTGGACTATGGGAGGAAACCGAGGCACCCGGAGGAAACCCACGCAGACACCGGGAGAATGTGCCAACTCCACATAGGCAGTGATCCGAGGTCGGAATTGTACCCGGGACCCTGTCACTGAGGCAGCAGTGCTAACCACTCTGCCACCGTGCTGCCCCGCTTTAAGAAACAATGTACTCCATTTTTTTTGTTTTCTGTCTGTCCTTCCTAAACATCGAATGGCCCTCAATGTTTAGTTCCCATCCTTGCTAACCTTGGAGCCATGTCACCATAATGCCAAGTATATCATACATTTTGATATATTTCAAATGTTCACACACACACACACAATCCGAGACCAACACACATACACATACACAACACATACACATACACAACACATACACATGCACAACACATACACATGCACAACACACACACACACATACACACATTCAGAAAAACACACAAGATCTGAGACAAGCAGACACAAGCAAACTCGCAAACGCATACACACATACAGACACACACACCTCTGAAAAACACACACACACACACACAAACAGACAAATGGGCGGCACGGTAGCGCAGTGGTTAGCACTGCTGCTTCACAGCTCCAGGGACCTGGGTTCGATTCCCGGCTTGGGTCACTGTCTGTGTGGAGTCTGCACATTCTCCACGTATCTGCGTGGGTTTCCTCCGGGTGCTCCGGTTTCCTCCCACAGTCCAAAGATATGCGGGTTAGATTAATTGGCCATGCTAAAAATTGCCCCTTAGTGTCCTGAGATGCGTCGGTTAGAGGGATTAGTGGGTAAATATGTAGGGATGTGGGGGTAGGGCCTGGGTGGGATTGTGATCGGTGCAGACTCGATGGGCCGAATGGCCTCTTTCTGTACTGAAGGGTTTCTATGATTTCTATGAAACAGTCACGAGCACACACACACACAGAAACACACACACAGGATCTCACAAAAACCGATACAGGCAAACTCGCACACACAGGCCCATACACGGATATACTCGCTCAGACAAACACACGCACGCACCCACAGGTACACACGCACACACATACTTTCTCTCTCTTTCAGACACACAGACACACTGTCAGACAAATACATGCACACACACACAGACAACCACACAGATACAAACACACACACGCATTTAGACAAGGACAGAAAACATACACGCAAACACACAGGCAAATGCAGGCACACGTATTTCTTAGACGGACAGACACAGGACAACTCGCAAACACAGAGACACTCTCAGAAAAACACAGGCACACAGTCACAGACAAAGATACAATCACAAGAACACACTCAGACAAACACACACAAGCAAACTCTTGCACACAGCCATATACAGAGAAAAATTCAGACAAAGAAAACATACACTCTCAGACATGCATGCACACACACAGTCACACTCGCTGGCAAATATACACACACAGACCCACACACAGCTGTACTATCAAACGAACACACAGGCACACACATACAAATTCACTCTGATGCAAACACACAGATACACACAATCTCTCAGACAAAACACACACACTTAGAGACAAACACATAAGCACTCAGTCAAACACTCAGACATACATACAATCACAGAAAAACATATAGGCACAAACACCCAGGCAAACACAGTCACGCACACAGAAACACACGCACACAGTCCAACATAGGCACACATATGATCTCAGTCAAGCAACATAGGCAAGGTTGTAAACTCACAGACACACACTTTCAGCATAATACACACACATACACACACATGAACAAACAAGTAAACAGACACAAGCACACGCACAGACACACACACACACACAGACTCAGGCAAAAACAGTCACGATCTGAGAGAAATAGACACAAGCAAAGTCGCACATACGGACACATACTAATAAATACTCAGACAAAAGCAAACACACACACACTCTCAGATAAACACAGAGACAAACCAAAAGAAATCAAGATGGCGTCGGACCATAGCGACTTATTGCATGCAGTGCCCCGCATCTCTCTAATGCTATCTTTTACTCTCGGTCTTTGCTTCTAAAACTCTATTCTATTTCTTTTGAAATCTATAATAATGCTTTAATTAAACTGACCTTTCTCTACACCCTAGCTATGACTGTAACATTACATTCTGCAATCTCTCCTTTCCTTCTCTATCTGCGTGTAATGCCGTGTTTTTGAAACCTACTTTTCCACTCACGTAATGAAGGAGCAGCGCTCCGAAAGCTCGTGAATCCAAATAAACCTTAACCTGGCGTTTTGAGACTTCTTACTGTTCTCTATGTGCGGTATGGGTTTTTTGTATAGCGCGCAAGAAACAATACTTTTCACTGTATACTAATACACATGACAATAATAAATCAAATACAACAAAATCAAAAACATATACTCTCAGAAGAACACACAGAGACACACACACACAGACATACACACTATTCCGGACAGTCTCACAAACACAGAGACAGAGAGAGACCATAAAGTGTTGATGTCAATTTCAGTTTACTCAACCTGCTGGGTAACGGAAGCAAACTTAAAACGGGTGTGTGGGTTTTATTGTGTAATGAGATAATGTATAAATGTATCACCGTAGCCCAGAGTGGGGTTGTAGTTGATCATTTATCTGCTGTCTGTATCCCTGAACAAATGTCAAATTGGAGAGGTTATCAAGTTTATATTATAATGTAATGATGTGAAACATGTGGGAGAAGAATTGGTGTGATAAAAGGTGGAAAACAAACTTGGGGAATGAGACTGAAGCTGCTGTGCAGACTGAATAGTTCTTGTTGTGTGAATGGAGGGACACATGTAGGGACGGATGGAGGGAGGAAGGGATGGACAGATCGAGGGACCGATCGAGGGAGGGAGCAATGGATGGAGGGATGGATGGGGGTGACCTGGGGGAAGTCATTGGGCAGAGACTACGCTAGCTGCTGTTTCCCCTCCTGGCGCCAGGGGTCACTGGGACACTCCCTGCAGCTGCTGCTGCTGCTGCTGCTCCTCACAATGTCACATCTTGGCCGTACCCTGGACCAGCTGCAGCTCTTTGGCGGAACATCAGGAGCCAGTGGTGGGGAAGGGCTGGCCGTCCTATTTCAGTGACGTCACCACCAGCCCCGACACCCGCCATTTATTTTAAGAAAAAGAACGACTGTTCAGGAATGGAGAAAGTGACTGAAATTCTGAACGAGACAGGCCACCGGGAGGTGATTTATATGTAAATAAAAATACAATTATTAATTTAATATGAAAGATGCCGAAGGCGAAACTGCACATGCGCCGTATGTTCTCTGCGGGAAGATGGATACAGAACAGGTTTAGCCATAGGAGACAGAGGGTAGCGGTAGAGGGGTGATTTTCTGACTGGAAGGCCGTGACTAGCCATGATCCACAGGGATCAGTTCCGGAACCTTTGCTGTTCGTAGTATATGTAAATGATTTGGAGGAAAATGTAACTGGTATAATTGTAAGTTCACAGACGACACAAAATTTTGTGGAGTTGCGGAGAGTGAAGAGGATTGTCAGAGGATACAGCTACTGCAAAAGATAAACCGGTTGGAGACTGGGGCGGAAAAATGGCAGATGGAGTTTATTCTGGAGAAGTGTGAGATAATGCATTTTGGAAGGTCCAATGCATGTCGGGATTATATAGGAAAGGTAGAACCCTTAGGAGTATTGATAAGCAGAGAGATCTCGACGTACATCCAGCGATCACTGATAACATCAAAGGACAGTGGCTGAATGACATAATCTCCAAGGTTCAAACCCGAAAAAAAGAAATAAGACGGTAGTGGGTTTAAATTTGTGATTCAAACCATGCTTGCGAACAGAGAGAAAATGTGCGACATGTTTTGTCCACAATTCCCAGTCTGGTGAGGTGACTGCGAGTAAATGGAAGAACACTGAACTGGGATACAATTAATGTCCTTATCGGGGCAAGGTGTCCTTTGGTGTTATTCACATCAGAAGAAAATCCTGATCTAGTTATGGTAAGGCAGAGATTCTGGCCCGTAAAAGGTGTCAGGAAACAACAAAGCTCTAAAATTACGCTCGAAATGACAGTGGCATTGTGGGGAAATTCAGTAATATTCGCAAAAAAGCATTCACACACTCGCTGTGTGCCGACTGTGATCAAATGGATCGAGAAACGGAAAGGGGAGATGGGAAAGGGCTGGCCAATAATTGATACAGTCTAGGAAATAACACCAAAGACAAAATGTCAGCTGACGCACCACCAACTCACTTTGGTGAGTGCCTTCGCTCGGAATTATAATCCATTTCTGTTACTCTCACTGTTTTACGGGTGAGCGCGCCCTCTGCTGATCACTAACTGGAACTATCAGTGCGGTGCTTTTGTCCGGGATCCGCTCTAACTCTGCAGCAGAAACACAATCGGAGAGAAGCGTCCTGGTGACATTTGAGGAACAGTGTTCCCTTGTACAATGTAGGCAATATTTTTCCACATCCTCCGCGCTATAAATCCTCATTAAATACCTCGGAGTTTGGCTGGGATACAGGAACAGAGTAGGGAGAGTAGCTGTCGAGTATTTACAATCCAGCATTATGCTCTGTGCTTGGAGAATCCTTAATTCAGATTGATCATTGGACACAGAATCATCACTATTTCTGCAACAAAACACAGAATGAATCAAATATCTGGGAGTGAAAATAACACTTGGAACAAATATTCCCCATTTTTTAGTTCGTATTTGTCTGTTTTGCTGCAGCTGTTCTCTGATTGTATCTTCCTCTAAATCTATTCCTGATTCATTCATTTATATCACCGGTTCTTGCTCTGCTTAACTCCAGGTCTCGCCTCCAATTCCAATTATTCAATCCCTCTTGTTTTCTTCCCATATCTCCACCTACATTTCTCCCTTGTCTCTCCCTTACAGGTTTCAATAACAGATATCCCGCATAATGGGCCATCAGCTGGTGCTCAGGTCCATCGTAATGTTTTGATACTTTGAAAAAATCCCAGTGGTCATTTTACATTCCACTCCATGGAAGTACTCCAGAATGTGATGCATGTTGCTGTTGTAAGGAGTGAGATTAATCAACAACTTGCAGCCAATACACATAGTACAAATCATGTATATCCAACGCCCAACATATCGACAGACATGTCAAACACTCCCGCATTAATATCAAATATTAGTTTCCACACCAAATGCCGTTATTAGTCATTTCCTTGGATATAACGAAACACAGGAGGAATTGCAACATTAAACCGACAGGAATGTTCTCGGTGCCAATATGAAATAATGGATGTCTATGTGTACATACGATAGGGGAGATCTGAAATAAAAACAGAAAATTGCTGGAAAGACTCTGTGGAGAGAGAAACTGAGCTAAACATTTGCGACTTTGAAACTCCGAGTTGGCTGAGCAAAGGAGATAATTCTGCCTTTTACTGAAAAGGATATATGAAAATTCTGTCCCAAGGCAACTTATCGAAAACCACACATCAGTGTTGCATTTCTACTTTGTCCTCGGTGACGATATGAAAGATATTTACCATGGAAGTAATATATATGATTACGTATTCCATTAAACCTCCATTGACGTCATTCTCCTTTAATATTCTGGATCGAGGGAATGCAGAAACCAGGAAACGGCAATTAGTGGAATTGCAGCTTCCCGTTTTGATTTTAAGTGAGCAATTTTTGAAGGAGAGTGTTGACCATAAAAAACAACTTTTTTTTGCATGGACAATTATCGGTGGAGTGTCTGCGATCTCTCAATCACAGCAGATATTAACACAAGACAGACAATCGATTGAAATCCAGTGAAATACAATCACCTGATGCCCTGAGAGCATCCGCTCGTTCAGCATGCAACAGAACCGTGGCCTGAAATTTGTCATTTCATCTGTTAGCAGAAACACCACAGACTCTTCAAACTCTTCGTTCACTCAACAAGACCTTTGTCCAGTCCTAATGGAGACAGCACATCGGTATCAGGCGCTGGGGTGTGTTACTGTGTCAGTGAGTCACTGAGACACAAAACCCGAACGTAGCAGATAAACTATCCAGTTATATCCCGAGGTGATGAGAAGCTTTTTTTATTGGTCGTGGTTCATCCTGAGCAACTCCGTGACGAAGGACTCTGTGCTCTACGGGCTGTTCCCAGGGACAAACCGAGACAAGCACCAATTGCTGTTGGAGAATTTTCAACTGGGTAAAATACACCATTTGCCTTCCCGAAACCAGTTGATCTTCATGTGCAAAGAATTGTCCTCGATCGAGTGTTGCAGACAACACATTCCAGGGCACAGGGCTACCGATTGAGGGACGCACTAAACCTTGGGGCTGTTGCTGCAAAGGCGCAATGAGGAAAACTGCGATCTTTCGACCATTGTGATCTGAGGGGAGCAGAACTCTATATGAACGCCCCGTGCTGTTGGACTCACATTGAATGAATGCAGTGAATATTACACGTCTCGCAATTCTACTGAAGCACCTGAGAGTGTAACTTGTTCAATGTAGACAACCTAAATAACATCGCCCCTCCTGTATTGACGATCTTGAAATATGTATTATGTTCCATTGATTGCACTGAAGCTCTTCAATGTGCAACATTATCTTTGCAGAAAACTTCAGTATCACTGCACTTTCTGAAATGACCATTTTGCAACGTTCTGTAATGTTTCATTGAATGCGTTGAAGCGCGTCAGAGTGCAAAATTATCTGTGTCCGAAACCTAAACGTTATTGCACTTTCTGTAAAAACCGTTCTGAAAAATTCTGTAATGTTCCTTTAATTATACACAGAGTGCAACAGCTTTATTGTCGAAACCTTGAATGTTATTGCACTTGTTGTTATGGCCATTTTGAAGTATTTTGTAATGTTCTTTCAGATACTTTATGAATAAGTTTTCTTTTGGAAAAAAGCACAACGTCCCAGTTTGCGAGTTCACAATCCTCACAGCTGTCACTGCTCCCTTCAGTAAGTTGACTACATTGTGAACTACTGGTGAATACAAAGAGCTTCTACAAATACATAAAAGGCAAAAGAGTAACAAGGAAGAGAGTAGGGTCTGTTAAGGATCAACTAGGTCATCGATGTGCGGATCCACAACAGCTGGGTCAGATCCTAAATGAATATTTCTTATAAGTATTTATTGTTGAGAAAAGCATAGGTGTTCGGGGCCTTGGGGAAATAAATAGTGATGTCTTGAGGAGTGTACATATTACTGAGAAGGAGGTGTTGGAAGTCTTAAAGCGCATCAAGGTGGATAAATCCCCGGGATCTGATGAAATGTATCCCAGGACATTGTAGGAGGCTAGGGAGGAAATTGCGAGTCCCCCAGCAGAGATATTTGAATCATCGACAATCACAGGTGAGGTGCCTGAAGATTTGAGGGAGGCAAATGTTGTGCCTTTGTTTTAAAAGGGCTGCAGGGAAAAGCCTGGGAACTACAGGCCAGTGAGCCTCATACCTGTGGTGGGTAAGTTGTAAGGTATTTTGAGAGGCAAGATCTGCAGGAATTTAGAGACGCAGGAACTGATTAGGGACATTCAGCATGGCTTTGTGAGTGGAAAAATCATGTCTCACAAACTTGATTATGCTTTTTGAAGGGGTAACCAAGAAGGTAGATGAGGGCAGTGCAGGTGATGTTGTCTACATGGACTTTAGCAAGGCTTTTCACAAGGTACCGCATGGCAGGTTGTTGCATAAGGTTAAATATCATGGGATCCAGGGCGACGTAGCTAAATGGATACAAAATTGGGTTGATGACACAAGCCAGAGGGTAATTGCCGAGGGTTGTTTTTCAAACTGAAGGCCTGTGACCAGAGGTTTGCCTGAGGGATCAGTACTGGGTCCGCTGTTATTTGTCATTTATATTAATGATTTGGATGAGAATATAGGAGGCATGGTTAGTAAGTTTCCAGATGACACCAAGATTGGTGGCATAGTACACATTGAAGAAGGTTTTCTCGGACTGCAACGGGATCTTGATCAATTGACCAGTGGGCTGACGAATGCAGATGGAATTTAGTTTAGATAAATGCGAGGTGATGCATTTTGGTAGATTGAACCAAGGCAGGACTTACTCAGTTAATGGTAGGGCGTTGGGGAGAGTTACAGAACAAAGACATCTAGGGGTACATGTTCATCGCTCCTTGAAAGTACAGTCACGGGTGGACAGAGTGGTGAAGACGGCATTCAGAATGGTTGTTTTCATTGGTTAGAGCATTGAATACAGTAGTTAGGACGTCTTTTTGAAGTTGTACAAGACATTGGTAAGGCCACACTTAGAATATTGTGTACATTTCTGGTCACCCTATTATAGAAAGGATATTATTAAACTAGAAAGAGTGGAGACAATATTTACTAGGATGCTACCGGGACTTGATGGTTTGAGTTGTAAGGAGAGGCTGGATAGACTGGGACTTTTTTTCTCTGGAGCGTCGAAGGCTGAGGGGTGATCTTACATAGGTCTATAAAATAATGAGGGGTAGATCAGCTAGATAGTCAATATCTTTTCCCAATGGTGGGGGAGTCTAAAGCTAGAGGCATAGGTTTAAGGTGAGAGGGAGACCGTACAAAAGTGTCCAGAGGGGCAATTTTTTCACACAGAGGGTGGTGAGTGTCTGGAACAAGCTGCCAGAGGTATTAGTAGACGCGGGTACAATTTTGTCTTTTGAAAAGCATTTAGAAAGTTACATGGGTCTGATGGGTATAGAGGGATATGAGCCAAATGCGGGCAATTGGGACTAGCTTCAGGGTTTGAAAAAAAGGGCAGCATGGACAAGTTGGGTCAAAGGGCCTGTTTCCATGTTGTAAACTTATATGACTCTATGGTGCTATCCATTCCTCAGGAAAATGGTTACTCGGGCCGGCTGAAGCATGTTAGCATTTTACTGCTCTTTATTTCTATGTATTTTGTTAACGTTGAGCTCTTGACTGTTGTGCGGGAAAGGTTAATCCAAATTAATATCATCACCGCGATATTGAGCCAGGTCTGCACCGACAGCAGTTATTTGTTCAGTCACTTCAGTTGCAGACGGAGATCTGTGCACCGTACAGACAAGGAGGAGTCTGTTGACCTATTGTGCCTGTGCCAGGACTTCGCATGGGCTATCCAAATAAGTCCACATCCCTGCTCTTTACAAAGAGTCCTGAAGGAAACTTGGTCCATCACGCAAACCAGCCTCCCATCCACTGACTCTGTCTACACTTCCCGCTGCCTCAGAAAAGCGCCCGGCATAATCAAGGACCCCATGCACACCGGGCATACGCTTCTCCACCTTATTCCGTTGGGAAAAAGAAACGGATGTCTGAGGTCACGTACCAACCGACTGAAGGACGGCTTCTCCCCTGCTGCCATCGGACTTTTAAATGGATCTACCATACATTAAGCTGTTATTTCTCTACACCCTGGTTTTAATTGTAACACTGCATCCTGCACCCTCTCCTGTCCTTCTCCCCTATGTTCTCTATGTATGGTAAACTTTGTCTGTATAGCATGCAAGAAACAATACTTTCCACTGTAGACCAGTGTATGTGAAAATGCTAAATCAAATCAAATCAAGTTTATCCAAACCCAAGACAATTCCTCCTATACATCTTTTGAAACAATATTCAGTTATTTCATTCAGAAAAACAATGAGAGAAATAAAACCTGAAATAGAGGCATGCATTCTAATGAGCATTTTCTAAAATTTTATACTGTTGACGGATTGCGATATTAAGAATGCTGAAAATTTATTGTACTGAGCTGGTGCTCCCAGTTTGTCTGATTCTCGGAGCAGCGCTCCGAAAGCTTGTGCTACCAAATAAACCTGTTGGACCTTAACCTGGTGTTGTGAGAGTTCTTACTGTCATGAATTAGAGCAGAAAGGAGCTCTCAGCCAATTGGATGAATCCAGAGCAAAGAGCACAGGAGCTTATTGGATATCACCTAATGACGCTGTCAGGAATAAACCAATTTGTAGATTGTGGTATCCAATCAGCTCTTTATTCTCTATTCAGTGCTCTCCACTCTTCCGACCATAGGTTCTGTAGGGTGTGACGTCAGATCAGCCACAGCCAATGCTCTCAGCTTTATTTTGTTCAACCGTCTGCAGCTTTTGGAGAAACAAGCCCCTGGAATCCAGGAGCAACAGCAATGCGGCTCCCCGTTTTCACTCTGATCTGGGTGACATTCATTGTTGGTGAGTTTAACACTTTAAAAATGAGTTATTTTCTGGAGGAATAAAGTTGAAAAGCAGGACATTCATGTTATACAGGCATTGGACAAATGAATTCTTGCGAGTGGTTTTAGTCTTTTGAAAATAGATTCGAAAAGCACACTGAAAAGGCGATTTCGAGAAATGGTACTCGGATTGGGAGATGAGAGCTATCAGAATGCAAGATTATGATTACTTTCTCGACTGACCAAAGAAACTAACGCAAATCTGACTGATCTATTTATAATGATAAGGAGGATTGGTGTGGTGGACGGGGAGGGGATGATTCCACTTGTAGGAGGATTCCAAATGTATGTCCCACAATTCCAATGAAACAATGAGATCAACTGAGAATCGGAGAGAAACATCTTTAGAAAGAGTTGGGTAGAATGTGACTCATACTAACACAGTGAACACTTGAGGAGAGGAGCAAAGACTAATTTAAAGGTAAACTCAACTAAACAGCTGAGGAAGAAAGGGACAAATGCATTGAGAAGAGGCGAGAGGGAGGAATCTCCAGGGGATTGTAAACGGGAACATAGATCAGTTGGAGAGAATGTGGTATGATTCAATACATTCAATACATATTTTTATGTTACACTGTCAGTGAATGTTCTCCCTTAGTTCAATTGAACTTTTAATCAATGTTTTTCCTTTCTTTAACCGTGTGTTTCAGATCTGAGCCATGGAGATTCTGTTACTCAG